>NC_071512.1:2852579-3517162 GCF_027887155.1 Malaclemys terrapin pileata | reverse complement strand
CAGCAAAACAGGAATGCTAACATTTTTTCTGATTGTGCAGGTTTGCATTCATTGAGTAGCTGTGTGTCACTTCTTTTTGGAAATTGTTTGGTGTTCTGAACCAGGGCTTTGCTTTCCTACAGTTTTCCATAAGACGTTTTTCTTCCTTGATTTACTTACTGTTACTAGGAATATAGAAATCGCCATATTGGTCCATCCAGACGATACTTAACTACCTTATTTAGTTCTTGGGAGTGGCTAGAACCTGATGCTTCAGAAGAAAGCAAAATTAAAATAATACACGTAGCAACTTGTGCAGATCTCTACATAGGAGAAAAAAATATACTCTGCTCCAAAAAGTCACCCCATAATATTGGTCTTAATGACCACTTGTAGCACTCAGGGCCAGGTCCTCAATGATATTTTGGTGCCTAAATTCCATGGATTTTAACATTAGGAAGAGAGCATGCTCCACTAGTATCATTGGTTCAGGCCAACAAGAAGTGTTCCGTAAGTTTCTGATTCTTTATTTGGAAGATGATCGGAGAGGAGGAATATTGGTATGTGTTATCATATGTGGATTAGTTGCCTTTATAACATAATTTTCATTGTAATGGTTCATGGACTCATTTTAATTCTTTTAATGTTAGCTGGGTTATGAAAGGAAGGTGCCAATTATCCTTGTTATTGTTTGTTTGTTTTTAAGTCTATGATTTCTTGTTGGATCTTGTAGGGTGGCAGATGGTAGAAGGGAGATTGAGAAAGAAATTAAGGTTTCTTATTATAACTAACGGTTTTTATGGTTTGAAATAGAGGCCTCATTTCTGTGGTTAAACTGTAAATAGTTTTCATTAACATCTAAATTTAACATAATTTTCAGGAAGATGCGAGTTCTGATAACTGGAGGAGGTGATTGATATTGATTTAACAATGAAGGAAGAAACCATTAAAATGCGAATGTTAAATTTGTGGGAGAGAGATGAAGATGGAGTCTTCTAATTTGGGGTAAATGAATGGATGGCATGCGTGACTTTTCTTGGAAATGTATGATCTTGTTAAAAAAAATGTTTATGAATAAATTCCCGTGCAGCTGTATCATAAGTAGTCAAGAAATTCAATATAATTGGAACACATGAGCAGAACAGTTATAGAGAAGCGTCTAAAGCAACATTTCAAGGGGATTCTTGCTCAATATCCTGAAAGATTTAGATTTTTAAAAGGGATTAGCAGTGTTCAGGTGCCTGGATACATTAAAGGGACCTAATTTTTCTGAGTGTGGGTGCTCAGCTATTTCTGAAAATCAGTCTCAAAATGGGCACCCAAAAACTGGCATACCCAAAATCCCTAGCCACCTTTGAAAATCTTGACAGACTGTCCGAGAGGCAGAAAGTTTGCTGTTTTGAGGAAAGGAGAATTAAAGGGAGATTGAAGTCTTACCTACGTGTACTTGTGGCACCTTAGAGACTAACACATTTATTTGAGCATAAGCTTTCGTGCGCCAGAGGCTTATGCTCAAATAAATGTGTTAGTCTCTAAGGTGCCACAAGTCCTCCTGTTCTTTTTACGGCTACAGACTAACACGGCTGCTACTCTGAAACCTTACCTACGTGTGTTACGTTCAGAATCTGATTCTGCATTCTTTGGGCAAACCTCCCACTGAGCATAGCAAACAACTCCACAGTTCATTTGTACTGAGGAAAAATACTTGTCCTGTGTGGCTATTGTACAGTCGGGGAAAGGATTTTTCTTCTTCTGGGAATAATAGATATGGATGGATGGAGATTTTCAAAAACACAAATGTTAGGTAAGTATCAAACTCTCCATTGAAACTCATTGGGTGTTAGATGCCTTGCAGCTATTTATGCCTTTAAAAATCTCTCCTGCTGTTAAGATTGGCTGTGAATTGATCCTGGCAGGAGGCCTATATAAACCTTATTGTAAATTGCTGTTGCCTTTTTGGATACGTGAACAGTGCTAACAATATTACAGCTGATCTGAGCTATGATGTGGACTCTCTAGGAATTTCATAGAATCATAGGACTTGAAGGGATCTGGAAAGGTCATCTATCCAATCCTCTGCACTAATGGCAGGACTAAGTATTATCTAGATCATCCCTGACCATTTGCTTGCCTGAAGAGGAGGCGGAGGAGGGGGGAAATTATTTCAGTGTAAGCCAGTATTTCTCAAACTGGGGTCGCCGCTTGTGTAGGGAAAGCCCCTGGCGGGCCGGGCCGGTTTATTTACCTGCCCCGTCCGCAGGTCTGGCCGATCGTGGCTCCCACTGGCCGCGGTTCGCCGCTGCAGGCCAATGGGATCTGCTGGGAGCGGCGGCCAGCACATCCCTCAGCCCACACCGCTTCCAGCAGCTCCCATTGGCCTGGAGCAGCGAACCACGGCCAGTGGGAGCCACGATCGGCCGGACCTGCGGACGGGGCAGGTAAACAAACCGGCCCGGCCCGCCAGGGGCTTTCCCTACACAAGCGGCGGCCCCAGTTTGAGAAACACTGGTCTAAGCAGAGTGCTGTGCTGAGATGATTGAATGCTAAGATGCAAAATGGTATGCGTGGGCCAACCACATAAAGGTGAATGGCTAGTTCCTTGCTCCAGTATGGCCCCTTTACATCACCCTGGCAGCTCACAGGGATTTTGGAGTTGCCCTAACTGGGTAGCTAAGAATTCCCCCAGGTGGTGAAGAGCCAGAGTAGTTATCTCTATTATTCCTGATTGTAGCCTCCGGCAGTGTGAGTCGGGCACAGGGCAGGGCCAAGCAGTGCTGTGCTCGGATGAGTTCTGGCCTGTCACCAGCTGGTTCAAGTTAGCACCATTGAAAAGGACGACAAGCTAATTTGGCCCTTTATTTATATACATTTCTTGTTTTGTATATCGCTCGCTGAGCTCGACAGCCCATTTTTGATGCTCCGCCTGCTGAGGATTCCTCCTCTTCATTTGAGTCCCTTCTTATTTCTTACATTCCTGCGGCCTGTCAGGCCGTCATTATTACACGGATGGGCACTCATAGCTGAGATTGCCCGCCATTGCCTTGATTATGTTTTTTTACAACATAGAATAGTCCAAAAATAGGATGGTTTTCCTTTTTGATGGACAAGTACTATCTCTGGGAACTTTGAAGGCTGCTCTGGCAGAAGTTGGATAGGCTTCCGGACAGACCCGAAAGACAGTTTCCTCTTTTAGAGTAGGTTCCTTAACAAGTTTGCAACGGAGCTCAGCTGTTTTAGAGTGGATGGAATAAGAATATTAGTGAATGGCTGTTTTCAGTGTCTTTCCTGTGTTCACAGCAGGGTAAAATTCACCCCTGTGCAGAGGGACAGAACAAAGCCCCTCTGAATTGTTACACCTCTACCCGGATATAACACGACCTGATATAACGCGAATTCGGATATAACGCGGTAAAGCAGTGCTCCAGGGGCGGGGGGGGGAGGGAGGCTGCGCACTCCAGTGGATCAAAGCAAGTTCAATAGAACACGGTTTCGCCTATAACGCGGTAAGATTTTTTGATTCCCGAGGACAGCATTATATCGAGGTAGAGGTGTATTTGGGGAAATAGCATCTATATTTGCATTAAAGGATTCCACACCTATGCCCCCCATCCATGTGGATAGGAGCTTTAAAGAGTGTTAGTTTGATACAATCACACTGAAAATTCTTCGGTCTTAATTATTTTTAAGTTACCCATCTAACATCAGTAACCAAGGAGGGTTCCATGTGTTTCACAGGAACATATTCATGTTATGCATGAAATAGAAATAATTAGTTAAATAGTCTTTGTACCAGCTTTATATAAAGCTGTTGTTACTGCTTTGTCTTAATTTGTAGTGAAGGACATCACCATATTAATTTTTATTGCAGTTATTTTTGTGAACTGTAGTAAATTGAAAGCAATCGATTTTTGTTCTTTTTTGAGCAGTTGTATTCTAAAGAGTTACTGTGGTAGCTCTGTGTGCCTTTTTCTCTACTGTTAACTTATTGACCCTTTTTATTCTCAGATCAGAAGGGTTTAAATAAGATTTGAACATTCCAGAGGGAGGCAGTGAATTACCAGTTCTTCAGTGTGCCTTTCTGTTAAAATACTTTCACTCCTTGCTGTGATGACAGTCTCAGATCTTTGACAATTGTTCCTAGCTATTGTTTAACAAAATTGCTGTACTTTGCAAAAAAGATAGGCTTTGGCCATGCTACTTTTTTAGTCAAGTGGGAATCATAAAATCAAAGCAGATATGAAATGGGAAAGGGTTTTTTTTCTTTTGCTCCTTAGATAAGGATGGCTGTGGATAAACATTAGAAAACATAAAATATTACCCTTTTGAAAGGAGGAGAAAAGAAGACTTAAGTTTACAGAGCATCTACAGTAATGCTGGCTTCAGGCTCGCTTAATCAGAGGCACACAAATTTCACAAAATGAGTTATATGAAAACAGTCTGGCAGTAAAAGTCTTGGGGTGAACTCTGCAACAGTAATAACAAAAACTGCAAAGGTGCTCTGCAATTCAAATTGCCTATCAAAGCAGAATGCTTAAAAATCCCTTATCTAAAGAAACTTAATCATAGGTGAAGTTCTTATTTTGCATCTGGAAATCACAGTTACTAGCAGTAGGCTGCATGGTTTAATTAACTGGTTGAAGTAAACTAACTCTCTGGGGGTCTGTCTACACTAGAGTTTTTGGTCTTTTCTATTCTATTTAGATTCTTATACTATGCTAGTAACTGCATGCCTTCCAATAGTGCATTAAACACCGTGACTGACATCTGTCATGTGATGTTCTCTCATCTTCCCCTCAAGGGGAGTGGCATGTGCAGTACGGGCTCTTGATTGTGCTATAAAGCAAGCTAACTGAGTACCAATTAACTAGTGTTAATGAACATGACTAAATTCTTGTGTAGATGCTCTGAAAACTTTTGTTAATGGCTCAGCATAGGGTGAACCACAACCAGGAACACGTTTGTTTCCTGGAACAAACCTTTGTAGAGTGTCCACAGTAGAGTATTCAGTCATGTTAATTAACTCACATTAGTGGACAAGCAGTTAGCTTGAGTTACATCATAACTAGAAACTATAGTGTAGATAAGCTCTAGGACAGCTAAGTTGCTGTTGGCTTGTATGACAAGCATATTCACAGACACTACTGATATTAACTAAGGCCATGTCTAGACTACAAGCACCTACAGCAACACAGCTACCGCTACGCCACTGTATTGTAGGCACTTACTACATCCACAGAAAGTGTTATTCCATCACTGTAGTAAATCCTCCCTCTCGAGAGGAAGTAGCTAGGTTGACAGAAGGATTCTTCCGTTGACCTAGTTGGATCTAGAGTAGGCATTAGGTCGACCTAACCATGTTGCACAGATTGCAAATTTTTTCACGGCCCTGAGCGATGTAGCTAGGTTGACCTAAGTTTAGGTGTGGACCAGGCTTTAGGTGAGAAGCTTGTGTCACCTATGGACCCGAGAGACTTTTAAAACAATATAAGCAAAGGAGTGAAGAAGAACTTAATATTACGTCAGTGAACTGATGTGGAAAGCAGTCTTGAATAATATTTCAGAAAATCCAGTACTTTGGTCGGAACTTGGTGAGCTCCCCTACTACCAGGTCTCAGCGTGCTAGATGGGGAAAGTCTGTAATGCATACTATAACTAAACTATCAGTTGAAGTCTAGATTTATAAGCTGGAGACGAGCCTGTCAAATGTCTTCTGTTGAATTCTCCCGAAAGGCTGATTCAGAATACACAAGGCAGTTTAGTGCCAAAACTCCTCCTTGATTGATTCTCGGGACAGATAAAATGGTAGTTGGAGCTTGAATAACAAGGACATTTGAAATGTCCCAAACATTGCTAGGAGCCAGAACTTGGCGAGCTTAAAGTTCAGAATAACTGATTTTGAAAATCAAAAGCAAACTTTCCAAGTAGATAATAATGTAGGAAAATAGGCTTCTCCAAATGTATTGCCAGAGATGAGCAGCAGAGACTTTAAATAACTTATTGTATAACATTGCAGTTCGGGTTGATCAACAATTAAAATAATTAAACAAGATTTTTTTTTAGCCGTTGGAAAATCTCTTCTTTTCCAGCAAACAACCAACATGACTGGTCGAGTATTTTTAATACTTTGGGAAAATATGCTTTTGATTCAGCAGAAATATCAATCATTTAAAAGTAGCTGCTATGCATGGATAGCAATTACTTTTAATGGTGTAGCAAACTTAGGTTCAGCTCATTATCTGTGAAAGAGGAACTGTTGCAAGATTTCCTGTCAACTTCATTGATGTACCAGAAGCTCCAAACACATGCTGAAGTTTGGCAGCATTTGTTCTTTTTACGATTTTTTTAAATGTACAGTTTCATAGGATAATAATGATAATAATAAACCCATAATAAAACCATGGTGATAAGAGAACTGCAGGGGAAGAAACAGCCAAAGGGTCAAAATGACTTCAGAAGAGAATATGCAATCAGTGGAGCCTAATACAAATGCATTCATGTTGAGGAGAAAATAAGTATATTTAGGGCTGTCAAGGCTGAATCCCCACTCCGGCGCTTCAAGTACAGAAGGTGGGGGCCCGCAAGGATTGTAAAAATTAATACTTGCCACTCCAGGCTTGTATTAAACTCCCAAGGTTACAGCTATTTTCTGACCTTAGCTTGGTAACGCTGCCACCACCCAAATGCAAAAAAGCCCCCTTGGACCCAGGAAGGAGCACTTGGGAATTCCTCTCTGTGGGGTACCCTCAAGCCCTTCTGGGCATCCATAAAAGGGAGCTACCCCCCTTCATTTATCACAAGGGCTAAACTTGGAAATGCGTACGTCCAGGAGAATGGTTATTCTCACAGATAGTTCTGTTTAGAGGTATAAGTAAGGGTTTTACATGTCCTTTTAAGGAGCAAAGCTTCCTTCGCTAGCATTTGTGGTCCCTACCCACTCACTCTAATTAGCAATTATGTTGTCATTGTCCTTCTGTGATTCCTCCTTTGGAAGGAAAAGTCCTAGCCATGCAATAATAAACACGAAGGTTTAGTGTATAAGTGGCTACAGTATAGTGAAATATAACTTCCATTCAGAGACCTAGTTTTGACGGTCCTTGGAGTGGTTTCACATGAGTGGATTAACACTCCTGTCAAAGTACAGCAAGACTTTCTTCTGCCAAATGGGAATTTTAAGGAGTTTCAGTTCAGAAGAAAGTCAGAAATAAGAAAGAAAAACACTCATCATGGCTGTTCTTCCTGACGGGCCCAAACTTTCCCAGACAAGGTTGGCCAGTCTCACTATCTCCTTGCATTTGCTTTTGAAACTTAGAAATCATTTTGCCCCCCTGTTTCAGGCTATTAATGCTCTTTGATCCCTCCATTGGGTCAAGTCTGATTTCTTAAAGCATCTGTGGAGCTCTGACTAAAACGTCAGTCTTGCTGAGAAGACAGAGGATTTTGTCCAGTTTGACTGGATTTCATCTCCTGTGTATATTAGCCTACGTAAATCCAGCAGCTGAGATTTCCTTCACTTTAATGTGCTATATGCTGTGGAGTTAAACAAGATTATCCTGAGCCTTCAGCCTACTGGTTTTAGTCCTGATTTCTGACTTCCATTGTTCATGAAAGGTTATTTCCAGTTCCTCAGCCCAGTTTTAACTCACACAGCTAATCTTTCTTTAGCTACTGACAATCTCACACTACGTTTCAGATCTGCTGTGAATACTCAAGTTCTGAAGAAGCTGAATTTACCAAGGGACATTATTGCCAATTATCATCACAACCTTCCTTACCTACCTGAGATCACTAGAAATAGCAATGACCATTCAACCTCAAGAACATCTGAAGCGCCATGGCTTTAATAACTCATCTCAGTGAGAATTTCAGCTCTTCTGTAGTGCAGACACTGCTCGAAGTTTGTAATGATTTGCTCTGCTTTAGGGAGCACTCTTTTCTGCTGTCTTTTTAGTTTATATACCACTCCATTCAATACTTTGGATCACAGCATGTTATTAAGGAAACCCAGGATTTCCTTAAGCTTCTTTCTTTGTATTTGAAGTTGTATGATTAGACTGGACAGTCACACTTTTATATTAAGGTTCTATTTACAAATAATTAAAAGTGTAAATAAGAGGAGACTACTGCCTATCATATGGCCTAATATTGTCTCATTGTTTCCTTCTACACCCCAGGCCCCCTGTCAGACCGTCTCTATCTGCCTGTTGTCTCTTGTCTTACTCTTATTGTAAGCTTTTTAGGACCAGGATCATCTTTTTGTTCTGGGCTTGTCCATCACCTAGCACAGTTGGTCCATGACTAGGGATCTTAGGTGCTACATCAGGGGTAGGCAACCTATGGCATGTGGGCCGAAGGCAGCACGCGAGCTGATTTTCAGTGGCACTCACACTGCCCGGGTCCTGGCCACCGGTCCGGGGGGCTCTGCATTTTAATTTAATTTTAAATGAAGCTTCTTAAACATTTTAAAAACCTTATTTACTTTACATACAACAATAGTTTAGTTCTATATTATAGACTTATAGAAAGAGACCTTCTAAAAACATTAAAATGTATGACTGACATGCGAAACCTTAAATTAGAGTGAATAAATGAAGACTCGGCACACCACTTCTGAAAGGTTGCCGACCCCCGGGCTACATTAATACAAATAATAAACAATAACAATATGTTATAGAAGATTATAAGCCCATCAGTAGAAGGCATTATTAATGTTTATAAGCCACAGTAATAATCAGCCTCTCGACCTCACTCTATAACAATTGACTGCTATTAAAACATCCATTAAGCATTTATTCCCCCTTTATAAGCTACGGTCACTTTAATATAAGTATGACTGGTTGGACTTTAATCACCTTTTGTTCCCTTCTATATTGAGCCCATTGCTTTTTAGGAGACATTTATTACCTTTAGCAGCCATTGTTACAGTTAATCAAAGCATTGTGCAGCTGTTGTGCCTTGAAAAGCTGGTCTTTGAAAACACAGGTCGGCATTCAGAGAAACAGTGCATATGTAAAATGGGTGCAAATCTCTATTTACACATCCTCTTAAAAAATGTAAGCATAAGGGCTATTCCAGTCAGGCGACTTTAGGTGAACGAAACCCACAACTAATATAGCATAATACGCTGAAGTAAGAATTGCTTGGTTCATGCAAACTAGTTACTAAGTCACCCTAAAGATGTTTAAAAATCTGGCGCTATGTCACTTTTGAAAATGGGATTTAGCCTTGCAAGGCTGAGAACAGCAAAACATCATACCTTTAAAAATCTTGGCCTAACTGCCTCTAGACAATAAGATTAGGAGAATGACCCTTCCAAAAAACCAAAGATGGGGAAATCCACCCAGTCATTGTCTTTATCTGATCTTCTGGAGGATCAAAACTAAAGAAATGTATAAACAAGCAACCGTGTAGGATCTCAGTAAGGAGATATGAGGGGTTGAGCGCACACAGTGTGTAACTTGTATAGGTTTTTCATAAGTATTCATTATTATTATCAATCATTGAATTGTGGTGGCACTTTGGGTATGTCTACACTACCCGCCAGATCGGTGGGCAGCAATCGATCCAGTGGGGGTCGATTTATCGCGTCTAGTGTAGACGCGATAAATCGACCCCCAAGCGCTCTCCCGTCGACTCCTGTACTCCACCGCCACGAGAGGCACAGGCAGAGCCGACGGGGGAGTGGCAGCAGTCAACTCACCGCAGTGAAGACCCCACGGTAAGTTGATCTAAGTACATCGACTTCAGGTATGTTATTCACGTAGCTGAAGTTGCGTAACTTAGATCAACCTCCCCTCCCCCCCCAGTGTAGACCAGGCCTTAGAGACCCCAACCCTGTTATGATAGGCACTATACAAGCATATAACAAAGGGACAGTCCCAGTCCCAAAGAGCTCACAGTCCAAGTTATCTAAATGTATTAGGTAGTCCGAGAAAATGTTTGGGGTCCAGTCAAGATGTAAAATTGCCCCTCAACCCTCTGCATCCACCATTATTACTTTTCACCAGTTCATATCCCCCTCCGAAACGCTATTGGTTTTTGTTTTTCATCTTCTTTCCTGAACTCCCATCTCCCCACACCCAACCCACTCATCTCACTTGGGGACCAGTCCAATGGAGGTCTTTCCCCGGACTTCAACCAGCTTCTAATCAGGCCCCATCACTCACTCACTCACCCAGAGATATGCTACTGGTCTAAGTGACACACAGTTCCTTACAAATAAGAAGGACCGTCTGTACTTGGAATTTCCATTTTGCTCCGAAGATAAAGTGAGATTTAAAATGACATGACTTCAGAACTTTTTACTCTTGGAGCTGAAATAATTTGATCACCATTTAAGGAAATAACGAGTAAAGAAAAGAGGACTAAAAACTGCTTCTAGATGGACAGCAATAATATTCCTCGCTTTCTGTAGATTGGGTCCAATTCCACAATCCATGCTCTCATCAACCAGTAAGATCTCACACAAGTAGTTCTACTCAGTTCGTTATATTTAAGGAAGTTCTCTAACCCCCTGAGTTATACCATATTCATGGACAACATGGTTAACACAAACTGGTTTCAGAAATTCACACTGTGTGCTTGTCAGAGTTTTGCTTATTTTCTCTAGAAGTTCCGAAGATCACACCAGATGCGACAGGATTCTGCCAATAACACTTTATAATTTACAGCACTGTATGGTGCTAAACCTAACTCTGAATTGCTTTGTCATTAAGAATAGAATAGGTATAATTAATGTAACACTTGTAACCCAGAGCAGTATCACAGAAAGATAGTATCCAAGAGTAATGTACATTAGAAAATGCACATGACCTGAAGGCAAATCCAACGGTGTATCACAAGGAACAGAATCCAGAAAATACTAAGTATGTCTTTAGATTTCATAAATCATGTGAATTTACTGCTGGTGATTGAGGTTACATACAGCTGATAAATAAACCTGCGTATTGTAAATCGATGAGCTAATTCCAGATGCTGTCCTGCTGTAGGGGATGCTTACTGAAGAAGGGGGAAATGCCCCAAACCCCCAATAAAATGGATTTTTCTAATGAGGTGATGCACAGAGATGTGCTTTTTTAGGGGCAGATTCAGGTTAAAAAAAGAAAAACCAAAACAAAATGTCTCTCTCCAGCTACCACTTTCCAGAATCTTTGAAAAAGTGACTAAGAAAAGGAGTGATGCACAGCCCAGGCCTACTGTACGATAGGAACTAAATCTTTCTGTACATTTTTGCATTTGGTTCTTGTATGTTTCATATAACAGCCTGATTTTCATGCATGTAATATTGCACTCCTGACTGTCAGGAGTGTATGTCAGCTTGTTATGACTCAGTGAGCACCCTTGCTGTAAATTATCTGAAATTGAAAATAGCGTCGAGATGGCTTGCTGATATGAAAAGATGTGACTCTTTGCCTTCCTTTTTCTCAGAAAATAAACAGTCGGAAAAATTCCTTATCTCATGACTTACATTTGCTTCAGCGTTCTAGGAAGTGTAAACTACCATGATAATATTGGAAATTATGTTCGGAGGCAGCATCTTGCACTATGAGTCTGGACTCCAGCTTTTGATAACTATTAATGCACCTATTTCCTTGCTGTGTAATGTATCCCTATTTATCACTCTGACCGAATAGTTTATAGACTCACTTTAATAAAGGCACAGACAATAAGCATTATACAAATTTTAAAGATGCAAAGCAAGGTATAAGCAAATAATAATAATACCTCACTCTTGTCTAGCGCTGTTCACCCAAGATCTCAAAGCGCTCTGCAAAAGCAGTCAGAATCATTATCCCCATTTTACAGGTGGGGAAACTGGGGCATGACTGACTAAAGGGACTTGCCCAAGGTCACCCGGTAGCAGGGCTGGGAATAGAACTCAGGTGTCCTGAGTGCCAGTCCAGTGCTCTCTCCACTCTATCACATGTTTGAAAGTTATTGATTTCTTCCTTTATTCCTCACAAACGGGAATCCCAGAGTTTCCCCACTGTAGCACTGTAAGAGAGGAAGGATGATGCAGAGATTACAGCACTAGCTTCGGGCGTGAGAGACCTGGTTTCAAGTTCCTGTTCTGCCACAGAATTCCTGCATGACCTTGGGGAAATCACTTAGCCTCTTTATACGTCTTTATACTGAATCACAGACGTTTCCACATCTAATGTGGCAGTACTCAAGGGTCTCTTCTCATTTCATTTAACTCCCACTAACTAGACTCCTCACTGAACTAAGGTCCAGGTCCTTGACTGATGTAAATTGGTGTAGCTCCATTGAAATCAAATCAGTGGAGCTACACCATCTTATGCCAGCTAAGGATCTGGCCTGTTGCTCTGCTACCACAAATAGTGACATTTGGACTCCAAAGATATGTAATATACTTTTCCTGTTTCAGTAATTCTTTGTTGGCATTTGTACATAAAGAAATAGAAATCAATGTACTTTTGGGGACAGTCTGTTACAGCTCCCTCATTTCTATGCTTTCCCCAGAGCCTTCCTGCTAACAATGTCATACACACACTATAGATAACTGTGGGAGACAGTTTAAATTATTTTTCGGTATACTCTGATAGTGAAAGAGCAAAACTGTATATTTTTTGTGACAAATACAGCTATAAAAATTCTGTGGTGGTTCCTTGACCAAAAAGGCAGCTTCTTAATCAAGGAACTAAGGTTGCTTCTCAACACAGGGAATCTGATTTTAAGGCAAGTTCCTTCCTACCGGTGACACACCAATAAACTGTTAATTCTACCCATTAAGGCTTATTGAATAGGGTGGGGCCTATTACATTAATAAAATAAATTAATCAATCCCTGAAATGATTGCGGTGGAACAATTTTTATAGTGGGGGTGCTGAGAGCCATTGAACCAAACTGTAAACCCTGGATATGATGGAAAGCACTTCAAGCCAGGAGGTGCTGCTACACCCCCAGCATCCCTCGTTCCAGCACCTATGGAGACTACGAAGCAATTGAGAGTTTGGATTCTAACATGTTTAAAACTCAGGATCTTGACGATCACAGCCTGTTCAAACTGAATAATTTTCCACCGGATCGGAAATGTATCCAGATACCTGCATCCATGTCTCTTGTAGCATCATTGACCGTTGCTGCAGAGAAGAGATTGAACAAGAGTGGACCAGTTACGCAGCCCTGCTTAATACTATTTGTGATAGGAAATGGGTCAGACAGAACTCTGTCTATGCAGGCTCGTTTGAGCTCTCCATCAGGAAATAGCCTCAGAATGTTGTCCCAAGATTACCCAATAACAGTCAACGCCTAGGTCTGCTGTCAGTGTCAAATGCTTTAGCCCCAGGTCTGTACAGACAGTGTAGAGGTTCTGTTGCTGTTCTCTGCATTTCTTCTACATCTGACAGGCTACAAATATCAGGACTGGCATGCCTTGTGTTGGTCTAAAACCACATTGTGATTCCGGTAGCAGGTGGTTAGCGATGTTGTGTAGCAGACGATCAGAGAGTACTCTAGTCAGAACCTTTCTGGAGATGGAGAGTAACAAGATACCATGATAGTTACCACAATTGGATTTTTTTGCCTTTCCTCTTGTATATGGTGACAGTGGTGGTGTCTTTGAAGTCTTGCATTACATCTTCAGTACTCCATATATTGAGAAATAGTCTGTGTAGTCACCTTAGCTGGAGCTCACCTCCATACTTAAATATTTCTGCAGGAATGCCATCAGATCCGGGAGCCCTGAAGTTCATGGCACTGATTGTGGTGCTGACTTCGTCAGGGGTTGGGGCTACATCCATGTTGTCATTACATGTTGGCTGATCCACTACTCATATTAGTCTCTCATCTGTGATGTTGGATGGTGTTGTTGAATGTTGGTGCCACCTCTGAAGGACTTTTCCTTTGCCAATGATCAGTGTTAGGCCAACCTCACTTTTCAAAGGCACTGTAGTGGTATGTGTAGGATAATATACATCTTTCAAAGCAGCATAGAAGTCTTTGGTCTCATGACAGTCGGTGTAGCCCTGGATTTCATCTGCCTTGGCATTCCACCGTTGATCCTGAATATGTCTAAGCTTCGATTAGATGTCATGACATAAATTTCTGTATGTTCTAACTGTATGTTCTAACTATGCCTACAGGAATACGGGAGACAAGAATTTGACGATGCATCTCATATTTTTTATTGAGTAGCTATCGAATTCCTGCCTCATTCTTGTCAAACCCATCTTGATGATGTCATTTTGCTGTACCCAAGGTGGTGAGAGCAGTTTGATATACAGTGTCACAAAAAGTGCCCACTCACTGTTTACATTAGCACCAGTAGCCAAGCCAGCAGGTCAGACAAATCAGCTGTAACACTACTGTAGAGCTGTGCTTGCGTAGCTTCATCTTGTCATCACTTTCCGGTGAACTGTCTGATTGGTTTAGTTGATGACTTGCAATGCACTGGCCAAATTACTAATAAGAGTTTAGGGCGGATCATGCGGTGGTTCATCCAGCAGTTTGCCCCGTGCATAGCTTACAGCGATCTGTATATCCTGTAGATCTCGCCACTGGTTGAGGATGTCATCGATAAGATACCATCGTTTGGATCTTGGGTGCATCCATGACATTTTCTTTTTGTCTGGTAGGCACAAAAAGATATTTGTGATTGCTAATTGCTGCTTGATCCACCCGTTAAGTAGGAGAATTCCATTGCTATTCTCTTTCCTAGTCCGAGGCTGTCTGATGGCAGGCTGCCAGATTACCACATTACTTCCAACCCCTGCATTAAAGTCGGCCATGGTAATCAGTCTATCTGATGCCGATGTAGACACGAAGAGTTTGTCTAAGTCACTATAGAACTTTTCATTCTCATCATCGGCATTTGTCATGATAGAAGCATAAGCACTGATGATGGTTAGCATATTGCTTATGTTTCAGTGCCAACCATAGAACCATAACTTGTGTCTTTGGGTAGACTTTCAAGCTTGGAAGCAATGGAGTTGCTAATGGCAAAACCAACACCCAGTTGTTGTGGCTCTGAGGATGGACGACCTCACCAGAAGAACATGGACCCTGCAGCAATCTCTGTGAGTTGCCCTTCGTCAGGGAGTCTGGTTTCACTGGGTGCAGGAGTTTCAATCTTATACATGGCCAGTTCTCTTGCAACAAGTGCTGTGCCTCTCTCAGGTCAGCTGGGGGTAGGGTTGCTACATAAATTCTGCACATTTCACAAAGCTAACTTGTGTCGTGAGCCTGTTATATGCAGGTCTGCAATTATGACCGCCAGGGTCACTACGCCTTTTGCTTCGCCATTTTCCCATCACTGTCAGACTTTCTTCCATCATCAGAACACACTCGTGGATTGTTGTTAGTGTGATGGCTTATGTCACTCCATGCATGCTATCTCGCCTGTTCATCTGTGCTCCAGTGACCTGCATTCACAAGATGACTGGCAGGGGTTAGGGTGTAGTCTATGCCTGCATCCACTTGCTACGCCATTGTAGAATGTAATGCCCTTGTCTGCCATAGAAACCACTGAGGTCTTCACTGTCAACCCAGCAGCTAGGGGCATGGATTCATGAGCGTCAGGGCATGTCCACGCACCAGTCGGCCTGTTCACTACACTTCTATGGCCCCATTCTGCTCCGAGATCCTTTGCAGAGTTTGCCTGGGCGCACAAGGACATAGTTACAGGTTGGTACCGCTCAGGAGGTACTGCAAGGGGCTTGCCCGGGGGAGAGGCTATGTATCATCAGGGAGGATTTTTGCACCTTCCTTTTCACTTAAACGAGGCTAGCTGGTGGTCTGTGATGATGCTAGTAAGATCACTACATTGATCACTGGCACTAGACGTTACATACAGACTATGCCACTAACCCTGCTGTGGAACTAACTGACCATTAATTGCTCAGGTAGGTAGGCAGGCAGATTTTCCCTCCAGAAAAACGTGTTATTTGTCTTATTACAAACACACACGCACTATTTACATCCCATGTTTTGTGTCTACAGTAAAAATCCATTTATGGTGATGTTCCAGTAGAATTAAAGTTCCAGGTTGTTTCAGTGTGCCACAGTGGGCAAACTACGGTTCCGACCTTCTGCTTACAGTGAAGTTGTTCTGTAAAAAAAAAAAAAAGAGAGAGAAGAAAAGTCCACTATACGAGGATTGTACTGTATTCCTTTCATTTCATATTCCTTGAGCTTGTAGCAGCATGCCCTAGAAAAGGTCACAGCATCCTGGGAGACATCTCCTATCCAGATTGGTGATGGGAAGGGGGCACTGCCCTAGCACACGTTAGAAAACTACCGTGTATCATATGTCACAGTTGTTTCATCTTTACTCACAAGAGGTCTAGGGACTAGAACAGCTGGCAAGTACAATATCAGGACTGCCATGTTTTGGCAAAACTACTTGTGTTGGGGAGTGGGAGCCAGGGGAGTTTTACACCGCATCTACTAACACTGTGCCTCGTGCAAAGTGCAAAGAGCCTCGTGGCAAGAGAACTGCTAACAATCCGATCTAACTGATGGAAAGGCTCCCATTGATTTCAAAGGCAGTTGGATCAAACCACAAATGCATCCACAAAAAGAAAGAAAGAAAGGTCCATGATTTAAAACAATATGCGCTAAATTTATCGCTGGCATTAAACTCTTGACTCCCGAGGACTCGCGCCAGGAATGAGTTTGGCCCAATATATTCACATTTTTTAAAAATTGTGTTTACTCTTTCCTTCACTCCGTGATTGACAGTGGCTGTAATTCCTGATTATAAGAACATAATGTCTCAAATTTGTATTTGAGATACCTAGTGCATTGGGGCAAATTTATGTGCTAGTAGTTTTCTTATTAAACTTCTGCTCAGTAAGTACAGTGCACGTTCCTGCTAGTAATAGATTTTTTTTCCCCTCCGAGAGAGCGAATTTCTGTAGGGTGGAAATTTCTTCCTTCTAATTAGCATGAGCACGGTAATAAATCAGAGTAAAAAGTTGGAGAATTTAAGGGACATGTTTGGAATTAATGTTGAATTTAGGGTATGAAACCTCAATATCAGCTGTTGGAGCAAAAAAGCAGAAAAACGCTTAAGAGAAAATGGGTCATTTTATAATGCTTTGGTGGCAAAATGTTCCATAGCAGGGAATTGGGATGCATGAATGACAAATTTTGAACTATTTGCTACAGTATTAGTGGAAAGGAAGTTATTACCCTAGAGAGAAATTCTGCATAGGTTTTCTGTTGTAGTAACAATGTTGGGATTCATAATCAGTTTTCCAGTATGTCAACTAATCCTTTTTACTGTAAAAACTTACACTCAAATTGGGTGGCATATTTGATAGAAGTAATGGTTTTCCTATACAATACATCATAGCCCTGTGATCTCAGTAGGAATCTGTTTTTAAAAGACACACAGTATGCCCTAGAATAGCTCCAGTATGACACAGTGTATTTCTGAACTGATTGTTCTTCAAGCACTGGGAGAGTGATTTATTTCAAAATTATTCTGGTGTTAATTTGGGAAATTTTTAATTGCTTTTGTCAAGGGTAAGTTAATTGGAAAAGTAACTTGAAAGTACATTTGGTATTTTTCTTCTCTTTGCTTAAGGAATTTTTTCAAATTCCTTCCATTCTAACTCCCACTAAAGTCAATGCAAATATTCCCATTGACTTTAATGGGAGTTGGATAAGACCCTAAACCAGGGCTTGGCAACCTTTCAGAAGTGGTGTGCCAAGTCTTCATTTATTCACTCTAATTTAAGGTTTCGCATGCCCGTCATACATTTGAACGTTTTTAGAAGGTCTCTTTCTATAAGTCTATAATATAGAACTAAACTATTGTTGTATGTGAAGTAAATAAGGTTTTTAAAATATTTAAGAAGCTTCATTTAAAATTAAATTAAAATGCAGAGCCCCCCGGACCAGTGGGCAAGACCCGGGCAGTGTGAGTGCCACTGAAAATCAGCTCGCGTGCCGCCTTTGGCATGCGGGCCATAGGTTGCCTACCCCTGCCCTAAACAGACCATTCAAATCAGTGGTATTCTTTCTATTGAATTCAATGAGAACACAATCAGCTCCTGAAACAGTACACTGGGGATCGGCACCAAGGAAACATGGGTTTGATCAAAATCCATTGAGAGTTCACCTGGATGTTTGGAAGGAGAAATTGGCCTCGTCTAGGTGGGGATCAGAGTCTGGGTTAGAGCAGCCCGAGTAAACCCAAATCATTGAGGGGCTAATGAGCTTTGGTTTAAGTGACTAACCCAGCATTACCTAGGAAGCCTGTGGAAAAGCCAGGAGCTGCAGAACCCAGTTGTTTTGTATTGCAATCCACTGCCTTAAACCACAAGACCATCCTTTCTCTTCTTATCGTCTGCTGCCTTATTTTCTACACACTTTTGAACTTCTACAGCAAATGGGGCCAGGGTCTTACAAACAGTAGGAGTTTGCCACTGTAAAAATGTTTGTGAGCTTTTTGTAAATGTGATTTTAATTGCACATACATTATCACGGGGTGGATTGATTTAAATCCAAGTGGTTTAATCACCAATGTTAAATAATTGATTTTAATCTTGTTTTGCATTTGTTCTTTTTAGTTATTTTCCTAAAAAAAGGTTAATTTCCAATGGTTGGTAACTACTACAACATGTTAATTTGCAACCAAATATAGCCTTTACACTAAATTTGATACTACTTTTTGCTAAGGATACCCCATATCTATTCATATTTATTTAAGCAATTATATATTCAATATATTCTTATCCTTAATTATCAAATTTTGTACAGTGTTAGAAAATGGTGACTAACCCGTTTCCTGTTTTCTCGATATTATTTTACTCAGGATTTGTGTCAAACTGCATTTGGACAGAAATTGGAATTTAATTAAATGTTCAAAAGAACATTCTAAAATGGATTTTTAGTAGTTAAATAAAATTACCTTAAATCTGGTAGATACATAAGAAAAAGGAAAGTAAATTTATCAAAACTTAGGCACTTAGGAGCCAAAATCCCATTGACAGCTAGTGGGATTTAGGCTCCTAAGTGTCTAAACTACTCTTGAAAATGAGATATAGGCTCATAAATACCTAGAATTAGTAGGTCTCATCCTCTCCCACCTGGATTTTATTCATAGATTGGAAGAGGAAAACATTTTTTCCTGCCTTTTTAACTTCCAGTCAGTTTTCTGCTTTGAATGAGAAATAGTCAATGGGTTGCCATAAAACCCGACCAAAACAAGCATGATTGGTCCAAAAACCTTCAGCTAAACTGAAACCAAAAGTAATTAAGGCAAAAGCATTTCTGCACAACAGAAATGGAAAGTGCTTATGTATGGAAAAGGAAGAAAACAATATCGGTACTTGTTAACTGCAGTTCATGATACTGTGAAATATTCATAAAGCTTGATCTGATAAGTTAAAGATGTTGTCCTCCTGGTTCTGTATATAATTTTAAAAGCCTCACCCTTTACATCATTGAGATTTGTGGAGGGCTCATTGATACTCCATTCTTTCTTTCTTGAACTAATTTTAACAGATTGTAGTATGTTTAGTGGCTTTAACATAAGCTGTCATAATTTCAAATTTAATTTTAAACCGGTTTACTTTTACAAAGAAAAATGTACCGTATTTAATTTAAGCCTTAAAAACCTGATTTAAATAAGAGTAATATACTTTTTTTTTAATTGTCAATTTTTATCTACCTTGCAGTATCAGCAAACAATTTCCCTTTCACACAGTACTCTTTGGTTTACTAACAGCCACCTTAAGTCCATTGCGTTATCCCGATAACTTCATAGCATATAAAGCTTCAACAGGAGCCTGTATGGGTCATTTTTGGGTGGGTAAGTGGATAACTAACACAGCTGGTGCTCGCTCATTAATTCGGTTCTCAGCCTTCCTGTGACTGATTGCCTCAGCTGCAGAGATTATTCAGAGGGGTCTCTCACAGGTTGGCAACAGCTTATGGAGAAAAGCCTTCTGTGAGTCAGTTTCTCCCATTTGCATGTTAGTGCTGTAGTTACGGTTCATAAGAAGGGCCATACTGCGTCAAACTTAAGGTCCATCTAGCCCAGTATCCTGTCTTCCAACAGTGGCCAATGCCACATGCCACAGAGGGAATGAACAGAACAGGGAATCAAGTGACCCATCCCATCGCCCATTCCCAGCTTCTGGCAAACAGAGGCTGGGGACACCATCCCTGCCCGGCCTGGCTAGCAGCCACTGATGTATGGTATTGTTTTACCCCGTTGATTTGGTGCTAGCAATCTGGACGTGTCCTGTCTGAATCTCCCTCTTCCCCCAAACGTGGGATATGTACCTCCTCGCAGTCCGGCTAAGTATTTTGGAAACCTTCCTCCCTTCCCCTTCTTTCGCCCACGGGGTGTCACCCTATCCTACACCACATTAATTGCCATTAATCAGAAGTTCTACCTTTTTATCTGTGATACATGTGAATCAGAAACCCAAGGGCAGTGAACAGAAGGGATCTCTCTCTTTCCTCACAGTGTTCAGTCTGTCCTGGCATTTAAAACCACAGTGCGTGCCCTGACTTTTCAAAGCTCAACGACTATTATTCGTTGTTCCTGGGAGCCTCTGATTCACCCAGAATATAACTGATACAATGTGCAGCACCCCTTATTCTAACATGCACCGAACTGTTCAACTGCACCACCTTTGTTTTAAGATCATACTACTTCAGAGGTGCTGTATATGACATTGGCAGGTGCCATCTGAATTGACCGAGTATTTAGCCACTATATTGCGCTCCCTTGACTTGCATTTGCAATTCCCAGTGCACGTGTGTGCAAGTTGAGGATTTGCACATGCTCAGATATATAGACACATAATGCTGATGTGTGATTGTACGTAGTCAAGAAAGGTGAATACTTTTGAAGATATGGGTCCAAACCATATGTCCCTATCTGCTTATGGAGGTTGGAATTGATGGGCCGTTTGACTGTCCCTGATTGGCAGAAAGATACAACAGCCTTAGAAATACCAGAGGTTAGGTTAGATTAAGTTGAGTTACAGTAAAGCAAAGTAGAGCGTGGAACTGTTACTAATCACAGTGTCCAATCTGTCTCCACATTTGAAACCAAATTAAATAATTGGTTGCCATTGCTTCAGTTATCTTCAAAAATTTCAGTAGATGGCAATTTATTGCAAAGCATCCTGCCGTTCATCTGCGGTGAACACTGTGTACGTGCATTTTGTATTAGTTAAAACCAAGCAGTTGTTAGTTTTCCACATGCCATGTCTCTAGCATTTAAAGGAGTCAGTTGTTTTTTCTTTGAGTTTGTCGCTGAGTCTTGTTTTCTTTAATTAGCACTTAAAAAGCTACTCTGGTCTGGGCATTGGACGTAGGTGTGCCGGCCAAACCAAAGGCTCAACGGCCAGAACTCAGCTGTACTCAAAAGAAAAAGACCTCGTGTGCGTGTGACTATGATATTCATGCCGGTTTAGCTCCTCTCTAAACTGCACTCGGTCACCAAAGACAAGTCCAGAAGTGGCTAGCTCTGGAAATAAGGTGCCACCTAGATCAGTCAGAGAGGAAGAAGCAATCACACAGCCTTCTGCTTATTTTGGAGATGCCAGTGTTTTAGGCCCTTCAATTTAAACACTATAATTTAACAGGAACTGGGGCTCTGGATCCCAATGGTAAAATCATACTGCAGATGGGTAGCCAGATACTTGCACTGCATTTGATTCTGAAATTACAGGAGAGTAATGGGGGTAGGCAGGTAGAGCAAGAAGAGGATTAGATACAACGTAGAGCAGCTGAATTGATTATGGTGGCTTTAAATCTCAAATCTAAGATACAGGGGGAGCACAGGAATCCTCCAATGGAAAAACTGTTCTGCATTAACTTATTTGTAAACTTTGGTTTTATTGAGCTGTATAATAATTGTACATATCCTCAAGCAATGCCGAACACAACGATCGATAATACAAGCAATGATAATCAGATGTTACAGCAGTCTGACATGAACACAGCTCTCCAAAGATAATTCTGTCCCACAAGACATTACCCAGCTTAACTTCAGCTCCTTCCTGTGAAAATCTAAAGCCTCTTTCCCATGCAGAGGAAAACCTTGTAGACAGTTTTGCTCCTGAACGCCGACCAAGAGGAGTAGATAATGGGGAAAGGCAGCCCGCCCCCTTTTCAGGAAGGGCTTGTAGGAGGTCAACACTGTCTGAAAAATGGATGGGGCTGGCTGAGGAGGGGAATGGACAAGGCAGACATGATTCAGGGCATTTCCCTGTGACGATATCCACTGTTAGAATCCTTGTAGAGCACCAAGCAAAAAGGAAAGGTTCCCTCCATGTGTGGAAACCCCGGGACAGCCGCAAAAGCACAGAGGAGGCTTAATTAATTAATTTGCAAAGTCCTTTCGGATCCTTGAATGAAGAGCTCCATGTAATAATAATACCTAGTTCTTCCATAGCACTTTTCATTAATAGATTTCATAGCACTTTACAAAGGCGGTATGTATCATTATCCCCATTCTACAGATGGGAAAACTGAGGCACAAAGAAAGGAAGTGACTTGCCCAAGTTACCCAGCATTCCAGTGGCAGAGCTAGCAATAGAACCTGGGCCTCCCAGTTCCGTGCTCCATCCAGTGCAGTGTTGTAATTACTGCTTTGAGTTTATATTTGGAGAAACCTGTTGGGGGAATAATCAGTAAAATTCTGAGATTTAAAGGCAATATAAAGCGATGGGAGGAATCCTAGAATCCTAGAACTGGAAGGGACCACGAGAGGTCATCTAGTCTGGTCCCCTGCACTCGTGGCAGGACGGATGGTCCTATGGCTTAGTCAGAAGACCTGGGTTCTATTTCTGGCTCTACCAACAGGGGAAATCACCTTCCCTCCCTATACCTCATCTTGTAGAATAGGAACAGTAATAGTAATAAATCCCTGCCTCGCATGGGGGTGGTGAGGATTAGTTCATTCATAAGTGCTTTGAGATCCACAAAGGGAAGATACAGACTAACACGGCTGCTACTCTGATACTATAGAAGAAAAATGTCGTCTTTATTTATTTTCTTGAGGAGAGATTTTACAAAGGCCCCTTGGAAGTCGATGTTCGCTGGGCACCCAAGTCCAGTTTGAAAATAACCCCTTTATTGTGAAAATAGCTGTCCAGGTTAGAGTGGCTAAAGCAGCTTCCAGATGTCTACTACAGAAAAATCTCTCTCTTTGATGAGTGTCCGGTGGATAGGAATTCCATTGACTAAATCCCTCAGCTACAAAAGATAAAATTAAAAACAAAGTATAAAAAAATGCAAAGCCAAAAAAAAAACTTAAGACTTTAACTAGAAATTCAGCCCCCACTTTCCAAACAAGGCCCACAAGAAACTTAGCTTTCAGATAGATATCAGCGATATAGAGCCTTTCCCCTACACTAACACCATCATCTTGTAATTGGTTGTTAAACTGAGCTCCTTTCAAGCTAATAAAAACCCTTTCTCATTCAGCAACATTGAATTGACATTTTTGTAATTCAGGATCTTACCATCACAGTTCCATTTTACTACATAACAGTCAGCAGCAGCACATAATTTTTTATGCCTGCCCATTAGAAGGCATCGTATAAAAAGAAAGGTGGTTTAGATGATAACATTGATGTGAAAGTTTTCACTGTACCCTACTGAAGAACTGAACAATTTAAAGCGGGTGGTGTTGAAAAGATCATAGAATCACAGAATATCAGGGTTGGAAGGGACCTCAGGAGGTATCTAGTCCAACCCCCTGCTCAAAGCAGGACCAATCCCCAACTAAATCATCCCAGACAGGGCTTTGTCAAGCCGGGCCTTAAAAACCTCTAGGGAAGGAGATTCTACCACCTCCCTAGGGAACCCAAGATCTAATACCTTGTTTTTGCCAAGGGTCAGCATGGTGAAATGGGATTTTAATACAAAGCCATTGTTCTAGGCAACTCTTGTACCATGCCAGCAGCATCGTGTCATTCATACTAAAAATTAGGAAATTTGATGAAAACCAAAAAAACCCAAACTATAACTGAAACTGCCCAAACAGTTTCTTTTTCCTGCAGTTTTCCAGATAGCTGTACACATTTATGTCTGTATTTATTGCTTATAAATTTGTTTCTCCTATCTTAGACCTCAATTCAGCAAAGCAACCCTCTACAGGACAGCACTTAAATATGTGCTTAACTTTAAGCACATACTTAAGTCCCATTGACTTCAGTGTCACCTAAGCACCTAAGTGCTATCCTATATCAAGATGCTTTCTTGAACTGAAGTCTGATAGGTGCAGCTAATACATTTTTTGACTTTAATGGGACTTTAAGCTCTGATCCAGTAAAGCACTTCTACATGTGTTTAGCTTTAAGCATATGAGTATTCCCTTTGAGGTCAGTTATACTATATCTGTGCTTCGGTAATTTAGTTGATCAGGACCTTGCACTCCTGGCTCGTTACAAAATTTGACATAAGACACAATTGCAATAAGTATACCGAACAGGCGCCTCAGGGTTACGTCTGAAAATCTTCAAAGAAAACATCTACATAATCATCCCTGCCAGCCGGTCTAGCACCCACCTAGGGTGACCACCTTTTCAAAATGCAAAAACAGGACACATGCAGGAGCCCCGCCCCCTCCGTGGTCCTGCCTCCTGCTCCTCCTCTTCCCCCTGAGTCCCCGCCCCCTGGCCAGGTCAGAAGCCAGAGCCCTGCAAGCGGTAAGAGCCGCCCAGGGAGCTCGGACCCCTGTGAGGAGCCCCGGACCCTCCATCTGCCCTAGGCGGGGCGGGACAGGGTGCTCAAGAGCAGCCCTGGGCCGCGTACCTGCCCCCGGGGTGTATCGCCCAGGGCAGGTGGAGAGTCTGGGACTCTGGGGCTCCCCACAGCAGCCCAGGCTCCCTGGACAGCTCTTAGTACTGCCTGGCTCTGGCTTCTGGCCTGGGGTGAAGAGGAGGAACAGGGGGCAGGCAGGGCCTCATGGTCAGCCCCCATCGACCCCCTGGGAAGAGGGTGGTGCTGCCCCTGAGCCTTGGGCCGGTGCGGAGCGGTGCCTCAAGGAATCCAGAACAAATGCTTTCCTGGAGTCATTCAGACCGGGACTTGAAATGTATGTTTTGGGACTGCCCCGTCCACTCACTATCACTCAGTGTTACACTGTTTGTATCCCCCCAGGGACAGGAAGGCAGGCTGTCTCATGGAGGGCAAATAAGGATATATATTTTATAGTTATATCATTATATAACTTTTAATGGAGAAGTCAAGGACTTTTTCATCCCGGCCAGCTTGCTACCGAGCAAGGGTCCATGAATTTTTATAGGTTTGGTTCTATATATGTTCAGGGTAGTAGAGCCTGGATTTTAAGTGTCTTTTAAACCATGATTAACATGCTTATTAAAAACACGTCACACTAGCCAGTCTTTCACAAAAAAAATTGAACTATATTTTATATGTATTTTGGTGTCTTGATATGATTGTCACCGTTATTTAATTCTTTTCTAATGGAACATAAACTTCACTTTATGTTAATTAAACTACTGCCTGCCAGGACTTGCCTTTTTTATTTGAAACTGATGTGATGACATTTGCATTTTTAGCCGTAACCCATGACTTCACCATGAGAAAGAGCCAGCCTTAATCAGGAGTGCCACTGTTAGAATCAGATGGTAACACCTTTAGAGTTAAACACTAACGGCTGGGTCCAAAGGCCAATGACGTTAACAGGTGTCTTTCCATTGTCTTCAATGGATTTGGATCAGATCTTAGAACACATGGGGTACGTCTACACTGCAGTGTAAGCCCAGGGTTCAAATTCAGCCTCAAGCCTAACCCACCTTCTGCCTACACACAAATCGCAGTAACCCAGGGCTCGGACCCAGTGTCCCAGGTCCCCACTGGGGGTGGAAGGTCCGAGCCTGAGTCAAACCAGGACCCAGGGTTCAAGCCCTATTGCTTAGCAGTGTAGATTCAGCCCTACTGGACTCCTGCTCTGGCAAAAATCCCACAAAAGTATCCCACAGTCCCATAGGCCAACTTTCTTGACAGTCAGGAGTGGTGGACAGTCAGGTTTTCCCACACTGCACCACAAACAAAGAGCGAGAGTAGCTACATTTTGGGATGATGTGAGGAAGTCTGATATATTGGTGGTTGGACTGGGGCCCTCATAAAGCAGTGTAGACACTGGAGCCCCAGGCTGGGACTCGATCCAACAACTCCTAATCTGGGGTTACAAATGAGTGTAGACGCTCTAGCCATAGGTCAACAAACCCAGGATCTGCTCACTTGAGTTCTACTAACCCAGAGTTTACATTGCAGTATAGACATACCCCTGGTATCTGATGTGCAGGGGTTTTGAGATGGGCAGAGGTGGGAGCAAGGAGATTGGGAGATGCAGAGAGGAAGAATACTGAATCGGGGCTCAGTGAAAGTATCAAAGCATGGCATTGGCGATGAGCGTCGCATGGTGGGAACTCGGGTGAAAAAGGCCGAGAGAAACACAGCAGGGAGAGAGAAACAGAGACAAGAGGACAGAGACATAAGAAAACGTATCCCATGAGAGTGAGTGTCACTCTCAATGCTTGCAGAATAACCATGTCAGGCACTAAACAGCGGAGTTCAGGATTGTGTCTCGTTGGAGATGGCTGACCTTACAGCGCTAAGCTAGAAAGCTCATGGAAGATACCAGCTTGCATGCCCTGCAGCTTTTCCAAATGAAAACAGAGGAGGCTGCACTGTGAAACCCCTGAGCATATAACCTCACTGAAATACCTATTTCAGGAACGTTTTTGTAGAGCTTTTTTGGCACTACAAAGGGTAGGTCCGCAGATTCTCAGAGTGGGTCCTCATCTATCTGTAGCTATAGGGGGCTCCTCCCAACCCTCTCCCGACAGCTCAGATGACAGGTTCTGAGGCTGGCGGAGAAAGGTCCAAGCAGGAAGCCAAGGCTGTGTTCCTCCTGCTGTGTCCCTGCCAGAGGCTGCAGAAGGAGAAGTTTGTGCTTCGTGCTCTGCAGCTGTCTCATCCATCGGGTCCAAAAGGTTTCGCTTTGTCCGCCTGACCCCAACTGAGGGGCCGGTTCCCCACCTATAGTGAGTCTGACAACCAGGCTGCAAATGTCTCAAAGGACGGCAGGAAAATGAAGAGGGCCCTTGGTTACATCAATGGGCAGCAGCCCAGCACAGGGAAACCATGAAGAGGACTGGCTGAGTCTGCCACAGGCAGAGCAAGAAGTGGCTGGTAAGACCCGACCATACACCTTCCTGCAGCCCAGGTCTCATAACCACCCCCCTTCCTTTGTTGGGGATTTTCAGGGGAGAAACCACAAATTCTCCCAGTCTTGAACACAGCAGATTCTGCAGACAGCGGTAATAATTCCTGCTCACTCAGAATAGCAGAGCATGCCACTATCGAAATTTAATCTGAATTCTTCAGTGCAAACCTAATCATATTTCACTCATTTTCCTTTATACTTCTGCTGAAGATAAATGCACTCTCTTCTGCATCAACAACAACTCAGAATCCATAAGCCAGCATTTTTCACCTGGGACAAGGAACGTAGGAACTTGCACTTTGTTACATATCTCATCCCCTCCCTTCAAACAATCAATACAGTTCTCAGCATATGGCTCTTTTCAAAGGTTGTGTACAGTTTCCATTTCTAAATGATATGCTAGCATTAATTTTCACAGCCCTGAGCCTGGCTTTGTTCTGAAGAAACCTTATCCTGGTAGAGAGTCTCTTTCCCCATTCCACTGCAAAATCCAGCAGCTATGTGAAACCCTCTAATTGCCACCTCAGTGAAATACAGGAACACCTTGCAAATGGCAAGCGTGGTTTATGCTGTTCCAAACAGCAATGCTGGGACATTTACGTGATTGTACTATCTGTTTGATATTGTCCCTCTAAAGTCATGTCTCCTTCCGCACCTTGCACTAATAATTCATACAAATCTGTTTGGATTTTGCATTATCCCTTCTTCTTTAGTAGCAATCACCCCTCTTGGGCTGTCAGATGACTACACAATCCGTTGCTGGAGAGGAAGGTGTCTGGGAGTTGCGGGAGAAGGGGGAAATGGACAGCAGTGTTCTGTTTTATGCAGCTTAATTGAAGCACACTGTTCACCTCAGCGTAGATGTTGCCTGCTTGGATTGTCTAAGTGTTCTCTAGTCACTCAGTCCTGGAGGAGTTGATTAGCAGGGTTCAGAGAGCAGCACCCCATCCCAAGAGACCCAAAGGTGTCATGGGGAATTCCAGGGAGACCCAAGACAATGTATATATTTAAAGACCAGTATAGTTCTTTCACCCTTCCTGATCCTCAAATTCCTGAAGCCAGCTTCACCTGTAACCCTCAGGACCCTCTGCTTCAATGTCTGTCATGGCCTCTCTCCCCACAGCACAAATGCCACCACCCTCCTCGTTCTTTTCCCCGGCTGTTCTCTCCCAGCCCTCCCCTTACACCGAGCCATAGATGACAGCCCTACACAGAGCGACTGTAGGCTCTGTTCCATTCTGCCCCTCGCCTGAAAGCCCAGTGGAATGCCACCATCCCTTTGCTGTTACTGTCTTGCATAGGGAAAAACAACAACATGAGATGGAGGTGAGATCGATTGGAAACTCATTTCCAATGAGAGCACTCACCTGGACACGAAAAGAAACCTTCCCTTTGCAAACTTGAGAATCGTTCTGAATGTTCAAAATGGCATTTTGCATTTAAATGTGGTATTTGATTATACATTTATATTTACAATCCCCCCACACACATCTTTTTTCTTCAAGTAATTATAGCTTAAATGAGCCTAAACAGCCTGTCTTAATAAAAGATTTGACTTTCTCTCCCAAGCTAAGATGAAATGTTTTTAACTTGGGCCATTTCTGCTGTGTTCTGATGCATCTGTATACCTGTCTCATTGTATAAAAGCCATAAGAAAAACCTCATACAGAATTTTGACATATATTTTGTTTGCTATTATAATTTGTCAGACATTTCATTACATCTTGGAAACACACAACTAAACAATTTCTAAAGGAAATAGACTATTTGCAGTCATCTGCTGGAGGCCTGCAGCCAATAATTCACACCATTTGTCAAAAAGATTTTTCACCTCTAAGCACAAGGAGCTTTGGGGACGGTGTGCAGCTATCATGTGAGTAGGCCTGGAGCCTGGGAGCGCATTACAATGCTATGCTGGAGAGAAGATGAGGACTGATAGCTATGAAGATCAAATCTGAATGGGCAGCGGGTGGAATGTGCATTACTTCAGTAGTTTAATGCCTGATCAGTGGGATTTTGTGATGGTTAGTGGAAAAGGCAGGGGCCTCCCATAGATCAAATAACAAATCTGAATATGTTGAAATAGAGGTTCAAATTATTTGCATTTTTTTTCCCTATGGAAGGAATTTGATTTGTCTTATTATCCCTTGCAAGACCCAGGGCCAGGTTTGCAAAAACAGAGGTGAGATCCACCTGCAAAAAATTGCCTCTCCCAATTCAGTAGCACTCTGGGCTGTATATCACCCTGCTGGTCCCAGCCAGGTGGAAGGAACCGAAACCATCCCTCTGTTGTGCCTCATCTCAGGGAGGAGGCAGAACCAGCACCAGATAGAGGTGGGATCAGTGGAGAATATATGCCAGGCAAGAGTCTTCACCTGGCAACACCTCCCAGCAGCCAGAAACTCTTCTTTCTAGCAGTAGAGCAACTCCTGAAATTCCCCACCTAATATTACTACCTTTTATCTACCCCGGGAAACTGCCGGTTCCCAGTTGGCTTAAACACCTGGGGGCTAACCCAATGGTCAGATATTGCAAACTTTCTAGATCTCCTAAGTTAAGATTTTCAAAGCCACTTAGGAGATTTGGACAACAATTTCCATTGCTTTTAAAAAGGAATTAAAATCTCTTAGGCAACTTTGCAAATCTCAGCCATATGCTTTATCTCAGCAACCAAAGCAGCTACTTGCTAACTTGAGTATTGTTCTGAATATTGAAAATGACATTCAGCATTTGTATATTTTCTTAGCTGATACACTTAACTTTGCAATTCGCACTCCCGCACCCACACATACTTTTTTCAGGTAATTACATCTTAAACTAAACTAGAACACCTCTCTGAACAAATGACATGACTTTCAAAAGGTAAAGGTGAAATATTGTTAATGTAAGCCTGTTCTGCTTTTTTTTGATGCATCTGTATTCCTGTCATATGATATAAAAGATATGAGAAAAACTCATATAAAATTTGACACTGGTAAAGTACTTTCCATAACTTTTTAAATAGCTTTCTTTCTCACTATTGTTTATAATTTCAGGGAAGCACCAGAGAATTGCATTGTCTTTGCTGAACCATATATAAAACAAAAGAGAGAGATTAAGTTACACAGTGCACTTAATTACAGTGCCGTGACAGAAGTAACATAAGCACATAACTACAACTACTGTAATTTGAAATTGGTTTTTATAAAGTTAAACCTCATTTTACTAGTCTGATAACTGAAGAATTAATGTCTTCTATATGTGAACTCATCATGAGTGGAAAGGTAATATCAACATACGGACACATTACAGTGAGCAGTTTCATGTTAATACAGAATGTCACCTTATCATCTCTCTGTCTGTCTCTGAGCAGAGATGACTAGCCTAAAAGGGCATCTTTCATCTGTGTAAACGGTTTACCATGGGGCATTGCAGATTGCTTGGAACAGAATTTTCTCACAGAAATGGAGTTAAAAGGATAATACAAGTAATTGCATTATGCAATGCCTCCCAGTGTTTTACATGTTCTTCTGCACTGGAAAAAACAACAACAACAATAACTTTTGCTATTAACTAATCATAGCTAATAGGGTTTTTTTTTGTGTGTGCGTGTGTGTGTATTTCAGGATGGAATGGGGAACCTGAGAATCACAGAGAAAGGTCTGAAGCTAGAAGGAGATTCAGAATTCTTGAAACCTCTCTACGCCAAAGAAATCCGGTCCAGACCAGTAAGTTATCCAGAAAAGCAAAAGAATGATCACATTTCTGTACTCTAAACACTAGAAAATATATCCGTAACAATGGCACCCTGCCACTTCACATCTATAAATTAGCTTGGCTACACCATGCAAGGCTAATTTGGGGAATGAGCCAGTAGCGTGTTTGTTGTGTAGTTACATGTATTTTTGCATGAGGAGAAGGCAGTGTTGTTTGAAGAGCAGATAAAATACTTCCAGGACATCTAAGATTTCAGATAGACTTTTCTCCTCCTTTTGATGTAGGACACGTATGAATAAGAAGTCCTCATTGCAGAATTCCTCACTTTTCATGGGTAGAGAGACGGCAGATAGTTGTGAAATCCACCCTGCAGTTTATCAATACTGCTGAGACCATAGATGTGTCATCAATACATATGGGTCTGATTCAGCCATGATTAATCACCGTAAACTCTTTCTTACCGTGGGCTCAATTCTGCAAGGTGCTGAGGACTCAGCAATTTTTGTAATTACATGCAGCTAAAACTAACAGCAAATGTGGGAAAATTAATAAAAGTCTAAATCAAGTGTGATTAAAATAGCAGCATCTTTATGGTAAAATTTAATTTACTGTCAGCTCTTTCTGACCATCCTCATGCAACTTTGTTTGGCATAAGCAACTTTGAAAGACTGAATAGGTTATGTGCAGCGTCTGTTTCCTATTGATACTTCATGGAAGGCATCAGACATCCTGTTTCCTGTTCAGAAATGTTAATTTGAATTGGATAGCAACTTCCCACTTGATGACAGTGGCAGATAGCTAATTAAATATTAACATCTCTATATCTCTACATTTCAGTGGTCTTGTAGCAATTGGAACTGTTTAGAGTAATCAATGCAACATCCAATACAATATTCGATGTAATTACTGAAGGTTGTAACCCCTTTAGAATGGCCGTTGATTAGTTTGTGCAATCATTCTAGTTTAGGATGAGAAGCGAATGAAAAAATATTGATATTTATAAATGTTTCCATGTGGGATTTAAAGGAGAGCCTTAGAACCCTGTACATGTAAATTAATTCACTAAGCATGGAGTACATGAAGAAATGCATCATATAAATACATTTATTTTGTTAGATTTTGGAAATGCTCTTTGTTTTCTTAAAATCAAATATTAAGCTGCATTTATTGCTACTGGGAAGTTCATTCTTTAGTCCTCATCATCTTAATCTACATATCAGTATGGTGGAGGGACAAAAGATATCTTCTCATGCTACTTGAAGCTATAATACCAGACTGCATGCTATGATTGGTGGTTTTATGAAGGCCAAACGGGAGGTAATACAAATCCTGTGGGAATGTTACTTCCATAGAGGACTTTTCCCTCTTTACATTATATTGCTGTTGTTCTGAGAAGACTTTAGCTGTGAATCCAAAGGGCCAGATCAAAAACCCAGTGATATCTATGAGCGTCTTTCCACTGACTTCAGTGAGCGGTGGATCAGCCTCACCATCTGTATGGAACTTTACCACATGAACAGCTCCACTGACTTCCCAGTGAAGTTGCATGGGGGGTAGCCAGCGCAAAAATTATCCAGATCTTTCCAACGGTCAGACCACGTTCAGACCTGGTGGTCAGCAGGTGCAACTCTGGTTTCAGTGAAATTGTGCTTTCTTATGCCAGGGTTCTGAATTTGATTCACCATATCCAAGTGAGACTGCTGCATAAGGTGATCCTTTTGGAATAGATGCAAGTACTTCTAAATTACCAGAACTATAATCTTCCATATACTGGCAGTAACTTGTTTCTGCTCTAATCAAAGCATTCTTGCAAAAATGAAATGTATCACCAATTACTGAGCTTGAGGGATATAGTAAAAGCTAAGTGCTAAACTCAGTTCTCAGTTGCATCTCTGAAAATCAATAATAATTCCATTACCATTGAGTTACTTAGGATTTTTGCTAGTGCAAAATGTGGTTTTAAAAATGCACAGTGTAAGAGACAAGAACTTTAAATAGCGGTAAACAATAAAACATGCCAAGACTATGTTAATGTATAATATTTTCATGTGTTTTAGTAAACAACCTAAGAGTGCAGACTGCTAGCTTAGCTAATGGTTTTATTTATTGCTCAACAGACTTGCAAATTATGGTTATTTATAGTAGATGAAGTACAGCAAAAGATAGAGAATGATATTTCAGTGTAATTTCATCTAGTAGCATAGTTACACAATCAATTCATTGTTAACTGTATGTAGTAGAGATCATGGGGCCAGACTCGTGATGAGGGTAGTTACACTCCCATGATCTCAGTGAAGTTGTGCCAGTTCTCCATTTGATCACATGGGTGAATCATAGAGTACTCCCTATCTTTATGAATCTCTCTCTTTCTCTCTCTCTCTCTCTGGATAGAACGGGGTAATCCCTGTGGAAATGTCTTAGGAATGCATCTCGATAACTGATGGTAGCCTCAGTTCATGCTTTGAGCAGGGGGATGGACTAGATGACCTCCTGAGGTCCCTTCCAACCCTGATATTCTATGATTCTGTTATTCATCAGCCACTCCTTTCCTTCTCAGATGCATCTTTAATTCCATCATAGATCATGATTAAAAGCATCTACATTTTCCTTAGAAATCAGAGCCTCAGGCCTAAAGATAGCAGAAGTTCTCCATTAAAAGATACATTTAATTTTCACTGTGGGGCCAGATTGCCCCCTCTTGGGGAAAAACCATGGGCTAGGAAGAAGGAAAACCCCACAAGGTGTACAGGAACCCTTTGGCTGCTCTAATTTACCCTGGAGCTGAAGCAGCTGTGGTCGTTTCAGAATAAGGGAGCTGTAACTGGCTACCTGATGCCCCTCACCCTTTGTGCTGAGTGGTTGAGTTCAATCTAATCGCCTCTGAAAAGGTGTCCCACAATTGAGGTCCTGCCACTGAAATTGCACCCGAGCATAGTCCATAGTCTACAGGTAGCGCTGATGCATGTGATTTATCATGATCAAAGGGAGACATGTTTGTAGGATCGCCTTTATGAAATACTGTCAGTATATTACTGGGCATCAGAGCATCACAGGCCGTTTCGTGAATGCTGAGGCTGTTCTAGTAGTAATTTTGAGAAACTAGTACTAATTTTGCTGCAGTGATGGGTGCATCCTTTAGCCTTGTTTTAAAGGGAAATGATAGATGCCCCAGATTCTCCAGAAGTGAGCAGAGCATCTTCAACTCCTTGCTGAACATATTGTACACTAAACTGTATTTTCCATGCCACTTGCATGCAACATGAGCATCTTGCTGCCTTTAATTAAGAAGTTAACTGGACCATGAAGTATTGCCTGAGTAAATATAAGTGATTTGTACTTCGCCAAGAAGGCACATTAGGTATCTTTTCATTTCTTTACTTGCACATAAATTACGGAGATTATTAAAAATTGGAAGGGTCATCTCTAAGCCCATCTGCAGCCCAGATTCATTGTTGCTCTCAAAAGGTAACTGTCTTTCCAACAGTTGTAATTTATTGTGGACAATTGTGCGAACCATCTGCTTATCTTTTAAAATAAGACAAATAAACTTCTAGTGAAAGTTGCACGTCAGATCACAAGTGTTAATTTTATGTGCTGGAAAGCAGTTATAACAGGTTTTTGTGTGTGTGTGTGGTCTCAATCTGCTGTTGTTTTGATTTGACTAGAATTTTAAAAAGTGAAAATTTCATACCTTTTTTGAGAAGAGCTGTTAACAGGCAGGTTCCTTGAAACTTCCTTTAAGCTAAGCTTTAGCCTTCTTTAATGCTAATTATTTGGTTTGTTTTGAGGTTGAGACACTTCCATGTCTATAGGCAATATTTAAGGGAATTTGGTATGCAATGTGGTTTATTTTCTGCCCTGATAAAATAGTGTGCTGAGGTTACACAATACAAGTATAGATTTGGCTGAGTAACGGTGTGACAACTAGAGAGATGATAATCTTAGCATTAGGAAACAGGAAAAGATCTTCCCATGTCCCAAATTTAGGATTCACAAATCCTCATTCAAGAGGTAAAGACAATTCAGCTTACGTTATTTAAAACAAGTGATGATTTTGTCTTTTGCAGTAATCATTTCTCGTTAATATGTAGAAAATTAGATGCCAGCCCTGCATAGGGTGACCAGACATCAAGTGTGAAAAATCGGGACGGAGGGCGGGGGGGTAATAGGAGCCTATATAAGAAAAAGTGCCAAAAATCAAGACTGTCCCTATAAAATCAGGACATCTGGTCACCCTAGCCCTGCAGGTATTTATGCACGTGCATAACTTTCCTTACACGAGTAATACCATTGAATACCACAGGAGTACTCATATGAGCAAAGTGTGTGTTTGCAGGGTCAGGACTTATGCATTATAAAAGTATTGGCCCTGACCCTGCAATCCTATCCATCTGGGCCAACCCTCATACCCTCCCAGAGCCCCACTGGCTTCGCTGCGACTCTGTGCAGGTGGATCAGACCTGGCAAGAGGTCGGATTACAGGAGCGAGCCCTCACACAGAAAAAAGTGTGTCCATTTGTCTCCCCTTGGTGACACCCAGGCAACCCTAAGACACAATGATGTTGCAATGGTGTAAATGGTGGCAGAATCTGATCGGTATTGTGAAGTATTTATCAGACTATATTTTATCCGTTTCATCGCTGCCCTGGAACACACAGTTCTTTCCTTAAAAAACCCCAATCTTTAAAACCGTTTTAAACTATTTCTAAAAAATGAATTGCAGATTTTGAAAGCAAAAGGGTTAGTGCTGCCATCTTGATTTTTATTTTCAGAGGATACTATGGGCCCTAATCCTGCAAGCTGCTTCGTGGAGGAGGCTTGCTCTACCCGTGCATAGACCTGTTCACGTCAGTGGAAGTCCACCCATTCAGAGGAGCTTGCAGAGCCAGGGCCATGGAACATAACACTGTCAAAACTCCCACTGACTTCAGCGGGAACAGGATGAGACCCAATATTAAAACCTGCGTCTGATCCTGATCCTGCCGTAGGAATCTGCATGGTGAGGCAGTCCACAGTGGCAGATCCAGTTGTAGGATTTGAACTGACAAAGATTATCTTTTTTGCTAGAGTTCAATCAGTTGTTGTCAATACAATATCTTAAATAGCAGCTGCATACAATGTGATTTCATGCATTTCCGTTAGTGCTTCCGTTTTCATTAGTAAAAACTCTTCCCTAGGCCAACATTTCAATGATACAAACCCTAAAGGAAGCTTTTTAGGCTGATAAATAATTATTGTGCACATGACTTGTCTCATAATGTACATGTTTGGAATGGGGAGGTGGTTTAAACTCCATAATCCAGACATTGACTAGTATTATTTGCTCTGCAGTCAGACCTGCTCCAAAGTTAAAATTGCACATTCATAAACAGTAAAATATACACGTGGAACTAAACAGTGACATGCACCCACAATGAGACATAGCTGCCTCGGAGCCAAAAATACATATTTATGAGCACTAAAATACTAATTTGGATTAAAAAGCAGTGTCCACCCACAATGAGAGGCAAGTGCAGATGGCAAGATAATTGCAACTTTCTGCAGTCAAGCTGTGGAGTTAGAATTTAGCCTTTCAGTTAAGGCTCAGATAGCTCACACAAAAGGAACATGTTTGCAGAAAATTTATCATCTTCCTTTCTCAGGGTACGTCCACACTACCCGCCGGATCGGCAGGTAGTGATCGATCTATCGGGGATCGATTTATCGCGGCTTGTCTAGACACGATATATCGATCCCTGAACGTGCTCCCCGTCGACTCCGGAACTCCACCAGGGCGAGAGGCAGAAGCGGAGTCGACGGGGGAGCCGTGGCTGTTGATCCCGCGCCGTGAGGATGGGAGATAAGACAATCTAAGATACGTCGACTTCAGCTACGCTATTCTCGTAGCTGAAGTTGCGTATCTTAGATCGATCCCCCCCAGTGTAGACCAGCTCTCAGTGTTTACAGGACAAGAAAAAGATATTGATCTAGTTTCCTAATGATTAAGGCCCTGATCAAGCAAAGCATTTAAACACATGAACAATCCAATGAAGTCAATGCAAGGCCAAAAAAAAAAAAGGTTCATTTCTCCCCCTTAAATCATCAATTCCCTCACCACTTCCAATCCCTGAACTCCCCCACCACCCAGCCAACACTAAAGCAATCAATTCCTCCAGTGTGGACATGGGAAGCAAACTCTTAAGAGAACAAATAGAACTTGCATTGTGCTCTGACGGGTCAGTCAAAAGTGCTGAGGGCCCTCTGTTGACAGTGCTTTCATGTCAGATGCTTGATCTTTAAAGCTAGGGGCCATCAACAGCAGCGCCTCAGCGGCCATTGTGGCTTATGAGGAGAAATACATTCTCTTAGGTAGTCAGGATTCTCATGATGAATCGCAAAGCCATGGAACAGAGTCTGAAGTACAGTATCCCCTGTAATGACACAGCCCACCGACTGCTGCCCGTCTCAGTAGCAGTCAGGTAGCAGAAGTTTCCAGAATATTATTTAGAAACCTTGACAAACAAAATGGCGAATTACCCATTCTAACAAAGTGAGCCCTTCTCACAGCCACTCCCCTGACTGAAGCTATCAAACATTCGCAGCATCGTTGTGTGTGTGTGTATTTGCTTCAAGGCCACACTCCAACTGTCCCATTCTGTTCAGTCACTTCAGAGTCCTGCTTCCCCACTAGCTATCAGCAAGGTAGAGAGCAAGCAACCAGAAGACAGACGGAAGCATTTAATGCAGCAGCAATGTGAATTGCAGTTGATGCTGACTCCTCATTGCCATGATGTGTGGAGCAGGTTCAGCTGTGTCAGCTGCATATGCCCCTCCCCCCCCCCCCATTTCCATTCTCAAGTAGTGAAGTCCGCAAAATGGACCGTCAGTCTGTTTGCTGGGGCCAGAACACAGTTAGCGGCACAGGGATACCCTACGCCTGCTGAAGAGCTGGACGATTAAGATGGCTTTCACAGCTACCGTGAAAACGGTGTCCTAAATGGATACCAGAGCTGGTGAAAGCGTTCCAAAATGGGATTTTTTAAGAGAATTGTAGATGTTGGCTGAAGGAATACTGAACGTGGCATTGGACTTAAGCTTTGTTTGGCAGATTCCCCTTTCTTCATTTATTCAACTGCTGCAGTGACTCAGCCCTCCCTGGCAGTTACATGCATGTGCTAAGGGGAAAAGAGGCTTCTTACATGGCTTTGTCCATCTTTCTAATGCTGCGCAAGTCCCCCAAAAAGACACAGAGAAGAAGCTCTTCCATAAAATCCTTTTCTGAAATAATTCCACGGGTTACATTTCGAAGTAAAGTCTCACGGAAGCATTTTGAAAAGAATTTCATTAAACGTTGCTAACATGTCATAAGCTCCCTTAAATGGAAGGGTAATGGCTCATAACATTTGTAAGCTTTTTAATTTCATGCAATATGAGCAGCATAATCAGCACCTATTAAAGTCGATCAAGTGTGCCAAGTTGGGCTATCTACCTTGGCATCTGTCTGTATTTTCATAGTGGGCACACCTCTAAGCAAACACTCGGAACAATGTGTTTGTACTTCTGTTGTGTTAATGATAGTGTGTGTTGTACAGCAAGGAAACACCTGCTGTGACCACTGCAGAAGTGTCTGAATTCATAAGTTGAATAAATCACTTATAGTCAGTGCCTTCTCTTTCCATTGAAGAGAATTAATTAACATCCACAAAAGTCAAACATCAGGGAGGAGGAGACAGAAGGAAAACTTCTTAAACAACTCCCACAATTTTGCTAATTTATATTCTTCCAATATAGTGAAATATAACAACCTCGGGTTTTGGTTTCATTTCCCCTTTGGGCTGAACTTTGTGGTTATAAAATTAAGGACTTGCAATGCACCACATCCTAAGGGACAGATGCTAAGTTAGGACTAGGTGCAAATTACTTCACGGATTTTTGCATTGCGTCTCAACCTCGACCCAATAAACTTCTCAGCAGGTCTGCTACTGCGCCTCTCTACCAGGGAGAGGACATTAGCTGTGCAGAAGTGTGTGATGGTATTATGGTTCCTCAGGAACTAAGTTGAAAACCAGGTAGTCTCATGTTGCCATTTGAGTTGTGTGTCCTGAGACACAATAGGGATCCTGAAAAGTAAATACATATTTGATTTAATTTATGCTTACAAAAAAAGGACATAAAATATTTCTTTTTAAGTCAAATGAGAAAATTCCTGAACAGAATGAATCCTAGTTCAGTGACTGGTTTGGATTTGGATTGGACTTTATTTTAATGCCTGATATTTATTTTAATGCTAGATATTCGTGTCTAACGTCTGGCAATCACGTGTTAACCCCTTTGTAAATTAACAGGGGTGGTGCCATGACTATCCCTTTTCTCTGCTATCTTTTCATTCCTTTTCCTTAGCAAATTTGTACATTGTTCCTAGCTGTCTATTTTCTCTCTTCAGTCTCCTATCAAAAGCTATTTATTTCTCTTAAACTATATGACTTGTCTGTAGATAGGACAGATGAGTATTTGGGCAACCTGTTGCTTCGTTAGTAGCATTGGGTGGAATGACTGTTAAGAGAGAAATTGGATTGGCTGTTGGGTAAAGACAGAATGGGACCAAACCCTTGAATCTTATACTTTGAGATGAAGTCTTGAATTCTGAATCCAGAACCAGATCCAAATTTTGTAGCTTGGGTGTATCTCACCAAACCATAGATTCGCAGAGAAGCAACCCTTACAAAGAGTCAAGTCAGACTCGGAGCTGCTCAGAGGACAGCCTGTGCTGCTGCATTTCTTTCTCTCAAGGGCAAAACCCCTGAGTTTAAGGATTTATTAAGTCTAGACATCTACATTGACAAACAGGACGCTGGTTGCTTTGAATATACTTGAATATAAAAATAGCCACTGTATTACTTAACATTAAAGAGTGATGGAGCTTAGTGGAATGTGAATAGATAGAAGTTAGACACGTAGACAAATGGAAATTTGGACAAATAGAAATAGGGACGGAGATTAGATAGAAATATAATCATATTTTCTATGGATTTTCCTTAGGCTATGATATTTTTGAAAGCTGTCATAGCAAAACCTCATGCTCTCCTTTCAGAGGACAAAGACTGCTCCCCCAGCAGTTCTTTTTATCAAAACTGTCTCAATAGCAGAGTTGCACATATTACAAAACAGGAGTTATCAGATTCATCGAACTGCACTGTCATTACCAGACTCAGCTAGATGTAGCCAGACTCACAGATAGTTCAGTACTTTACTTTGTAACAGGAAGAGAGAATCAGACTTTTTCTGGCACTCATTATCAACTGCTTTGCCAGCAATACAAATTACACAGGTCTTGCTGATCCCTGAGGGATAGAAATCAGAGCTCAGAAATGAGGGGCGCAATTAGGATAAAATAAGAACCATCCTGAACTCTCACTCCTTTGAACAAAACCTTTTGAGATACTTGGAAAAGTTTGACTAGCTGTACTTGAAAGAAAAAGCACTTTATGTGTTCCTTTGTGCTTCCTAGTCCTGGCTGGAATACAGTTATTTTCAGTGTCAGCAGATGGTCTGAATCTCAGAGTCTCTAGAAATCTTACTGAATATACCTGGCCCTTCTGCCCTTGTATCTGGAAACACATCTCAGGAAGGAATATTGTTCTATTCTTGTTTTAGAGGAACCGTGCTGTAATGCAAATACACAGTATCTGCATGCTGTTTGTATGTTATATGGTATTGTGGCCAAAAGACAAGACTGTGGGTCCAGGTGGAACAGGAGAGGGGCATAGACTCTGGTCTGCAAGTGAATCAGTGATTTAAGCCTCTCTGCAGTTACACACTTAAGCACGTGCATAATTTAAGGATCTGAGTAGCTTCATTGAAGTCAATGAGACTACTCACATGCATAGTTAGGCACAGGTATAAGTGTTTTGTTGGATCAGGCAATATTATTACTTACGTTAAAGCTGCACCCAGAAGCCACAACCGAGATTGAGGCCCCATTGTGTGGGGCTCTGTATGAACATACAGTAAGAGAGATTCCTGCCCCAAAGAGCTTACGGTCTAGTAGGCAGATAAGACTGACAAAAATGGAAGGGGAAACAGAGGCACAGATAGGTGAGGTGGTTTGCCCAGGGTCACATGGCAGATCAGTGCTTCGTCTGCTGGACCACGCTGCCTCACATGGGAAGCAGCGTTAGTGTAAAACTGATTAAAAATAACACATTGAAAAGCTATGTATCCGAAGAAGTGAGGTTTTTATTCACGAAATCTTATGCCCAAATAAATCTGTTAGTCTTTAAGGTGCCACCAGACTCCTTGTTGTTTTTGTAGATACAGACTAACACGGCTACCCCCTGATACTTGACATTAAAAAGTGTTTGAGTCAAAAAGAATTCAAAGGAGCCGGCCAGACTGCCCTAGAGGGGTTTGTGAAGCCAGGGACATGCCACAGTGGTAGAACCCCTTCTCTAGGCACAGACTTCCCTTACCAAACCCCTTTCCAAACATTGGGTTTCTTTGTATGTCTAGAACTTTGCTGTATAAAATAAACCACCATAATTTAATTATTAACAGATTGGAGACAATGTGACAAGAGACCCACAAGTTGTGACAACTCCATAACCGGACTATGCAGAAACAATTCAACAATAGAGAGGAAAAAAGGGACTCAAACCAACAGGCCCAGGGCATTAAGAGCTAAATCTGCAAGGTTGAGTACAGAGAACCCGAAAAGGATAGGAGAAGAAAAGTAACAGAGCAGATCAGAGGGCAAACAAGCCTGGTTCTGAATTACGAAAGGCTGCTGGCACTGAATACATCAGGGAGATTTTAACCCTGTTCATTTGGGAGGGGAAATAGATGCAGAAAAGAAGACAAAGCAAATAGAGTAATAAAGAGAGGCGCTGAATAATAAAGAGACTCCAACGGAAGAGATTCTTCCCACAGATTTCAAAACAGGCCTCTCTCCAGAGACACCAATGCTCGCCATCAAAAGCAATCTTTCCCTGTTGTATCCTTAAATGTTGCCTAAATACTATTACAAACCTTAAAGTCACTCTGTGGAAACCTTCCTCAGAATGTTCTTTGTTATGCTGTCCCATCAACAGGGTTGACCGAATGCATTTATTTCAAACACTGACTTTTTAAAATTGGCTTTTAACATGACAGATAAACCCATTTGCAAGAGTCTTCAGGTCTGTAGAGTAAAGCGGTGAGAGTGAAAATGACCTTCCATTTCAAAGGATCCCAGAAAGCTTGTTTGTTTTTCTTCCTTCTTCCTTTTCTTCCTAAGGCACCTACAGCTTTGATATTGTGCCTGCAGTTCTTTTACTCCCTGGGTGAGAATAGAGCACCCCCTGGATATCCCTGTTTTAAATGACAGTGGGTGTGTCATCATCTATTTAATAAGCTCAAGCGGTTAGGATCTCAGTTCTGTACCTCGGCTGAAAGACAGGAGCACCAACAGAACAGAGCCCCCTTGTATCTAAAAGGAGAACTGGTTAGCAACTGATCCATAGGGAAAAGTGTCACTCTCTGAATCACCCACATCTTTCTTTGCAGCACTTGGCTTTTCCTTGAAAGTCTCCTACCCAAATACTCAGCAGGCCGAGCCCTTTCTAGTTGATGGGATGTGACAAGATCACAGCCTGAGGTGGTACACCTGAAGATTGAGATGGGTTTTTTGTAAAGAGGAGCCTTGTAAAACATCAATACCTTAAGGGAGAGAAATAAATAAAATTACTGACAATCAAATTGATTGGGGAATAAGATAGAGGCATTTGTCTGAGGGAACAGGCATAACTCCCCACCTGGGACTCCCAGTTCTTTTTCTGTTTTCCTTCCCTTTGATTATGTCTATTCAGGGGTCTGTTGACCATTTATTGTTCTTGTGAAAGTTAATATTTCAGGTTTGGGGTTTTTTGTGGTGTTTTAGAAGCATGGGTGTATAATTGTTCAGGGCCTAGAACTGCAAATAATGGTAGCTTCTCTTTATAGTAAAATCATTGCTCTCTTGTAAACTTAAGTGAAACCACATGTAGGTGGCCAAATAATACTCTTACAAAAAATAGTTGCTTTAAATACCAAGACATCTTGGCTAACTTCAAAAGGGCTAAGCAGGGATCACCGTCTGGCACTAAGACAGCCACTGGTGTCCAGGCAATTTTTTTTTAGTATGCGGTTTGAGAGGGGCCTGTCGTCATACTGTAAATAAAGGCAAGAAAAGTGAAGTTCTTATTACTTTAGTTTAATATAGGGCTCATTCGAGCTGTTTTGTTGTTGATATGTCCTGAATGTCCTTGTGTTGATTTCATCCTTGGCAGTTTGTAAAATGAAATTATCTCAGTCTTCATAAAACTTTGCTAGCTTAAAATATCATGGCATTTCATCAACCCTCTGAGTTGTCTCTTATATGCAGTCTCCAGGAGTTGCTGCAAGATAGTATGAGTGTTCAGATAGCACATAGATTCTAATCTTGGGAGATTGTTTGCGATCTCTTCTGAAGACCACTGAGTGCAGAGCTTGCGTGGATTTATTTTCAGATCTTGGTGTCCTGAGACAAACATTGCGCTCCTGGTGTAGATGTATTCAGAAGGCAGCTGCTGTGATCAGTCAGTCAATCCCATATTGAGGGGGGATATGATTGCTATCAGTCGTAACTTTGTGTCAGAGCCAGCAGGAATCTAACCTTCAGGTATTTTAGGCAGATGGTTACTCTGCAAGTCACGTTTGGACAGAGAATCTGTCTTAATGTTTTCCAGCTGTACCTTCTCGTAGGTCAAAATTCAATCCTCAGCTCATCAGAAGATTTCGTAATAATTTCTTCCTGGCTTACACAGATGATTGTTAAACAGGCTCCCATTAGTTTGGTCCATTTCACTTCTCGTCTTTGCAAAGCATCCTTTGCTGCTACACTGAAGTAAACGCCAGTGAGACCCCATATGGTGCAAGGGCACTTATATTGTCAGTGCTGTTTCATTTCATGTTTACTTTCATTTAAAGCCAGGATGTTGCATCTACTCTTCTCATTCAGTAGGGTACTGATCTTGTTCCATGCTGCAGACCTAAGATGCTTAACTCTCTTTTGCCCACATGCTCCCACTTGCTGACTGTTAACTGACCATCGCTACATGTTTCCTTAAGAGCTTGGCCGTTTTTATAACTTACTGGCCTGGATGTCAGTACTCACTTGAGAAAGCACCAGGCTCTTTTCTCTTTGCAGATTTCCCTTTAGTTATGCAGCGTACTGTAGACATATAAGGAGGATGAAGCAGAGGAGGCTGGTGGGGATATGCAACACTCTCTCCCCGCCCCCCCCCCCCAAAAAAAAACCCCACCCAAATCCCACCATCCTCTCTCTGTGATCCCTTCCCAGGCCTGATCTCTTTAGCTAGCTCTGCAGCCCCCTCCTCCCAAATCACCTGCCCATCATCTCACTCTCAGCCTTGGCAGCTCGCACTTTCCTCCTCTGCTGTGCATGGCCAGGAACAGCTGCAGCTCTTCTTCTAAGCCAGATGTACCCCCACCACCTCCCCCCCAAAAAACCTACCACTCTAACCCCAATGCGTTGTTGGTCTGTTGGTGAATATTTTGTGTTCACTCCTCGGCCATGCAATCTCAGGAACATCCTGCTTCCGTTTCCTTTCCTTCCCCACAGCAGCTCAGATATCTGTAAGAAGACTGAGTGTATGTTGAATGGCAGTAGCTACACGCAACTTCTAATCTCCCCAGAGTTCCCCCTGTACTGCTTACCTCAGGGGTAGGCAACCTATGGCACGCGTGCCGAAGGCAGCGCACGAGCTGATTTTCAGTGCACTCACACTGCCCAGGTCCTGGCCACCGGTCCGGGGAGCTCTGCATTTTAATTTAATTTTAAATGAAGCTTCTTAAACGTTTTAAAAACCTTATTTACTTTACCTACAACAATAGTTTAGTTCTATATTATAGACTTATAGAAAGAGACCTTCTAAAAACATTAAAATGTATGACTGGCACACGAAATCTTAAATTAGAGTGAATAAATGAAGACTTGGCACACCACTTCTGAAAGGTTGCTGACCCCTGGCTTACCTGCTTGTTTCTCTGCATATGCATCATACTATTTGCTCCCAGAATATTTCTGCAGGTAACTTTGGGATTTCTGGGTCAGAATTCCCAGCATGATTTCGCCACAGTACTCTGGATTAATCCACTGGTTAAAGTGCTGCAGCCAATTGTTGAGGCTACAGGACTATATCTCTGTCCCCTTTCTGAGCTCTCTGAATGCCTGCCCTCTAGTGTTAGGGGTGGAATTTTGCAAGTCTTCCACTCTTAGATGGGGCCCAGGGCTACCATCCTCCCTGTATCAATCATTATTATTCTGCAGGTCTGACTGAGTTCGGACACTTGCGTTTCTTCCTTTCCAGAACTGTGACCAGTGGTAAATAGAGTGACAAAACGGCCTTCTTAAACCAAAGTAGTGTTTGTTGTAACCATAGCCACAAAGTATTTAGAGAAAAATGGTTTTAAAGCAGTAGTCTACATGCATGTTTATCTTCTATAAAGGCTCTTGAGAGAAGGTTCCTTTTAACCCCCCCAGAATTATTTTGTTCTCCTGTGTTTGTAGGCCTTTTCCTCTCCTCATCAAAAACATTTTTGTAGGTTGTCTGGAGCGGAGGCAAAATCATCAAAGCTGGTAGTTTTGGTATTGTTCCTTAATTCTTAAATGTTTGCCAAGAGGTGACGTGTCTTGACCCATTCTTTTCCTTCCTGCCTGCTTCTCCACATAGCCTGCTATTGAGTTAACCCAAAACATGAATACAGTAAATATCCCAATAACCAGTATTTATAATACAGGTCAACATACTGTATTTATAAATTATTACAGCGCAGCACCAAGTCTGTTAGACCAGCATATCACAATTACAGATGCTCAGAGCCACTAATAAAAGCTAGAAGTTGAGTGAAGACCAGAGTTTTAGGTCATTGGGAGAGCTCCGGGCAGGGATGTGATGGAAAAATGGAAAAGAGAAGTACTTTGAGCCCTTCAAACCTGTTTTCCAGTTAGAGGCCCATACTCTGCTCGTTGTCTGCTGAATTTAAGAATGTGGAGGGATGTGAAGGAGTGTTGGCATTATGAGGGGAATTATCATCGGGTTTAATGTCAATGGACGTTCAGAAGCAATAGAGCCTTAAGATTTTGTAAGCAATAGGTAGAGGTGAGAATCCCATATATGCGTATATTTGATGTAAGCATGCAGGTTGGATCATATAAGTTCAAAATATAAATAATAATGTTTTTTCTTTGGCAACACGCATTTAATTTGGATCTCTCTCCTAGGAAGCAGGTTGAATGCTGACTGTCTTCAGCATGCTTCATGAATGCTGTACATCTGCAACTGTTGAGGATGATACAATCCCATAACAACACCATCTGCTTGTTCACAGAAAACTTCTCGTAGGTGAAAAATGTGAGGTGTTAGTCATAATTAGGCAAGTTGCCCGCTGTGATCAGTGATTGATTTGATTTCTGTTACCGGCTAAGCCACATACGTCTGTGTGTCCATAAGTATTGTATGCATAGCAGCATACTGATGCAGATGAATCAGACACTCATGAATTCCCTTGCCGAGTCTAACCATATGGAAATGTTTTCTGTTCTTATTAGTAGCAGTAGCAGTCATATTTCAGTGGCATCCGAGAGGGATTGGGCGGGGATAGTCCTGTTATGCGTGTGAATAGTACCTAGTGAAGTGGGATACTGATCCCTCTCTGGGGCCTCAAGATGCTGTCATAATGCAAACAATAACTAATACTAATCATCATGATAGTGAAGCGTTACTAGTTCCATGTAGTCTTAATAGTGTCTTTAAATATATTTCATAGAGAGAGAGAGTAGGGTATGTTTTATTAATAGCTTTAGAGCTGTTTAAGAAGGGAAATAACTGTGCCCAAAAGACCATAAAATGAAAACAAACGAACACCCAGTCTGCGCACACACCTTGAGTAAAAGTTCTGAGCACTGTAGAAGCGATATAAATAGCTGGTTTAGAATATTTGAAAAGCTTAGCTCGCTCGCTCTCTGTCTCACTCTCTGATGCACATTGATAGTGCCTTCGTTTCATTGGGAGATCTGTCACCATTAGATTCAGAATGTAGAGAGCATTGCCCTGGGCAGTGGATAGGTTATATCTGAGTAGTACAAATCCCTGGTCCTCATAGTGTAAGCCCCATATACATAGTGGGATAAAACCATGTCCTAGAGTAGCCTTTGCAGTTAGTTATTCCTGAGGGAGAATTCAATTGAATCAGTCTGTTTAGGGAATTCTTGGTTGGTTTCTGCGACACAGTGGTGGTTGCCTACACGTGTTACCACTCTCTGGAGAAGGTGGAAGCACTACCGTTCTGAAGTGGGTTCTAGCCCACGAAAGCTTATGCCCAAATAAATTTGTTAGTCTCTAAGGTGCCACAAGGACTCCTCGTTCTCTTCGGTCTGTTTGGGTTTGTTTCGTTCAGTTTGTGTCAAAAAAGAAAAAATCCTCAGTGATGCAGTCATGGGTTTAGTTAGTTGTCAGTGTATATTTGAACCCGTTTCCTTGTAATGTCCCCAGGTGACTTCTGAATGATGTACGTGTTTGAAGCATATTCGGAATGACTTGGTCATTCTACAGATCACATCGCAGCCTGACTCAGTTTCAGGAGAGCTGCTATCTCCAGAGCATGTATTGTCCGTCAGTGGCTTGTTTGTGGAACCCTGGCTTCAAACATGCTTAAGTGCCGCAGCTTTGGATTCCAGACCAGGAACCCACCAGTGCCGCAGTTTAGTTTTTACCAATAAAGGAAATTTTGTGAACTGCGCAGCAGTCTTCAAAGGTTAAAAATGCAGATCCCCAACACCATGGTTACTGAACCAGAACTACAACATGAGCAGTTACGTTCTATTTTTATTTATATTTCTATCCATTTTGGCTTGTCAGTTGTGGTTTTCTTCAAATTACAGACTAATTAAGTTAAGAATTTGGCAAAGAAATTGAGCCAGATGTAACAGGGCTTTTTTTTAAAGTTTTGTTTTTAACATCAGCAGACACAATATAATTAATTTTCAGCAAATCTCAGCTACAAAGCAGCTGATCGGGCATCTTGAAGAAGAAGCGGACTCTTTCTCTAAGCAGTGTGTTCAAGATGTAGTAATATTATAGCTACCGTTGTAAACAGGGAAGCCCCTAGATCACAGAAATAAATCTTTTCTAAGGATACAAAGCCCCTCTGGTTGCCAGCCAAAAGCACGGCCTAGTCATTTAGCTCTCACATCACAGACCTGTCTTCTTTGAGTTTGAAAAAAAAAAGTCATTGATTATAATTGCTTTAATGTATCTTTTATTTCTATCATTATTAAAAAGAATGTAATAAATGTAATAAAAGAAAGAGCTGATTTTTAGTAGATATAAAATTCCAGTATCTGTAGTATCTAGGAAGCTATAATACATGTCAAATGTCATTACCTAACTCAGTTATAGCTAATTCCTGGAATCGTCTCTCTCTCTCTCTATTAGCACTTACAGGGGAAGGATTTAGTACAAATATTTCTGAGAACAGAAATTCCATTTCCTTGTACGTGTGTCATTCTGGCTAAAAGGAACGTGTCATTTTTGCGTAGGAGGTATTGCATTCATTTCCTCAGTCATTAGTACAACTGATTAAAAATTTGAGTGACACAAGTATCAGCTGAGGTGGAGGTGTGCCGGTGTAGACCTCCAGCCTCTATCTGTGGTATTTCTATATGCAGATAGCGCCATCCTTCCCTACCTTTTTATTACATTCAATGTCTCCAGACCAGTTAACCCAGGTTGCTCTTTCTTCCTGTCTAAAGGGATGAGATTATCCCGTCTACCTGGACATCCAGTCAGCATAGTACCCGCACAAAGCCAGACATGTGCCAATGATGGCCTTAATTATACTTCATAGCCCTCATCCACATCATGCTCCCTGGGGCGTAGGGTGAACACGCTTGCTGTGTTATGCACTCTCCTCCCCGGTCGCCCAGACCTGCTGACCAGTGCAGAGTGGGGGCTGGGCCAAGGGCCCATTTTGGGATGGCTAGCACTCATCCCGGTGCTATTCTCGCACAAGGGCAGTGGTTGTGACTGTTCCCTGCTTGAAGGGATTGGGGGTCGGGGAGGCTCTTTGCCCCCGTGCCCTTCCTTGCACAGCTGCTCAAGGGTTGGGCACAGCCTGGCCCAAACGTTGCAATTAAATCAGTTGCTGTTGATTTAAGAACTCAGGAGACGATACCCATGAAATCAACGAAATGCATTAAACTAACTCCCCCTTAGTCACGGGCTGCCAACAGCCACGCTGGCACAGGTTATGAGATTAGTCACAAGGGTCAAAAACTGGTCGCTGGCCCCTATGTGTCAGTAGCACACTCTTGTTCTCTCAGCCCAAAGAGCTCTCCGCTTCCATTAATTCTCTCCTCTGGAGCTAACAGCCTGTTGCATCCACTTATCTCAAGACACGATGGTAATGACACCTCTGGCCCCTTTCCTCTGTATAGGTCTTGTTGTGGGTGATAGAAGTGAAATGTCCTCATTAGTATGCTTAGATACTGCCTTCTTCAGTCCTTATATAATACACAGCTACAATTCTCCCCCATCCCCCCCGCCCTCCCCAATTTACAAAGTATTTGCTAAATCTGTTGTCTCTGGATATGCTTGCTTTTCCCTTTCCTTCCTGGTTGGTTGTTCTTTGCAGAAGAGTATGGGTTTGTTTCAAGGAACTCTTTTTACCCTGTGAGTGGTTGGCACCTTTGTACTGTCTCAGAGGTGGATCCTGTATTTTTCTGCAGGCTGTGGTAAACATATTTGCCAGTTCCATGAGTTTTTTGTTCTATGAAAATGCTATGTTGAAGCTTCTCTGAAAAACTCCACCTTAAAATCTGCAATGCATTCATAAAAATACATTTACATTGAGATTTTTCAAAGGAGCTTAAGAGAGTTAGGTACCTAATTCCTAGACGCTATTGAAATCCTAGCCTTCAAAAATAGTTCTTGTTTCTGCGTTATCCGTCAGTGTCTGATCACAATACCGTGTAGGAGTGAGACAGTAACAGAGAAGCGAGTTAAAGGCAGCTGAAGTATTAGATAGTTGTAATATTTTTCCAGAGAAAAATCATCCCATTCTTGTGACTAACATTTAAATCATCATAATAAAATATTTGTCATCTCCTGTCCTTTCAGGGCAGTCGGTTCCGTTGCTGTGGGGTGAGGAACGCAGAATGCATCATCCCCATTGTGGAGAAGCTGTTGGGCTCTCTTTTAACCCTGATAAAGAGAGTCTGGTTACCACAATAGTAGGGACGTTGGTACAAATCATCATCGTCATCTCAACAATGCAAAAAATATATACACAATGACCTAGTCCCACCTTCCATTAGCAACATACACATGGCCATGATGATTTCACCCCGGAATATTGAATTATAATTCAGGTTTCCGACAGCTGGAAACATACAGCTATTAGACCAAGCAATAAGGAAGAAGCTGAGGAAGATTTGTCCTAAACCTCAAGATTGCAATTAAATACTTTCAGGATTAACACTACTGTACTCCAGGAAAATTAAATTGCCATTCTGCTCTGAAAAGTGACTGTAAAAATGGCATCTGGTGGTTGCATGTTTAGGGCCTTTCAATAACTTTCAGAACAAATATGTTTAGTTTATAAGTAAAATATTTTTTTTGTTTTCCATCTGCCAACCCTGCAAACTCTCCTTAGGATATGACAGTTAAGCTGCGTTCTTCCTGGATCTAGCCCTGGCGACAGTAATAAAGACCATACAAGCCAAATGCTCCTGGTGTAATCTCTTTGGGGTTTCACAGATATAATTAAAGGCAGAATCTGGCTCTGCATTTGAAACAAGGGTCAACACCTACATGGATATGCTAGGACAGTGGTTCCCAAACTTGTTCCGCCGCTTGTGCAGGGAAAGCCCTGGCGGGCCGGCCGGTTTGTTTACCTGCCGCATCCGCAGGTTCGGCCGATCACGGCTCCCACTGGCCGCGGTTCGCTGCTCCAGGCCAATAGGAGCTGCTGGAAGCGGCGGCCAGTACGTCCCTCAGCCCGTGCCGCAGCTCCCATTGGCCTGGAGCAGCGAACCGCGGCCAGTGGGAGCCGTGATCGGCCGAACCTGCGGATGCAGCAGGTACACAAACCGGCCCGGCCCGCCAGGGGCTTTCCCTGAACAAGCAGCGGAACAAGTTTGGGAACCACTGTGCTAGGATAATGGTGATTTGTATTGTAGTAGTATCCAAAGGTTCCAATCGAGGTTGAGGTACCATGGTTCTAACTGCTGCTCAAACATATGGGAAACCCCAAAGACTGATAGGGACAAATCAGCCTTGTGTATGTAAGGGAAAATTGTGCTTCTCTAATCTACTAGGATTCCTTAAGCAAGTCAGCAAGGTATGAATAAAGAAGGACTGGTTGACATAATGTATTTGGTCTTTCAGAAAGCCTTTTTTTTTTTTTAAACATTGAAATACCTGATGTTGGAGTGGGAGGGAAAAGAAAAGGATGAAGCTATCATGCTGCATGTTGAGTCAGCTCATAATAGATACTTCACATAGAAAAGGCTCATACTTACTTAGACGTAACAGTGGCAATTGCAGGTCAAAATGTATACCAGCTCCACACTGATCCCAGCTACATGGTATGGATGTGTTTCTCTTCCGAAAAAGATTTGTTTATGGTAGGAAAAGGATAGAGAATACATTTTATTACCTCTATGCTGAACCTATTGCTTCCTTCCTAAAAGCAACCATCTTTAGACATAAATATGGCATGTACTGGGGCATTGTATAACATTTGTTTTAATCTGCCGGCATTATCAATTCAGGTCACAGATCACGTTCATTCTTCTTTGAAAAGCGTACATTTTCAAGTTGGAAATTTTGCTAAGAAAATGCATTTAGTTACATGAACATCATGTTCAACTGTTTGAAGGACAAAGTCAAGAACAGAAGAGGCTCAGTGATTAAACAACAAAATATGTGTTCAAGTAACATTAAGGGATGTATTTTCAGCGTAACAGCTGCAGATTTAGCTACATGATTAATTTGTTCACCAAGGGTATTGTGGGCAAACTTCCACCCGTGCTGTTTGGAGTCACGGCAGGAGGGAGGTGAGAAATTGATCACAATCAGGTTCCAAAGCCAGCATTCCACTGTAGGTCAGAATGGCTGAGGGGGATGGGGAATCCAAAAAGAAGTAGCGCGCACCCTTCCGCTAACGCTGTGCGCCATACTGCACCCACTGGTTGACTTGGTTGCACTCAGGACAGTGAACAGAGATGACATTTTTGTGAGATTTCACTGGAAAAGGTTCCCCTTCTTGTTGCAGGTGAAGGTGTTTCTAAGAATACTGCTTTTCCTCTCCATTTAGAGGCAGTGGTTATTTGCCACTTCAGAGTAGGCAGAAGTGTGAACAATCACCTCTCACTCAGAATGGCATAATACTCATCACATTTTGCATGGAATTGGAACAGTGGCCATCTAGGGCATTGTTCTTTGGCGTGCCCAGGCAAGGCGAGAAGTTGGTAGATAGAGAGACAGCAGCATATATCGTACATGTGAGTATGGCATATATTACTTACCCTGTGTTTCTTCCACCCAGAACTGACTTAGTGGATGCTCACACGTGTCATTGGTCCAACATTGGGAACATTATGAGCTGTGTTGTGCTGCCAAAATTTCAACATATGGCTCCTTCAAAAAATTTCTGCCTCAGTCAGTGATGTGTGCAATATTTCCTGAGTAAAACACTCTTCTCCAGTAAAGTGCTATGAGATGTCTGGATGAAAAGCTGCAAATAAGAGTGAGATGGTATTATCATTCTCTCTTGCGTGCTCACCCAGCAGTGCTGCATTCTGTCCTGTCATGACTACCACCCAAAAATCCATCAATTCCACACTCTCCACGCATCCAAAACAATCAGTCCTTCCACTCCCCCCAACCTTAGCTAGGTACCTCTTTATCCATCATGCTCCCTGCTCCCCTGTCATAGAATAGAAGCATAGAATATTAGAATTGGAAGAGACCTCAGGAGGTCATCTAGTCCAATCCCCTGCTCAAAGCAGGACCAACACCAAGTAAATCATCCCCTCCAGGGCTTTGTCAAGCCTGACCTTAAAAACCTCTAAGGAAGGAGATTCCACCAGCTCCCTAGGTAACCCATTCCAGTGCTTCACCACCCTCCTAGTGAAATAGTGTTTCCTAATATCCAACCTAGACCCCCCCACTGCAACTTGAGATCATTGCTCCTTGTTCTGTCATCTGCCACCACTGAGAACAGCCGAGCTCCATCCTCTTTGGAACCCCCCTTCAGGTAGTTGAAGGCTGCTATCAAATCCCCCCTCACTCTTCTCTTCTGCAGACTAAATAACCTCAGTTCCCTCAGCCTCGCCTCTAAGTCATGTGCCCCAACCTCCTAATCATTTATGTTGCCCTCCGCTGGACTCTCTCCAGTTCGTCCACATCCCTTCTGTAGCGGGGGACCAAAACTGGACACAGTACTCCAGGTGTGACCTCACCAGTGCCGAATAGAGGGGAATAATCACTTCCCTCGATCTGCTGGCAATGCTCCTACTAAGGCAGCCCAATATGCCGTTGGCCTTCTTGGCAACAAGGGCACATTGCTGATGCATATCCAGCTTCTCATCCACTGTAATCCCCAGGTCCTTTTCTGCAGAACTGCTGCTTAGCTGTCTGTCAGCTGTTCCTTATAGCAGTAGCAATGGGGACAGGTGGGTCACCCTGTGATTGCAGGCAGTGGGGTGGTTGGGACAGTTGCAGAATAAGTCCACTCTGGTGATGGTCTGGGTGGTCTGTTTGTGAATAGATCCCCCTGCCCTTTGGATCTAGAGCAGGACCAGTCTTCCTGACTTCTAGAGCTCTCCCCTTGCAGGTGGGGGAGTGGATCACCCCAGGCAGGTGAGAGGGCTATTGAAATGAGCTTTTCCTGTCCAGTAATCCTGATATGATTTTACATAGCAGGTCATTTCCTTTCTCTGCTTCAGTGAGAGGTATGGTAGTGACACAGGCACTGCTCACAGACTGCCAGCTGCCACTATGGTTCATGGCTTTGTGTTGGACTTTTCTCATGAGTTCTGCAAGACTGGAGGTAACACAGCTATTTCCCCTCTTCACGTTGACTTATTCCAGCACTTCGTGTTCAGATTCGTGGGCTCCACTAGATCCAATTTAAACTACAGACGCTCCCCAGGTTACGCAAACCCGACTTACGGAAATCCGCATTACGGATAAAGTTCCATAAGCTTTTTTTTTTTTTGCGTAATTGTCTGAGATACGTTCCCAACTTACGCAAAATTCGCCTTACTCAAGGTGTTCCGTTCCGGAACACCTTGCGTAAGTCAGGGAACTTCTGTACTCCTTTTTGACCTTCCTGACTGTAAAAATATTGATGTTGATGTATTACTTTTAAATTACCTCTTAAAATATAATAAGATTTTCTACTTATTTTTATAATCCCCCAAAACTAATCCAAGGAAATATCTATAAAATATTTAATTCCCTTAAAGAGACCATAGGTTTGGATTGCATGGGCTGTGCATCAAGGCTGTCAGTCAAGGTGGTGTAATCTTTGATCAAGGAGCTTTTAGCATCTGTTCAGAAGTGAGTCAGCTTAAGGCACCTGGCAAAGTGTTATGATTCATTTTGCCATGTATTGAGCCTTCTGAACAATCAGTCGATACCTTTTGCAAAATCTCATATATTCTACTGGATAGCTCACTGATTAGTTAGGAAACAAACTATATTGTATTGACATATTTGTTGCACCTTTCAAATACTATCTCCTGTAGCATATGTCCCCATATTTTAATAAATTGAGTATCTGTGGCATCTACTAGTACATGTCCAGGAACATTTGTGTTAGTGCTACGCCATTGGGGGGTGGTAATGCAGAGCGGGAGTCAGAGATGGAGTTTTTATGTTTGCTAGAGAAAAGGATTAGAGCTGGGGGTTGCAAAGGGTCTAAGGAATTAGGTACCCTAGTAGGTGGGTGTTCTGCTTCTGTAGTCTGCTTTGAAAATCCCATCCTAGACTTGCCCCCTGAATTGGAACTGAAGCATCCTGTCATGGAACCTTCATTAAACGTTTTACGAGGAGAATACTTGAACTCCGTCAGGAGCAGACATGAAAACATGCATAGGGGAAGCGATGGCATCCTGCTCCCAGAGAGGTTTGCGCAAGCCCGTGCCTTCAATTCTCCAGCCGTCTGATTGAATTAGTCACGTAAAAGAAACAACAATGTAAAAAAGTGCTGCTGGGGAGATGAATGCTGATTTAATGGGCAAAGCAAGTGAAATCAAAGGCTATTGTACAATCCAGGGAGTGCTATGGGATAATTAAGATACGAAAGATTTTCAGCTTTTGGCAACATGTTCACAGTAACCCAAGTGAGCTGACAGTAGATGGAAGGAGACAAAAGTTAGAGTGCCCAGGTCTTGGCATACAGATAGCACTAATGTTGGCAAATGGACTGAACATCAAGGCATAGTGTTGTTCTGGGGCCTGGGTGATAACTTTCATTACATGTTTGATTGTGTGTAGGAAGAACAAATGGGGGGAATGCTGGAGATTTCATAATCTCTCAGACATTTTGCAGGAAGCTAAAGTGGAAACCCATAGACTGAAATCGTGTAGATCATAATGCTACGGGAATGGCAACACCACGTGTATTTTACCTTTAATTTGACTGCTCCGAAAAAACTAGATGAAGCATCTTGGAGATACAGAGAGACCTTTTTTTCCACTGTTTTTTCCCAACACGCTAAAGAGATGTAGCGCCCATTGAAGTCAATGAGAACCTTTCCATTTACTTCAGTTTTCTTTGGATCAGGCCCTCGTCTCTTTATCAGTATTCACTTGGAAAGAACAGAACTGGGCTGTGACATGAAATACACATTTCCAGAGCTGCTTCATACTGTATTTTAGAGATTCGGTGTGTCTCATACTTACATTGTTATGACTATAGTCAGACCTGGCCCCTGTACTCTAAATTTAGGTTCAGTAGGTTACAGAACCATGTATGAGAGCATTATTCTAGTGTGGACTGAAGCTCTGAAGCCCCAACTATGTATAATTATTTTTATTGAGGTGATGATACTGTATCGATCTATATTTCCCAGTGCTCTAGTGCATCGGAGGAATTAATGTTGGACTATGTTAACAAGAAATAGTAATAAAAATGTAAGAATTTTTCCCTAATCCCATTTCCTGATTAATTACTTGTTTTAAGAATGGGAAAAAAGTAAGTCATTAACATTTGATTTCACTTTGGTTAATGAAAGAGCTGGGGGATCCTACCTGAATTTCTAAAAGGGGACAAGAAGTTTTTAAAGGGCCTTGTGTGAGAGATGATTGAGTTATTGTGTGTGTAAGTAAAAGACACAGGATGCAAAGTGTGCACAATTTCCAGCAGCAGGGAATATTTTTCTAGCCTTTTATTCATTTCCAAATGGAAAGAGAGTTATGGAAATGTGAGCGGGCATTACATTAAGTGCTTGAAATATTCCTTCCCTATAGACTAATAAAGGCATGCTTCTTCCATCAAGCAAATTTAGTTTTCTGAAAGCCACATGAAGAGAGATCTGAATCAGTGAACTACACATCTGCCGTAGGATCAGCATTTGTGTTCTCTAATATACTCTGGTGAGGGTGGGCATAACCTCTTAGCTTATCTAGTCGTGTTCTCTACAGCATCTTATTATGCAAATCAGTAATGGACTTTGAAACCAAGCCTGTCATGTAGTTCTTTGGTCTATTTTCCTACCTTAATGGAGACTGAAAGGCATGCTAACCTTTTCAAAACACTTAGTCTATTTGCATCCCTCCAGTAACAACAGTCAAGTGGGATAGGTCAGAAATGTGACCTGCCGTGTTTATAATGAGGTTATAATGGTTACGATGTCATCGATGGCTATAATTTCGTATGGATTCTAGACATCTGTCTTTTTAAAAAGTCCAACCTTCAATCAGTGTGAAATTTAAATTTGCAATAGGAATAAACGCGATTTCAAGAGCTGTTTGGGTCGGGTCCCTGCTGAGGTCACTGAGGATGCTAATGCATAAACAAGGAAATAATAAAGTGCAGCTGAGTTTATTTCTGTTCCATTAAAAATACAGGAGAAAGAATCAATATTTCTTTCTAGGCCCTTGGTAGTGGAACATAAATAATTCAGGGTAAAATGGGAAAAAATCATAAAAAGGAATCGGCAGTGCCCTTTTACTCTTTTCCTTTCTGGGGGAGTTTAGATGGAGATGCTCTGTTGTTTAAACTTTCAGACGTTCCCTGGTTTTCGTTCAGATGCTCTCTTTTGTATTGGGTCCATGTTTCAGACCTGCTGTCTTAGAAATAAAATATAATACTTGGTACTTACATACTTTGCACGTTTCATGTAAGGATCTGCAAGCACATCTCAAAGGTGGATGAGAATGATTTGTCCTCATCTGACAGATGAGAGAAATGAGACACAGTGAACTTAAATGCTTTGTCCAAGGTCAGACAGTAAAGACTGGAATCAGCTCAAGTCTCCAGATTATTATTATACTTCATTTGTTTTCTGTAATTCTTCTTACCATGTTTCCTCATTTACAAAGTTATGGGCCAACCCAGAATTCCTTTACTCTGGGAAAACAACTTAACTGGGAGTTATGCCTGAGGAAGAACTTCAGGATCTGGCCCATTGAGTTTTAATAAGGGCTTGTTCCTTTACAACCCTTCTTCTTTCTATTTGAGGCAGAAGGGAAGCTACCATACTGAATTTGTGACATCACATTTACATCTGTAGCTATTTCTACATCATTTATATAGAATTATAACCACTATTAGGTCAAGAAAAATGAGACTCTGGGTTAGAACAAAGCGAATAATTCACAATTCATTCAACAAAGGTAACCTCTTTTAATGCTTGTGGAATATCCATTAATCAAATCAGAATTTCTTCCAGTTCATGTATTATTCAAGTTTATTTCATTAATACTTTTGCAATTTTTTATTCTATAGCTGAATTGGAAATTTTCAAAATTTAACCTGGGTGTCTTAATTAGGATCAGTCAGATAAATCACATGGTATTCTTTTCTGTTTGAGTTTCATGCCGAGTGACTGTTTCCAGATATGACCTTAATAACGGGTTGCTGTCTGCTCCACATAGAAGTCCCATGGCAATATTTTTAAGGAAAGGGGCTGGCCCGAGTGCCCTCATCTCCCATTGCTTTGCAGGGTGCTGACTGCCAATAATGCAGGGGGCTGCAGCCTGCCACCCCAGATGTGACTGCATTTCAGTGGTTGATTAAGTGATCACTGTGGGTGGGATTTCCATGAGCTATTTGAAATTGATTTTACTCTCTTCTTGTCAAAGTCAGTGCTAAAACTCCCACTGACTCCCACTGACTTCAGTGGGAGCAGAGCTAGAGCGCTGTTGAAAATTCCATCTTGTATGTGCATTGTAGCATGCTTTGGGAGCCTTATGGATGAAAGGTGTTATCTAAATGCCATATATGCTACAGACTGCAAGGTTGGGGGACAAGGAAATATATGGTGATAGGCAGGGTCCCTGTTCTGCTCCCACTGAAGTCAAGGAAGCCTTTGAAACAGTCTTCAGAGGGAAAAGATTTGGGCATCTAAGGAAGTACATTAGATAAAAGGAATCACAGAACTGTTATTGTTATTGCTCTTGTGCAAATTTCAACTGTTAATGTGGTTTAGGCAGTTGATGAATTTCCCCCTTACGTTCTTCTGGAAATAGTGCATTAAGTTTAGCTATGGTCACGCTGTTGGGGCCTTTGGTACCAGCAACCACTGAGAAATCGAGACGGTGTGATTTGTGGCTGCTGTTAGTGAGAAGCTGTTGGAGAGCTCTGGCTAGTGTGTGCCCTGCATGTGCTTTTAGACAGATTTCCACTGGCATCCTCGTGTGGGGAGGGTACCTGAAAAGGCCCATGCCAGGGAGCCAGCGGGTTCCCACGTTGCAATGGCTGCTCTTATTTATTTATTTATTTCCCCGCCGATGACTTGAAACTGGAATATTTAAGAATGGCCAAAAGCCTGTGAGCTAAAGCAATAGGGTCAAATCCAGCTGTGTAACTCCATTGAAATCAATGCGTTGAATCTGGATCAGAGTGCTCAGCCCTGTGGGATGTATGTCAATGCTACGGAATGGGATGTATGGTATGCTTCATAAGCGGATTGAGAACAAAAGCAGTTTTAAAATGTTATCAAAAATCTCTTTTAATCCGGTTTCCCCCCCACACACACACTCACACAACACACATGTTCCCACACACACAGAGAGCACACTCACAAAATGACACCTGCTCATTTAATCTGGAGTTTTCTGCAGATGTTATAGGTTTGATTACCAAATATGCTGCAATAACTAAGGAGAGGACCAACCCGAACCCCAGATCCAAACACCCTAAAACATTGGGAAGTTCAAATCAGACTCACCTCGCACAAATGTTTTTAAATAACAGGTTGGTCAGATTACACCATTAATAAAGATGACAGTTCCTACAGCATGATTAGACTTCAGTGCACGATCCATGGTAAAGAGGGAAGTGGGATTAATCATTTAGGCCTGTGCAAAGTGAATGCACTGTGGGTGTGAAACACTGTCAGATCAGAATTCTCCTGTCCCTGGAGCCTGGTGGGGATATGTAACACCCAATGCGTGGCCACTGCATTGGTGCATGTTCTGATGCAGGGTGCAATCCGAACACAAACTAACACACACAGACACAAGTATCTTACCTGCACTTCAAACAGGCTTCTAACTTTGTGACCTTTTTTCAAAGATCAGGAGAAACTAGAAGCACCATGGCCGAGCACACACATCCTACAGGCTTTCTCAAGAGTGTTCTTCTTTAAGCTCCCTTCTTATTTGCTTTCTCTTGTGCTCTTATTATAGGGCAATCCATTGTACTTCCAATCTGCCAGAAATGTTACAGTGAACATTCTCAATGAGAAGACTAAAGTCCTTACTCGTCTTGTAACAGGTAAGGAAGAGAAAACACCAGAGGAAAGAATTAAGACGACGTAAAGGACCCTGTGCTGTGGGATAATTTATTATCATTAAACAGTAGAGAGGAGGACAGCTAAGGCTTCTAGTAAAGTACAAGTTAAAAGTTAGCTCCGCTTTGTAGAAACAAAAGATAAGAAGGTTAGAGCTGTGCTAGAGAAGAAGCTGGCTGTACATATCTAATAAGGAAGCAGAAAATCATTGTCATTTGAAAGTCAATCCAGATAGTTGTATGACTTCAGGGTCAGGAAGAAAATATTCACCCTGACATTTCATTTGTAACAGGCACAGGATTGTCCCAAGATACTTTTAACTGGCCTAAGATCTCTAGAACTCTGTTGGTTAGTAGCAGCTCTGCAATTGACTGCTTTCCAAACCCAAAGCCCCTTCTGCTGCTAAAGAACCCTTATTCTCGCGAGCATTAGCACTTCATGTTTGATGGGGAAACCAATGTTTCAGGAATCCACAGTACGGGTGTGTCTTTGAGAGCATGGGTGATTTGTGTCGAGAGAGCAGCATGTAAAATGCTTAATATACAAATAAAGCAGTCTATGGCCAGGGAGAAGTATTGCTGTGTGGCGGAGCCAATAATCCATAAAACATGTTGTTTCTACATGAGTTTGGATTGTCTGGCTGGCTTATGTAACACCTGACCTCCAGTCACAGTGCTAAATAATTAACCAGCTTCAGTAACCAATGACTTAAGGCGCATGTGAAAATTGCCTTGAGGAGGGAAATAAATTCAATCCTGAGCTCCCAGATTCTGCCCTTCAAAAGGAACTTGTTTACTTTGTTGGTCATTTGCCATTTATTTCCCACGGAATCTTTGTGTCACTTGAGTGACTCTGTTTTGACAGACCTTGGAAGTGTCTAGATGGCCGTTAGTAGACGTTACAGCAGCTCTGTAACACACACGCGCGCACACACAAAGCACACACCATGCCAACACTGAAATGAGACCCAACACAGCAAACTGGCTAGTAGAGATGCAAGCTCTAGTGAAGGCATTGGAGGTTGACTTTTGGAAAAGATCATAAACTTACTGCTACCTGCCTATTTGGCTTGGAATGTCAGATGCTTCTTCACCACGGGGATCAGTGCAGCATAAATACCCAAATACTTTTATTTTGATGTATAAAGGTTGCAATCAACACCCATGACATGCCCTGGGTATCTTTGCATACTCTTAAAAGTCATGGTAAATTATATGATACCACATAATATAACTGAACCTAAATGTAATTACTCTAAAAATCTCCTGCTCCATAGGTTAGAAACCAACTCCTGATGACAGCAGTAATCGTAATCCAATATAGTAGTGTGTCCATCAGCCCACATCCCCCTTACATGCCTCAGAAGAAGGCTGGGATCACACAGCATGTCTCAAACACAAATTCTTTAATGAGGAGTGGGAAAGAGAATTCCACAATTGCGAGGCCTTCATAGAGAACACCCTGCCAGCTGCTCCCATCTCTTTAAATTGAGGGATTTCCAGTTTAAGCAACTCTGCTGATCTCAGCTGAGGTGGAGTGGCATGCGGAGCGAGGCTGTCTTCTCAGGGAACCTGTTTCCACATAGGGCTTTACCGGTTAAAACCAATATCGGGAACTCCACATAGAGAACTCCCAGGCTGCCAGCTCATGGAAAGCTGATGATGTGAGATCTTAGTGTGACACTCTGATTAGTAAGCAGGTGCTGCATTCTGCACCAGTGTCAGTTTCCAAGTGGTCTTAAGATGTAGTCCCGTATTGAGTGCGTTGCAGTCGTGGGTAGGTAGAGAGAGAAATTCGAACCTAAAAGCTGCCAAAAATTGTGAGATTTTCTCAGAATGGTTTGCAGGATCCTTTAGGTTTTCCACAGAATTAAACAGTTTCTACCTTCTGTGCCCACCATTGTGCACACAGTTAATAGTTTGTGCACTCGGGCAGCGCTGGCATAAATGCTAGTGCACACAACTGCATATGGAAGCAATTGTGAGCACACAATGTTAGAGCCCGCATTTAAAAACCTTGGCCTTTCAAGATCATTTCTTTTCTCTTCTGAGAAGTGAGACCCATCAGGGAGACAGTGAGAGAAACATTTGGGGCTGATCATCTGCCATGAGCAGTGGCAAATCCATCCGGTTTTGTTGTGCGTGGCGTGGGATAGATAGGAGAGGAATGTGAATTACAAGTCGAGTCCAGGTCAGGTGGCAGAAGGGTCAGCTCCTTGCACTGCTGAGCCACAGACCAGCATGGAATGGCCACGAGGGCAGGGAATGTTTGTCAGGCTTTGGAACGAAAAGCATTAGATTGCAGAGCATATCAAGAGACAGCAGTAGTATTAAGATAAGAGCTAAATACTGGGGAACTATTACGCATATAAAACTTTCTGAAATGTTAAAGGTGACTACCCTTTATTTTGTCTTGTACACACTTGAAAGCCAGTCACTTCGGGTCTCATCCTGAAGGATGCTCATTTGAAAATGCTCATCACTTCTCAGGATCAGACTCTTAGTTCTGTACCTCATCTGCCCCTATTGATTTCAGTGGAACGGGCCATTAGTCTACAGTTCAAAATGAAGCACTTGTTCCTGATTTTCATATTCCTTTTGGATTGGAGCATGTCAGATACCAGCATCAGTTTATTCGGGGTAGATTTGATTTACATGGAAGTGAGAGCCAAGCAAAGAAAGGGCAGATGTTAGACTTGCTTCCTTTCCTCCTTTTCATATACTCACACCTTGCAAAAAACTTGGTACCTGGTACAGCTGTGCCAATGCACTTAAATCAGGGCCGGTAACATTCTCTGCTATTTCATGCCTGGGTCTTTCTTTAGCAGAAACTCTCAGTTGTGACAAGTTGCTTGATGGTTTTGTAATGTCAACAAATGTTCATTAAGGCGTAGAAAGAAATCATGGTAATTTTATAGGGCGGGTTAAACATCATATTATTACCCTTTCCTAAGGACAAGTCACACTCTCAAGAGGAGAATCTCTCTGTGGTCTATCAAATTGTAGATCATACATGCAGAGTTACTGGGATAATCTCAACACTCAGATTTATTACATTCATAAAAGTACCGTATAGTTTTCTTCAGAAAACATGGGCTAAATCTTTTCTCCCGTTCTAGGTCCCCAAGCAGTGGAAGCACACAGCCAAAAATTTGAGGTGAAATCCCTCTCTGGAAAATTGCTGTTTTCTGCAGATGACAACGAAGTGGTCGTGGGAGCAGAGAGACTGAGAGTTTTAGGTAACAGCTCTTAGACAAATCAACTGTTTAAAAACTGTTCTAAACTTCTCTGAAAGTTTTCTAAGAGTTTGGTCGAGGTCGGTTTGAAGTCAGCACCAAAACTCTTGTTGACATCAGTGGGGGTTGTTGGATCAGGCCTTGGGAGACTGGCCTGCTCATGGGATTGGTAATGGGACTCACTGCCTTGCACCTACATCTTTGCTTTCAATGTGCCTCAGGCTGATTGTGACCATTGCTGCCATCTGATGGCTGTTGGCTAGCCTTCATAATAAGTGACTGGTGGCTGCAATCCAGTTTCACTGGAGAAGTAAATAACTAGTTTTGGCAGTTTTAGCAGAGAGGCCAAACACTGGATGATTTTAGAGGCTGAGCTAACGGCTCAATCCTTTGGGTCCAAGATGAAGGATGACGATGGGGCAGTGTGGGGGAGCTTTCACGGCCACAGTCACTGTCCTGGGAATAAATAGAGAGCTCCAGTCCTGTTGATCTGGTCCCTTTCACCAACCCTACATTCATTCTAAAGCAAAACGATTTTTAGAAGAACTGCTGCCCACATCGTATTTTTAGTCTCCTTACTAATTTCCTTGATATTCTATAAGCCTTTATCTTAATTACCTATTTTTTCCCTAATATCCATATGAGAGTTTGGTGTGTCTTGGTGTGGCTTTTTTGCTGGCATGGCTTAATCCACTAGACCCAATAAGGGATTCACCCCCTTGGCAGGCAGCCAGACTCTCCACTGTTGTCCTCCACTGGAGTTCTTCAGTAATTCAAGGTAGGCCAGGGTAACTTGAACTCCCACCAGACTCTATAGGAGTCCTATTGGCAGGATTCTCTGTTGGAAGCCACAGAATTGGTGCATCCTTCTGCTGTTCCTCCTCTTTGACCAGCTTCATTTACTTTGAGGGCTGTGCTTGTCCTGAAAACCTCTCCCCTATAAACCAAGGGTTTGTCTCTTTATGCCACTGCAGCCTGGATCAGCTCCCCAGAGTTTCCTGCACCAGGTCCTTCTGTCAAAGTTTATGCTGGCATTAGCTTGTGAGTATGAGTGGTGGAATGTCTGAGCAGCCTTTGTGTTTATTTCAGTTAGGTGGAAAAGAGACTGTTGAGATGTTTTTTAATAATTTTTAAACATTTTTTCCTCATAATTACAGATTGTAACCCCTTTAGAAGCGTGAAGGTTTTTCACCTTCCTCTGCAGCATGAGGCCCGGGTCACTTGCAGGTTTAAACTAGTATAAATGGTGGATTCTCTGTCACTCGAAGTCTTTAAATCATGATTTGCAGACTTCAGTAACTCCGCCAGAGGTGAGGCAGGTTCGGTGGCCTGCCATGTGCAGGAGCTCAGACTAGAACATCATGATGGTCCCTTCTGGCCTTACAGTCTATGAGCCTAAATCTGTTGCCTTCCAGTACGGTGCTTGCTGTTTGGTTATCGTAGACTTGCAAAGGAGTATTGGGTGGAGGATGTTTTTAATTGAGAAAAAAGAGCATTTAAGTGTTTGTTTAAAGAATAAAACAACCCACATATCTCTGTAATATACCTATCTATATCTATCACTTTCTGTATGGAATATATATATGTTTATATGGATTTTGTAATATGAGGCTTTCCAGACTTCATGGTGTGTCTTTTTTATAAGAAAATTTAAAAATTGACCATTAAAGCAAATATGCAGTTTTATATATACCACAAAGCTAGGCTCTGAACGCAAGTCTCCTATCCTCCACTGCATTTTTCAGAGATATTTGATCAAATCAATTCTTACGAATTCAGGAGATGATCAGTCTAAGTATTCTCCTGGAGATCTCAGAGTAGATGGATATTTTAGACCATTTTTCTTGGTCAAACAAAGTGATAATTAACTGATAAAAAGTATTCCACAGGTTGCAAATACTCCTTTTCAGATGACATAGCTCGAAAAAGATTTGTCTATTATTTACTTGAATTGCTCTGGAGGAACCAGCAGTAGTTTTAGATATATCAGTTTGAGTTTATGCCTCATTTTAGTCACTGGAACGTAAGGAGTGGGGAGCTTGCTAATGCTAGAGTGCATTTTTATTTATGTTTGCAGCAAAATCTCTCTCAAGGTTTTATCAGGCTTAGGCAGAGACATGAAAGAAGAAAAGATATGGGGACAGGAGAATTGAGGTTATACTGTACAGTATTTCAGTAACCTTGAGCTGCAACATTTTTAGCGTTTGTGTTGGGCTTTGATTTTTTTCGCCCTCATTTCTGTAAGCTAGCTGTGTCTCAAAAAGTGGTTGCCACAGCCGCTTACCATACCAGGAGATGTTAGACTGTATGTTTGTATTCCTTCCAATAGTCTTGTCAGGACCTGAGGGTCAGGATCCTGGATGAAGATAGGCAGGAGTAATGGCAGGAGTCGGAGTCAAGCTGGGGGTTCAAAGCCGGAGTCTGAGGCGGGAGTCGAGCCGAGGGACAGAACTAGAGGCAGGATCAAGAATTGGGCCGGGAGTCAATACCAGGGATCCGGATCAGTGCTGGGGCTCCGGGAATCGATGGAAGTCAGCATATAAGTCAGAGGCGAGGACAATTCCAGGAGTTCAAAGGCAGAGAAGCAGGGCAGTGATGGCAGCTAAGTAGGAATCCACATTGTTGCCTGGACACTTCTAGGAGCCCGTCAGGGATCACTAAGACCTCTGGCAGTCAGATCACTTGAGGCAGAACTTACTGTAGTGTGCAGCCTCTGAGGATTGTGGTCACAGGGGGGTGGCCGTGTGTGGATATTGGTTACCTGTCAGCCCTGCTGGCCCAGGTCCAAGTCCCAGTGATCCTTACTTAACCCTCTTCTCTTTGGGGTGCCCCCACCAAGCTGGTTTTGTCTGGCTGGGCTGCATGGAAGGCCACCACGCGGTTTGGTGCATGTACCTGGGACGCCGGCTCCCAGGATCGCTCCTTGGGACCGTAGCCTTCCCAGTCAGTGAGATACCAGAGGGAGCCATGTTTTATTTTAGGGTCCAGTATTTCATGGACTGCATGTTCACCATGACCCTGGACCTGAACTGGGGGTGTGGGAAGGCAGTTGGATTCAGTTCACAAAGGGGTTGTCCACATCTGGCTTCAGTAGAGATAAGTGGAACACGGGGTGTACCCTGAAGGATCTGGGCAGAACGGTCCCAAGGTTGATCACCTGCCCGATCAGGGATGGGCCAAGGCACCAGTGGTCCAGTTTGCAAAAGAACCAGTATCTTGGTCCCAGGTTGCAGCTCAGACGGACTGTCTTAGTTGAGGTGTGTTGGTAGGCCATCCACGTTCTTCTCAAAAAAAAGAACAGGAGTACTTGTGGCACCTTAGAGACTAACAAATTTATTAGAGCATAAGCTTTCGTGGACTACAGCCCACTTCTTCGGATGCATATAGAATGGAACATATAATGAGGAGATATATATACACACATACAGAGAGCATAAACAGGTGGGAGTTGTCTTACCAACTCTGAGAGGCCAATTAATTAAGAGAAAAGAAAAAAAAAAAACTTTTGAAGTGATAATCAAGCTAGCCGAGTACAGACAGTGTGATAAGAAGTGTGAGAGTACTTACAAGGGGAGATAGTCAACGTTTGTAATGGCTCAGCCATTCCCAGTCCTTATTCAAACCGGAGTTGATTGTGTCTAGTTTGCATATCAATTCTAGCTCTGTAGTCTCTCTTTGGAGACTGTTTTTGAAGTTTTTCTGTTGTAATATAGCCACCCGCAGGTCTGTCACTGAATGACCAGACAGGTTAAAGTGTTCTCCCACTGGTTTTTGAGTATTTTGATTCCTGATGTCAGATTTGTGTCCATTAATTCTTTTGCGTAGAGACTGTCCGGTTTGGCCAATGTACATGGCAGAGGGGCATTGCTGGCACATGATGGCATAGATCACATTGGTAGATGTGCAGGTGAACGAGCCCCTGATGGTATGGCTGATGTGATTAGGTCCTATGATGTTGTCACTTGAATAGATATGTGGACAGAGTTGGCATCGGGGTTTGTTACAAGGATAGGTTCCTGGGTTAGTGGTTTTGTTCAGTGATGTGTGGTTGCTGGTGAGTATTTGCTTTAGGTTGGGGGGTTGTCTGTAAGCGAGGACAGGTCTGTCTCCCAAGATCTGTGAGAGTAAAGGATCATCTTTCAGGATAGGTTGTAGATCTCTGATGATGCGCTGGAGAGGTTTTAGTTGGGGGCTGAAGGTGACAGCTAGTGGTGTTCTGTTATTTTCTTTGTTGGGCCTGTCTTGTAGGAGGTGACTTCTGGGTACTCGTCTGGCTCTGTCAATCTGTTTTTTCACTTCAGCAGGTGGGTATTGTAGTTTTAAGAATGCTTGATAGAGATCTTGTAGGTGCTTGTCTCTATCCGAGGGATTGGAGCAAATGCGGTTATATCTTAGAGCTTGGCTGTAGACAATGGATCGTGTGGTGTGTCCTGGATGGAAGCTGGAGGCATGTAGGTAAGTGTAGCGGTCAGTAGGTTTCCGGTATAGGGTGGTATTGATGTGACCATCGCTTATTAGCACAGTAGTGTCCAGGAAATGGACCGCTTGTGTGGATTGATCTAGGCTGAGGTTGATGGTGGGATGGAAATTATTGAAATCATGGTGAAATTCCTCAAGGGCTTCTTTTCCATGGGTCCAGATGATGAAGATGTCATCAATGTAGCGCAAGTAGAGTAGGGGCGTTAGGGGACGAGAGCTAAGGAAGCGTTGTTCTAAGTCAGCCATAAAAATGTTGGCATATTGTGGGGCCATGCGGGTACCCATAGCAGTGCCGCTGACTTGAAGGTATATATTGTCCCCAAATGTGAAATAGTTGTGGGTGAGGACAAAATCACAAAGTTCAGCCACCAGGTTAGCTGTGACATTATCAGGGATACTGTTCCTGATAGCTTGTAGTCCATCTTTGTGTGGAATATTGGTGTAGAGGGCTTCTACGTCCATAGTGGCCAGGATGGTGTTTTCTGGAAGATCACCGATGGATTGTAGTTTCCTCAGGAAGTCAGTGGTGTCTCGAAGATAGCTGGGAGTGCTGGTAGCGTAGGGTCTTAGGACAGAGTCTACATAACCAGACAAGCCTGATGTTAGGGTGCCAATGCCTGAGATGATGGGGCGTCCAGGATATCCAGGTTTATGGATCTTGGGTAGCAAATAGAATACCCCTGGTCGGGGTTCTAGGCATGTGTCTTTTCGGATTTGTTCCTGTGCTTTGTCAGGGAGTTTTTTTAGCAGATGGTGTAGTTTCTTTAGGTAATCCTCAGTGGGATCAGAGGATAATGGCCTGTAGAATGTGGTGTTAGAGAGCTGTCTAGCAGCCTCCTGGTCATATTCCAATTTATTCATGATGACGACAGCACCTCCTTTGTCAGCCTTTTTGATTATGATGTCAGGGTTGTTTCTGAGGCTGTAGATGGCGTTGTGTTCAGCATGGCTGAGGTTATGTGGCAAGTGATGTTGCTTTTCCACAATTTCAGCCTTTGCACGTCGACGGAAGCAATCTATGTAGAAATCCAGTCTGTTGTTTCGACCGTCCGGAGGAGTCCATGCAGAATCCTTTTTTTTGTAGTGCTGGTAGGGAGGATTCTGTGGGTTAGTATGCTGTTCAGAGGTATGTTGGAAATATTCTTTGAGTCGGAGACGTCGAAAGTAGGATTCTAGGTCACCGCAGAACTGTATCATATTCATGGGTCTGGAGGGACAAAAGGAGAGGCCCCGAGATAGGACAGACTCTTCTGCTGGGCTAAGAGTATAGCTGGAAAGATTAACAATATTGCTGGGTGGGTTAAGGGAACTACTGTTGTGGCTGCTTGTGGCATGTAGCAGTTTAGATAGTTTAGTGTCCTGTCTGGTCATTCAGTGACAGACCTGCGGGTGGCTATATTACAACAGAAAAACTTCAAAAACAGACTCCAAAGAGAGACTACAGAGCTAGAATTGATATGCAAACTAGACACAATCAACTCCGGTTTGAATAAGGACTGGGAATGGCTGAGCCATTACAAACGTTGACTATCTCCCCTTGTAAGTACTCTCACACTTCTTATCACACTGTCTGTACTCGGCTAGCTTGATTATCACTTCAAAAGTTTTTTTTTTTTGTTGTTGTTGTTTTTTTTCTCTTAATTAATTGGCCTCTCAGAGTTGGTAAGACAACTCCCACCTGTTTATGCTCTCTGTATGTGTGTATATATATCTCCTCATTATATGTTCCATTCTATATGCATCCGAAGAAGTGGGCTGTAGTCCACGAAAGCTTATGCTCTAATAAATTTGTTAGTCTCTAAGGTGCCACAAGTACTCCTGTTCTTCTTTTTGCGGATACAGACTAACACGGCTGTTACTCTGAAACTTGTTCTTCTCAAAAGCATCCATGTAGTCATGGTACTTGGTGGTGGGAAGAGCAGGAATCAGCCCCTGACAGTGGTCTCAGCTGGGCCACAGCCTGGGCCCGAGTGCAGGTGACCTGGACTTGAGCCAGAGTGATATGTTTTGAGGCCAGGACTCATCCAGTGGTACACACAAGCAAACTGCTCACAGAATTCGCAGTGGAAACTGACTTTCCACTCATGCCAAAGGACGTGTGGGTCATGAGTGGCCAGCCACGAGACACCAAGCATCACGGAGGGAAGTGGGCCAAGCAGATCACTCCAAGCCATAGGATTTCTCTTTGATGTGGATAACAACTTCCAGGGGCACTGTTCCTGGGCCCGAGGACAGGAGCGAGCCATCTATAGTCTCCACAAGGCTGGTTTTTGCTGCACGGGGATAGCTAACATCTGTGCCATATCAACATCTATAAAATTGTCCTCAGCCCTGGAGTTCATGAGCACCCACTGCGTGGGGATTTGTTGGGGCTTCCCTGGGACATGCAGGCAAATCTGGATTTGCAGATGCAGTTTGGGCTCGCTGTGCATTGGACATGCTTCAGTGAGAAGTAGGGGTCAGCCAGCAGGATGGATACCCTGGGGCCTGCCCAAGCCAGCGCTCCTTACTGGGACCGGGCTTGGTGATATCCTGACTTTTTCGGTGTGAGAGCCTCGAAGGAGAGACGGTGAGGGCATAGCCAGATTGCACAGTAGAAACAGAAGCCCGGGTGTTGGTGGTGCTCCCTTTCCTTACAGTTCACGTGACAATGGGCTGTGTCGATTTGCATTGGGTGTAGGACTGGAATGGAGACGGGCATTGGGGAATGCCAGCAAGGGGGCAGCACAGCCCCCTTCCTCCTTTTGCTCGCTCAACCTTTGTCAATGCGTATGGTGAGGTTGATGAAGGCGTCTCGGTCAGTCGGGGCTTCCACATGAGCTAGCTCATCGTTGACGTCTTCATGTAATTCTCCACCAGAATTGGTAGATCTGGGCTGCTTTGTTCCATTCTGTATTGGAGACAAGATACTAAGGGTAGGTCTACACTTACCCGGTAGTTCGGCAGCAAGCAAATCGAACTTCTGGGTTCGACTTATCACGTCTTGTCTGGACGAGATAAGTCGAACCTGGGAGTGCTCGCCGTCGACTGCGGTACTCCAGCTCGGCGAGAGGAGTACGCTAAGTCGACGGGGGAGCCTGCCTGCCGCATCTGGACCGACGTAAGTTCGAACTAAGGTACTTCGAACTTCAGCTATGTTATTCACGTAGCTGAAGTTGCGTACCTTAGTTCAAATTGGAGGGTTAGTGTAGACCAGGCCTTAGAGTGGAAGGCATTGGAGGTGGCTGTTCCCTGCCCTCGCCATGGTTTTCACAGGGCTGCTTTGGCCAAACAAGCCTGATGGGAGTCATTGACGATAAAGGGAAAGACATGGAGGAAGGTGTCCCAGTTTGATAGTGTTGGGCTCTGTCGTTCTAATAGGTTGAAGCCGAATCCAGCACCTCTGCCATCAGGAGACTAATTATGAGTCCTACTTTGGCCTGGTCAGTGGGGTGGAACCGGAGCAGAGCAGGAACAGCTGGCGACACTGGTTGAGAAACCCCCTAAACTTTTGGTGATTTCAGTTGAAATGCCCCAGGAGAGGGACTGTTTGCATGGAGCGCAGTGTTCTCATCCCACACACGGTTGGTCTGCTCTCACGCTGTCTGCTTCTCAGTGGTGCACTGCACCAGCCATCACGTGCAGCATTTCTGCTGTGTATCCAGGGGAGCTGACAGCTGCACCTGTTGTGTTTGCAATGTCGGAAGTTCTTCCTGGGGGCTGTCAACTTGTTCAAGCGTGTCTAATATATTTTGGGACGTGCCGGATAAGGGGCAGCCCTCTGCCTCCATGCCCCCCCCCCAGAGCCAGCCTTCTCCATGGGTTATATGGGGGGTCCAGGCAAATTGTCAGGACCCTGGGCAGAGGTAGGCAGGACTAGTGGCAGAATATTGGAGCCAGGAACTGAAGCTGGGGTCAGAGCTGGGGTCTGAGTCAGGAGTCAAGCCAAAAGTCAGAGTCAGAGACAGGATCAGGAATCAAGCTGAGGATCAGTGTTGGGATTCTGGGGGTTGATTGGGAGTCGTTGGAGCGGAGGTCAGTACAAGGAGTTCAGAGGCAGAGAAGTGGGAATCCACACTGTAGCTTGGACACATCCTGCTATGCCCCATGGTCTTATATAGGATACCATATATATCAGGTATCCTATATAAGGGATCGCTAAGACAACTGTCAGTCAGATCACTTGAGATGGGACTTTCTGTGGTGTGGAGCCCCTGCAAATTGCGAGTTGCAGGGAGTGGCCAGGTTACAGAAGCCGCTGGGTGGCAGCATGAGGACGTTGGTTATCTGATACCACTGCAGGCCTGGGTTCAGGCCGCCGGTCCTTACATGAAGCTAGTCCAACTTGTATAGAGGCAAAGTCCTCTAATCACTTTGAGATATCAGGGGCTGTTGGTGTCTCTCTGTTGACACTTATCTACTCTATGTAAATAATCTTGACATGTTCTTGTTGCTGTATGTGTCCTTGTTCCTGCAGGATGTGCAGGACTGCAGTCCAGCATGAAAGTCATTTTAGAGAGGTTAGCACAGCAGTTATTGGACACGTAATCTTATTATTTATAATTAGTGACTTCATTTGTACTTTCTTCCAATTTGGTTCTGAAAAACAGTGCCAATGCCTTAAAATGACAAGAGTGATGTTTTCTTTTGAGACTGGTTTCTGCTTTGAATTCTTAAAGACTTCTTCAGTATTAGCAAAGCATTAAAAATCCAATCGAAGATCTGAAAGACAGAACTTTATAACAGGTACCAGGAGGGCAGATGTTGTATTTGAGGTGGCATTTGAACTTCTACAATTTGAGTTTGCAGATTACAAAATGAGAGCTGCTACTTTTATGGGCATTTTAAACCCCTCAAAACACACAGGACCAGATTCATGCCCCCTCCCCGGCTCCATTTCTCACACTTAACGGGACTACTCCAAAGAAAGTACTATTCATGTTTTTAAATAATCCCAAACGTTTTTTTGAAACCTCTCTATGTGAGAGTTTCCCTCTCCTGTTGAGAACAATGAGAGCTGCCGGCTGTTGGGCGCTTTGACGACTTCATTTAGTTGTCTAAATGGGAACTGAGTTCATTTGAAAACCTGGCCCATACTTTCAGTGCAACACTTGCAACGGACCAACCACCTTTTTCCATCAGCAAGATAGTGTGTCTGAACTGCACACCACTGAGGGCTAGATTTTGGATTGGAGCGCATGCCTGCACAGAGGTGGAAAGGAAATAAGAAACCATCCGCCTTAGATTACCCAGACCTTGTGTCCAAGTAGGAAGGGCTCAGAGATGCTGCCCACCTGCTGCTCCCTGTGCCCAGAACAGGTGGACAGGCAGGAGCAGGGAATGGGCAGAACCTTGGCTCTGGCCCACCAACACATCAGCCAGGACAGCTTAGCTGATGCCAGGATGGGGAGTAGTAATTGGTTGCTGCTATAGCCCAGAAATAACTTACTACCCTTCTGGAGCAATGAAGGAAGTGTATCTCCTTGAGCCACTATTCCTTCCCTGGGATGGCCCAGCCATACAGCGCTCTTGTCTCTCTTTGCCTTAGGTATGTATATGGCCCTCGTTACCATAATATTTGAGTACCTCCCAATCTTTAACGCGTTTATCCTCACACACCCCTGTGAGGTTGTGCAGGGCTGTTACCCCATTTACAAATGCCGAACCGAGGCACAGCGAGACGAAGTGACTTGCCGAAGGTCACACAGGGAGTCTGTGGCAGAGTGGAGAATTTAACCTGGTTACTAGGCTGGTGCCCTAACCACTGGATCATCTTCTATACTACGGGTATGGCTTTGCTTCACAGTCAAGCCATAAGAAGCAGAATCTGCCACCATTACTCCCACTGAGTAGAACTTCACTCCTCATTGAGTGCCACGTGGCAGAAATCACTGAGGAGGACAGCTTAGGGTTCCCTATATCCTCCCCCACAGAGTACAGCTTGGCATGCGCCAAAAAGACACAATCTCCCAAGGGCTCATAAACTCTCACACTCTGAACAGTGGAAGGAGAAACAAGCTAGCCCTAACTAAATTCACATGTTGTGCTGTAACCAGTTCCCCTCTCTCACATCCCCCTTTTTCCCCTCTGAAATAAAACAAATTATCAAAAGAACAGGAGTACTTGTGGCACCTTAGAGACTAACAAATTTATTAGAGCATAAGCTTTCGTGGGCTACAACATATATATATATGCATCCGAAGAAGTGGGTTGTAGCCCACGAAAGCTTATGCTCTAATAAATTTGTTAGTCTCTAAGGTGCCACAAGTACTCCTGTTCTTTTTGAGGATACAGACTAACACGGCTGCTGCTCTAAAACAAATTATGATAATCTAAAAAAATGTTGTATCTGAGAGATGCTTCAATAAAAGAAGATTGAAAAATAACTTTGATATACATTAATTACCAATTTCGTTTTGCAACACATTGAACATTATAGCATTTATAAACAAAGGATAATCATAAAGCATTATTCTAAGTGTTAATTAGCTCTATTTATTCTCCAGATTAGTTTTTAAATATGCCCTTTAGATGCCACTTGATACTAATTACCAGAGTTACATTATTATCTCTATACAAAAGCATTTTTAATTAAATCTAAAGCAATTTAAATTAGTGAGAGTTTTTACAGAAATTAAACTGTGGTCAGATGCTTAATTTAGCCTTTTAAAACAACATCAGATGACATGCTAGAATCAGTTCTCCCAAAGGCCTTGACATCTTTTTGGACGTTAGATTTCAAAGTTTGTTTTCAGGAAAGCTTGCCAACAAACTCTGGTGATTAATATTTATGCTGGAAAGTGAATTGATGTTTTTCTTTTACTGACTATTGCTGGAAATCCAGCTGAAATGAGATGATCTTAAAACGAGAAAATACGGAGCGTGCTTATGCAGTATACTGGCCGTTTTGGTCTCTGGTTTTGAATTGTAGAGGAAGTGCTGATATAGATGTGTGGGAGTCGGGTTGAGGTGCAGTGGGACGTAGTCACTGTTCACATGTGCCACATTTGGTGGTTCTTGTGGTATGACAAAGATCACTAATAAGGCATCTAAGAGTTTCCTTTGATTTCAGTAGGCTTTGCATAAGGCCCCTATTGTATAAAACATACGAGTTCCAGGGCAGAGATTGTCCCCCGGTCAATGGAGTCCCAAATGTGACTACCATAATATAAATAGTTACTATTGCTATTACTTCTAAACACTGGGTCAAACCCTCTCCCCATGGCACAGCCCAGCTAAAGGTTATGGTGGGATGGAATCCAGCCCCTTCAGCCTCCCAGGCTCATGACTGCAGTAGCTCTTCTGCAGGGGAGTTTGACCCAACTCTCAGTCTGCCCACAGTACATCCCTACACACCAGAAAGTCAGAGCCCCCTTGGAGCTGAGCTGTCCCCTTTCATTGTCTCCTCTCCCCTAGCCATGTCTGTGTAGCAAAACTGCAATGGTTCTACTGTTCTCACATCCTTCTGTGGCCCGAAGTGGGGGGCCCATGGTAAATTCCATGTGGACCATGAAGTGCAGCATCAGTATACGGAATTTAGGGGTGTTGCTAACCATACTTGCTTTCTGGACCATTCTCTATTTTGGGATCATAGTTCTTAGGAGCAGTTTTTCCTCCTGGTTTGATTTCACTAATGTGTCTAGTAACTCAGGTGCTGAAATGTAATTGCTAATTTATTAATAGGTCTGTAGTTCACTTGTTCCAAAAGCACATTTGTACTTCGTTATTTACAGGAGAAATGTATTAACACCGTAAAGGTTTTAGTTAATAAGCAATACAAATGGGAAGCAACATAACCTGGCATGCCTATGGTTAAAGAACTCTCTGCATAATGGCCTCGCAGAACTATCACTTGAAACCAAAGGTTTGTTTTTGGTTTAATCTGTTTTGGATTTGCAACCTTGTGCTCACAAGTATTGGACTGCCACTACCCAAGAGAGGATGAAAAAGGAATTTGCATTGCCCTCATCACTTTTCAGTTTGGTCAGGAAGAGGACATGATTTAATATGAATGTGATGAACTAATATCTCTGTGTAAACCATCCCAGCTGTCTCAACAGCTTTGCATCCTCAAACATTTTCAATAGGTCTTGTGTTGCTGTGATCTGGGAGGAACAAAAGAGGTGCTACTGTTCTGTCCAAGCCTGATAGGGAACCAGTAAGCTTCCTGATTCTTTTAACGTTGCACTTTTAGTAAATTCTTGGCCATGCGGGCAGGGGACTGGACTCGATGACCTCTCGAGGTCCCTTCCAGTCCTAGAATCTATGAATCTATAATCTATGAATATCCTTTACATACTGGGCTAGCTGAGATTTGTACAGCAGAATGAGTATAATAGTACAGCTGAGTTTTTATGAATACTAGCCACAAAGTTATTTGCTTGTCAGTTACTTTTATAGCAACGGTAAATGATAAACTCAGGACCTTTCAGGTGGAGATGGAAAATGAGATGGAGAATCTTATGAGTTATAGTCATTTTTTATCATATACACTTCTCTGAGGGCTGTTTGTTTCTATCTAAAATGTTCGGGTCAAGACCTCTGCTTAAACGTTGCCGTGGTAATTGTGCGTTCACAATGGCTTTTGGCCGGAGTCTGCATGGCACTCTGAGCAGTAGCACTAGTTTCCCACCTTTGGAGGCAAAGCTTCAAGTCTGGTACAAGTCCAAATGAAATGGACCATGTGCTCTCACCATTATGTCCACGGAAATGCTGTGTGTGTGGACAAATAGCAATCTTGACTCCCAATGCTGAAATAGAGAGAACTGTGCATGTGTATTTCTGAGGTGAAGCATCCAGGCCGCAGTTCCAGTAGCTAGCTCTAAAAGATGGTTGTGTCCGATTAAAACAAGGCACTGTGCTGTAGATGGTGAAAGGCCACTTCTTTAGGAGACAGCTGTGAGCCTGCAACACTCATTCTCAGTTTCTGCCCAGTTCTGACTGAGCTCTTCAGGACATTAAGTAGTACTAATAATGTAACCTTGGAGTGAGAGCCACATTCTGCCATCTGTGCGATGAAGAATGGACAAAGAGAAAAATTAGGGTACTGATGAAACATTATGACACATGTAGATAACAGATTTTAGCCTTGGTAGCACTACGGCTGGAAATAGTATTCATTTCCTTTGTTCGTCAGACAAAGATGTGTGACTGGAGCCTTATCAAAGCTCTAATGTGTTTTCTTTGCATCACTAGGTGTAGAGGAGCGGACTCACCCCTGCGGGGCCTCCTGCTGGTCGTCTCGGGAATTAGCTCTTCCAGCGTCCTGGAGCGCCCCCTGCAGGCCGGTGATCCGCCTGTCCTCTGGCCCCCATGTCCCTTTTAGACCCCGATGCCCTTGTATCTGGGGTGCTGCCCCCTGGCAGTACACCCCACAGTACTAGGGTCTCCCCTCCCCAGGGAACCCCCACCCACTATCCCTACCTCACCTCAGAATAAGGCCACTGCCTGTCACCAACTAGCCCCCGCTCCCTGGGGCAGACTGCAGTATAGGCCACTCATCACAGGCAAGGTTGGGTTTGGACCTGCTGCCTTGGCTTAGCCCTGGGCTGCCCTCTGTAACCCCCAGTACCTCTTGGCCTCCTACTAGGCCGCAGCCTGGGGCTTTCCAGGCTGGAGCTCCCCAGCCTTTCCCCAGCCTTTCCCCAGCCCTGCTCCACTACAGGTACCCTATGTCTAGCTCCCTGCAGCCAGGCCCTTCTCTCCCTGAACGCAGAGAGAGACTGTTTGGGCTCCTGGCTCACAGCCTTTTTATACAGGCCAGCTGGGCCTGATTGGAGGATGGCCCAGCTGTGGCTGCTTCCTCAATCAGTCCAGCTTTGCAGCTCTCAGCCACAACCTTCCCCCAGGGCTGTTTTAATCCCTTCAGGGCAGGAGCGGGGTACCACCCCGCTACACTAGGGTGCAAAAAAAATCACATTTAACAAAGCAAAAAGGGATGCGATGAGAAATCAATATCCAGTCCGCCAGTAACTAAAGACATGAGAAAAGGTGATCCATTTGCACTGTTTGGCTATGAATTGCAGTGGAGCTGAGGGAGGAAATGAGGTTTCTTCCTCACCTTCAAATCCTTCTAGCTGTTTGTTGGGGGGGAGGGGTGTTATGTTTTGGTTTTTTTGTTAGCCAGCATTCCAAGAGCGTTGGCATTTTGTTCATGCATTTAAAAACAGCTAACGCAGACTTGAGTAAGAGAATTCTCCCGCATTGTACGTCCTTCTGAGTCTCCACTCTCACAAGTCGGAATTCCTTTTTTTGGAACTTACATCCTCGTACTGCCATTTAGGAACTATCCAGCCTCCATCAACAAGCCCAATGATGGGATGTTTCAGAGCGTTTGAAAATGGCAAATGTGGAGGCTAGAGCACAAAGAAAGAGCCAGATCCTGCAACATTTATACACAAGCGTATTCCCTGTTCATGCAAGTCCTCCTATTGGCTTCAGTGAGACTACTCATACAGAGCTGGATCCAAACCCAGTTGACATCTATGGAGTCTCTCCGTTGACTTCAGTGGGCTTTGGATCTGGTCCAGATGGGGTAGTCATGTGAGTAAGGGTATGACAGAACTGGCCCTAATTTGCAATTAGGGCAGAATTACACATTGTCCTATTAATGGTACTGTAGAATAGTGTGGGTCTCACACTAGAATGGTAGGCAGATGTAAGACACTTGGGAGAAACGCCATCTGTAGATGGAAGAGGTGGTGAAGGAACAAATTTAAATGCCCAGAGGTGGTTAAGGGACAAATCTGAATGCCTGCTCCAATGGGTTTTGCTCTAGATCCATGACCCAACAATCCAGCCACCCTTTGAAAGCAGGGTGCTTTCCCCTGCTAAATAGCTGCTTAATTGATCAGCATAAACTCAAAGCAACAAAAGACATGGCTGTCTGAAAATTTTAGACTAAGGCAAAGCCAAGAATAGGATATGCTGAAGGTTTTCATCTTTCCCTCTATCCCTTCCCAAATATTTTCACATACAGATCTGCAGCACAAATTACAGTAATAAGCATAATGATATAAACATAGATGGTGTTTTAGAGAACGTATGAAAGACACAGTGGTTCCTGTCCTGAATACCTTTTCTGTTATTAGCTTTCTGACAAATGTGTCTCAGACAAAATAGGGCAGTCAATGTCCTTTATGCTAATGGAATGGTTATATCCAACAGGGAACAGTCAGAACTTCAGATGCCGGAATGTCAGGGCATAGCTTCCAGACGGGAACAGTAGTTCTAGGTCCTTTTTCTTTCAATGTTACCACAGCCTACTTCTTCCCTCCCTACACATGCAAATTCACACAACACAACTTCTCAAGCTTGTGTTCTGCAGATGTGCCATTATTCCCGAGTGGACATCCACCTATCGTATAGGTATTAAAGATACAGTGGCTGACTCCTGTCTCGGTCCTTGGTGTGACAGAAAGTGCTTTTGTGACTTAGGACTTCTTGTAGTGATACGTTTAGTGAATGTCCCTGGACACCATAGGCGGTAATGCTATGTATATTTTAGTGTCTCTTTTCTGCTTCCACTATTGTGTAGAAACAATCTAGTTACTTGAATCACTTGCAGGGCCGGCTCCAGCATTTCTGCCGCCCCAAGCAAAAAAAAAAAAGCCGCGATCGGCGGCAGCAATTGGGAAAAAAAAAAGCTGCAGTTGGCGGCAGCAGTTCAGCGGCAGGTCCTTCGCTTCTAGAGGGAGTGAGGGACCTGCCGCCCCCGAATTGCCACAAGTGCCGCCCCTCTCCCTTGGCCGCCCCAAGCACCTGCTTGTTAAGCTGGTGCCTGGAGCCGGCCCTGATCACTTGCATTATTTAGATTTGTTCTGTAGACGCAAACACCAAGACATTGCCAGCAGATCAAGGGACGTGATCATTTCCCTCTATTCAATATTGGTGAGGCCTCATCTGGAGTACTGAGTCCAATTTTGGGCCCCACACTACAAGAAGGATGTGGAAAAATTGGAAAGAGTCCAGCGAAGGGCAACAAAAATTATTAGGGGGCTGGAGCACATGACTTACGAGGAGCGGCTGAGGGAACTGGGATTGTTTAGTCTGCAGAAGAGAAGAATGAGGGGGGATTTGATAGCTGCTTTCAGCTACCTGAAAAGGGGTTCCAAAGAGGATGGATCTAGACTGTTTTCAGTGGTACCAAATGACAGAACAAGGAGTAATAGTCTCAAGTTGCAGTGGGGGAGGTTTAGGTTGGATATTAGGAAAAACTTTTTCACTAGAGGTGGGTGAAGCACTGGAATGGGTTCCCTAGCGAGGTGGTGGAATCTCCTTCCTTAGAGGTTTTTAAGGTCAGGCTTGACAAAGCCCTGGCTGGAATGATTTAGGTGGGGATTGGTCCTGCTTTGAGCAGGAGGTTGGAATAGATGACCTCCTGAGGTCCCTTCCAACCCTGATATTCTATGATTCTATGATAGATAAGCTGACTCAAGTTAGGAACTAGCAAACCAAATATTGCTATGCTCTTTCATAGATAAAATGGGCCACATCCCCAAGTGGTGTAAATTATCATAGTTCACTTACATCAGCTGCAGATCTGGCCCATAATATCTACTGTGTTGTTCATTATAAAGACTATTCCTATGTTCCCTTTGCCAATCTCTGGGGGCTCGATCCTATGCTCATTGAAATCAATGGCAAAGCTTCCATTGACTTGAATGGGAGAGCTTTCAGCTTTCCACATTTTCACATGAAAATCAGCTAAACGTGTGAGCACTAGGGTTGCCAGTGCTGAAGAAGAAGTGGTAGGAAGCGGTTCACAGGAATCAAGTAGAGTTTGTAAAGTTTATTAATGACCAAGAAAATACATCTTTCTATATACATCGATTTAACTACAATGTTTCAATCAACTAAAAATTATGTATATTCTCTGCTCAGGTCCATTCATTTAAAATTATTGAATAAATGCTTTAATATTCTCAACATCATAAATCCTTGAAGACATTTGTATCAAAGCAAAAGTCAGGTGTGAAAAATCAATAAATCTGGAATCAGTGAGAGACGACACATTGAAAGAAACTAGTTTTTTGTTTTCCAAACTGAGACTGTATCTAGTTTTATTAGGCAGGAAATTCAAATGATCAGTGATGAATAGCGTAAGCTGTCTTTTTGTTCTTGAAGAAATACTTTTCAACTTCTTCATCTGCTTTGAGTATATATATTAAGTCACAGGAGACTATTTTCAGTGCATTTTATCAGGGAGTTGTCCGAGGGGAGAATGCTAACGTTTTTCTTGTATTTGCTTTCACATTGTACTACATTCCAGACAAAAAGGGAAACATTTAGGTAATACATATACAGGTTTACTGTCCAGGCTGAAATATGTTACCTTAACTGTGTTCAAATAAATAAAAGGTTCAACCGGCATTAGATTAATATTGATTAAAGGTCATAGGGATTAATAAAGAAACTTACTGTACATTTACCAAACACTGAAATCAAGATTAAAAGCATTTGCAGATGCATATTACATTCATTTAGTTCCCCTTATCCTTTATAACATAATCTGTTCCAAGACAGAAGAACATTCTCCTTGATAAAATTTGCACTGAATATTCCTACTATGTAGGCACACTCCTTAGTTTCTCTCTGACATTGACACTTTAGACAAGAACACCAAGAATAGCCTCAAAAGAACTCAGTGACAACATTGCTATTGTTGAACAGCAGAGAAGTTGTCGAAGGAGCCCAAGTCTACCCAAGCTGGAAATAACCTGAGGTCAGGATAAGTTGAAGTCTTCTCTCAGTTTTGTTACAACTGTTCTTTTCAGTTCCATTGTTCCTCTTACGGTTCATAGGAGGCTTCTAACTATACAGCAAGGCTGTTGAAACTGAACAAATACACACCACACAATGATAATGGTCCATGTTCACATGTTTTCAAGCCTTTCAGTGTCTCACTGTGTTTCTTAAAGGGGTAAACTAGGTAACTGGCCTCCCCATTCCCTCACTTGCAAAGTCAGCAAAGTTGAGATCCTTGGATGTTCCATTACTCAGCTAACCTTACTCAAACAGTACCTAGATGTGCTAAAATTTAACTCCTCCATATGTGCCATGCGCCTGTAAAGATAGATTAAGGACCAAATCCTGAAGTCTTGATGTTTGCTCAGACAAACTCCGAGTGACACTCAGAAATTTTGCCTGAGTAAGCACTGAATACAAACTGAGGGCCCAGTCATGCCGTGAGATCCATGCATGGAGAGGACCCTCGGCCACTTTTGCAACAGCGTTCCTTGATGCTACAGGGACTCTTCACAGGAGGGGTTGGGCCGCAGGAAGAAGGTACATCCTCTCCCCGGTACCCAGTGGAGCTCACAGCGCAAAGGTAATATAGTCAGGCCAGCTTTCATATCATTGACACCCCTTTCTGCAGTGAGGATCCTCCTTTAATGGTATGCTCTAGGGGCTGCAGAAGTCCTGAGACAGTGCACTGCGTGGGCCTGCTGAGAGCACAGATCCCCTGGCCTCCTGCTGCTAATACCCTGACATCAATGGGGACCTCAGGGCATCATTGGCTTTGTGATTGGGAAAGTGGTGAGGAAGCAAATCCTGCCTTCCAATACAATGGCTGGAATGGCTCACAGCGATCTCCCCTTTCTCTCCTTCCCATAGGTTTTCCCATGGAGGTACAATCTGGCCATGGCTAAGGACTTTAGGATCTGGGCCTAAGTAGTTTGAACAGAAGTAGTAAGAAATATATTCAATGTTTTTGTCCCTCAGTGGCTGGCCATCTTTGTCCTTCACCCCTAAGGCTGGAACTGACAACAGCAAGAAAACAGCTACCTTAAGCCAGTATGTTAAAACAAAATCCATGGGCCCGAGAGACTTTCCCATAGAAAGGGCAGTCTGGTATAACTTACTGATATGTAAATTGCATTATTTCATTTGCACTATCTGTTTTATTGGTGCCAGATATAAAAAAATTGGTTTGTCTGATTTGTAAAAAAATTCTGTATAATCAGGCCCATGAGATTTATGGCATTTTTCCCTTTAAAGAGAATTAATACAAATAATCATTGTTTGGTACCAAGGTAATCATCCTGAATTTTGGCTTGTTTAATGATTTGGGGGCCTTTCAAAATATTTCATTTTATGTTTTTATTAAAAATAAACACAATTGTCAACAGCACTAAGAATTTTCTTACATTAGTCTTAAAAAGGTGGTGACAAAGCAAAGGGAACAAAGCAGAATTGAAGCAGTATTGGTTATGGCAAAACAATGGCTAGTCTGCAAAAGAAAGAAGGGAAGATTTATGACTTTTTTCCGCTCCCCTGGCTGAACCTCGCCATTTTATATTGGTGAGCCACAGAATGGAACTTCTATTGATTTCAGATTTGATGGGATTACACAGAGAGCCATCACTATTACTGTGTTAACCCATTTAAGAACATAGATTAAGGATGAATAAGGCTTTTAAAGCAGCTCTGAATTAAAAGAAGCAGGCACAGATCATTACTGACTATATTGTATTGGATTTACTGCCCTCGGATCTGTTGGCACTGCCCTTAACTTTCTAAAGAGTCTCGCATATTGACCTGCTGGGACCCACAGAGGAGGACCTAGTTGCATGGTATTTTAATGAGTGAGTTGCTGAATGCACCCTGATCGATAATAGTGACCACAGAAGCTCTTTGGAAATCACCACAGTGCACATTTTCCTCTGACTATCTGAAAAAAATTAATTTCAGATTACATGAAACTACAGGGAGTTTTTTAAAGAGAAGTTCAAACAAGCTTCAAGTAATTAAGAATCTCTTCATAGAACAATTTGACTCCTATTTTATTGTAAAGCAGTGATGTACAATACTAAAAATGCTCCATGGATTTAGGGTTATTAATAGAAGAGCAAATGGAACAAGAAAGAAATGTTGACCACGAAAAAGAAAAGGGTGGAAAATAACTTGGAAATGCACCCTGGTTATTTTTATCTGGGCTGTGATCTTGTTTCTCTTTGTACACATGCAGTTTGCCCCTACCAATTGAATTGTAGTCATAACTTTGAGTTCTCATGGCCAAGATTTTCTCCCACAGTATTCTTGCCGGCAAGTTAAAGAAGTATGGGCTGGATGAATGGACCGTAAGGTGGATAGAAAGCTGGCTAGATCGGCGGGCTCAACGGGTAGTGATCAATGGCTCCATGTCTAGTTGGCAGCCGGTTTCAAGTGAAGTGCCCCAAGGGTTGGTCCTGGCCGGTTTTGTTCAATATCTTCATTAATGATCTGGAGGATGGCATGGACTGCACTCTCAGCAGCTTTGCAGATGACACTAAACTGGGAGGAGTGGTAGATACATTGAAGGGTAGGGATAGAATACAGAGGGGCCTAGACAAATTAGAGGATTGGGCCAAAAGAAACCTGATGAGGTTCAACAAGGACAAGTGCAGAGTCCTGCACTTAGGACGGAAGAATCCCATTCACTGTTTCAGACTAGGGACCAAATGGCTAGGCAGCAGTTCTGCAGAAAAGGACCTAGGGGTTACAGTGGACGAGAAGCTGGATATGAGTCATCAGTGTGCCCTTGTTGTCAAGAAGGCTAACGGCATTTTGGACTGTATAAGTAGGGGCATTGCCAGCAGATCGAGGGATGTGATCGTTCCCCTCTATTCGACATTGGTGAGGCCTCATCTGGAGTACTGTGTCCAGTTTTGGGCCCCACACTACAAGAAGGATGTGGAAAAATTGGAAAGAGTCCAGTGGAGGGCAACAAAAATGATGAGGAGGCTGGAGCACATGACTTATGAGGAGAGGCTGAGGGAACTGGGATTGTTTAGTCTGCAGAAGAGAAGAATGAGGGGGGGATTTGATAGCTGCTTTCAACTATCTGAAAGTGGGTTCCAAAGAGGATGGATCTAGACTGTTCTCAGTGGTACCAGATGACAGACCAAGGAGTAATGGTCTCAAGTTGCAGTGGGGGAGGTTTAGGCTGGATATTAGGAAAAACTTTTTCACTAGGAGGATGGTGAAGCACTGGAATGGGTTACCTAGGAAGGTGGTGGAATCTCCTTCCTCAGAGGTTTTTAAGGTCAGGCTTGACAAAGCCCTGGCTGGGATGATTTAATTGGGAATTGGTCCTGCTTTGAGCAGGGGGTTGGACTAGATACCTCCTGAGGTCCCTTCCAACCCTGATATTCTATGATTCTATGAAAACTGGCCTAAAGCTAGGCTCTTAACTCTGTATTTAGCCTCACTGCAAATAATTGGTCTCATCTTCAAAAGTGCTGAGCACCCAGCCTGGCTTTTCAAAACTAGGCTACTTTGTAAGATGTCTAAGGGCTAGTCTACACTAGAATCACCGAAGCGGTGCAACTGCAGCACTGCTACTGCAGATGCTCTATGCTGACGGGAGAGAGCTCTCCCATCGGCATGATGAATCCACCTGTGAGTGGCAGTAGCTATGTCAGCAGCAGATGCTCTCCCATTGACATAGCACTGTCCACACTGGCACTTAGGTCGGTGTAACTTATGTCACTTAGGGGGGTGCCTTTTTCAAACCACTGAGCAACATAAGTTTCACCGATGTAAGTGCTAGTGTGTATAGGCCCAAGTGTAGATGTAGGGGTCCAACTTTAGTCATTCAGTTTTGAAAATCTTGTCCTGTCTGCCGATGAGCTGATTGCCAGCAAGCAGTGTCAGCAGAATAACCCACCGGGTTGCCTACCAGTGCAACATCTTTGATTGTCCATCTCTGCACATGCAAATTACTAAAGGTGGAAATCTGGTTTCACCGTTTTTGTATGGAGGAAGAAATGCATGAGCATTGACGCTCACCTGATAAAGGTGCCAACGGCCAACTCTGAAACGAAGGATCCGGGATAGAGCCTTCTTTTATAGTCTACGAGGATACAATATAAGATGTCACACAGCATGGTACTGAGCAACAAAGAAGCAGCCCCATTGTGTGCAGGAGCCAGGATTCATGTCACGGGGGCAGGTCAACTGCCAGAGCCTCAGCATGTTGGGTCGTTTGCTGCTTCTGCTTCTGAAGTGTAAGAGCAACTTCTGGGTTCGCAGCCTACCTCCAGCGGTGGGATAAAGGGCCCGCTCTTTGATTCCACCTGCAACAGATGAAGCTATTCAGAAACAATAGAAACTGACAGTGGCACTCAATTCTCGAATGGGATTGACGGAATCTGGAAGCCCGATTTAAACTCAAGCAGCTGCCTCTTGGAAGTGTGTTGTTGAGATTATTCTCGCCCCAGCTTTCTTTGCCTGTGGTGGAGTGAAGGGCAGAGAGAAAACCAGTGCAGCAGATGTCACAAGGTAGCCAACAGAGCTGGTATCAGGAAGTCGGCCCTTGATACAGAATGGGAATAAGGTCAATCACCCCATAGAATACAGTCTCAAATGAAAAAACAAATAGCTGAAGTTGAACAGCAATCATTCCCTTAACATCAAAGTCTTGTTTCTTGCTAATGCAGTAGCTCAACACATGCAAAATATTTTGCCAGGTTTTACCCCACCAACTTATGCCAGTTCAGAGAAAAAAACAACTCTCGAGTGGATCTTCACGGTCATTCAAAACACTTTAGATAGATCCCGTCACATGCTGTATAAGCACCTGATTGATTGTGTGGAATTAAGTTATTGGACAGAGAACCAGCTAATGGAAACACATTGATGAAATCATTTTTGAGGGATATTAAATGGAATTTAAAATAAAGCTGAAATGGGTTTATGGATTTTTCACTCAAACTGTTTATGAACATTTATCGCTGGTAAATTACACAGTGTCGAAAGAGAGAATTGGTAGGCATGCATTTTAATAGAAGTCTTTCTGAAATAATAATAATACAATAATTTATTATCTAGGGACGTACAGTACGTGCGGATACAAATTTTTTGTCTTCTTAACTGTATCTGTCTGTTTGTAGACAAATGAGGATGTGCTATGTTAAATAGTCTTATAAAGTAAAAAAATACTTCCAGTACTTTAAAATGAAACAGCATTTGATATTATAAATCTTTCACAGTGGATATAAACTGTTTTAATAACATCAGCCAGGAGACAAAAACAATTTAGTAGTAAATTTCACTTAACTTTGCTTTTGCTTTATGTTCAGTAAAAGTGGAGGGAGACAGACATCTCTAACTGGGGAGAGAGGTGATGGATGCATGTGAAATTTTTCAGATTGTACATTTGTCACATTTGCCAAAAATCTGCTTTCCTCAACTTACGCAAAATGAAAACAAGAACTGAGAGGTTTGCAAAGCTGATGTTATTGAATTCTAGCAACAGAATTCCAAAGTCGCTAACAGGCCAGAGTTTTACAGGAATCCTAGTCTGATTAAATGTATCAGCAAAAACAAGGAGGAGTCCTTGTGGTTTAATGTATCGAAAGTTGCAGTGTTATTAGGATATGTTGCAGGAGGGAGTAATGGAGAATGATACTCTCACAATAGGAAGTGTGATAGACCCAGGCCAGTTGGGTATAACAAAGTACACCTCTACCCCGATATAAAGCGGCCAGATATAATGCGGTAAAGCAGTGCTCCAGGGGGACGGGGCTGCGCACTCTGGTGGATCAAAGCAAGTTCGATATAACGCAGTTCACCTATAACGCGGTAAGATTTTTTGACTCCCGAGGACAGCGTTATATTGGGGTAGAGGTGTAGTAGAAGGCAGATATACTGGCCACTGGATTAGCAGTTTTCTGTTCCCTGACTGACCGGAGCAGGGGCTGCTCCAGGCTAATGAGAACACCTGACTCTAATTAACCTGCAAAGAGTCAGGTGAGGTCATTAAGGTAATGTGAACACCTGACTCTAATTAAGGCCCTTTTGATACTATAAAAGGGCTCACTCAAGTCAGGCTGAGGAGAGCCAGGGAGCCAGAGGAGAGGAAGTGCTGCTGAAGGGCTGGGTAATGAAGACACCTTCAAGCCATCGGTAAGGGAGCCCTAAGGTAACGGTGAAGAAGAGAGAAGCAGGAGAGCTGTGGGGAAGTGGCCCAGGGAAATGTAGCAACTCTGGCAGTGAAAAGTCGACTGCCAACAGTTGCTACCATTAGGGTCCCTGGGCCGGAACCCAGGGTAGAGGGCGGGCCTGGGTTCCCCCCAATCTGCCATTACAGAAACTCCTCCTGGGAGGGGAAGACAGGCCCCTGTCACGACAGGAGGCTAAACTGTTCTGAAGTAAGTCCCTAGGGACAACAGAGACTGTGGGAGTTCCTGCACCAACCTCCTTGCTGGCTTATGATGAAAAGGGCTCAGTAGATTGTAACCCTGGCCCTAGAGAGAGAAGGGCTACGTGGAGGGTCGCAGTGAGCCACTGAGGCTAGCATAAACCACGTAGAAGCGCGGGACCCACGGGGACAAGGTCAGAGCTCTGCCACAGAAGACACAAAATGTATGGAATAGAAGTATGTGCAGTAAGTGTTTTGGTTTTTTGTTGTTGTTGTTGTTTTCTTTTCAATTTGTAACCATAACTGAGATTGTTAAGGAACAGAAGCAAAGGGAAACAAACCGGTTGTGGCTGGGCATAAACTTCTGAATACTACCCACATTTTGCCCAACTGTTCTGGGCCATCTCTATTCACAGTGTACTCACTTTCCAGCATAGCCTGTCTATGGCCCAGTCTAGAGTAGCAGGCACTGCCAGAGTTCTAGGGAGAGTGCATGTCTCATAGGACTGGTTATGAGATACAGGATTTTCCACCTTTACTGTAAGTCATCTATTCCCAACTCGCTCAGGTCAGGAATTAACCCCAATTTGTAACGGTGTGAGACCTGGCCAGTGGCCTGTGTGACGTGGGTTCATTTGCTCATTCCAGTTCCCACTGTATAAGTGTCTGTATCACTATTGAGGAAAAGTGGGGCTTAAGGTATCACAGCAGTGAATATCAGAGAAGGAAGACAAGGAGATGGCTGATTTTCTGAAAGGATGTCTGGCTCAAGTATAATAGATATTCTTAGTTTGAGCCTTTCCAAAATCTCCTTGGATTAGAAACTTCACTGGTTGTTTTTCAAAAACTGCTTCTCCCTCCCAAATTAAATAACAAATTCCTGGTCAACTCCAGGCCATTATAAAAGTCCACAATTTAGCCGCCAGGCCCAAGTCATCACTGGCCATTGACAGGTCTTCATGACTTTGACTAGTGTAGTTTACTTATTATTAAAAAAAAACCCAAACTAATGAAAATTATAACTGTAAACAACAGTCACAGTGTGAGCATAAACACAATAATACAAGTGGAAAATAACTAAGAATATTTATGTGCACCACTGTCAAGCCCCCAAATGTACCCACTCACTCTCCCCACCCCAAAAATCTTCATTTTATTATTCAGTTATGTGCAGGCTTCTGTTTTTGCTAAGTTTCATTGCAAGGTTAATAACTTGTACCATTGTGTAGGATAAACTGAAACTTACATTATTTGGAAACAGTTTGGAGAGGACAAATCAGATAATATTAACCTTCAAGGTTCGCAAGTTACAGATACTTTTGACAGCTTGTAGCAATAAAGATCAATTTTAATTCTCAATGCTTCAAACTTTAGGCTACTCTTTATCATCTCTGAGTTTACAGTGTTTTAAAAAGCAGGAGTCTGGTTTTGTAGTGTTAATATTAGAAAACTTGTTTTATTTCTCACTTTTCCTTAACATAGTGAGTGGGATACACTGGTGTAAACCAAATGTAACTCTATTGAAGCCAGTGGAATTTTTCCACTATAAGCTGGTTTCAATGCAAGGAGCATCATGTTGTTTTTTTCTGGGGAGAAAGCAGGGGATGATAACCTTGAGGTTTTTCTTTGTGTGCTGGTCCCTATAGTATTCACTGAGAGTGCACATACACTTCTTCAGCAGCAGCGTCCGTTGGTCCCCACCTATGCCCTCTTGCCTCCTGGTGCTGTGACTGGCCGCCTCTTCAGATCCTTTCTACCACTGGGACAGATCACTCCTGGGTCTGTAGCCTTCTAGGTTGCTCGGTCTTTAACTTGAGACTATTGCAAATAGTTTTTATTATCATACTACTCTTTTAGATAATTAGTAGATTTATATCTAGTTAGCAGAGAATGCTCCCACCTGCCTTTTATTGCTCCAGCATTCAGAATACTCACGTCCCAGAGTTCAGACTCTGCAGACATCTGGTGGAGCTATGCATGGCCCTCCCACTCATTAACAGGTCAACCGGAGCCTCCAGCCAGTGCTCCTACAACACTTACAGAATCCTCCAGCTGGCCCAAGGACTCAACTAAGAGGAAGTAAGAAGAGAGTAGAGAGAAACACCCTCATAAGAAGACAAATAATCTCACAAGTTCTTGAAGAACAGAGTGCCTTCCCTCCTGCCCCAAAGTTGATGCACCCTGGAGTTCATGGGGGACACAGGCTGGCACCGATGGTACCAGGAGCATCCAATGCTCTGAAACCACCCACGAAGGTGTGTAAGGACAGTAAAGAGCACTTCCCCTTTGCACTGGTGGTACAGTACCTCACTGTACCAAAAACCACACCGATGATTCCCTTAGCAAAGACTCTTATCAGTTCTCCTGTTGCCAGACCTCAGTACGCCCTTCTGAAGAACTTGGCAATTTACACAGATCTGGAGTCTCTCCTCCTATCGGACCCAGTGCTAGTGAGAGATATCACCACTCCACCCACCCACCCTCCCGTCACTCACCAGTCCTGACCACTAGCAGAGCGGTTGACTCTTTCACACTATCGGGGTGCTTCTTGCCAGAGTACGCCTCAGTCCGAGCTGCCATGAGACAAGAATGGTACCAACAGCTCTGTCCTTTAAGTTGGGCAAATCTTACTCCGAGGAAAAACAGGAGCATCTACCGCTGGTTCTGGTCCCAACATTCCATACACAAGGCATCATCCTGAATAGGACTTCCAGAGCCTCCCAGAGTCCCCTACATCACTGTGACCCATTCCTGACATCCAGGGATCAATGGTACCCTCCTAGGTCCATCCCCCATCCCTGTGGTCCCACTCACTAGCCATACTAGACTTCTTAGGACCCTTACTATCAACAGAGCCTGGAAAATCTGTGGATATCCACTTTATATCCACGGACTATGCTTGCAGATTGTGGATCGGATGTGGATACAAATTTTGTATCCACGCAGGGCTCTAACTATCAAGCCCCAGACTTTGACCCCATGGGGCACCGATCTCATCAGAGATTACGTCCAGTGGAACACTTCCAGCTGCCCCCAGGGCAGGTGAAGGAACCAGAGCAAACAGAGCAGCCGGAACTTCCAGATCTGCCAATGGTGTCTTCATCTTCAGAGGAAGGGGAGGCACCAACCCTTTCCCACTCCGGATGATGACAGACAGTACCAAGATCTTATGCGGAAGGTTGCTGAAACCCTCCAGATTCCACTGGAAGAGGTTTCAGATTCTACACACAAACTCCTGCACACTCTCCTGTTGATGTCTCCCTCTCAATGAGGCCATTTCGGATCCTGCTAAGGACATTTGGCACCATCCACCTATGCTACTTTCCCAAAGAGGGCTGAAAATAAGTATTTTGTTCCCTCTAAGGGCATGGAATATTTGTTCTCATACGCAAACCTGAACTCTCTGGTTGTCCAAGCAGACACGGAGCAGAACAGATTACACCCACCACAGTCCATTCCTTTGGACAAGAAGGCTTGATCTCTTTGACAGAAAGAGCTTTTCTTCAGCCAACCAGCTGTTCAGTATTGTGAACGACCAGGCACTCATCAAAATCTGACTTTATTAACTTGGAGTTTGTTTTGGTTATGAGGTGGGCTTCTTAGCTGCAGACATCGGGGTTCCTCAGGAGGTTCAGGCCACAGTACATGATCCTTCAAGGATAACAACCTTTTCAGTGAATGGGCCAGTGAATCACTTCACTCACTCAAAGACTCTTGCACCACCTCGGCACCTTGCAGAAAATATTCTAAGTTGCCACAGCAAAGATCCCAGCCAGCCCCACAGGTGTCCTACCACCAGAAGCCGTATGAGCCGCCGAGGAAGCACCAGAGGCTACAGCATGACAGACACATCACTCCACCACCGTCCCCTCTCCTGACCCAGCCATCTATCATGAAGTCATTTTGACAGGATGAAAGAGAAATGTCAACCTGTCCTTACACAACCAGTCTCCCCCACTTCCTTTGGTGGCCTCCCGGCCCATTTTCTTCTGATGTGGCAGCACTTAGCTGCAGAAAATTGGCCCTAGTCAACATCTCAATTGGCTGTACAATCGAATTCCTGTCCATCTCTTCTACAACACCCCCTTCCCATCCCTCTCACAAGACACTTTTCGAACAGGAGGTGAACTCCATAAGCCAACGAGGAGCAATAGAACCAGATCTCCTTAACACAAGGGGAAGAAAAGCAAGCTGCCATATGGTGTCCTGACCATTAATTCACCTACAGATGTTTCCAGACTTTCTGTCACAGAACAGAGGCAGAACCAACCATCCCAGCCCGGCATCTCTCCATCTGACTGCTTGGTTTTTGGATGGGCAACAGACAGAGCTTGCTCAGAGGAGGTCCAGTCTTTCTTTCTCAATAGCAGGCAACCCACTTCAAAAAAGTGTGACGCCATAAGCATCATTTGCCTCTGGGAGGAGTCTGAAATTGTTATCCTGGACTATCTCCTCTTCTTGAAGTCAGTGGGCCTGTCCATCAGTTCACTACGGGTTCATTTAGCAGCTATCAATGCTTTTCATCCTCCGGGAGAGAGCTGTTCAATTTTCAACCATCCTGCGGCAGTCAAATTCTTAAAAGGCATTGTCAGAACATTCCCACCAGTATCAAGACCTACGCCAACTTGGGACCTGAACCTGGTACTTTCTGGACTCATGAACCCGCCATTTGAACCCTTAGCCTCCTGCTCCCTGTTGTACTTATCAGTGAAGGTAGACTTCCTCACAGATATCATCTCAGACAGGAGGGTAAGGGCACTTATAACAGATCTGCCTTATATCTTTCACAACGTATCCCTGGGAATGCATCCTAAATTTATCCCCAAGATTCCCTCTGACTTTCACTTGAACCAGATGGGTCACCTACCCATATTTTACCCCAAATCTAACAGGAATAGAGAGGGCAGGAAACTTCACTCCGTAGATGTACACAGAGCTCTGCCCTTCTACCTAGATAGGTCCAGGCCCTTTACGAATTCTCCACGGCTCTTCGTCTCTATAACCAAGAGAGTAAAAGGAGAGACAATATCTTCCAAAAGACTCTCAAATGGATTTCCAACTGCATCCTCCTCTGCTATAAGATAACGGGAGCCCCTCCTTCACAAACTGTCAGGGTTCCTTATGCCTTCGGTTCACAGCACAAGGACATGTAGGCATGGACCAATGGATACTGCTATTGAAGAATTTCCAGTCCCAGGCATGCAGAGCATGTGCACACCCACAGTGAATACCCATAGGGCCACATATTTTGAACAGCTCCAGTTACTATGAGGTAGGTAACCTTACTTTTCTTTTTCATCTCAAAAAATATATACATACAAAGAATTTCCTACTGCTCGCTTATGAAGTACACATAGGAATAGTAAGTAAGTATGTAGCACATATTGAATTAATTAAAAACCAGTTAACTGATAGATCTCACAAAGTAATTGGAAAGGGGTTGGTTTCTAGTCATGGCCCCTAGGGATCTGTTCACGGCACAATGCTATTAAATATCTTTTATCATTCATCTGGAAGAAAATATGAAATCACTGCTGGTAAAGTTTGCAAGATGCCATTAAAACTGGTGATGAATAGTGATAAGGTATACAGGATAGTAACGCAAAGTTCTCTGGATTTCTTGCTAAGCTGAATTCGTTTGAACATGTGTGTTAATACAGTCAAATACAAGGTCATAGATCTAGAAACAAAGAATGTAGGTCACACTTACAGGATAGGGGATTGTATATTGGAAAGCAGAGACTCTGAAAAGGACTTAGGCCCAGATTTTTTAAAGGTATTTAGGCATTGCACTGCTCGGCCTTCCAACACCTAACTGATTTAAGAGCCTAAATCTCATTTTCCTAAGGGATTTAGGTACGTGTGGATTTTGGCTCGTAAGTGTGCACATCGCTTTTTAAAATTCCACAATGCCTAAATACCTTTAAAAATCAGGGCCTTAAAGATCATGACTGATAACCAGCTGCACATATATATGATGCTAGGGGTAAATGGGACAATGTGATTCTTGGATGTATAAGCAGGGGAATATTGAGTAGAAGAAGGGAGATGGTATTATCTCTATAAAGCATTGGTGACACCATTACTGAAATCTGTGTCTAGTTCTGGATGTTGGAAACGAGAGGGCTCAGAAAAGAGCATGAATGATTTGAGGTCTGGTAAACTGACCACAGTGAAAGATTTAGTAAACTCAATCTATTTAGCTTACCAAAGAGAAGATTAAGAGGTGACTTGATCCCACTCTATAAGTACCTACAAAGGGAGAAGATTTCTGATAGTAGAGGGCTCTTTAATCTAGCAAACAAAGACATAACATGGAAATTGAAGCTAGATAAATGCAGACTTGAAATAAAGTGCAAATTTTTAACAGTGAAGATATTTCTCCAACATTAAGTACTTAAATCAAGATTCTGTCTTCCTAAAAGATATGCTATAGTTCAACCACAAAATATCGACTTGATGCAGAGATTACTGGATGGAATTATATGGTCTATATTATACAGGAGGTCATGTTAATTTATCGTAAGGGTCCCTTCTGGCCTTAATATTTATAAATTTATGAATCATAGTTGGTACTTGGCATCTGGAGATCAGAAAAAGGTAAGTAAACCATTATCATCCCCTTTGTACAGATGGGAAATGTGAAACAGAGAGAGATCAAGTGACTTGTGTAAGGTCACACAACAAAATCAGTGTCAGAACTAGACCCCAGATCTCCTGCCTTCTTGTCCTGTAGTTTATTCACTGGACAGCACCACCTCCCTATTCAGCATGCAAGTCACTGCGAACCTTTTGAGGTGGCTGTATTAACCTGGGATTTTGTTCTCTCCTTTAAGTCCATCGCAGCAAGAAAATATAAATAATTTCATGTTATGCATCTGTATTAGCTAATGAAGTGTGCATCTGTACTAGAGACATTTATGCATAATGAGGGATCAAATTTTCTAAAATGGCTGTCTGAATCTTTTCCATCCTCAGAACAAAAGCGATTGCATTTCGCAGAGTGCATCCAGGTTCTGGGTGCAAATGAGGCAGCCAGTTTTGAAAATTCAGCTCAGCATTCTGAACCCAGTTACTTGTGAGGATGAAGCGGGGGCATGCAGGGGGGTCAGATAACCTGTAAATTGTGCCAAGTATGATTTGAGAGTCACTCCCCTGCTTACAGTTTGTAACATCTACAACTTGTGTTCTGTTTTGTTATTTCAGGAGCAGAAGGCACAGTGTTCCCTAAATCTATAGAAACTCCCAGTGTCAGGGCAGACCCCTTCAAGGAACTAAGGTAAACTTTGGAATATGGTTTAAACATAACTCAGTGGCGCCGTGTTGGAATTCTGCATACTGAGTGGCGGCATTTCTAGCCCTGCACAAGCAGTTGAGGAATTCCCTTTGGAATGCACTGAGCAGAGGTTACAGGCGCTAACATCACAGAGCGAATGCCATGGAATAGAAGAAAGGCAATAACACTTCAAAGCAAATCTCTATGACTGAGTCAAAAGCAAACGGGTCACGAGAGCTTCCTTTCTCCTCTGTAACACCCTCTGCTTAGCCACTCTTTAAAAAGGAGAATAGAAATATTTCCTTGGCTGTAGCAACTAAAGGTACTGGAGGCCACATTCAATCAGGGAGAGTGCCTGCAGGCAAAAGGATGATGCACTAGTAGAATTTTCTCCCTTATAGAGATGCGAACCCCTTCTCTGACCCGGTAACTGCGACTAGCTGTACACACATGCCACTATCACTGACATTCACAGAAATACCACCCACAGAAAGCAACATTTATGGGGAATAAATAGCACTGCTCTAGACAGTGGCTCTCAAACTTTTTTTACTGGTGACCCCTTTCACATAGCAAGTCTCTGAGTGTGACCCCCCTTTCAAATTAAAAACATGTTTTTTAATATATTTAACACCATTATAAATGCTGGAGGCAAAGCGGGGTTTGGGGTGGAGGTTGACAGCTCCCGACCCCCAGTTTGAGAACCCCTGCTCTAGAGAATCAGCTTTGCCCTCACTTGAATGCAGGACTTCATGTATTTCATCATGATTAATCCTAGCTCTTATCTATCACTTTTCTTCAGTACATCTCAGAGCACCTCACAATCTTAAATGTATTTATTCTCACCACACCCCTGAAAAGCAAGGCAATTATCCCCACTTCACAGATAGGGAACTAAGGCACCAAGAGGCCAAGTGACTTGCCCCAGGTCACACAGGTAGTCAGTGGCAGAGAAGGGACATGAACGAAGGTTTCCCAAGTTCTAGGCTAGTGTCCTACCCACTGGATCATCCTTCCTACATACTCAACCAATGGGCAAACCTCAAAGTTTGATGTGCAGGTTCAGTCTGGATGAGCAGCCTCTGGAAGGGAGAGAGTTGGGTGTCTGGGCTGGTTCATGGAACAAACGAACTCTTCCAACAGTATTTGGTTCTTTTGATGAATATGGGGGTGCAGCTGGAAAGGGGTACTTGGCCAACACTGAGAATGCAGAAGGCAACAAACACCACTTCACAGTCTGGATTTCATTCTGTTTCAGTCACTGAGGTTTTAGGTGCACTTGGAGAGCTTTGCCCCACCACTTGTCAGCTAGATCCCCACCATTTGTCATAACTGGAGAAAACCTCTAGGTCTGTTATTGACTAGGTATTGTTAATGTCTCCACCAAGAGGGTACAAAGTCAGCCAACTGATAATGAACCCCTGCTCAGGAAGAAAGTCTCTAGAGATAGAGACAACCTTGTCACTTAATCTTTGGCCTCTAACCTTCCTTTCTCAGGAAAGCAACAAGGAGTCTGGTGGCACCTTAAAGACTAACAGATTTATTTGGGCATAAGCTTTCGTGAGTAAAAACCTCACTTCTTCGGATGCATTTTTCTCAGGAAAGGTTACTGAGGAAGCAGTGTTAGAATAGATGCAGCCTGGTTTCATTTGCTGGCATAGCACCAATGTGGGATCGGTGTCTATTGTTATCTCTGTCCGTCCTGATGTTGGAAGTAGTAGTTATGCCCAGCTCGATCACCATGGATGCTAAAGAACGTCTTTGTTTCCTTCCCTTTTGTATCTTACTACCTTTTACTTTCTCTCAGGAATGCCACTAGTTCTTCCTTTTAACACACCAGCCGCCCGCTTGTTAGATTAAAAATACAACTGGGTTTTGGTTCAGTTCATTATGAACGTTCACCATGTTGCCACCTGCTCTGATGTAAAACCTGCTTCCTCCCTCTCAATATTTTACTATTTTTCTTAAAAGCTTTGGGTCAACCCAGAGCGTGGCAGCTTCAGCCCGTGTAAATCCAGGTGCAGGGTCTCCAGGGGCATAAAGGGAGTGATGATGTGGGAGTGCAAAGCAGATGTTGCCTTCCTTCTAGTGGACTCTGCAGGCAGCCTGCATGGACAAGGTGTAGGTGGCATTAGCAGGAAAAGGGTCAGCTGGACAGAAGATGCACTGGTACAGCACATCCCCACCACAGCCTTCATAGAAAGGATCATGACCTTGGGTATGTTTTTCAAAAGCACCTATGTCCCATTTTCAAAAGTGGCGTAGGTACTTAAGACTGTAACTGGGACTTGGGCTCCTAAATCACTTAGGGGCTTTTGAAAATTATATCCGTTTGCAGAAATTAAAGCTGTTCTACACTATTGTAACCTCCAAGGGCCGAGACACTATGGCACCACTTGTGCACAATGTTCCAGACAGGCTCCGGGCAGCAACGTGTACACCTCCCTTATCAGCACAGGTGACTCGGTCTCCACAGGTACATGACTCTCTTGAAGTATAAGGAAGCACAAGCTTCTTATGTGAAATGTTTTCTTCTGGGGGCAAAATACGGTTCCAAGAGAAAGTAACCTTAGCCTGGGGGGCACTTTCTAGTGTCTTCCTATTGTTGGTAGCAATGCTGTACCTCCTCAAAATTATATAACCTGCCCCTTTAGAGTAATCCAAAGATTCTTAGCTGCTGTGAAGAGGGACTGAATGAGTTGTTAATCCTGATTTGCTCTGCACATCTGGGAGATCAGCATGTTATAAACACCTATGCTAGGTAGCTGGCTAGACCACTGGATAAAGGGATGCTAATTGTTACTGCAAAACCTGTCACGTTATACAGTGATAAAAGACCAGACTTTTTTTTCCTTTAAGTTTCAAGAAAAACAACAACCCAGTTTTCAGTTAGCTAGTCTGGTGTCCACAATTCCAAACAGATGTTGATAAATTGGAGAGGGTTCAGAGGAGAGCCACGAGAATGACGAAAAGTTTAGAAAGCTTGCTGTTGACAGATGTTTGACTGCGTGTGTGTGTTCTTTCAGCTTGCTGTCCCAGCTCTGCGCAGATAGTGGAGACAGCAGACTTCATTTGAACTGCCCAATAAATCCACAGACTCGGTTTTTAGCTAAGGCACCCAGCCAGGTTTATTGTCAACAAGGCACAGTCTAGAATCCCACAGACTCTATGGGACCACTAGCACATGTATGCCCATTACAATGGACCAGATCAGTGAACGGCGGGACTTTCCATTCCCCCCATCCCCCCAAGGCCAGACAAAAACACTCCTTCTGAGATATTGTTTTATACACCAATACAAACAAGTTATGTATTGCCCCTGACGTATCTGGGTACCACCCTCTGATGTATTTGGGTGTCACCCTTTGCCTTGTACCTGTTGGTTCAATCAAAATATCGCTATCCATCATGCTGTCATCCTGACCCTATCTTTAGGATGGGTCAGCATGTTCCTAGTCTCTTTCTGGGATGGGTTGCTATCGAGGTATTCTGGTACCACCCTTCTGGAATGCGTTTGCATGTGTATTCTTGTGATAAACACAACTTAGGAATGTGTGTTTCTGCAATATCAGCCCTGTTCTTGTCACATTCTGTGAGCAGGGCCTGCCTCTTGCTCACAACCTGACTTTGCTTTATATCAGCAAAGCTTTGCCCACTACTTTAGTTCAGGCCTCAAGCCTCACACCAGGCCTCTGATACAAGGCCTTATGTCTCAGGCTCTCTTTCTTCTAGAGATAGGCTCAAGGAGCTCAGTCTATTTAGTTTAACAAAGAGAAGATTGAGGGGTGACTTTATTACTGTGTAGGTACCTATATGAGGAACAAATATTTAATAACAGGCTCTTCAATCTAGCAGAGAAAGGCATAACATGAGCCAATGGCAGAAAGATGAAACTAGAAATATGGCTGGAAATATGGCATAAATATTTAACGGTGACAGTAATTAGCCATTGGAAAAACTTTCCAAGGGTTCTGGTGGATTCTCCATCACTGACCATTTTCAAATCAAGACTGGATGTTTTTCTAAAAGTTCGGCTCTAGGAATTATTTTGGGGCAGTTCTCTGGCCCGTGTTCTACAGGAGGTCAGATTAGATGATCACAATGGTTCCTTCTGGCCTCGGAATCTATGATTCTGTTGTTTGCCTATCTTCTTGCATCCAGGTGTCCTGTGCTTTGTTTACTCTTCACAGACCAAATGACTAAAACTCACTGTCTAGTACATCAATTTGCTATTTTTGATTTTATATCGATTTCATTACTTTTCCTGTAGGAGACTTCAAAATAATGTGACAGCTACTGTCATTACCAAAAAGAGAGGAAACCACCTGCTCTTACCACCACTGGGGAGTCAGACCATCTGTGTTTCTTTCTCCTCTGCTTCAAATACAAAACGATTTCTCTCCTTAAAATAGACAACACCCCATAATGTCAGTCTTCCTCACTCCCTCTTTCCTTCTTTTTCCCTACCCATCCCCCAAGCTACCTTTATTAGTGTCTGTCTGTCTCTCAGAATGATATACGTTCCAGATGATTACATAAGCATCATTTTCAGCAGACTTTCTGCCGCCTTCTTGTTGCTGAAAAGTCTTGGTTCATACAGGGTTTTTCACTTATTTGTCACTGACTGCTTTACAAGTGTTGGTCACCTTTCCAGAGATCAGACAATAGAGCTGTTCTTTGTTGATCAACATTAGCTTCTGCTTGGTCATCTTTTAGTCTCATCTTCCGATGTCTTTGGCCTGGGATGGCTTAGATGGAGAGAAATTATTTCATAGCATCCCTCTGAAACATCCGAGACATGGGTGTGGCATTTGTCATTTCATGTGCAGGAGATCCATAAGGTCATAAGAATTGGTGTAGTACTGTACACATAGCTACATCTGAGATACATTGCTATTTTTTTATCTATTTGCATGGGTTGCGATTAATCTCTCCCATGCTGCAAAAAGGCTTATGCTCCATCAGCCAACAAAAATCCTGATGGGTCCATTATCAGTTTTGATTTTGTTGAGAATGCCAAAGATCATGAATGCTTTGTCTAATGCAGGGATGATTGTTTACTTGGCCCCATTTAGCAGAATATGTAGCATTAGCAACAAACAGTCAGTAGCCCCTGACTCTCCGGGCTGGGGCCGACAACGACAGTTGGGGTTCTGGCTTTCTGGGTAGGACGGAACAATGGTCAGCTTGTAGCCCCTGGGCAGGGTTGGGCAAAAATATAGTCTATGGCCCCCACTCCTCCTGGCAGTAGCAATTGGAGTTCTGGCCATCTGGGTGGGCCAGAACAACAATCAGTCTGTAGCCCCTGGGCGGGGCAGAACAAACAAACAGTCTATGGTCCCTGAGCTCCTGGGCTGGGACTCAGAGCAAACAGCAGCCATACCTAGCAGGGTGTGGTAGGGGAACCCGGCCCCTCCCGCTCTATCAGGTTCTGACCCAGGGCCCTATGAAGCTGGGGACTTCCTCGCTAAGGGTTTAGGCATCAGCTTCTACTACCACAAATTGCATCCCAGGGATCTCCTCGGCTGGCGGTGGCTTGGCGTCCCCGTCAGTCTGCGCAGTCGGCGAGTCACCCACAGCGTAGTCCAGGTCCACGGGCTCTACCGCTTGGAGCGTCGCCAGCCCCTCTGGAGGAGCCAGTAGTACACGTCCTCCCCAGTCACCCCCGACTGAGCTGGGCTGCCTCCTTTTATCCGGCTCTTCCAGCTGGAGCATGTGCAGCAGGGGAATCGGGGCGTGGCCTCCTGGACCCACACTGATTGGTCTGCCCCCTTTGGCCCAGTGCGGGGTTGGTACACCCCGTCACAGGTGATTACAGGAAACACCTTTCTCTGTGGAGCTGTTTTCTTTAAACTCTTCCCAAATGATTGACATTTGCTCCATTAATGATCCTTTTCTTGAGAGCTACAGCTATCATCTCCCTTTCCTTTAGTTTTTGTCTCTTTGCCTGAAAATGTGTATATCCTGAAATGGTCATTCAAAGTTGTCTGGAAATCATAAATTGAGAAGTCTCGGTGGAGGCACATGCCATTCATTTACTCTTAGGGCTTGTCTACACTTATACTTACTGGTGGAGCTGCGCCATTATACCGCTGCATGAAGACACCATCTATGCTGACAGGAGAGCTTGTCCCATTGGCGTAGGTACTTCATCTCTCTGAGAGGCTGTAGCTATTTCGACAGGAGATGCCTGTCTACAGTGCTGTCTATGCCGGGGGGTGAAGTCAGTATAACTATGTTATAATCCACACCCCTGAGTGATGTAGTTATACTGACATAAATTGGTAGTGTAGACCAAGCCTTAGGAGCGTAGGAATGAGGGAGACGAAATGAGTGGGGAACGAGACAACAGAAAATGGATAAACCCGAATGGGAAGAGACTCGGTAGGGCACTGTTTGTCTCACAATCATGATGTTGTGAATTAAGTACTGCTGTTGCCATTTCTTAGCATACACGTACCACCCTTCCCAACAGAAATAAAATTTGTTTTGGGACCCTTCACACATGATCACCTCCAAAAAACATGTCTTGTGGCAACCTACTACCTCTATCTGTGCCTCACCCCTCAGAAGTGCTGTTCACCACATCCTTGCATTGCAGTATGAGTTCCTCATACACTGGGTTGAATTTAATTATCAGCCATTGATGATACTAAGAGCAAAGTGGGTCTTGTCTTAGAACAAAACCACACCAAAATACCATAGTTTAATTAGCCATATTGATGCCACACACATTTTTGTTGCATAACACGAAAACTTTCTGCTAGGCAAAGTCACGTGTGTTTAAGGTACTTCAGTGCTAAGAGCAAAGTCTGAAAAAGTCATACAGCTTGAAATCCTCTCCATGCAGTGGCCAGTACAAGGACTTAAATGGGACTTAACAGTTGCATAAGTCTTCTGGTCGTCCCTTGCACAGGGCTGAATTTCATCCACAATTGCTATAGCATAAAAACATCCAGCACAAGCCAACCAAACCTAGGCGACTGCTCTTTCTTTAATATGCAAACATAGTTAAGGGAAAATTAATCCCTTGGTGTCTGAAGAGGTAATTTTAATCAAAGTTAATTATGAACCCCTAAAAATACCAAATGGCAGATGAAATGTGCTTACAGTATGATATTATTAGTACAATTCTCTTGTACCACGTAAAGTACTAAGCTATCTAAATAGTCCAAGTGAGACCTATTGTGCCAAAGAACAATTTAAATACATTGTTCAGCTAATGTGGCAATATTCATTTTGTAAAATAATCATTCTCAATGAATTAAGGGTTCTTTTCATCAGTGTTCCACTAGGCAGCATAGGTATTTTCAATAAATGGGAACACAAATAATACCTCAGTCTAAAATCCATCACATTTATAAAGATTAACAGGTCAAAACCAAGAGGAAATGTGATTAAGAAATGGTACTAACAGGTGAAATAATTGGTGGGAAATGGAAGCACTTCATTAGGGTGTAATGCCAAGCCATATTTTAGAAGTGTGCAGTAAACACATGAGGCTAAATCTTCAGCTGATGTCAATGGAGGTAGGGTGATTGACACCAAGTATGAGTCTGGCCCTTGCAGGTGTTAATACATTTAACATGAAGGGCCAGATTCAGTTCTCAGTTACACTAGGCAACCCTGACAATGATAGTGGAATTGCAGCAATTTAACTGAGAGCAGAATTTGGACCTATGAGAGAATTTTACTTCTGTCATCATAACCTATGTTGGCGCCTTATTCCCCTGTCACTTACATTGCTATAAATCAGCCGTTAACGCCACTGAAGTCACTGAAGAGCCACTGGTGCCAAACTAGTGTAAAGGCAGAGGAGAATCGAGCCCCTGGTTTGTTAAGTGCAAGACCAATCAAATGATGAATTCCTTTGGAATCCTCCCTGTTATCTGGTCATTTATATCAATACCATAGTTTAGTGTATAGTTCTTAAGTTTCTTACCCATTCCAGAGCACTCTCCAGGCTCAAGGGACAAGTTATCATCCCAGGGGGAACAAGGCTGTCTAAACTACATGTAATGTGAGCTGTTTTCTCAGTGATATACAGTATTGCAGTAAGTCATTGTTAACAACTGGGACTCCTCCAGCCTTTCAACACATTCGCCTAATATAAGGCTAGCGTGAGAAAGGTATCACCTCCAGATCCATCAAAGGCATTGATTTTACCTTTTAGGCCCTTGAGTTTAAAAACAATCTAGGACGTTACATGATATTAGTTGATGTGAGGAAAGATGTGCCATTACTCTTATGTTTAAAACTATACCATCAGAGGATCACTGTATATTTCTCTGCCAGCTCCAGCTAGAGTGGGGCAGACTTTTGTGAGCACATTGTACCTTGCCTCAAACCTCTGCATTGGCTAGCCATTTTCTTTGGTATTGTTGGTTAAAATCTTCAAAGCTGTTATGGCTTTTGCCGCTCGCACAACAATCACAACAGGAAGAAGCCACATGGGCACAGCTGGGTTCCAGATACTCATGTTTTCTAAATAGACACAATCATGTCAGGCCATGCTAGACACACTCTGGTGTCTGGAAGCTTCTAGACCATAGAACACAGGGAGCACCACTACAGGACCTTCAAACTATTTAAAGGAATGCTAACCTATTCTTAGGCCCAATTATCTAGGAGACCACATAAGAACATAAGAAAGGCCGTACTGGGTCAGACCAAAGGTCCATCTAGCCCAGTATCCTGTCTACCGACAGTGGCCAATGCCAGGTGCCCCAGAGGGAGTGAACCTAACAGGCAATGATCAAGTGATCTCTCTCCTGCCATCCATCTCCACCCTCTGACAGACAGAGGCTAGGGACACCATTCCTTACCTGTCCTGGCTAATAGCCATTAATGGACTTAACCACCATGAATTTATCCAGTTCTCTTTTAAACTCTGTTATAGTCCTAGCCTTCACAACCTCCTCAGGTAAGGAGTTCCACAAGTTGACTGTGCACTGTGTGAAGAGGAACTTCCTTTTATTTGTAAAAAGAACAGGAGTACTTGTGGCACCTTAGAGACTAACACATTTATTAGAATGAAACCTTCCTTTTATTTGTTTTAAACCTGCTGCCTATTAATTTCATTTGATGACCCCTAGTTCTTGTATTATGGGAATAAGTAAATAACTTTTCCTTATCCACTTTCTCCACATCACTCATGATTTTATATACCTCTATCATATCCCCCCTTAGTCTCCTCTTTTCCAAGCTGAAGAGTCCTAGCCTCTTTAATCTCTCCTCATATGGGACTCGTTCCAAACCCTTAATCATTTTAGTTGCCCTTCTCTGAACCTTTTCTAGTGCCAGTATATCTTTTTTGAGATGAGGAGACCACATCTGTACGCAGTATTCGAGATGAGGGCATACCATCGATTTATATAAGGGCAATAATATATTCTCAGTCTTATTCTCTATCCCCTTTTTAATGATTCCTAACATCCTGTTTGCTTTTTTGACTGCTTCTCCACACTGCGTGGACATTTTCAGAGAACTATCCACGATGACTCCAGGATCTTTTTCCTGACTTGTTGTAGCTAAATTAGCCCCCGTCATATTGTATGTTTAGTTGGGGTTATTTTTTCCAATGTGCATTACTTGACATTTATCCACATTAAATTTCATTTGCCATTTTGTTGCCCAGTCACTTAGTTTTGTGAGAACTTTTTGAAGTTCTTCACAGTCTGCTTTGGACTTAACTATCTTGAGCAGTTTAGTATCATCTGCAAACTTTGCCACCTCACTGTTTACCCCTTTCTCCAGATCATTTATGAATAAGTTAAATAGGATTGGTCCGAGGATTGACCCTTGGGGAACACCACTAGTTACCCCTCTCCATTCTGAAAATTTACCATTAATTCCTACCCTTTGTTCCCTGTCGTTTAACCAGTTCTCAATCCATGAAAGGACCTTCCCTTTTATCCCCTGGTAGCTTAATTTACATAAGAGCCTTTGGTGAGGGAACTTGTCAAAGGCTTTCTGGAAATCTAAGTACACTATGTCCATTGGATCCCCCTTGTCCACATGTTTGTTGACATCTCTCTTAGTAGTCACCTCATGATAGCTTAGATTACCTGAGATGCTCTTGAAGTTTGAGTGTCTTGCAGTTGGACTGCGCTTTCCAGGACCAGCATGCAGTGCCCTTCTCTGAACCTTTTCTAGTGCCAGTATATCTTTTTTAGCTCAGTGGAAGCGCCTTGCCTCGAACTCACTCCTGGTGGCTCTCCAAAGCCAACTATCAATGTGCTATGGGATCCGGTCCAAAGCCCAGAGATGTCAATGGGCTCTGTATCAGGTCTACTGTATAAGGTGCACATCTTCGGTCAGGCTTTCGAATATGAAAGTGATCTAGTTGCTGAGGTATTTGTGTCTCTCTTAACCTACTCCCATTGTATGGGAAAGCATTGTGTTCCTTTCAGCAGGTAGCTGTAAGGAGTCCTGTCCTGGCTGTCAATCACCTACATCCCCACTCTCCCTGTAAGGACTGACCAGGGCAGGATTAAGCCCATGAATGAGTTTTCTTCTCTATTTTTAGCAGTGGAAAAACATAACTGGGTCAGATTTTCCCATGGTGTAAACCAGTGATGTGCCACTGAAGTCAATGGCGCTTATCTAAGAAACTGGCCCCACCGTGTTTAAATCAGAGCACTGGCCTCGTTCGCAAAGTCTACACATAAAAGGTCAGATCCTCCTGTAAGAACTTTCAAGAGCATCTATCAATAGTGAAAGCAGGCACTGCAGGAAGAGGCGTTTGGAGCAAATGTGTCTCAAGTACGTTTCTGAGATAAAATGTGATCAGCTCTAACGAGAAAAATAAAGTGACCCGACCTTACAAGAGCTTGAGTGAGTCATTCTAGATGGATTGCTAGTAGGATAGCCCTGGCACCTCTAAGCATAAAAACTCATGGGGACTGTGCAGATGAAATTGCTCAGATGATCGGCCTCTAGACATGGGTTCAGAAATGCAAAGCATAATCGCAGCAGGTATCTGGGGTACTGGCTTCCATCACATAACTAGGGTATTAGCGCTTTGTAATGCTGACTCAGGTCACATGACTGGAGTCTGGAAATAATGCAGAAGTGGTTCTTGCCAGCTCTCCTGTGACTCACATTTTTATGCCGCTTTTGTGATATATCACTAGAGTAAGCCGGCATTGCATTTTCTGGAAGATATGCTTTAGTTAAACACAAGTAACCGGGCTCAAAGCAAGGGTAAGTGCGTGAAATGCTAAAGCCTGGGTTATACAGGAAGTCAGGTGAGATGATCCAATGGGCCCTTCTGCCCTTAAAATCTAGGAACCCCTTATCAGTCCAATGGAAGGGTGATCTTCCAGGATCATAGAGCCAACTTGGTGGCTCTTACACCACGTTCCCTTCTTGAAGCTAAGTAGCAGGGGGAAAGCAGACAGGGTCAGGATACCCCTGGGCTGTGTTTTAGCCACACCAAATTAAGAGCCCTGTAATCTTAAAGTTAAAGATATTTAATCAATAGTCGAAGATTTTGACCCATTGCAGAGGACTTCCCTCGTGTTTCAGTACTTTTCTACTTTGCTCTATTACTTTGTTTTGTTTTGTTTACCCCGAACCTTAGTAGACATGACATGATTCCTTACCGGTGTAATTTATGAGACCAACTTAGGTTAGAGGTTAGTGGCCTGGCAATTCATCGACAAGAATTGTGTTAATTCCTTTATTAGGGCGCAAAGATTTGTTGCTTTTTGCTGCTGTAATTTTACTTCACTGCTCACCCCTTCAGCTGTAGTCACACAAGTGGAGCCCTGAATTTTTAATGGTAATCCTTCCTAGATCAGAGACAAACACATGCTAAAGCCGACTGATTCTCTAATCAATGCAGTATGTACAATGTATAAGTAGCTGGCTTTTGAAGCTACATGATGATGTTTTTATCTGGAGATCTGAGAAGCTTTGAGCCCTAAAATTCCACACTGCAAACTGGGAGAAAGGGTGGTTCCATAAGGTGTATTAACCCATTGAATGTGCTGTGTAGGGTGTGCAGGGTTGCTGTCTGTCATCACCATCCGTGTGTTGATTTAAATTACTAGTAACACGTCTGTCAAGGAGAAAGGCTAAACCTCAGGCTGTTATAAGTAGATGATGAAGCACTGGTGCTAGCTTGAACCTCGTTAAGCATATTGAATAAAGGACAGCGAACACCTGCAACCGTGGGAGTTTGCATTTCAGAAGCTCCTGTCAGACTGGCATCAACTAAGCTGCCTTTAGATCCACTTGTTTCCTCAACACAATAGTGTGTGTATGTTCTTGTGGGGGGGCGGGGGGAGGGGACAGGCCTGCTTCGCCATAGCTATGGAGCCGTCCTATTGAATGTAGTGTGGAGTGAGAATAAGGAAATTAAAGAGGCAGGCAATTCTGTTTAACTAGGGGTTTTCCATATCGAACTGGTGTCAAATAACATGGCAGATATGATGTAGTGAGCAAAGGAAATCGGTCTCTGGTTTGGTAATGGGTCATGAAATGCACCAGCCACTGTCCTCACGTGTCCAGTCATGCAGCATAATCACAGTAAAGTTATACTTCACCTATGACGTTGCCCCAGAGATGCTGCAACATAAAAAAATACTTCATAACTCTGTTTGTGCAGTCATTCTACAGTGAAGACACGTTGCCAATAAGCCAAAAAAGCCTGTTTCTGTGGAGATATTAATCTTCATTCCTGCTCTCTCTCTCAGATGGAGCATTTGTTTAGATTCACAAGATTGAGCAGTGGATCCTTTGGGATATAACAAAAACTTATTCATATGCATCAATAGAATCTAATGCAGTTCTTCCTTCTCTCAGTCCCCACATTTGTACAGATGGGAAGGGGTGTGTGCACACACCCCTTCTCTACAGAAGTAGGCTTGATTTTTTTTTTTTAAACTATTGGGGCTGCACACCACTAACCTTGAGTAGAAAATAGATGCTAATAAATGCAGGCCTTGAAAATGTGAATTACAGCCATTTCACACTTCATGGCAGACTCATACTGGTGAAATGGTTTAATACTTAATTACAATGCTTGTCCTTCCCTCAAGTGCAGATGACATTCCTCAGATAGATTTTGCAATAACAACTGGGGAAGTAAATCGAGAAACTAATTAGTTATTCATATAATCCAGAATATTGACGATGCACTGATTAAAAGGATGTGGCGACACCCATTCTAACATGCTGGATATGTCTATTCATTTAGTCTACTCCCTGAGGTGATGTTTTTTGGAAGGTTCTATGGAAAATGATAAAAATGCCCTCCAGCTTCTGCAATGCAAATGTTTATAGAAAGCATTTATTTTCATTTACATTTGGTTGATCATTAAAGCGTGGCAGCGGAATAGTTTATGACTCACGCTCCAGGGGCAATATCTGATCTGTGGTGTCTTAGGACCATTTTTGCGGCATCAGGCTATAATGGGATCTGAAGGTGATTGACTAATCCCAACCATAAACCTCCTAAGAGCATGTAAGGAGATCCAGAGGACTAGAACCCAGGTGAACAGGACACTGGGTGACTGATTCTTCCACACTACTAACCATTAGCCATGGCAGAACTGTGATCCACACACGAGAAACCCTAGGGGACTAAGCCTCACAGAAGCCCTGTGATCTCGGATTTGTCCTGATGCACTATTTTAACATGGAGGGAGTTCCGGGAAGCTTGGCAGTACCTTGCCTGTTACTACAAGACCCCTCTCTCGTTCCCAGATTTGGATTCCAGCTCTGTTCTTTAGCTCTGATTCCCGGCTTGACCCCTGACCCAGGCTGGACTCCTGCTTCCTGACTTTGGCTCTGACCTCAGGCCTGACTCCTAGTTTCTGATTTATGGCTTGACTCCCGTCTCCAACACTTATTCTGACCACTAAGCCTGACTCCTGGTCCTGTCTGCTAGGCCAGAGAGCCCATGTCCCTGTTGTGACAAAGCAATCATTAGACTAGAGTGGAGGGCAGGCAAGCCAGCTTGTTTGTTTCAGTACAAGTTCTGTGATGTGCGCCTCGTTCCCCTTTGCAATAGAGCATTTGTAGTGAAGTATTTATGTAGGTTAGCCCAGAGGTAATGTAGTGTAAATCAGTCTCTGCACCGGTATGAGATGTGACATTTTTAATAAACTGTGAGATTCCCAATCACTATCATTAGCATTGTGGCATTTATGTTTAAATTATAGCTGCCTGCACAAAGGGTAGTACTGTTCCTCGAATAAAACAGTAAGTGAAGGGTGGGGTGGAAAATAGCATGCACACATCTCAGCTCCATGATGACAATCGCAACACATCCTTTGATTTCTTTGTATTCTGTTTGGGACTGAAATATTCTGAGAGACATGTCAGGGCACCTGTAAGGAAGAGGAAATTTTGCTTTGAGTGCACCTTTCAGCTAGAAATTAAACCCGAGGAATGGAAAGCACCAAGCATTGTGTGTCACTATTTAGTTGATGAGAACTGGCGAGAATGGCAGTCCTGTTTTTATTAACTAAATCTTCACTCCTTGGAGGAGCGTGTCATATACACTCACGCTAATGTATTTGAGAGGAAACTGCATAGGTCAGAAGCTCAGACCTGCTCACTTCCTTTTGCACTGGGGATTAGACTTGCATGGAGGAATTGTTGAGAGGCATAAATGGCTCTACAACAGCTGCTCCTGATCACACCCCGTGTAGGGGGTGGGATAAAGATGGGCCTGGCCAGACTACCTGGCTGTCCAGTGATCTTGGATTGGAGGGGAGGGATTGTTCCATTCAGCCCAAGATAGAGCAGCCCTGGGGCTTCTCTAACTTCTATGGGGAATGAATTGGGTACACTCTTCCCCCAACCATCAGAGGTGCTCAGAAGTATGTGTCTTATCTCATCTGGAAGGATCCTGTAATGGCCGGTTTCAGAATGTGGAGGAAAACAGGTACAATAAATGTCTTGGGCTTACCTGACATGGCTTCTGGGGTTTAAAAAAACATGTTTGGAAAGGTCTGCAAATGTAGGGCCCAGTCTTGCAATCTTTAATCAGGCAAAACTCTCATTGACTTCAACACACAGTTCAGTGCAAGCACTTCCACATTCACCTGACTAAGGGCAGCAGACATGATCCTTAAAACTAACACTTTAAAACTGACTTCTAATTAACCTGGCACAAAACTGCAACTCAAAGATGTGTTGCTGATCAAACCCGCAGTGCTCACAATGTCATCTCTTAATTTTTTTCCCATTCATAATTAGTGTTAGACTCTATCAAAGCAAAAATACTTAATAATTGAGCACGTTTCTTTGCGTTGTACCCAGTCCGTTCTTATTATGTTAAAGAGAACTATTTTATAGAGATTTTATTTGCATTGTAGACTGCAGCCAGGAAACAATAGCCATTTCATAACTATGTGATATCTAGAAGAAAAATGTACATGTTAAACTATAATGGGATTTTATTTTATTTTATTTTCAACTGGCATATTTTGTATATTCATGCCAAAGGATCATAAATATGTGTTCAAAGTCTTTATCCTCAGTTAAATTGTACGTAGCATGAATTACTGTTGTTTTCCTCCCAGATCAAGCATATTTTTCACATGGTTTGAATTGATTTTGTCTTTTAAGAACAGGTTGCTTGCCCTGAACTGTTCTTCACAGATATATTGCGGTGCTGATTTAACCCACAGGATACTGTGGAAGCCCTGGCCTTTTTCATCATGTTAATTTTCCAGCATCTGTATTAAGATAGGGACTCGTATGGTCATATAAGAGCAATCCCATTCTGTAATTTTCAAAGCACTTTTGGTGGGTCTACCTAGCAGCACAGAGACAGCACAGCTAATGAGGACCCATTTCTAAATCTGGCTCAGACTATGTCCATCAGGCTCTGGGACAGTGCTTTGAATTAACAGCGGCTTGTTTATTTTTCCGCCCTGCGCCACATGAGCTCAGTGTCAGAAGTGACTGCCTTATCACCAGGGTGTTTCAATACGCTCAAGCGAAGCACATTAACCAGGAAGCTGTCATTTCAAAATGTATGTGGAGTGGTTTCTTTACACACATCAGAACAAATCCCATAGGCACGGATTATAAATGTATAAGCATATATGGGTAGGGAAGATGGATCCTTTCACTCTCCACAGGTGTATTTGAGAGCTGGAACTAAACCAGAAACCCTGGACCCAAACACATTTCCTCCTTGGGACCGTCAGACCCAAAGCCAAATGTGGTAGCATTGGCCCATCCCGAAGTGGGGGTTTGTTTTCACATCACAGGGAAGCAAAGCAAAATTTCAGCCTTAAAAAATAGTGAAACCTCAGAGCTGAATCTTATTGTTTCCAACGTGAATGTGCTTGGGATTCCTGGCATTTAGGGAGGTTTGTTTAAGGGCTGGATTGTGCCTTTAGGTACAGACCTGAGCAAGGTGCATCGGTTGCATTGCCTCAGCAGTGACCTGGGGAGGCATTGTGCCTCTAAGTCACAATTCCTCCCCTGCTCTCGGGGCGCATGTAGCATTTTGCTGCTGGCCTATGCCACATACTATATGACAGCATGACCCCACCTCTTGAAAGTCAACAGTCTACTAACATTCCGGTTACTAAACTGAGAAGCCCCTGCAATCAGTATCCGGAGGGGCCCGTTTAGTGGCAACTACTTGAGAAGAGTGACCAAGTTCTCTCTGGTCAGACAAATGTAAGCAATAGTTAAACTCTGAACTTCATTAGCTTCAAATGTAAAGTGGCAGCAGCTGCTTCTCCCATTAGCCAAAGTGGCCGTTATAAATACATATCTAAGTACACACAAGTTTCAGAGTAACAGCCGTGTTAGTCTGTATCCGCAAAAAGAAGAACAGGAGTACTTGTGGCACCTTAGAGACTAACAAATTTATTAGAGCATAAGCTTTCGTGGACTACAGCCCACTTCTTCGGATGGTTCCATTCTATATGCATCCGAAGAAGTGGGCTGTAGTCCACGAAAGCTTCTGCTCTAATAAATTTGTTAGTCTCTAAGGTGCCACAAGTACTCCTGTTCTTCTTTTTAAGTACACACACACTGCCTCGTTGGCAATGCATTTCATTTTAGCGACACAAGGACAATGTCTCCTTGGATGGAAGAAGCCAAGTGACTATTATAGCCACGTATTTCTTATAGCGTCATGTGGCTTCAGGGCCATGCAGAAGATATGAAAGCTGAAATTCGATTATAACCCAGTAATAGGCAGAAAGTGGATGAGTGGCTCCAAGAAAGTCTGAAAAACATGCCCTGAAATGCAGCTAGATTCACTGGGGACAGGGGCAAATTTCGCGGGGGTGGACTGCAGCTTCAGAAGGCAAAAGGGGTCTCCCTCGCTTGCTTAGAGTAATTCAGAGTATGAGCTACCCCATGAAAAGGTGTCAGGTCTCTGGGAACGGACTGCTAGTTTACTTGCTAAAATTCTCTCAGATGGCGCCTTATTTACTAGTTTACTGAATGTGTGACCCACTTGTCAAAGCTAGCCAGACAACGGCAGAGACCATCAAATACAAAAGGTTGGGCCAGGTTCACTCCTGGGTCTCTCCCAGCGTCTGCTAGCGTGAGCCCCGTGGCAGAAGGATCATGGTGGATTTCTCCATAACTGGCAATTCTTAAATCTAGACTGGACGTTTTTTCCCTAAAAGATCAGGTGGCTGGGCTGGTGGGGCCAGCAGCTCACAGACACTACTTTGTGCTCGTTGGGATGGGAGAAGCACAGCTGTGCAACCAGGGATATTGCCAGTTCAGTGCATGCACACACCAGGCTCCACTTGCTGGACTTTTGTGGCACTCTGGCCCTAAACCAAAGCTGCCTGCGCTAGGCAGAAACACCGAGGGAGGAAGGGGGTGGAAGTGCCCTGGCTATTCTGCAATATATTCAGGTTCATATATAGTTGTAGTAACTGAGTGCCCGGAAAGCAGGGGCACCAGGCTAGTTCAGAGCGGTGTAATTTACACCTCTGCATGGCAGGCTCTGTGACTCTGGGCCATCGAGTTGGTTTGCCTGGGCAGACTTCTTCGATTATCACGATGTTCCTAAGGTCCAGTGAGAGTGCAGAGTTAGCCACAAACAGGGAATATTTGAAAAAATATGAAAGGGAACAAGGCTTGGCTGCTTGGCTTCCAGGGGGCGAGCTCTGTCCTGCGGGTACAGGTGGAGGTAGTGGACGAGCAGTGCTAAGCCATCGACCGAGGGCTGAGAAGCATAGCATCCAATGAGGGGAGCAGGCTATGCATCAGTGGGGTGTTCAGGATGCTGCACCCAGGCTGAGGATGCTGCCACCAGGGAGCCATTGGCAGCGGTTCTGGGGCTGGTACCCACGTCCGTCTCGCTTCCTTTTAAGGGCAGCTCTTCCACCCCCAAACAGGGTCTTGCTGGGTTAATGAACAGGGCTGCCGCGGACATCACCTTGATGCGTAGCATTGCATTTAAGCAACTGTGCCCTGTCCACGCCCTGCCATGCCCATTTTCCTCCCTCCTCACCTGTGCCCATTATACATGGTAGGTGTACAACTTTTAGCTGCATAACTGAGCATTTCTCTGTGCAATGCTGACGCCTCTGAGCGAACGCTAAGTGCCTCTGCTTTGCCCCCCCCCATAACCTTTCTACATCAGCACCCAGGAAGATCAAGCCCAGAAGTGAGCTGTACCCTAGTGTTCCCCCCTTCCCGCACTCCCACCATAGAAGCCAAATGGCAGCGAGCGCTGAAATGTAATGTGTCATTATTTTTTCAGCCAGCCGTGCTCAGTTGAAAGGAGAAGGGGAAAAACCTACATAAAACACAAATTATAGTTTATGTCGAGGTAAATAACAGACTGTAGTCCAAGCAAAAAAGGGAAATACAGCATGGCAGATAATTGGAACTCCTGTTTTACCATAAACATGAATTATGTGGGTACTGCCTGTGCCACACTTAGGATATTTTATGGAGATAGGCCCTCAGAACTAGTCTCAGCATGTTGGAAAGCTGCAATTGCCTTTCTGATGACTGTACATTGAACCATCTGCAGTGACACAGATCTTTTTTCATGTGTTACAACTAACTCAGAACCTATTAAAGAGAATGCACGACTGGCAGTATTCTTTCCAAAATGCTTCACCTTGCATTTGTCTCCACTAATTTTTACTTCCCACCGTGTGGCTATTATGATTATTGTTGCCCAGCATATCCCATATTAAGCCCCCGTTTTTAATTGCTCATAATTTTCTATTGCCATTTGGATTGTAATTTTCCATTCCAAAAGTCTGATTTTTTTAAAAAAAAATTATTTAATTTTGAAAATTTCAACCAAACTGATTCAGCATTTTTCTAACAACAAGATTAGAGTAAAATATATTGTTTTGCCCATGTTAAAAAATTCTGGTGATGGTTCCTTCGAGAAGTTCTCGCACCTGTGCTTTGGAGCGGGGACTTGACCTTTGGCAGAGGGGTGGCCTTTTGACAGCCAATTGAAAATCGGCACAAATTCGGCCAAGTTATGAGCCATTGAAAACAATCACAGTTCGCTCATGCTCAGCAGAGACTAGGTAGATCTTTGTAGCTAAAAGCTGAAAAGATTCCAGCTTCACTGCACATGTTTCAGCCCGAGGTTGAGGAGGACTTCCCCTGCAACTACAACTCTGAGCCGCTGCACCAGAACTGAGAGCAGGGAGACCATCAGCTCCTGTGCACTCATCTGTGCCTCCGTTTACCACTCCCTCACCTGCAAGGGTGTAGCGAGGATTAATAAATGTCTGAAGCACTCAGCTACTATAGTGATGAGCTCCATAGAAAAGCCCATGAGGAAATTCATTATTCTGTCTTTGGAACAGTGTTTTACAGTGAATAGGACCCACAGCCATCCATTGACCAATGAGGCAAAAACAAAATTAAGAACCATACTGAGTCAGACCAATGATCCATCTAGGCCAGTATCCTGTCTTTCAACAGTGACCAATGCCAGATGCCCCAGAGGGAATGAATAGAGCAGGTAATCCTCAAGTGATCCATCCCCTGTCACCCATTCCCAGCTTCTGGAAAACAGAGGCTAGGGACACTTCAGCGCATGGTTTTGCATCGCTGCCCTCCTGGCTAATAGCCATTGATGGACCTATCCTCCATGAACTTATCTAGTTCCTTTTTGAACCCTGTTATAGTCTTGGCCTTCACAATATCCTCTGGCAAGGAGTTCCACAGGTTGATTGTGCATTGGGTGAAGAAATACTTCCTTTTGTTTATTTTAAACCAGCTGCCTATTAATTTCATTTGGTGACCCCTTAGTTCTTGTGTTATGAGGAGTAGTAAGTAACTCTTCCTTCACACCAGACATGATTTTATAGACTTCTATCATATTCCCCCCTTAGTCATCTTTTTTCCAAGCTGAAAAGTCCCAGTCTTGTTCATATTGAATAATTGCTCATCTACTGGGCACCATCCATCCTATGCACTGAGTGAGGCAGGAGGCCCTGTGGCAAATCAGCTATGTGATCATGTAATAAAAGACAGTATCATAGTGTGTACACATAAGGGGCTGAATGAATGCCTAAGTCTGGCATTTCCTAATGTTTCTGTTTGACTTTGCAACCTTAATTATGTTCTTTGAATGTAGAGTTTTGCATGCATTTATTTATATTGCCATATCCGACTGGTGCCCAAGTGTGCTGGGCGTTGTGCAGTCACGTGGGGCTTGGTCATTACCGCTCTTAGTTGACCATGCAGGGGACCGGCTCTAGCCCCAGTGGGGCATGCAGAGGCTACTCACCCGGTACTCTGCGCTGTCTGCAAATAGAGGAGCCCTGAGCGTGCCCCTGCCCACCACACGTGCCCGTCCCGCGGGTGCTGGGCGGGGGGTACCCTGCTCCATGGAAAGCGGTAAGGTAAGCCATTCCTCCCTCAGTGCAGGAGGGGAGCAGGGGAAGAATTGTGACTTTGCCTGCACTGCAGTCAGAGGTGTGACAGCAGCACATCTAACCCAACTAGCTCTGATCTCGCTAGCTCAAACACCACTAGCAATGAAGCCATGGCAGCACGGGCTAGCAGGGCTCTGGATGGGGTTGTGCTGCCCATGGTGTCCCAGCTTCACTGCGGGTGTTATTGAGCTAGTTAGATCAAACCTAGCTTGGCTATGTCTGCAGGTGCTGCAGTCACATCGCTGTTGGCAGTGTAGACATACATGCTCTCATTTGTGCCTCAGTTTACCACTCCCTCACCTGCAGGGGTGTTGAGAGGATTAATGAATGTTCATCCTCTGCTGGGTGGGAGCAGCTATCTGCTGCCCCTGAATTGATATCAGATGGTAGCTGGAGTCTAGTAAAAGTTTCCAACCTCAGGCTTAGAGTCTGCCTCCATGACTGAGTCGACTTTAACTTGTGAATAGTCTCCTCTCCTTAGGGTGACCAGACAGCAAGTGTGAAAAATCGGGACGGGGGTGGGGGGGTAATAGGCGCCTATCTAAGAAAAAGACCCAAAAATCGGGACTGTCCCTATAAAATCGGGACATCTGGTCACCTTACCTCTCCTCCACCAAAAAAGTTCACTTATAATTAATGGAAGTGGGGGGGAAGGCTCAGTCCGACAGGTCACAATGGTAAGGAGTAAGTTAAGAAAGTAAACAAAAAAGTCTTCGGTCATCAAGCTGAGTACTGAATTAGGTCATGAAGGAGGGAAGGCATGTCCCCGGCCATACGGCGAAGGGGTTCGGGTAATGAAGGGATACTGCTGCTAAGATGAAATGTTCTCTGCCAGTGAACTTAATGAACAGCTGCTTACATTTGATATAATAAGGCTAAAAAGTAAGAGGTGACATTTTTATGCCTGTAGCTCTGGACTTTGCTTGGCAAGGATAAAAATGTGGCATGTCCTACGTGGTTCCTTAAGCATGAACATTTTAAGAGACAGAGAAAGAAATAAGATAAAATGTCATTTTTTATTATTAAGGATTTGGTGTCCTCGCTTTAATGAAGGAGTAATAAATATAAATGGATGTTAATGGTATATTATTAGAACTGTTGATTTTGATAGATGAAGTGGAGTATCTTCTCAAAAGATGTCAGAGGTTAAAGATTATAAGGCTTCTGAAGTGAAATTCTTTGTGTTATGACTCACAAGACATTAGAGAGAGAGAGTAGATGTGGAATAGTTTGTAATATATTCAAATTGCTGTAAAAGTCTCTTTCTGAACTCAGGGTCTCTTACCAGAATCTGTTTATATCACTAGAGTATAGATAACTCCTAAAGACAGTATTTTTTTCAAGAACCTGAAGATTTTACATGAGGAATCCTTAGATGTGTGCTAGAAGGAACACCCAGAGGTGGTGCTAGCCCATGGGGAGCTCTAAGCAGGAATAATTTGATGGGACCCCCACACATAACACCATAAAAAGCAAATAGGGACCCCCCTTGAGTCGATTGAGGCCCTAAGCAGTTGCTTAGTCTGCTTATGCCTAGCGCCAGCTCTGGGAACACCTGACAAAGTTCTGAAACACTAAGGTCCTGATCCAGAAGCCAATTGTAGATTTCCCTGGGTAAAATTTACTTGCATGAACAGGCACCAAGGGCCTGTGTGGTTTATACCCTTCTAACAAATTAAAAATGACATTTCTGACTGCCCTTTTGGGGCTAAAAATTTGAGTTCCCTCATAGTTGCTGTGCATTTCTATCTGCTAAAGCCTCCACCCTGTACCAAGTTATCCAACTCTTGCTCCTATAAGGCACCAAGAATTGTGCTGGGAACACCATGGAAGAAGTTAATCCCAGAAGTGGTGTTCTAGGCTAATTCATGTAGTCTGTATTTATTCATAACGAAACCCGAAGCATCAGAAGTGTATAATACAGCAGGTAATAAATTTACTCCGAAGGGAATTCTGCGCCGCTGCATGTGCACAGAATTCATGTCCCCTGCAGATTTCTTTGTTTCCCCGCAGAAAAATGACTTTCTGATGGGGAAGCAAAAGGAAGCTGCAAGAGCAGTGACACACCACTCCCTAGCAGCACAGGTACATTGTTTCAGGGAGCCGGCAGAGAGGTAAATCACCACGGAGTTGGGGACACCCTAGCCAGTGGCTCCTACCCTGAGCCGGGATCAGCTGCCAGTCCTGGCTGGGCTGGAGGCAGGAGAGAACGGGACTTCCTCTTCCCCTGCAAGGAGTGGCTGGGGCTGTCAGACCCACCCTCAGAAACCTCCCCCAGTTGCAGGAAGCTCAACATCCTCCCCTGCTTCCTGCCCCCATTCCTCCTCAGCGGCAGGGCGGGATCACTGTGTGGGGAGCTGCTCCACCATCCCCCAAAGCCCCTGCATCCTGGACCTCCCATACCGAGACACCCCCGCCAAGCCTCACCCCATACACCCAGAACCCCCCTAGCCCTCCATACCCAAACCCCACCCCACCCCACCAAATCTCAACCCCTGCATCTGGAGCCCCCTTGCACCCAAACCACCCCCCACTGAGCTCCCCCCACTCAAACCCCCACCCTGATGAGCCCACCCCCTGCACCCCCCCTGAGTCCCCACACCACTGACCCCCCAACTAGCTGCATCCAGACTCCCCCACTGAGATCCAACCACCTTCACCTGGAAGCCCCTGCAGAGTCCCATTGCCCCTGCACCTGGAACCCCCCCCCCAACAAACCTCTGCGCATCCAGATCACTCCTCCCTCCCCCCCCACTGAGCTGCCTGCACCCAGATTGACCCACACAGAATCCTCTCACCCCACACCTGGATCCCCCCACACTGAGCCCCTCCACACTTGGAGCCTGCCTGCCCCACACCTGGTGTACCTGGCACAGTGTGGCAGGGTCTCAGGATGTTTCTGTGGCAGGTCCAGGCTTTGTGCTGTATCAGGGTCGGGTGCAGCCTCACCGCTGAGTCAGTGTCCTAGGGGTCGGGGGTTGCAAGGTGATCTCCCACCTTTGTGGGGCCAGTGGCCTGTGCTCCCCACTGCCACATGCTGGAGCCTCTGCATTTTAGTTATTGACAAATAAAACTTGCAGAATTTTAAAATATTGTGTGCAGAATTTTTTATTTTTTGGCTCAGAATGCGCTCGGGAGTACAAATTAATTAATTGGCACTTTCTCATGCCCCATTTTCATTGGTAATGTGGAATCATCTGCACATTCTTAGTATTATTATTGGCCCAAATCCTGTAGTCTTTAATCCTTACTCAAGGAAAGATCCCATTTGAAGTCATAACATCATAATCCTTAGCACTTATGAAACCCAGCTCTGAGGCGTGTTTGCAGCCTTCTCCTTTTTCTCCTCAGGGGTGTGGGTACTGGGCTCGCCTGTAAAGACGCCTGGTGCCTCCACCCAAAGAAACCTCTGCTGGTGCAGAGAACACAGAAATAGTCAACACCCAGTCTCATACAAATGAGTATCAGCGCATACAAAAATAAAATAGTTATCACAGTTCCCAGAATAACAGAACAGTAACTGGGGCTATGTTAGGTATGGGTAGCTCAGGATAGGGGACAATGGGAAAAGGGATTAGGGTCATGAAAGAGAAAATTAACAATGCATAAACTCTTCCCCCTCCCAGCCAATGCGTACAAGCCCACTCCCTCCCAGCACCTGCCTAGGCAAGTAGCGACTTTAGGTTCAGTCTTTGATGGGCGATGCAGCACTAAAATGAGGGGCCAGTGTAGAACAGAATATCAAAATAAACAAACAAGGGTGTTCTTGCAAAGTAGAGGATGGTTGGCTTGTCCTTGTGGCTCTCTGGTCTGGATTCAGAGGTGAAGTTAGGCTCGCTTTCGGGAGCTTGACCTTGACTCTCATTTCAGGCTCCTTGTTTCTTGTCTTTGCTGAGCTGACATTGTTTAATGTCCCAGAAATCCCAAAAGGACTCAACATCTTCCCTTGGGTAGGAATGTGGAGTAGAAGGTTCCTCCCTGGCTATACTCCAAACTTTCCCTGCTATACTCCAAACACACCCTTTTCTCTGCGTCCTGGCTTATCATTGGTCCCAATAGTGTTGCTAGCCCGTTCTCTCTCTGCCATGGACCATGGGCAATCTGGGAAGCAGAATCCTGAACCTCTGCCGCCATTACTAGTGTAGTCCAGGGGTGAGTCCCCTAGAAACCCAATGTGATATTTCAAGAACACCCCCTCCAGAGGGGTTACACTTATACGCACTTAATAGGCCCAAAGCAGTTGCAGACACTACATGATTAATCCTCACAGGATCCCTGTGGAATAGACCAGTGTATGTTATTGCTACCCCATTTTACAGAAGGGAAAACTGAGGTTTGTGGGATATTGTTGATCCATATAGACTTCACTGCAAGAAACCAGGTTAAACACACTCTGCACATTTATGCAGGAACTATTCATCCAGAACAAGACACGGATACAAATTTGGTCCTGGAATTCAGGCCTGCAGTTCCCATACTTATACCAGGGCATGATTTGGACCCATGTGTGCAATGCACATTTCCACAAACGCTCAGCCTCCATTGTCACAGGAACCAGATGGATTCTGGGCAACAGCGTTAACACTGATCCTCAGAGGTCTCCATCTCCTCGCTTCCTCACAAAACAGAAAAAGAGACTGTTCATGCCTAATCCATAACAAGCAGTGTTCCTTGTGAAAATACCAAAGAAGGAGCTGCTAATGGCAGCTAAATGGATACTCTGTTGGCTTTCTACTCCCCGTACCAGGTCTTTCACACTACAGTGCACCTGCCAACTTTTGTAAAATGCCCACAGATGTGTTGACTTTATATGTGCTCAGATACTACAGTGATAAGCACCAGCATAAAAACCTGGATGGATGGATTTAAATAAGGGAATTGAATCAAACCATGACTTTATTAGCACCTTCTGCAAAACCATAGGATGCCTATTCAAGTGACGTCCAAAACTAATCTAAATCTACAAGAGTCAAAAGATTAGTTACAACTAGAAAGAATAAATCAAGAAATAAAGGACGCCTATTAGAAGGGATGCCACCTTTGAAATGAAGACGCTTTGGAGTTCATCAGAAACCTCTGGCACACATTCAGTCACTCTGCCTGCCACCCGCATGAAATATATTTCCAAGACACTCCCATATTTTATGCAGTAGCCTCTAATAGATACATGCAACAATAGTACATCATATACCCTGTCAACTGATGTGATATGAGAGGACCCGTGGTGTCAATGCGAAGGGGGTTTTGCACGTAGGAGTGAAGACCACAGTACACGTTATAACTTCCCCTGCAACTCATGCCATGTGTTACAGCATTTATATGATACCGGAGAATGTCATTCTTTCGCTCAGTCATCTCGTCAAGGAATGAATTTCCCTTGGATGAATGGCTGATCTCCAGCTATGAGCAAAGAGTCAAGTAAACACAATATCATTTTGTGAGCGTTTGGCCTTTCTCTAAGAAACCTTGTAGACGCTATTACAGTTTTCAGCTTTTACTGATTTGCAGGCATGTATACAAGCATACAGCAAATGTAACTCTGTGTTTGACATTTTCAAAGGAAACTCAATTTTAAAAAAAATCCTTTTTTGTCACATCTTTTACTTAGGATAATAAATAGCAAAATCGAGGCCCTAAGAACTGGACTGAAACATCAACTAATTTCACAGAGGCCACAGAACAGCTGTCAGTTGTAATGACTTTCGCTCATTACCCACCTGATCTGGATTCAAAACTCGTGACCTAGAAACGAAAGGCTTCGGTATCACATTAGCAATTCCCTGAGCCATAACCAGTCCTCCCACCCACGCTGTTAGATGTATGTGCCATATATGGAGTGGATGGCTCAGGGGGCTCGTAATGGAATACAGAACCTTTCATCTCCAGCTCCCCACTTTGAATCTAAACCAAGTGGGTAGTGACCAAAAGTAATTACCACCCGACAGCTGTTCAGTGGTCTCGGTGAAATGGCTGGATGGTTTCAGGCCAGTTCATAGTGGGCAGGTATCCACATTGCACAGAAAATCACCATTGCAGTTTCTACTGATTCCTGCCCCTACCTGGCAGTCCCAGCAACTAGGCCAAGAGCTAAAGAGAGCTGGAGAGTTCACACCCAGAGATCACTCTTCTTAAGTAGAGCTTATGCACACCAGTGTGCATGTTCTTCTGCCCATTTACCTGTTTGATAGTCACTTGCATCTGAAGAAGTGAGGTTCTTACCCACGGAAGCTTATGCTCCCAATACTCCTGTTAGTCTTAAAGGTGCCACAGGACTCTCTGTTGCTGTTTGATAGAGAAGGTGATGTTTTTAAGCTTTCAGCAATGTCAGGCTAGAACCTTTCATGAGCATAAAATTAAAAATATACAACCCGGTAATATAGTCTGTGTGTATGTGGGCAGGAGGGGTGTTTATAACCCTTCGAACAATCCCTTTGAATAGTTATGGCACCCAGCTAGAACTTATCAAGTCTTGCAGGAGAGAAATTGCTATCGCTGAAGTTTATCCCACTTGAGAAAGTTTGATTATGAGGTGTGTGCAGAGCCAGTCCTTAAAACTGACCCTTTCCTCCCTTGATTGCAAGTAGCTGTCATGAATTACCAACTGGGACAGTGATTTATTAATGTATCCAAACCACTGCTGCGGTGTGTTCTGTTTTTCAGAGATAAATGTCCTGAAGCTCCTAGCACGCAGGCTATCCATCAGAGCCACCTGCTATAACAATCATCCACTCTAGCTATGTTTCATTGCCATCAGAAAAGGCAAAATTCCCCTGAAAACGACATAAACTGGAATAATAGATTTAAAGAAGTGCCCTGTGATGAAGTATGAAGACAGATTACAAGCAAAGCAGAGCAGGCAAAAAGCAGTGTAACCTAGAGTCACATCAGTAAATTAGTCACCTCTGGATCTAGTATTACTTATTATTAGTGAGGATTTTCATTTGGCTAGTGGTTTTTGGGTGTCTAATTCCAGACATCTGAAAATCAAGCCTCTTTAAGAGGCTGGGTGGCTCAGCACTTGCTAAATATTTGGGGTCTCATGGTGGGCCCTCAAAATCACTTGTCGCTTTTCAAAATCGCAGCCAGCTCAGGCATTTTATACTTACAAATGCTGAAGTGAGCCCAGGGAGTCTAGAAGAGGCTCTGGAAGGGACTTGGCTTTAGTCTTCGGGCAGTCTAGAAGCTTGCAAAACTATGGTATATTTGTTACCGTACGGAATAATCTTCACTCAAGTACCTTTGCTTAAGGGTGTTTTAAGCAAGTCCAGCCCTTGCAACTGTCACTCAGTAAGGAGAGAAATGATGACGTTTTTCTGAGTGAAGGGATGGAGATGGTTTTGATCAAGAAAGAGAAAGGAGGTGAGCTGCTAGTGCATTAGGATCAGGGATGGTTTTAGCCATGGTCCATGAGTGCAATTGTAGTCACAGAAATCAGGCCTGGGTTAACCAATGTGCAGTGGGTGCACTTTCACAAGGGCCCCCATCTCAAGTTTGACCCAGCTGCCCTTCTGTTGTGACGAGGGGCAGCCAGGCCAACCCTGAGTGGTGCTGCAACCCCTTAATGCCCAGGGTGGGGAGCTGGGCCCAGCCCCACAGGACAGGAGCTGCTGCTGCAGGATGAGTGTAGGGTGAGCTCGCTCTCCCTCCGTCTAGGGCCTTCCCTCTGCACCAGGTCAGGATTAGGGTAGTGGTGCTGGGGCGGAGAGTGCTGCTGCAGGTGGTGGGTGTCCCATCAGCAGGCATTTTTCTCTTGGACTTCATTAACTTCGTTAGAAATACCAATGTCTGATGCGTTTAATGCCTGTGAATTCGAGACTTGCAGCAGCGGGACAGTCAAGTGAAATACTCAATGCATTTAAGGCTGGTGACTGTTCCAGCATTACTGATCGTCTGCGCGGTCACCGTTGCATTCTGGAGGAGGAAATTAGAGCAACCCCTGTGACATACCGTCTTTTCAATTTCAGACTTTAATACCTCCAGGGAGACGGTGACAGCGTAGTATATAGCAAGGTGATAGTAGCTTTGAGTGATCTATAGGAATTGATAGGATTGGACAATGGAAAAGTTACATTCCATGGGCTACGGGTATCAATGGCCATATAGGCAGTGAAGCTATAGAATGCAACTAAGCATCCTGTCCACAGACGGCCCCCTAGCACACCACCCTCTGCTACAAGGGAAATCGCTCAGAGACATGCTGGCAGCTTTGCTGTTAGCACTGTTGAGCCATTCCTGTTTCTCAGAGATAAATAGTCTGAGCTGCTCTAACATGCACTCAGCCCATCAGCATGGAAATTTTACTGAACCTCCATCTCTTTTTTTTTTGCACTGGGATTAGTTATTTTAGAGCCACTGACCCTTATTCCCATAACCACGACGCAGTACATGATAAGAACACCACGAATGGGCCATCACAGTCACATAGCTGCACCTCCATCCCCCCCTTTTGGGGTCTCTCTGCGCCTGCCCTCAAGTGTCAGGCCTCGTATCTCTCCCTTTCTCGGGGTGGAATCCTGTGATTCCCACTCTCAGGCCTGGCCCTGGGCTACGTACATTGTATATCAACCGTCAGGTCCCACTAAGTCCAGTCACCTGTGGTTCTTCCCTTCAGGAGTTTGTGCCCGGAGGTGTGCAATGATCAGACAGCCATCTTAAAGCCAAAGTAATGTTTAATTTTAACAGTAAGTACAAAGCCTTTAGAGAAAAAGTATTTTAAAACAACGAACAGTCTATATGCATGTCCGTCTTACCACCCCTGATGGTAACCTAGGCAGGCCTCAATTCTTCAGATGCCTCCAGTGAGGTGTCATGTGCCTCACTCTGGTTCTCTGCCAGCAGCTCCCCCCCGCCTCCTTCAGAAAGTGTTCCTATTTAAACCTGCCAATGCTTTTGACATTCTGTGTTCAGAGGTCTCTTCCTGCCCTGGTTTAAACCAGTCTTGTATGTTGGCTGGCGAGGATACAAAATCTGTAAAGTTAATAGTCCTGGCATTGTCCCATCACCGCCCTCAAATGTTTGCATAGAGATGGCTTATCTTGAACCATTCTTTCCCTTCCTGCCCATTTTCCCACCCAGTCTCCTGTTGTGTTAAGCCCGTGTAGTCATACAGAAAACATTTCATTAGCCAGGATAGTATACCATATTTATAAATTATTACAGAGCGGTTCCAGATCTGTCACATTAGCCATTAAAATGAGCAGGGCACAGAGATTGTGTACTTTCTGCTCCCACACTGTACTCTCTGCTGCTCCCACAGGAACAGTGCACGTCGGCCTACAGGTTTCATCTCAGGTGTCGCAACTGCCCTCACCTCACAGCCCTTAGATGTGTTAGCGAAGAGTGTACGCTTATTTAAAAAAGAACAGTAATGGCAGGTCAGCAGACATATTGGAAACATTTGGTTACATGTAAAATAAGATCATAACGTGCCTTCCAGGGCCTAGTCTTACCTAGCAGGACACGCTCCTGTTGTATACAGGTTAGCTCACCTAAAGTCTTTCTCCTGCCGTTTAACAAACAGGCTGGCTCTGACCCTCTGCTCATAAGACAAGCACGCTGGCAGTGTGTCCCGTAGGTGAAGGGTACCCTTGCATTTTCCTCATATACTAAACCAACTCTTTGATCTTAGTCATAAACAGCACGCCCTCCTGGTGGGTGTTCCTTCCCACAGATATTGTGATCTCCAGTTGACTTTGCAATCTTGATTAGCTGGTGACTCCGAATGCAAATAGACTTATGTTGTAAGACACACAGTACACAAAAGATAGTCAGGAAGATAAGTGTCTACGATCCCATGCCTGACCGCAACCTGCTTGTCACCTTCTGCTGACCTATCTTAACTTACATGCCGTAATAATACAGTTTTCAGTATAGATTCATACATTTTAAAAAACATGTTTACATACGTTTTATAGTTACCATGTCCACCAGTGGGCTACACGTTCTCCATAGAGATCTTATGTGCCACGCTTTGGCTAACTATTATGTAGATATCAGCCCCAGAGGATCCCTGAAAATCCCTATGCACCCCAGTTGGCACCGAGGGATCTCTGGGTCACAGGAGGGTAGAAGCGAAGCATACACACCAATATCCAATGGGTTAGAATAATAATTCCAACTAGGAACTGCCCATTCTCAGAGGAGGTGCGCCTTCTGGGCAAGCATCCAATTATATTGACAGAGCAGTACTGCAAAATTCATAATGCCAATGTTTGTGCTTTACCGAGTCTGCAGATAAAAGAGCTTCCCTCTCTTGTGCCGTTAATCTTGTATCTTACACAAGAACTAAATTCATTAGGACAACAGGCTGTGTTAAAACAAGACATTGGGATTATCTCCATTTGGAATGGGCACGGAGAGACTCATTTCTTACTAATGGTTCAAACTAGGTTGAGTGACTGACTTCAACTATGGTCCCATCTAAATCAGCATCTAACCGCCGTTGTCCGACGAGAGTGAAGTTGGCCAGATTGCGCTGATATGAATTATATTACGTTCCGTTAGAGATCCCAGTTGAGATCAGGGTCCCATTGTGCCAGGTGCTTTACACACACATTGTGAGAGACAACCCTTGCCCCACAGACCTTGCAATCTAAACGGACAAGACAGACGAAGGGTAGGAGGGGAAACTTAGACAGAAAGAGGTGAATTGACGTGTCTGAAGTCACACAAAAATAGAATGCAGGTTTCCTAAACCCCAGTCCAGTGTTTGGCCTACACGGCCTCTCAGCTGTTTCTGAATGTGGTTCTAAACCCGGTTCCCTGACTGCCATCATAAAATATGGCCTGTAGCCATTGCGTTGACTGAGAACGGCAGCCAAATTTTCACAACAAAAAAAAGTTTCATTTTTGAAGCCCTCACAGTTTGCAGGAGCAAAGAAGGCCAGGCTGCCACAACACCTCTTACAAGAGCCTCTGCTATTGCTCCAAACTTCTGTGCAGCGGTTGGTTATGTTGGTAAGGTTCGGATTATGAGAGACCTCAGTGAATTACAGCTGCTCAGGACCAGGAAAGGAGGTTGGCTGACGGGGTCTCCTGTGACTTAGGGGCCTATTTCAGATCCTCCGTCTGCTCCCACATGCGGGCGGAGTTCTTCTGGGTGGTGTCCGCTGGCTCCCTTGACACCTTTGAGGAGCAGTGGGCGCTGTCCAGGGTTGTCTGCTCAGTGTCCCCATCAGGTTCCCTTCGTTTAGCCCTGTGATCTCACTCCTGTCCCTGTTATGTCTTTAGTTGTCCCCCGTAATCAGTTGAGATCCCAGACCTTGTGGATCCTCCCCTTAGGCTGGGATAGGTCCTTTAACAGTGGGCGGGCTTCCGCCTGCCCACTTCCCGGATCCCAACAGGATCAGACTGATTGCAAAGCTGCCTGCCAAACTGTCCTCTCATCTCGCAGTGGCCTTGTACAGTTCAGTGCTGCTTTCCCTTTAATTAAAAGGGGGAGCCATGCTAACTACTGCCCTAGATAAAGTAGAATCATCCAGAATCTATCCCTGAATGCATGGATTAGGGTAGGACATTGCATAAATGGTGAAATTTAACCCTTTACAGAGCACATGGAATAGGCACCTCCTGGGAGCCACCTAATCCCTGCTTTGAGGCTTTGTACTGGCCTCTGTACAGTGGTGAATTTCTCCCAGAGAGACCGTCCAAAATGTTCATTTGGTAGTGGATGAGAACTGGTATGGATAACCCTGAACAGCTGATGGTGTGAGAAGGCCCTGTTACCTATTACGTTACCAGTTAGGGCCAGATTTTCAAAGATATTTAGGCACCTAGCAAATTAGACACCCATTGGAATCAGTGAGAGTTAGGCTCCTAACTCACTTAGGTGCTTTTGAAAATCCATTAGGCACCTATCTGTGTCTTTAGATCAGGGGTAGGCAACCTATGGCAGGCGTGCCAAAGGCGGCACACAAGCTGATTTTCAGTGGCACTCACACTGCTTCTTAAACATTTTAAAGACTTATTTACTTTACATACAACAATAGTTTAGTTCTATATTATAGACTTATAGAAAGAGACCTTCTGAAAACGTTCAAATGTCTGACTGGCACGCGCAACCTTAAATGAGAGTGAATAAATGAAGACTCGGCCCATCACTTCTGAAAGGTTGCCCACCCCTGCTTTAGATGCTTAAATACCTTTGAAAAGCTGGCCCTTAGTCGAACATAAAACTGTTCTGCTGTCTTCATGACAGGCATTACATTCTGACTGCAGCTTAAATTTTAGGGTTTTTTTAGTAAAATTTGTGATTGTCTAAGACAATCTCATCCATGTAATACAATAACACAAGGGTCCTTCTATGACCAGTCATGGAAAAGAACTGTTAGCACAGATGAAAGATTTTCAGACTTACAGTTACATTGTAATCATGAAAAACACCAGTCTAGGTGCTTGCATTTAGCAAGCAAAGAACTGAGTGAAGTTAGCACTCTACATACAAGGGTCCTGAACCACTGACTTTTACATGAAGAAATCAGTGTGAGTGCCTCTATACTGCTTGGTCAAGACAGGCCGCTAAGTAGAGAAAAATGTACTTTGAGAATATGGTACACTGCTTACAGGAAATCAAGGCTCTTAACTGTTTCCTTCATGGTCCATACTTCAATACTCAGACCATACAGTGCAGTGGCTGCTAGAACTTCACTGTCTCCCTTTTACTAAAGCCTGTCTGCATGGCTCAATGTCAAAGTCAAGAACTAAACCCCCTCCCAAAATAATAACCAATAGGCAGACTGGAAAGAAGCCATCACTCTTCAAACAGCAGCTTTGGGATTAGAGATTCCAACACTTCTCTGACATAAGATGTATTTTTTTTAACTTTATAAACAGCAGCCAAAGCTACATGCATAATGCGATGCTGGTAGCACTCGAAAAGTTTTGTTTAGGCATTTGGGAAACATTGACGCTTAATCCCAAACATGAAAGGAAACACTGGGAAAATTCGTGATTGATCCATGTTGGGGAAGTTCATTATCTATTTTAGAGTGATTCAGAGAATAAAGGCAGCACTGGAATTAAATGGGTTCTAGCACTGCACTGTTCCTAGAGAAACCACCTGCAAAAAGCCTTAGCTAGCGCTTACACCAATTCTGTTATGCTGGGTTCTTGCATAGCGTATCAGCTAGGGCAATAGCTACATGAATTTACACTAACACTGAGGTAAGCTAACCTCTCTGGTTTTTCCTAATGGCCAGGCCCCCTGCCAGATCCTGAGATGGTGTAAATATTTCAGTTGACCCAAAATAAATTTTGGAATTTTGCTATATGGAAAAAAAAATTGCCTGTTCTTCCTCATTCGGGACAATTTTCCTTTCCCCAAAAATCTCAACATTTTTCACAGGAATGGAAACGTGTGTTTTCTGACCGGTTCTAAACATAACCCTCGTTAAGTTGTCTCTTGCAGTATTTCTCCACTGATTTTTTGGAGGGATGGAGGGCACCAGCCAAAGGAAGGATTCAGGTTGACTCTAAAGACTAGATTCCAATCCCAGTTACAATGGGCAGTGTGGCCGCTCATAGTCCTGCTCTCCCCCCGAAGTCAGTACGGCTTGCATCTGCACGTGAAGGTATTCCCCCACACACCCTGCAGCCTCCCTCCAGTTCAGTTCCATTGTGGGTTACTGACTCGGGGCTCCAAAGCACCATCTCAGTACAGCCCTGCAACGGTGGCAGTGTGGAACGGCTCCGTCCCTGAAAGGGAGGCACGTGGCCATTTTGTCTTGATGATATCTGGTCCATTGTGGGTCTGTTGTGTGTTCTCTAGTCAGGTATTTAGGGTCCAGTTTTGGCTGGCCCGGAGAGGGCAGAACAGAAGCACACCACAACAGCAGTCCTTGCCCGGCTCTTGTGGCTGTGAGCAGCCACCCCAAAGAGCACCAGGGGAAAAAGGATGAGGGCATTGGGATAGAAAAGGTGGCTCTGTGCCACTCCAGAGCCCCATGTAGAATTCTGGCTGAGTGGGTGAGAATGCCTCTTGGGAGTCCGAGCGCTACGGCATTTCCTGCTTCCCTCAACACAGGGTGTAAATCTCAAACTGGTTATTACTAACAGTAGTTACAGATTGAATTCTCCTGCCCCTGTATGCATCCATGTCGCTGAAGGATATAAGTGTTGAGCGTTGCCCACTGTGGGGGAAGGTCATGAGTGTTGTAGAAAGTATGTCTAAAACAGCACCCCCTCCTCTGTCCAGCTGGCACCTAGCGGGCTTTGAACTATTTAATTATTTTTCTTTTTGGTCACATCTCTCTGCTCATGGAAATAAGTCACTGATGGGGCTTGAGGCAGGCAGCCGGGCTGGAAGCTTCACAAAAGTAATCTGCCATCTCCCTGGCCAATCTTCCCAATCCTCCAGCAAACAGAGACTGGTGCCAAATCGTTCAGGTGCTCCGTGATGTGGATAAATATATAAAAGACACACCACAACAGTCAAGACAAGAAGACAAAGCGTAGGAGAAAGGAAGCCTTATTATTTTCAACCCATTTTACAGAGGGAGAGATTAATCCGTGTGCCCACAGTCACACAGGGAATTAAACTCAGATTGCCAGTCCCTTAACTACATGACCATCCTTCTTATGTGATTGGTTGTTTTTTAAAATACAAATAAAATGGAAACCCAGCTAAATCCCCATGCTGACACTTGTGCTTCTCTCACTGAGAGTTGTTGGAACTTAGTGACACCAGTTCCATTTTTTTTACGTCACCTCCATGGGCAGCAGGTAAACGAGCCGTTGGGGGAGACTTCCCTCCCCCTCTGGCCGAGACCCCACCCCTCCCCTACCTCGCTCCCCCATGGCCGCCAGCCCCCCCACGTGCCCCCAGCCTGAGTACACTGGGCAGGTGGTGGGCGGACAGTGCAGCCAGAGTGCCTCCAGCACTGGCGGGTGGGCGGTATGGCCGGAGCGCCCTCAGCCCCAGGCAGGCCGCACGGCCAGAGCACTCCACAGCCCGGCCCCCAGCCCCGGAGTGCTGAGTCGGCAGTGCAGTGGCCTCAGCCCTAGCACCCCCAGCCTCAGGCCTTGTGTGCACTGGCCCCACCCTGCCTGCCCCAGCCTCTGGGCCACAGAAGCACGGAAAGCAGGCTGCAGGAGGCCTGCGGGCTCAGGTCACGCCAAACTGTTGGGAGAGGCACAGCCTCCTGCCTATGCTACCCACTGCCCATGGTCACCTCAGTGTGCCCCCACCCTGCCCATTAGCTGCTTTAACGGCATCATTTCACTGCCCGCTGAGAAATCACTGAATGGAGTTCTTTAGAAAGCAAAAAATGGCTTTGTTTGAATAGGGAGGTCTGGGGGAACAACATGGAGCTAGAGGAACTGGTGAACATTACACAATGTTTTCTATATTATCAGAAGTGATTGGAGCTGGAGAATAGATTTTCTTATACTTTAAAAAAACACAACGTTTATTCAAGAGTGAGCGCATGTAAAAATAAAGCCAGGCTAGTCCTATCGGGGTGCCTTATATACATGTTTTTTTGTATCCCTCTGTTGGCTCCACTGATCCTCAAAATCCCTCTGTTTTCTTCTCTGCTGCTTTATCTACCTTATTTTGCCATCCGATTTTTCTCTGTGTCTTTCCTTATTTCCACAGTAACTCCTGAGTGAAATACAATAAAGTTAAAATCTGAGAAGAATTGACAAACCCATGATATTTAACTGGGCTGATGATCAGAAAAAACAAGTTTGATTTCCCTAGCTCATAGCTACTGTTTTCAACACTGAATTGTTTTACATTTTATCAGGGTCTCTGTTTCAATACGCAGTCATAGAAGCTGCATGTGTAATTGGAAGATACCCAACTGTGACCCTGATAGGCAATTTAATGGTCTAATTCACTTGGCCTGTAAAATAGATTTTTAAAAATTATATAAGAATATTGAGATCTTTTTCTTTAACATGTTTTTGTTTTATAAAATGAATTTTGAGCTAAATTCTAACCACAATTACACCCAGGTAACCCTTTTGTGAAGTATAGTATGGATAGCAAATGGCATGTTCTTATATGAAAAAATGTTTCCTTTAAGTTACAGAACTGATGCAGTTACAGACCCTTTGTGCAGTACAGCGAGGCTTAAGGATTAGATTTTTATCGGTAAATGTTGATAAAAGATTATTTCACTGTACACACACACACTGACAAAAAATATTTCTCATCTATAAATAATCAAAACATACATATAGGTGAAGTAAGAAAAATGCTGCTTGAGAACTTATTAGAATTTGATGTAAAGATATTTAATATGTTTATTTTCATGTGATGGTGACAATTTGTGTTTTAAGAGTTATAAAACTTGAACTTTTTGAATCTCAACGTCTGCTGTCATTAAATAATTGTCTGCCCTCCACCGGTAATTTCCTGCAGTTGTGAAAATTTAAATAGAGAAAAATTGAAAAAATTCTTTAAAATAGACATCTAGATTATCTGTCAAAATAATGAAACAATAGAAATAAAATTGTGGCAAGCCTGAGTGCAGTATGGATAGCAAATGGCATTTTCTTCTGCATAACAATGAAAAGTAACTGAAAAGCTGTTATAGCCTCTATACGCTTCTGATCAGAGGTAAAAAAGTGACTTCACTCCTACAGATTCATTCTTGACAAGCTTCAGAAAAGGTCCAGTGAAGTGTAAAAATTGACATTTAGCAAATAACAATTCAACCTTCATTTTCGTAAAGTTGCATGAAATAAACAACAGGCCTCTAACAAAAGATCTGGTCGCTCATGGTATTAGATGGTACTTGGCTCATTACTGAAGTTAATTAAGAGGGGGACAAAAAAATCTAAGGTCAAAATGAGTAAGATTGTTCATCCAGATTTAATTCAGTGCTATCGTTATAGACGGACTATGCAATCAATATATATACCACAGAAGTATCCCCGTGCTGTAAGGTCTGTAAGTGCATTTGCAGAAATAGCCATCAGGCTGTAGGCGTTTTGTCCTGCTAAATAAGCTCTTCAAATCAAGTTTTCCAATTTGCAATATGGATATCACCCCCAAACATGTGGTACATGCACAGGCACACACAGCCCTTTTCTGGAATGGTTTTGCAGCCTAAAATTTCTAAGCTTTCAGAAGAGTGTTTTTTCCTTTCTGGTTTGGGTATCTCTTTGCTTCTTGTTAGTGATTTCTTATTAATTGCCATCTCTTTAAAAATAACAAAACAGAAGAAAATGAAAAGTACAAACACTGTCCCAGAAATATTATACCGTACTTTGAAATTCTAGATCAGTGGTTTTCAACCTGTGGTCCACAGACCCCCTGGGGGTCCGCAGACTATATCTAAGGGGCCCGCAAAAGGCTGTTGTTACCATAGAACTGGTTTTCAACCCAGGGTCTGCAGACTAAGATTTCCAAAAGGGTCCACACTTCCATTTGAAATTTTTTCAGGGTCCCCAAATGAAAAAAGTTTGAAAAAATCACTGTTCTGTATCATCCACATGAGATTTTAATGTAAATGACCCTCCTCTGTGAGGCAAGGTGGGTGAGGTAATATAAAAGGTATTACCTCACCCATCTCATGTCTCTAATATCTGGGACCAACACAGCTCTAGCGACACCCTATACCTCCTCCATTGTGTCTGTCCAAATGGCAGCTAAAAATCCATGATTGTTTTCAAAAAGAGAACCTGGTTATTTGGGTCAACATTCCCTCTCCTGATGCAACAGTTCTGATGTTGAAGTCTGCATGCAGAGGGTTGTGGATAATGGCTGCTGTATTTGCAAAGCACTACACTTCTAGCATTTAATTCAGTACTTCGAAAGTACTGGATTATTTTGGTTAGAGTTTTGTGAATAACTGATTTTTCTGTAAAAATTCCGTAAAACTGGGGGGGGGAATCATTTGTGAGTGGTCTGAAACAAAAAATGTTTCAATTTTTTTGGCAAAACGAAATGTCAAAAAGGTTTTATTTTGATTTTAAGCATTTTTTTTAAATGTTTTATAAATAAAATTGATGGAAATTCCAAAATAAAAAGTTGAAACATTTCATTTTGATTTTTTCCCCCCCAGCCAAACCATGTATACAAATCGACCCGAATTTGCTGATTGTTTCAGTTGACCCAAATCTACACTTTTGGGGCAAAAAAAAAAGGTTTTCCCAGAAAAATGTCACCCACCAGCTCTACTTTCGGACCTTGCGTATAAATAACTCTATAAACAACCAAATTCTAGCCTGTTCAGCAAGATTACTTGACGCACTCAAACAAGGAACTGTATGACAAACATGGAAGATGCATCATGTATTCCACCATGGAAAGGGACTAGAAAGTAGTAAAGCAATAGTAGGTTGGCCCGAGTTAGCATAATAGGCCAATCCTTGGCGATCATGTCGAGGTGCTTCCAAGTTGAAACCAGGGTATTCTGCATGATATCTTGCCATGGACGGCTCGGTCACCACAAGTCACCTGTAACGAGGGATAGCGAGTGCAATTCACCCCTACACAAAATGCTCACACCAAGCCAGCCTCAAAATAGGGCTTAAGTGGAACTTACGTAGCACGTAATCTGTGTGTGGTGCCTTCGCACAGGGGTGAATTTCTCCCAGGTTCTAGAAGGACAAGCCCACTTGGCGGCTGCTATTTAGTGCTATCCTCCTCACAAGTTCTCATAGCTGGGATGAAATGTGTTGCCTCCCCATTGGGTCTGCAGTACCCATTGTGATGTACTCACTTCTGCTGGTTTCAGAGTAGCAGCCGTGTTAGTCTGTATCTGTAAAAAGAACAGGAGTCCTTGTGCCACCTTAGAGACTAACAAATTTATTTGAGCATAAGCTTTCGTGGGCAACAGCCCACTTGCATCTGATGAAATGGGCTGTAGCTCACGAAAGCTTATGCTCAAATAAATGTGTTAGTCTGTAATGTGCCACAAGTCCTCCTGTTCTTTTCACTTCTGCTGTCCCACGATACAGCTTGTTGTGAATGAGGTGTCGGGGGGAGGGGGCATTTAAGAACTAGAATGTGTTGTACCCTCCTTTGTTTCCTTCCTAGCTTGACAACATCCCACAAAAATAATACCCAGCTACAGCGGCTTCTTCCCGAATTCAGGCTGACATGGTCTCTTCCCATTTACGTCTTTTCAGTGAAAAGCTTTCCACGTTTGATTAGCAACTTACACAAGCCCGACCTTTCTTTCTAAGATTGCGTTTGGGGTTTGGTGGGGTAACGTAGCATTTAATAAATTGATTTTCTTAATGTGTGAAATCAATGCACTCACATACCAGAAAGGGTGATTTTTTTTTAAATTTGTATTAACAAATGAACGTAACAAGGTACAGTAGATAAGCTGGACAGGAAATATTCAGTGACCCTTAACCAAAATAAGTCACCGCTAAGCTAAGACAGCAGGTACCGTGTGTGATTCTGAAAGCATGCGGGAAAATACAGACGCCACTGTTTTGCTACTTTAAGAACACCCAGTAACTGAAGTCAGTGGGAGCTGAGGGGGCAGAGCAGGTCATAGCATCAAGTCTTTTGATTAGCACACACACAAAATAACCGGCAGGCTGAGACCTTCCATGACAAATTTTGGCCTGGACTACAATTTTAGTCCAAGTTAGAGACATTTGACGATAAGGAATTATAATCAGAACACTTACAGGCTCTTAACTTCTGTACAGCGGTATCAACGACGCGGCTGTGGTTTAGTTGGCAGCTATTATTGTACTTGCCATGTGTCAATGTCAGTTAGCATGTGTCAAATCTGCACGTGCCAGCAGGCCACACTTCCATTCCCAGCTCGTAGGCTCTCCAGAGCAGGGATTTCTCTTACTGTGCGTTCATGTTCTGTCACGCAGTACCTTCTGCGATTTATAACCTGGCACGTTTTTCTCTCCAAGGCCTCCCTCTCCGTCCCATGGGGAATTGCTATGGTATTTTTCATCGTCTTCCTCTGCTCTCAAAACTGGTCCTTAGCTGGTGTAAAGTGACATAGCTGAGTTAAAGTCAACTGAGTTACACCAGCTGAGGTTTTGGGCCGTGAGAGTCGGCCTCCTCTCACTGCTCCAGCTGGGTCCTGTGAAATAAAGGCTCCCCAATATTTCTGATGAAACTGCAGTGCAACATGTGGCCGTTAGAGCTTTAAGACAGAAAGAATTAACACCACAGGATGGAACTAATCTATCTTTTAAACTCTCTGCTCAGGTCCATGAGGCACAGTAGGGATTCTAAACAAGACCAATGTGCAGACATTCCACTGGGCAAAGAGGAAGTGGAATTGCCATCATCCTTACATTTAAAAAAAAAATCAGTCACTCTGTGGCTCTGAGATCCCTTCCCATCCATTTGAACAGACCATCTTTTCAACCCACATCAGTATGTATCATACATCACTTTAGACTTATCTCCCAGTTTCCATGGTAATTTCCTTTCTTCCTTGATTTACAATCAAGATTTTTAATTATCCGGATGATTTTAATTTTCACATCCGTATCTCCTCTTGGTTAAACATTAATTTCATACTTCCTTTCTCGGACAATCTCTACCCTTCTGCCAGTCCTCCAGTTTACAATAAACCTAGATCTCAGTAGTTTTTCAAAGTATATCCTCCCTAGCTACATTTGGTATCTTCTGTCTGATCTTGATTAGTGTCTTTTTAGGTACAGTATATGCCTTCATGTAAACCACCCTAGAGGTTATTTAAAATTTCAAAAAACCCTAAAGCATTTTGGACAACTCTGCATGATTACATCTTTTTCAGCAATTCCCCTAACACAGTGTATTAGTCTATCACAAGGAGGGCTGTGGAAGTAAATTCTGTACACTTCTGTTCCTGTATACTCTGCTGCTTGTAGCACTTTATGGTGGCTCTGAGTAAGTTACTGCAACATTACGAAGGTGTAAACTGTGCCTAGAGGATAAAAATCATGACATGTATTTAGGTTTGGGGTCATAACATGAACTATATATAAAGAACTTCATCCCTATGGTGAGGAGTAGATGAGGCATCACTCAGAATAGGGCAGGTCCTCGTGGGTCGCCAAACTAGGTTTAATAAAAGGTTTCCTCTTTTTAAAATGAAAGCAGAGACTCTCCTGCCTAGCACAGCCAACAACGGGCTCCACCAGCTCACTAGTGCACATGGGGCGTGTTCTTGCTAGCAGGATGCGAATTCAGTCTCTGATTAGTTTAGAACCGCCCAGGCCTTAGATCAATTTCAACTAAGCATTATTCTAATCATGATTTATAACCTGTGTTATTATAGTTTATAACTGTTAACTGCCAGGCAATTACCACTTCTCTCACATATTTACTCTCTGCAGTAGTTGTTTCCCAGGTATGGACAGGAGAGTATTATTTTAACATGAGCTATGCTGGGGGAAAGTACTCTAGAAACAGTGGCTGAAATTCAAGGTAAGAAAAAAACAACATAAAATTGACTCCATCAACATTAAGCTAAAGTTAGCAAAAACAGCAGCAAATGTATAATGCTTTCTGGGGATGAAATACATTTTGCTTTTGCTTTGCATCTGCAGTGTGTGACATCTCTGTGGCGAAAGACAATGGTGAGGGAAAGAGAAAAGGAAGGTTTTAGAGTGAGATTGAAGACAATGGAGTGAGATTGACTTAGTGGCACAGAAGCAGGGGGAAGTGGTTGACATTTATGACAGATGTGGCAGCACTTACGCACAGACTGGCACCCTGCTCCACACGTACTCTGCGGAGAGTTTAGCGGTTGGGAACGGAAGGAAGGCTAAAATTAGAGGACGCTGGGGTAGGAAAGAGGGCTAGACAGGTGGGGTGAAGAGACTACAGTGAAAATGTTGAACAGAGAAATAAGCCATGACAGGCCATGTATTAGTAGGTATTGGTACATAACTCAGGTGCGGTCTGAGACATGAGGTTTCATTCCTTTTACCACCTAAGAAGTGCAGTAGGCCCCCAATCCAGCAAAGCACCTACACACATGTGTGACTTTCAGCACATGAACAGATTCATATTACTTTATCAATTCCTGGTCTCTTTCTGTTGGCTCAGTTTGGTATTTAGGTTCTGCACTGTCCCAGGACAGAAGTAGCAGAGTTTTTGCAGCCTTCCCAGTTTGAGTTAGACTTATTCATGGTTTAATTAGGCCGTGTAGCCTTTAGCATGTATTGAGAGGTAAACTAGCAAAATTCACTGGGTTTTTCCTAGAAATTAGCCAAGGATTTGCAGATTACAGCTGAAAGAATTTTCATTTGCAGTCTCCTCTACAGATTACCCTCAGAATTACATGTAGCTTCAGTCAACAGTACAGAATAACCTGCTTCAGAATGCAGCTGCATCTGTGTTGTCACTTGCATAATGGATTTGCAGCATAACTGTTGGAAATTGAATGGTGATTAATACTGCCAAACAGAAGAATATGTTACAATAATATTGTTGAATGCAAAGATAATAATCTATCTTTGTTTACATCTGCAATTAATGTAGTTGAAGAAACCTTTCATATATAAGATTTATCTCTACTGGATGAGATTACAATCGTACGTCGCTATTCATACAGTAATTGATGCATTTCATTAGAACGTAATTGAAAACAAGATTTATATCGCCATGCAAAAAGTAACATTGATAAATATTTTTATTATTAGCCATGATGTCAGCTGTGAGCTTGTAAAGTACTCACTGTGTTTGTGTTGTGCTGAGTACTGTACATCATATGCACTGGAGGTCGCAATACTGTATCATGATTAGGGATAAGAAACTGCTAGCATTTCTTCCCTTATACACACCCTCTGTCAGCTTTAAAACCACCTTCTCCAGTCCCAATATCACTTACTCTTCCCCGTCTCTGTCCCCATTTAAGCTTGGGATCTTTTCTCTCTCCTCCCTTCTCTCTCCCCATCCCAAATATGTGTTACGTTTTAGTTAGTTTTGTTTTTACAAATCACCAGTGCAGATGCACTGCTAGACAGCCAGAGGCGGAAGCCAATGAAGTGGCCCAGCCCTGAGCTTCTGGAAAGTTGTGAGGTTTTCGACTGAACCAGCCGCATTTTCCATACTGGCGAGAAGTGTGGGGCATAAACCCTGCATCTAGCCTCATTTTTGCTGCAAGAATTAGGTGGAAACTCCATAAGGATGAGTCTGTGAAGTCTTCCTCACAGTCAGTCATAGTTTGTCCCCTAGAAGGACCTCTTAACCCCCATTCCTTAGTGGGGATGCTTTTACCCGTCCTGTGCCATTACCCAGCAGAACTAAAACAATACAATTTAGAGAAAAAAAAAAGACTGAAATTAACCAGCGGTTTCTTGGTGATTGAACAAAAACTAATTAACTTCTAATCTAATCTAATTAATCTAATCTCTAATCTAATCAATGGAAAAAATCTTGTGTTTTCTTTTAGGGCAAAAAATAGGTCCTTTGGAAGACAGCTCATAAGTAACAGTATCACAGGTACAAGTCATTATGAACGGGTGATCCTATTGATTGTAGTGAAACAAAGAAATCAAAAGAGAGAAACTTTCATCCTAAAATGCTGGTTCATTGCTGGCAAATGGATGTGGCTCTTCATTTATTTGCTAGCATAATTTATCAATTGTATGAGACATAAGCAAGTATAATATTAACAGTGGCTAATTTTATGCCCAGCATGAAGTCTTATTGCTGGTCAGAAGGATGCTGTAAAAAAGTAATTAGAACCATTGGAAATAATGACCCACAGCTTCAGTAATACATGGGCAAGTCTCAATCCGCAGTTTTCTCAGTTAAATTAAATTAACTCATGTTGCCACAGCACTGTATCATATGCCGATGACCTATTAAAAGTAAATTAATCCTTCTTCCATACAGAGAGCTGGGATTGTTCCTTGTGCAGAAAAGTCACATGTGGGGAACAGGAAACTGCGTTCCCACCCATGGAGTTTCTGCTGGTTCATTTCTTTTGGGGAGAGGGCTCAAAGAATGGGTCAGGGGTTGCCCCTTAACCACATGTATTCCCTAAAATTCATTCAAGTCGCATGCTAGGTCCTTCAAACACTTCCTGGATCCCCTATCCACAGTGACAGCCCTGTTTCTACAGGAGCTGGGCTCTCCCCAGAAGCTCCCTCCGATGGGGAAGGGAGAGTGCTAGTAAAATGAAGCTCTCACTGTCACCATTATCTTTTGGGGTGATTTCCTGCTCAGATCCCTCTGCGCAACTGGGTGGAGGGCTTCTGTGTGATAAGGAGGGGAAAGGTGCTGCAGGGTTGCATCCTTGAACTTCGTGTCTGTCTGGAACATGCCAGATCCGAGTTCCCGCATTTCAGCAGCAATGGGGAGTTTGTGTGATGAGCAGTACCCTTCCCTTGCACTGTCAGCGAATCACAGGTACTGTATTTATCCAACACCTGCCTGCATGCCAGTACATTTTCCCCAGGCAGTAGTTACATCACGCATTCTTGTAGGGAACAGCATCCGCTGCATTAAAAGCACTGCTGGTCTGTGGTAGGGTAGCCTCCAACTGCTGCAGAAGCTGCCTTAGCATCAGCAACAAATTCTTCTTGCTCACTGAATACAGAAAGTTGCTCATAATAGTAAGTAAAGCAGCACTTCATTCGGAAGGGGATGCAGGGGATATGGGAAGAAAATAAGATCCGAGCTGCTGAAGTGATTAATGTGGCTGCTTATGATGAAGGAAATGAAGAGTAGAAATCTGGGTAAGCAATGACCGCTCCAGGAGAACGAATTTCATTGGAACTACGGAACAAACGGATATGCCGACCTCCCGCCAGTTACTGCTGGAGTTTTAAAGCAAGCCCTGGGAGAGCATTTAAAGTTTTGCTCTCGTTGATTGGCGGCTGCCCAGAGTTTCCAGCGCCAACGTAAGAAGGCTTTGCTGGGAGATGCACAACTGCCGCCACCTGTTCGTTTTTAATGCTGAGACATCTTAGAGAGAAATTGGAATGAAGGGGTTTCAGTAGCACATTTCGCACTGCCCATTAAGCATGAGTGAGACAGAGAAGGATGGAGGTCACCGATATACATGCTGACGTGCATTTCTCTGCAGGCAGAGTCTGTTCCGTTTCTGCATAACAAGACCTCGACAGTACTGCTGATTAGGGTAACAGCTGTTTGCAGAAAGATTGGTGTATCCCCACGCCTATCTTCTATCCATGGCACTTACCTGGGCCCCATTACTACAGTATCTGAGTGCATCTCACTTGTTACTGTATTTATCCTCACAACATCCCTGAGCAGCCGGGAAGCTTATCCCAGGTGGGGAATCAAGGGCCGGAATGTTTGAAGTATTTAGGCACCTAAAGATGCAGAAGGTGCTTCGTGGGATTTTCAAAGGCCCCATAGGCACCTAACTCCCACTGAAAGCCCTTGAGGAGAGGTCTTTGCCCTGTAAACCCATATGCTTTAGAGCAGGGGTTTTCATACTTTTTGTATTGTGACCCCTTTCACACAGTAAGCCTCTGACTGTGCCCCCCCCTTACAAATTAAAAATGGGGGGATTCATTTAATTTAATGGGGGCTCAGGGATGTCAGCCCCACAGAGCTGACAGTGTGCGACCCCCAGTTTGAGAACCCCTGCGTTAGGGCAAAAACAGCTCCAGCGAAGTGGTGTCTGGGGAAAGCAGTAGAATCTCCAGGCCTGCTTCTGATCTTGCTTTTACACCAGGCTAACGGCATTCTCACGTCACACTGGTGTAAGTAGGATCAGAATCAGGCCCTCAAGAGCCCTCAGCACAAAAGCAAAAGAAAAAAAAATAAAGGGCGTAACTGCCAGTCACTAGGATGGAAAACGTAAGAGGGAGAGCAAACAATGAAGAGCTCTAGTGTCTCTACTGCTGTAAGTGCAGGCTTACCCCAGCCTGGCAGGTTGGAATCCTACAGAAAGCTCCTGGAAAACAAATGTTGATTCTGAATGATCCGCTCATCGCTAAATCATTTCCTATCATTATTAGCCTCCAAATTGGTTCTGCTCTGGGAGACTGAATAAGGTTTTAACTCAGGAAAGCAGTGTGTGTCTTAAACGAGTGCTTCAAATGAAAGTATTCTGTAAACATTACTCAGACCCCCTTCTTGTGCATAAATCCCCAGCTGCCCTGCGTGGCTTTGCATAGATTTTCTGCTGCTGGTTTAAAGACAGGTGTCTGAGGGATTCATTCAGGAGATCTAAAATAAATCATACAATAAACCACCTGCAATCCTGAGTGCCAAAAATTAGTAGGGTGATTCTTTTCTCACTTCCACCAGCATAAAGTCCTCTGAGGGCAGGGTGACCAGAGAGCAAGTGTGAAAAATCAGAACGCTTTTTTTTCAGGGGAGGGGGTATAGCTGCATATATAAAACAAAGCCCCTAATATCAGGACGGTTCCAATAATATCAAATGGGTGCGAGAGGAGAATTGGACCCAGAGACCAGAATCTAAACACAAATGTGTATTTGTAAATACAGTCTTCACTGAAAGAGTCACAGTTTGTAATGGCATCACTCGCATTCATTTACAGATTTAAGGGTCTCAGATATCTTTTGCTTAAGTCTGATTTTTAAAAAAAGTTAAATGGATGTCTCTCGGTTCGCGGAGCAGCTGGAATAAGATGGTCGCAGTCTCTGCTAATGATTAGGAGGACATAGGGAAATACTGTAATGAAATACCCATGGCTGACCCACGTCAGCTAACTCGGGCTTGCAGGGCCCTTTAATTGCACTGTAGACATTCAGACACAGGCTGGAGCCTGGGCTCTGGGACTCTCCCTCATCCCAGGGTCCCAGAGCCCGGGCACCAGCCTGAGTCTGAAAATCTACACTGCACTTAAACAGCCCCAGAGCCCCAGCACTGCGAGCCCGGGTCAGATGACCTGGGCCAGTTGCGGGTGTTGAATTGCAGTACAGTAACTCCTCGCTTAAAGTCGTCCCAGTTACCATTGTTTCGTTGTTACGTTGCTGATCAATTAGGGAACGTGTTCGTTTAAAGTTGTGCAATGCTCCCTTCTAACGTCATTTGGCAGCCGCCTGCTTTGTCCACTGCTTGCAGAAGAGCAGCCCGTTGCAGCTAGCTGGTGGGTGGTTGGAACCAGGGTGGACTGGCCGCCCCCTTATCATCTCCCCCTATCAGCTCCCCGCTCCCCTAAGTTCCCTGTGCTGCAGCTGCCTGCAGTTCAGCTGTGTCCCTCCCCCCACTGCCATGTGCTGCTCCTGCCCTCTGCCTTGGAGCTGCTCCCAGAGACTCCTGCTTGCTGTACGGGAGGGAGGGAAGGAAGAGGGAGGCTATGTAAGTGATAAGTATTAGAATTATAACGTTTTGCTATTATGCCCAGGGTGTGGTATTGATTATTTAACAGATGTCTGAACTTGTGAGAACAGCGAGCAAACTGATCGGCCTGGGAAGCTGAGTTTCCGGTGCCTTGCACCTTGTTCCTTCATCTACATCTGGGCAAAGTAGGTGGGAAATGCTACCAGATTAGAATGGTAAAGTTTTATACCCACTTTGTACATGGAGTCTTACCACTAACTTCAATGGGCTTTGGCTCGGGCCCTCAATGAGTACCTAAGGTGCAAGGCATTGGGGAACCGAGCGGGGTGAGAAGAAACGCTCAGATTGAACATCAGAGTGCAGCCGGTGATATAATCCCATCTTGACTGCATTACAGACTCGAGTCACCCACCCGCTCTTTGGTGATGGAGGCTCCAAAGGGAATCGAAATTAACGCAGAGGCCGGCAACATGGAAGCCACATGCAGGACGGAGCTGAGGCTGGAATCAAAAGATGGAGAGGTAGGAAATGGGAAAGGAACCCTAAACCAAAACCAACCTGCAGATTTATAACTGCTTCATCCACTTAGCAACCTCCTTTCAAACAGTGGTTTAAAAACAATGGTGAAGCTGGCCCAGATACGCTAGCAGTGACTGAACACATCGTGTGCAAACTAGATTCCCTCCATGGAGAATACTCAGCTGATTCATTATTTTTAAAGTGCTTGGATAATAGCATCTGTTGTACAAGGAGATTTATGCAGCTGTAAAATTGCACTATACTCCTAAATTCTCTGTTTGGCTGTCAGTTTAAAATGAGATTTACTTGGCTAACATCATTCAATCTTAGATCATGAATTTTGCAATGAGAGGAGTTTAATTCACCTGTATAGGTCTGCAAAGCTTTTGTAACCAGCTGTTTTGATTTTTGAGGGAATAGTGTCAGGAAAAGCTACATCAGTTAACTACCAGAAGGAAAAAAGAGGGTTAAAAAATGGGGAAAACCTAGAATTGGGTGGAAATTTTCAGATTAATAGTTTATTTTCCCCAAAAAATGCACTTTTGGGTAAATTGAAACTGCAAAATCAGGTTGAACTTGGCAAATAGTTTTGGCCCCCCAAAAAAGGAAAATATTTTTGAAAGAGCTGAAACATTTTGTTTCAACATTTTCTATATGAAACATTTCAACTTCTCATTTTGAAATGATGTTTCATTTTAAAGTTAGCTGGATTTATTTTTAAAAATGTGTAATTACAGCTGCCACTGCTTCCCCTCTGGACCCATTTGCATGAAAAATTCTATTGCTCGCCTCTCAGTTTTGCAATGAAAGTTATTAATTTAGCAATTAAAGATTACAACCCATTACTAATTCTCTCTCTGTCTCTCTCTCCCCACACCTCACTTCAGATCACGCTGAATGCTGCAAATATCAGACTACCTAGATTGCCTCGAGCATCCCACTCCTCTACTGGATCCAGGCAAAAAATCTACGAGCTGTGTGTGTGTTCCAATGGGAGGTTATTCCTGTCTCAGGCAGGAGCTAGTTCCACCTGCCAGATAAACACAAGCATCTGCTCTTAAGAGACGGTTCGCAGCAGGCATTGCAGGCAGCACAAAGGCCCTGTTCTGGTCTCACAGATAGCAGCTGCCAACTATTTTTGCTAGAACCCAGAAAGCCTATCAAAGACTTTTTTGTGTGTGTGCGCGTGTGTGAATATATATATATGAATATATATATATAAAAAGATATATATATCCTCTGTGTAAAATGATGTTTCAGTACAATGAATCCCAGGGTGACCCTATTACATTCTGTTAAATTGGACTCACTGCTCTCTGAACCCTTTTGTATTAATATAGTCTAATGGCCCTCCCTTATTACTCACCGTCTCCTCATAGCAATGGGAACAATGTCTGATTCAGTACATGAAGTGACGTACTCCTGGCATCACGCAAGAGGAGAACAACAACTCTGATCATTTTTGCACCATTAAAAATCAGTGGCAACAGAATGGCCAGCAAGGCAGAGCAAATGGCCTCGAGAACTCCAAGACGCCTGTCACTAAATTACACTCTATTTTAAATCTAAAGTAGAGCAGTCTAATTGGGAGACTCTACACTGCCCACCAGGAAAACTGGGTTTGATTCCCAGTGCTGGTCTCCCACCACTTAGCCTTGGGAAGCAGGGAATATAGGCCCCAATCCTGTTCTCGGTGGAGTAAATGGCAAAACTCCCATTGACTTAAGTGGTGCTGGATCAGGCCCAGAGAAGGTAGAGAACAGCATGGATCATTCATCTGTGAAGCACCCTGCCAGCGAAGGGGCGATGTTTAATGGGCTCTGAAGGGAACCCCTTTCAGTCCTCCTGGGCAGATAGAGGTATAAAAGATCAGGGAATTTGACATGTACGTGGGGATCACTGCCTCTGGGAGAAAAATCAAATTCAGGCTAATTCTGTTTTCCTGGGGTTTACAATAGTGATCCCTGTTTGTGTAACTCACATTTTATTACGTTACTTTGCATCAACAGGAAAACTAACTGTGTGAATGCCACATCCCCCGTTAAAAAAAAAAAGCTTTGATTAAAAAAAAAAAAGGCGAGAGAAAAATTGTTGCAATTACAAAAATACCAGGTCTGCATAGCCATCAAGTGTTCTAGTTCACCTTAGAGAAGGGGTCGGCAACGTTCGGGTGCTTACCCTGGCGAGCCGCGTGCCAAACGTTGCCAACCCCTGCCTTAGAGCATTCAGTCCTACACTATAGGAGTAATTCTGCTTTTAAAATAAACCACCTCTCTCTCTCTCTCTCTCACTCTCATACACACACACACACACACAGTCTGAGAGACAGTGAAACTCGCACAAAAGAGAAGTATTATCCAAATTCTCTGCAGGGATTTTTTTTTTTTAAACAGGGAGGACAGTCTGAGGTCACTCACTTTTTATGGAAATTGCAAATATCAGAGATGCTGATTATGAAAGAGGACTTTTAAAAAATGTTTTATAAAGATCATGACCAAATAAGGTCATGGAAAAGTAAGGCTTTGGGCTCTGGGTCATGTTGAACTTGAACCCAAATAACTCAGTATTTGAATCTGGTTTTCATGAGTGGGGGGTTTTCCCTCCATGAGGCATTTATGGGAAATGAAAAATGTGAGATCTGATCTTGTCACACTGTTTCCATTATCCAACAATGGGAATACCATGAGCAGTGTGGAGATCTCATAGTTACTGGGTTTCAACTCCATCAATGGCTCCCCCAGTCATTTAAGAAGCCTGTGAAAAACATGTATGGTAAATTTTTCAAAAGTGCCTAAGTCCTATTAACTTTCAATGTGACCTGGGTTGCTAAGGCATTTAAGTGCTTTTGAAAACTTTACCCCTATACAAATACTCAAACCTGTGCATACCTCTGGTAATACTGAAAATACATTGATTTCACCCAAACAATTTTCCAGATTAAATATCACAAAAACAAAATGTTTAGAGACAGTTTGGCCAATTTCTACCTGAGTCACTTGTATTTTCTTGGGGGCTCGAGAGTGCCAGGTTTCTGGTTTTTTTAAATGCGCATATAGGGCATAATCCAAAGCCAGATGAAGTCAATGAAAAGACTCCCATTGACTTGTATGGAACTTGGATCAGGCTGTTAGAAAAATAACCTATCCCACATCGGTCCTTCTGGTTGTTTTGCTCACTAACAAAGCACACTTGAGGACACCCATAAAATTTTACACTTGACGGAGGTTGAAAATTATTAGTTCTACAATTTTCTTAGTGTTGCAGTTAGGTTAATTGTCAAGTTCAAACTATTTGTTAATTAATGCAAAGGGTCACCCAGGATAACAATTGTATTGGGACATAGGACTATACCATCTCTGTTCAAAGAGGGGAAATTGTGCCTATGCCTTAAGTCAATGCACTCAGCAAGGAGAAGCACATCATATTTATCTTGTTATTAAAACTACTTTATTTTTGTGGGGGGACAGTTGGAAGGGAGGGAGGCGGCTGTCAACAGATGTCATGGGAGCCGATGGTGCAACATGAAGCAGACTTAAGTGAAATCCATAAAGGCTGTGAGGGCTGCTGGAGTAAGTATAGACTTTTACCATATTAAATATAACAAAAGACAATCTATGTTACCTTCGGACCATAGCTGAAGTCCCACTCATAGCCCCAAGTGGAATACATTTACTGTAGTATTTTTTTCTCATTTCATTTTGTATTAGACAGTAATTCTCATCCTATGCAAGGGCCGATTCATAAAAAAAATTATTTGTCCAGGGTGAGCAAGGTTATAGCGAAGTTTGTACTGCAGAATTAGCGCATCGTGCAAAGATCTGCTTTTATTTCACTTTTCTCTCCCAATGATTGATTCTAGTGCTAGTGAAAGGTGCTGGGTAGAGCACCAGAACTGGCATGGGAAGGGCGGGGGTAGCGTGTAGTTTCCAGGACTGCACTGCCAATATTCCTCCACCTGGCCTAGCAGCTTCCACCCATGTGTTGGAGGGAAACTCAGTCTTTACCTTCATTCAGTCTTTGCCCTCCCTGCTGAACGGTTCAGTGCCATGTGCAGTGATAGTTCTAGTGATGTAGATGCTTATCTACCGGAAACTAAACTGAGAGCATCATGCTCATTTCACAAAGGCCATGAGAGAGCCTTGAGGCCATTCCATCATTTACCAGCCTGAACTGGATTTGAACTGATGACCGAAGTACCTGTCCCTATCACCATGACAGCTTGTTGTTAGTGCAGGTCCTCTTTGTCAGGTAAAAAGAGTCCCTTAGTTTTGGATAAATGAGGAGAGCCCAACTTTGTATGAGTACATAGAAAAGAGTGCGTTTCTAGCTTTTAAAATATTAAATTACATGCTGTTGAAAAAAAAAATCTCTTTGCTCTAACGGGTGAAATTCACTCCTGTGCAGACTTACGCACCTCTTAATTTCCACTTAAATCCTCACTTCGGGGCTTACGTGGTCTCCTAGACCTTGTGTGGTCCCCCTGCACAGTAGTCAGTTTCACCCAGTTAGAGAAAAGGTCTTCACTAAACAGAGTGTGTAAGTTCCTGCAGCTTCTGAGGGGCAATCGCTTTGCTTGGCAAAGTTTGAGGTAGGGTTAACACACGTAAGTTCAACAAAAGTGATATACTGAACTAAAGCATCCCTGCCCAATGAGGATAGAATGTCTGGAATATAAAGCACCTTCGTGCAAGGTACAGTACATTTTGGGGGGCATTTTTAGCACAGCAATGTTGCCAAGCAGCTCCTGTATTAATGGGAGTCACATGATTAAAAGAACCCTTGTGCAGTGACTTAAATTTTACCATTTCAGTGCTGATGGGAAGACAGGTCACACAAAATCACCTATTTTATTTCTTCCCTCTATTCATCTCCTACAAAAGGATCCCCTTCCCATTCCCCTGGGAGATTATTGTTTGCTTGAGAACAATGAAAACCTTTGCTTAAAAAGGGAAGGAATGTTACATGACACTAAACTCCAAGGGTGCCCGTTGGTTATTGTTAGGAGACAACAGTACTCTGTGGCTGGTAGTACTTTAGTAAATGGAGATCTAGTCAGTGCTGCAGTTCTTGATCATACAACACTGTGTGTCATTTGATAGGTTTAGTTTGCATATTTCTTTGAATAATTATTTTCACTGTATAAGATTGTTTCTGCCCATAGCCCGCTCATCTCCTAGGAGATCGCTACTCAAGACTTGCTTAGTTTCAATTTCATACACACAAACTGTCCACAGAAGTTAAAAGAAAATTTCTAGCCAACAAACGGATATATTTCTTTATGAATCGGACCCACAATTTGGTTCAGTCGTCATCATTTTCCCATGAAGGGCTGGTATTTATCTCAAATAAGGGTTCCTTTTATCTCTCGCAACTTAGACAGGCTGGGAGGGATAGGGAGACGCTTCTATTGAAGTCATTGGGATATATACCATTGACTTCAGTGCCTGCGGGATCCAGCCCAGGGTCTTTCTGGGTTCAGATTTAGGCCACTGAAGTCAATGGGAACACTGCCATCTATGTCAGTTGTTGCAGGATTGAGGCCGGACTCAGAATTGTACACAATTCTGCACTGAAGCTATGTGCATTCAAATTACTTGCTAATCAAGGGACTGTGTTATTGTCAATATACCTTAGGCAACCATGAATACTAAAGCTAAAGATAAATGCTTTTATGTATTGTAACTCTTGACTTTAATAGAACTTCAGTAACATGTTACATTTGCTTTAAATGCCACAGTTACTAAGTAGTAGAGAAAATGACTATTAGTGCTGGTCTTTACACAATACCTTATCCATATTTACTGTATGAACTCCCTGCCATAACAGGTATGTCAGGATGGTCTTTAAAAACAAAAAGACTTTGCCATTAGCAACAACAGAGTTCCTAAAACTGATTATATATCTGCATCCACTCTCCAAATTTCATTTGTTTAAAGTATGTATTATCCAGCAGTCAGCATAATTACTACACTGAGAGTTCAAATGAGATGTTAGCTCAAAAGGAACTGTCATGCAAAGGGAAAGCCAGGGATTACTACGCTATATATTAGAACTCCCCTAGAAATTTTTAGAAAGGTTAAAGTAGCGCAACTGTGGTCTATATTTGTTTCCTTCGATCAGGTGTTTTCAATCCGATTTTTTTTTAAACTTCAATACAAACATGATACAAAAAATAAATATTATGAACTTAAATGACCACCTGCAACATTCAGCATAACAAAATGAGGTCTAAACCAGGCTAACCCATTCCGTCTTCGAGACTGCTCCATCGTTAAAGAGGAAGATTCCTATAGCGCTTGGGAAGAGGTCAGGTTTGTTTGAGCCCCGTAGCCATGCAAAAGCTGAATGAACAGGTCTGTAATTGTTGCACCCCTTTAACGCGCAGGGCTCTTAAGTGGAATTGGCTTTTGTTTGAATTGGGGGGTTGGGAGTGTTTTTTTTAAATATTTGTTGTTATGGCTTTAAGTTTCATATCATAAAGGGGAGTGAGTCACAGACCAAAGACTGTTAGAAGTGCTGCCCCACACCCACTGTGTTAACTTAATGGTGCTTATTGGAACTGGGCAGGAAATCCAGAGTTCATTGCATAGCTTCAGTGCACTAGACTAGAACAGAGGAAAACAAACTCAGTTAATAGGGGAAAGAAAGTAAGCGACCTATTCTGTGCTGTGTACAAAAGGCAAAGAGTGGTCTAAAACTGAAAGAAGAAAAAATGCAGTATTGAAGAAGGTTGTTAATATCACAACATTTCTGGTGGAGAGGGATAAATAAGCTAAATGTTGTTAGCTGCTCATGTGCATTTTCGCCTTGATGTGTGTGGAACTCCGACAGCGCTAGTGAGACTTACCTGTGTAGATCAAGGAGAACCCTAAGCTTATGCTTCAGTGATGGCCGTGTTCCAAGTGATTGGCTTGCTGCCAAAAGGCCATGTGAAAGTTGGACTTATGAACACCTAATTGCACCTGCAGTGCAGAAGAGTAACTACGCCGTGACTGCTCAATCTTTAACACACATACAGTTAAACAGAATTACTGTTGGACTACTTTTTGGTAATTTTGTTGACTTTTTTTAAGTTTGAAATTTTATAATTCGAAAAACAAATGGGAAAAAAAGCTGGTAATAGATTTGTGAAGCATTTTCAACCAGCCGGTTGGAAATTTTCAAATCTGGAAATTTCAAAATATTTTAAAATTTTGCAAAACAGAATATTCTTAAATCTTCATTTCCCTCCTTCCTTCCCCCCCGCCCATCTCTAAACAATTACCACTGAATATTTAAGCAGGCAAAAAGCGCTATTGATGTGTGATTCAACTCAGTCCTTCCTTCCTCTCGGCACTCTATGCTTCTATAGAAACCCAACTACATAGGACTCAATGGGTGATCTAACAGAGCTTATGGTTGAGACACGGGGGGCGTTAGAAATTGGCATGGCATTGATACCATAGATTGGCCTACCCAGACAGCGATGAAGTAAGCAGGGGCAAAGCATGTTAATAGATAGCTCCTTAGTGATACTGATAAAGTGATTCTCTTTTGTCTGTTTACACTATTACCTTTAAATTAACAACACATTTTGGATGGATCTGATTGTGATTATATTCAGTCCTTGTTTGAACCAACCTGAGACAATGCCACTGATCCCATTTAAAGGCTGTTGTCGGACCCATTCGTGTCAGAATGTTGGGGAGCTTGTTTAATGAGGACGACAAATTTCCATCCACGTTAAACACCATGGTTTGGGATTGGGTTAGAAAAATAGGACTAGCTGGTCTTTAAACAAACATTGTCATGTTTGAAAAGCATGTGGCAATATATATACAGCCCTGACGCTTTCTAAAGCTAAGAATTTCCTAATCTGCAAATTGCATTCTATTGAGTCTTGTTTAAAAAGAAAAAAAAAAGCCACTCTTTTTTTGCAGGAAAGGTGGATATTTAAAGCTCCAGGACTATATATCTACAGAGAAAGGGGGAAAACCCTCAATCATAATTCCACTGAGACTTCCCAGGCACCTCACTTTAAACTAGAAGTGTGAGCCCCTGAACAATTAATTTTGCTACAGGTGTAATTCCTGTGTGAAAGTCAGCATCATCGTCACTTTCAGGAAATGTCTCATCTTATTGTTGTCACTCAGAGTCATGCAATGCCTATGATTTTCTGTCAGAAGCCTTCTGGTAAGTTAATAGCATCATGCTACCTATTCAGAGGAGATTGGGATTTCCTCTGAAGCATCTCATCTCTTTTTGAAAAGGTGAGATTGTTAGTTTTTAATCAGGATAAAAATAAATAAAAGGAAAGGGCCCCGAAGGAGCTATATGTAAGTTTTTGTCTTACAGTTAGTTCCACTTTGTCTTTCCACCATTGAGTGTGGGCATAGGAAGGAGAGATTTGTGCAAAAAAATATTAAATTTGCATTGTGCTCTGCTCCCAAATACTTAGGCTAAAGATATACTGCCTTAGAAAACAGGTCCTTTATCAGAAAGATTTTTAAAAAGGCACTTTGGGACCTTTCATCGGGTTCTCCTGGAACAGAAATGGTGAAACTTTCCAACACATTAGCCATCATAGGAATAAGCCCACTGCAAATCATGTCTCACGTGCATTTTTGCTTGTAACGGGAATTTAAAATTGCATTGTACTCTTGCATTTCCATCCCCCCCCACCCCCCGCTCCAAAAGGCTTAACCACTGATAAGAAAGAAAGCATTTTGAAGCCTGCTGAGGCTTGCTAAACGCATTATCACTTTCTAAAGCAATGTGATTTCTATATTCCTTTAAAAGATCTCTCATAATGGAACCCTTGAAGGCTCTTGAAGCAGGCTTGAATTGAAGAGCAAGAAAACCAATAATTTATGGGTGGTCCCATTTTTATGTATGATTGGATTACAGGAGCTGAAAAATCAAATGTTGCCATTCTGGTGCTGCCCACATCTTGTTAGCTACAGATATTTTTTCTCCTAAACTTTTTAACTAGATTTCTTATACAGTAGTGCCTACAGAGTAGGGAAATTAGCATCTTATTTTGAAAGAGAGTGGGCACGCCTGCTAATCATCCTTATCTGGGTCCTCTTCAGTTCTAGATATGCACACTATTATTATTCTAATTTGACTTTTTGGCAGTATTCATGATGTTGGTAACGGGGGTTAGACTAGACGACCCTTGCAGTCCCCTTTAACGCTATGATTCTATGTTACAGATTCTATGTATACACAGCCTCAATGGTATAAATAGCAACAAGAAATACTATACCCTAGTCTTGCTAGCCATCTTGCACCCCTCTATGGTGACCAGATAGCAAGTGGGAAAAATCGGGACGGGGTGGGGGGTAATAGAAGCCTATATAAGAAAAAGACCCAAAAATCGGGACTGTCCTTCTAAAATCGGGACATCTGGTCACCCTACACCCCTCAGGCATCTGTACCAATGCCAGAAGGTCCAACAGGGCCCGTTCTTAAAACTAACTCTGCTTTCTGCTCTAATTAAACTTCTATTCAGACAAACAGAAAAGTGCAGAAAGCTCAGGAAAAAGGAAATGTTTCAAATACTCACCTAAGAACATGAATCCTGTGAAGTTTTGGGATTTTTTTTTTACTTGCCTCATCATGAACTAGCTGAACAAGCAGTCTGAGATGGAAATAAGAATGAGGATGATGTCGGGTGACTAGGTTGTAGCTTGGTAGCAGTTTACTAAGTCCTGCCCCACGCAGAGGGGCAGATTCTCAGCTGGAGCTAATGCCATCTTCCACCGTTACTTCAGAGCGGTGCTGGTTTACAGCAGCTGAGGATCTGGCCCAGAAAGCCTGTCACCTTTGATGACATTGAAAAGGAGATTTTTGCCACCTACTCTAAACTACAGCCTGCTAATCGACGTGTGGAAATGAAAAAAAAAAAAATCAGATTAAACCAAAGTGGCAGAATGGTGGCTTATATTCCTTCTCCATCCGTGAGTCCCCACTATCGTGTTGGACCAATGAAAGAGCTCTCCTCTCGACTGCTGCTTCAACCCCCTGTCTGAAAATCAAGGCATGTTCATTCTGCTTTTCACCTGATCACCAGCAATCGGAGTTTAGCTGGCGATTGGGTAGATAACGTATGAGGCAGGGGAGAATACAGCTTGACCCTCTGCTGTGCTGATGATGGTAAGAACTCGATTTAGGGCCAGTTCTGCAGCATTTACTGTGACGAGCTCTTACTCACATGAGCAGTGGCACTGATTTTGGTCGTTGTCCAGGGAACTATCTATTCCATTCACGCCTCTGGAGCTACTCAAGAGGTCATATGCTACTCAACATAAAGGAGGATTAATTCATTTACTAACAACGGAATAAATCTAGGATGCAGAAGGCACAAAAAGAACAGCAACCGGTCTCCAACGTTCAGATCCAGATATGGAGCCATATCTGGAGTTTGCAGAAGTTTGAGGCGCGGGGGCTTGGATCCAGTGGTCTAGTTCAGATGCATAATTTTTATTTTTAGTCATTTTTTCTGACCTTGCCCACCCTTTATTTTAATAATTTGCCTCATGCAAATTCTAGTGTTTGACAGCCCATAAAATTGTTTATGTTTACCCAGTAAAATGCTTTTCATAGGGAGAATTGACTGCAGGACATAGCCTCTGCTAGTTTAAACAATGATATTTATACTGTCAAAACCCCATTCATCTACGTCATCAGAAAGCATGTCGATAGCAATTTTTCATCTGTGACAGTAAAATGCTTTCTCTGACCTCTATCCCAATACCCACCAATGACCTTGATAGTGTAAACATGACAAAATGAGTGTAAACTCTTACCACGGTTATCATTAAGAAACTCATATTTGTTTGGCGCTTTTTTTAATTTATGTGTGTGGTTGTGTGAGAAAATATAAAGCTTTTTTTTTTATCAAATAACATCAATCCTTGCACACTCTATGCAAAATTTTGTAAGCATTGCAATAATGCTATGAATTACACAAGGAACTATTTTAACTTTATTACACTTTCTGTATAAAAAAAGATTTGTATTTAAATGATTTAAACTGCAAACTTGTAAAATATATTAATAAAATAATGATTGTTAAGAAGGGAAGAAATGTTCCTTTTTTTGCTGGGGGAAAAGTGGATGGGGGACATGTCACCAGTGAGCCTAAACTTTTATAGGTACCAAGGGTTTGCCAAGCAGGATGAGACCATCGCGTCCAATATCTTGTCTCTGATAGTGGCCAACACCAAATGCATCAGTGGAAGTTAAAAACTGCAATAGGTAGTTATAGGAAAATCTGTCTCCAGAAAACGTTTCCTCCTGACCCCCTTTATCTGGGCTTGGCTTATGACCTGAAGCAGGAGAGTTTATCTTCCTTCTAAAACTCTTGGTGTCTTTAAATTCTTACCGTTATAAAAGTCTGGATCTTCTTGTTATCAATACAAATGTCCAATCCTTTTCTGAGTTTTGCTAATTGTATCGTGTGGCAACATATTCCACATTCCAACTATGCTTTATTTGGACAAAAAAAATCCTTAAGAATGTGCTTTCCCTCCCCCCCACTGAACATCCCCTTTTTTTGGACTATGAGAAATAACTTCGCTTGCTCTAGGAATCTTACATGTTGTGAGAAATTGCCTGAGCTTTCTCCCGTCACGTCTCAGCCTGATCATAGAGAAATGATGGACTCATCCAACAGTTTTAACGATCCAGCCAGTTGTGTTAAATGGCTAATTAATCAATTGTTCATGGGTGACTCCATTTCAGGCAAACACTTGTGAGAGAAATCATCCTGCTTGGGATTGCATTTTAAATGTGAATTTGTTTTCATTAAATTTCACCATTAAATGAAAGGATTGATTGGTGTTCGTTATCCAAACCAATAGCTAGAAATCAACCCATCTGAAGAATTGTGCATTCCTACCAGACGAAAAGTAAATGCAAGCTCTAATGATCACAGCCTCCGGATGTCCAAAATTCACACGCTATCGCAGTTTATTAACCAAATTGTATTGGCTTCTGCAGGCGTCTCTCAGTGGCGCTCCCTACTCCCATTCATGCTCTGTCTTTAGTGAACGGTAGTTGAGTTGATTTTTCCACTTCAGCAGCTGCAGCTACAAGTCTTGCCCTCAGCTTAGAATTTTCAGCAAGTTGGCAAAGGAGTAATTTCTAGGTTCATTTTGACTCAAGACTGTGCTCCCAGTGACTTCATAGGAATGCCATATGTGATAGGCTGAGTGCCTCGGGACCAATCCTGCTAGATGTGGCGTGCCCACAACTTCAACTGAAGTCAGTGGACCCGCTCCTGCTCCCACTAAAAAAAATCAACACAGCAAATGAATCCAGGGGCAAATAGGACATGTAGCGGTCCTCGGCACAGGGGTGAATTTCACCCCTAACAGTAGCATAGTTCGCTGCAGTTGTTACAATACCATACTAGCTTAAAGAGTCTATCACAGCTTCAGTGACAGCAAAATACCTCTTGGAAAATAAACCACTTTTTTTTTTTTTAAATAATAAACCAAACATTTTGAGTAACTCCTGCAGTATATTCTGGATACTAAACAAAAGAGGGCAGCATGATACCAGGGAATATCAATATCTGATTGTCCACCAGACAATAGGATTCAGACAACAGTAAAGCACATGCCAGCAAAAGAAATTCAAGTCCCAGTCCTGCAGCTCTTATTCAGGCCAACCTCCACTGGCATAAAGAGGAGACTGGGTGAAAAAGGCCACGCAATCAGGCCCTGCAGCAGCTCGAGAACCAAGGAAAATCTGTCAGCAACTTCGTCCGTTCAGGGTAGGCTCAGCGGTGGCTTAACTCTGCTGCCATGGAAGTCGGTGGGAGTTTTAGTATTGATTTGCAGAGCAGCAGAAGTAGACCAATGCTGAAACTCTTACCCATAATCTTCCCCTTCCAAGGAGTCAGGAAGTAATCCAGCCAAAATTTTAGACAAGTGTATTTGCAGATTTTTGTCCCCACCCCCCACAATAAACATATTCCGCCATACGAAATCCCGTGATTGGCCTGTCGAACACTCTTGCCTGCATAGTGGCGCTCTCATTTGCTCAGTTGTTTCCCCCCCTCCCCATTAAATTATTTCCCCCTGAACTGTCAGCCCAGTAAAAGGAAAAGTCTATTTTAACTCCTTCAAATTCCAGCCTGGGGCTATATGATCTTTTCCACAGACCTCCCTCCCCACGACTGCTGGGAAAGTAAGTGGCCAGTTCTGGGGGTGAGGCTTTTTCCAGAGGAAGGGAAACTGCCCCACCACAAGAGGTTGGGTGGGGGGGGGGGAATATGAAAGGGGATCTTTGCAGAGAGTCCCCTGCCCATCTCTCTCTCTGATGGGTTTTGTATGGGATGGGATGGGATGCTACAGGCTACCTCACCCTGAAACCTCAACATGATCCAATATCTTACGCTAATTACTAGTTAGTAGAGAGTATGGCACAGCAACATTTCTTCAATGCAAAGGGGGCTGTTTGCTCCAAAAAATCCTGACTTTTCCCAAAATCAAAATTTTGCCATAGAAAATGGTCAGTTTTCACATTTAATTTTTTATATATTATGTTTTTTAAATCATTTCTCAGTTTTCTCCTTTTCCCCTAGAAAAATTATGAAATATTGAGTTTTTTAAAAAAAATAATGGGGAAAAATGGAAAAGGGAGCAATTAAAAACAGCTGCAGACCGTTCTTTTTGAAAAGGGCACAAAAAACTGAAAACCCAAAAGTGGGACCATTCTAACCCCTGCGAGAACAGAAACAGCTTCAACATTTTAAAATTTTATGCACAATTGTTTTTCCATTTTTATTTTTTTTTTACCAACTCCTGTTGAGCTTATTTGCTGTTGAACTTCATTGTTAAAACAAAGTTCATTGAGATGAACACTGAGAAGTGTCCAAAAGCAGTAAGGAAATGAACATTTTGAACAGGGCTATTCCTGACTGCCACCCTACGCCTACGCCCAGTAGGGTCAATGGAAAAATTCCCTTCGACTTCAGTGCTTCTAGATCAGGTTCCCCCTATTTGAGATGCCAGATAGCTTCCTATATGAAGTCTCCCACAGGAAATTCACCCCCTCATTTAACATGCTTCACAGCGGATCAGAGCTACTGAAGGATACAGCAGGCAGCGAATGAGAAAGTGAAGATAACCAATTTAGAAAAATGTTGCTTTTTGCTCCCCCTGCTTTCTCCGGCAACCTCCAAACCCCACAGCACTCTCCGTCTGAGTCGTGCGGCTCAGCCAGTAAGAATCCCGGGTTAGGCAAAGCTTCCCTGTCTCCTATCAAGAGAGCTTTATGTTTTTTGGCAGGTGCAGGCCAAGGACACTGCAGATTTATGTGCATGTGCATCTTGTATCATGGGAGAATGTAAAATAACATTAAGACAGGGTGAGGCACGTTAGTCTCAGGAGCGAGAAAGGCAGCATATATTTGGGACACGGCCATCTGCTTTCAGCAATGAGTAACGGCCCTTCTCACCGGCTGGCTATTTCCGCGTACAAATAAAGGCCTCTATGACATCTAACAAGTGTCTTAATTTGGTTTGGCACCATTTCCTGTTGCTAAAGCCATGAGCTATGGCCACTGACGTTGGCCACGGCCATGACCTTGCAAAGCTGGAATGATTTTGCTACAAATCCTTCATTTCATAGTACCCCTTTCATTGGAGAAACGCTCCTTTACTAACCCTCGAGTCCTTGGGTACAGAGAAGTACAACTATTAAGGATTTTTTAAATATTTTTCTTTTAAATCTGTTTTCCAGACTTCCATTCCCCCTGCTCCCCCTACCTGAGTGCACTACTTCCCTTATTTAGATTTTGGGATCTCTATAAAGTGGCTTCCAAGGAAAAGTCCAATATGGAATCCAGAAGCAAACGTACAGAATGAACCCCTCACCCATGTGTCAATCAAGCTGGACTCAAGTTTGCTGCCCTTGCCCCTCCCTTGTGTGAAGCAGAGGGTGGGGCCTAGCAGGGTACATGAATGTCTGGCTGGGCCACTGGGGAAGATGCAGATGAGCAGAGGTAGAGAGAGTTTAACCCCAGTTCAGCCCCAGTTTCAGAATGTGCCGCTCTCATTGAGGTCCATAGGAGCTGGGCTAGGCCCACCTCTGAATTTCCCCTCCAATATTTATAGCAGTGAGAAGCCAACTTACTGTAAAAGACCCAACGCCGACCTGAGCTGCAAAGCTGGGATCCAAATTCTTTCAGGTGTGTTTGGATTTGGAGGTTGGGTTTGGGTCTGTCTTTGTGTCTTTGCAATTCAGGCCTAGGACCAGAACAAAAATAAGGACCATCTGGGCTTAAGGGCAGGAGTAGGCTAAACATAAACGACACTCCTGAAAGATCAGAAACAGCCTTTTACTCTAGTTGTTGGCATGCAGGGATCTAGCTCAGTGCAACTGACTTTCCCGCTCTGTGTGGCTCTCTCTAAGATAGGGTTACCATACGTCCGGATTTTCCCGGACATGTCCGGCTTTTGGGGGCTCAAATCCCCGTCCGGGGGGAAATCCCCAAAAGCCGGGCATGTCCGGGAAAATCGGGAGGGCTGGGTGGTGCTCGGCCGGGGCCTGCGGTGCGGGGCCGGGGGCATGGTGCCGGGCCGGGAACCAGGGGCGCAGTGCAGGGCCGGGCGCGGGGCCGGACGGGGAGCTGGGGGCGCGGTGCCGGGCCGGGGTCCGGGCTGGGAGCCGGGTCGGCCGGGCCCGCGGGGAGCCGGGCCGGCGGGGAGCCGGGTCGGCCGGGCCCGCGGGGAGCCGGGCCGGCGGGGAGCCGGGTCGGCCGGGCCCGCGGGGAGCCGGGCCCGCGGGGAGCCGGGTCGGCCGGGCCGGCGGGGAGCCGGGCCGGCGGGGAGCCGGGTCGGCCGGGAGCCGGGTCGGCCGGGCCGGCGGGGAGCCGGGCCGCCGGGCCGGGGGTGTGCCGGGCCGCCGGGGGCCGGCAGTGCTGGGCGGGCCGGGGGTGGTGGGCCGGGGCCGGCACCCCAGGGCCCGAGCCGACCCAGGCTGGAGCCGCCGGGGGGGCTAGCCTGGGCTGCGCCTCCTCCCCCCCACACCCCCCTTACCTGCTTCAGGCTTCCCGCGAATCAAATGTTCGCGGGAAGCAGGGGAGGGGGCGGAGACTTTGGGGAGGGGGCGGGGTTGGGGAGGGGGTATGGGCGGGGCTGGGGGCGGGGCCGGGGGCCGTGGAGTGTCCTCCATTTGGAGGTACAGAATATGGTAACCCTATCTAAGATGAGCTGCTTTTGCAGAGGGCAGTAGCCTTCTGCCACTCACACTGTTTCGGAGAATCCGAATCCCTGGGGAAACAGCCCAGCTGGAGGCAGAGGGGAAAGTCTTGTTGTGAGCATGATTAACTAGAGGAATAAGCTCTGAGTCACTCACTGTGCTGCCACGCTCATAAAAGTATTTAGCTCCCTGCTTTGAATAGGGACTGCAAGGAGGACTTTAAGATAAGCATTGGTAGGATTATAAGAAGACAGGCAGGCTATTTGAGATTTTAAAAAAGGCATTCAATAGGTTATAATGAATTATTTGCAATTAAATAACATTTATGATCTGTTAAATGCAGTTAATGTTGCAGAGCTGTATGAAGTGACCCTAATTGCATATTAAAGAAGTGCTTTTTTTTTTCCAGTGCATAAAAACTAATTAGCTGAAGAGTGAGTCACTCAGACTGGACCATCATTTGGGCAACAGACAGTGAGCTGAAAATTATACATACACTGTGGGGCTTTTGATGTCAACAGTTGTGCTAGCCAATGTTGCTGAACATGTATCCAGACAGAATAAAAATGCAATTTGCTAGCAGCCTCTTCATATAACATTGCCATGGGTCAGATTTCCTCCACCCCCCTTTTCAATCTGCCTAAACTCTAAAATGGCATATCAGCCATATGTAGTGCAGACATTTGCTTTTGCTGACAGGCAGCTGTGAAGTTAAATGGACTCTAGAAGACAATTCTATCTGATCTAAATGTAATTATGTGGATAATTCAGCAGTGCAGTTTGCATTCAATGATATTGCTCCTTCGCTTTCTACCGAGAAAGCAGCACTGGTGAAAGGTGACCAAATGACAAGGGAAAACAAAGCCCTCTCTTTACCCATAGGGAAAGATACGTCGCAAGGAGAGGGGAGTGCCAGCATCTTCACATATCGCCCCTCACTCCTGACCTAGAGGGGACCAGATATAGGGGTGAAAGGTCAGTCCATACCCACACACTAGGAAATGGACCACAGCCGGCTACCAATTGCACATACGCCAAATGCCCATTGGTTGGAAACTCTGTCTGATCACCAGGTTTTGAATGTGAACCCCTACAGTAGACACTGAAGTCTGGGGATCCCAGCTCCCCTGCATGCCGTGTCAGGGTATTTTGGCAACGTTTCTCACAGCGCTGGCGGCCTGTCCAGCGAGACGCCCTCCCTGCAGCTCAGCTAGTACTGGGGAGCGGGTCTGATGTTAGTTCTGCTTTGCAGGGAGGCAGACGTCCCCCTCTGCGTGGCGGCTGAGCAATCGCAGAGATTTAGTCCCATTATTGTCCAAGCTGCCTGGAAGCTGCCTGTTGCCAGTAAGTCCTGCTTAATGCAAAGCTTTCCTTGCAAGAGGAGATCATTTGCCATCTCCCAAGGGGATTTTGCCTAAAGAAGCAAATACCTGTCAATTTTCACTTTTAAATAAATAAATACATAAATAAAAACCCCTCTCCTGTAAAGCTAAGCACAGAATTCAGGCAAACTGATTTTCGTGCATACGGAAGGAATCCAAACTTACATTGGCATTACGGTCAGACTGTAGCACTGCACATTCCATCAGTCTGTACCAAAATATGGACTGGGCAATATTTTCACCTAGCGTGAACTGGCACTGCTCCATTGATGTCGCTAGAGCCATGCCAAGTCACACCCGGCCCACGCTTAAATGAAGGCCCTCTGAGAAGCGGCACGGGAGACAGTTTAGAAAGCAAAGCACGTGCCTTAACAATGTTTAGCTTCAAATAGGCATGAGCCATCTTGCTAGTTGGTGTATTAGGGTAGGCACCACAGCATGAAACAGGATCAGTCTCTCTCTGCGGAGGAACTTCTTTCTAAATAGGGTCGGATCCTCAGATGGTGTAAATGACCACGGCTCCATTGAAGATCCTGACTATTGACTTCAGTGGAGTGACACCAATTGATACCAGCTGGTGCTTCGGCCCTTACATCTCAGTGACTACATGTGCTAGACAGTTGAGGGTATGGAATAACTCATGCGTATCAATCAGAAAGGGGATGTAAATTTCCCCAGTTGGGGGGTTGGATTTCAGACGGCCACTCTCAGTGCTCCTCCTCCCCGCTAGTGCTGTCTTTGCACATCTCTCCCAGTGTCACGTGAGAGGTCTTACCGTGGGTTACACAGTGGCATGTAATGTACCGTGACACCTCAGAATTACAGAAAAACTGATTTATTGAGAGGATCAGAAGGATATTGTACCTGCTCTCAGGCAGCGGCCTTGAAATACAATTGGAGCTGTGAAGCAGACAGGTGAGTGATGGGCTGAGAAATTGCAAAGCCACTTGGAATTTGTCTGCCAAAGCCTGGAGTTCTTGGTCGGGTTGGCAACATCCAACTTGAATTCACTATAGCCAGTAATGAGCATGGCTGTGATCTGCTGCCACGGAAAACACTGGGAAAATGACCACTGACCTCAGTAGGACAGAGGCTGCCACTATATAAGAATGCAAGGAAGTATGCGTGATGGTAGGGGCCACCCGTTTGACAAGAACAGCCTGGGTTTTCCAACCAAAAAGCCGTGCGCTGTACTGATCACTTGGTGTCATCGCCCACTGGAGGGATGCAGATTTTCTTGCCCTCTCTTGGCTGGAAGCGGGTAAACTAACCTAAATGAAACTCCATCTTCCGCACATGAGAACTCTATTTACCCTCGCCTCACATCACAGCCACCTAGAAGGATCTTCCATTAGCTCAAGGTGTAACATCCTGTGCTAAGGGGGATGGCACGTAACAAGGGCTGCAGGTTTGTGGTTTAGCGCATACAGCACGCTGGCATTTGTGCCACATAACCACAAGAGCCAGGCCTCGCTGTCGAGGGGCGATTGTTCCACTTTAGTCCTCTGGGAAACCACAATTCAGCTGCAGAACCTGTTAACAGAGGAAGTTCCTGCTACAATCACTCCCTTCTGCCAGGATGGGTGACAACAGCACACCATATTTGTGAAATGGATGCCCCAGCGTGACAAGAGGGTGAGCAGATATCAAGTGGGAAAGATCAGGATACTTTTCTCAGGGATTATAGTTGTGTATATAAGACAAAGCCCCTAATATCAAGACATCTGGTCACCCTCATGATGCACAGAGGGTCAATTGTATCAGCCAGGATTACAGTCCAGAATCTTCTGTTCTAACCATTAACTCTCTTCTGTCAGTGGAGAAATTAAAAGCAGGGGGAAGCAAAAAAAAAAAAAGTATGAAAGATTGACTCTGCTGCGGCCCTGATTCAGCAAGTGCCTTAAGCCTGTGTCTGAGCAGGCGAGCAGTTCACTGAATTGAAAACCGAATGCCAGTGATCACGCTGACTTCAGTGGGCTGCTGCCAGACTTCCAGCTAAGCCCAGGTTTGAGAGCCAGCAACTAGCATGCCGGATGGGCTGGGGGGTGGATCATATTGAGAAATGGATACAGCTGTGCCTTCCTTGCACACGTTTTCTAGTTAACCAGCAACAGGCAGATTTGGGAACATATATTTTTGTGGCACCCAGAGCCTCCAGAGGAATTAAAATCCCGCACTAAGTGGTGCCTGAGCCCACGTGCTCTCTCAATAATAGGTCTGGCCTTGTTTTGGCTGGAATGAGAATTTAAAAAGGCTTTTTTTTTTCCTGGTATGAGGTCCATTAAAAGACATATCAGTTTAAATACGCCCAGGCATACTGGACTCTGGGGAAAAAATTGGCTCCTTGAATAGCCTCGGAAGATCTATAAAAGCCAGAGCTAGCCTGGGGTAAGCCCCTTCTCCCGTCAAAGATCAGCGGTTCAAAGCCAGTCTTCGGCACTTTGATGACTTTGTTGGATCAGGGCTTGCAAATCGAGGAGGAGGGGCTGGCACTTTGCTCGCTGCAGCCGCAGCAGCGCTGCCAATGACTTCATGTGGCTGTTTAAAGTGATTGGCTCTAATTGCAGCGTGGCCAGGCCTGAACAAACAGTGCTAGGATGACAGTCCTTTTGGAAAATAGGATGGATTGTGTCCCAGTCTCTCTGAGAGGAAGCTGGGACGGTGTCAATAGGAAGGGGGGCTTCGGATCTTGACACCTCCCCGCCGGGATTTCCCTCACAGCGAAAGGGCTGATAGGGAAAAGGGTGAGGCTAGTGCAGCTTTCACTCAGGTGCTGTTTCAACCTGGATGAGTGTAGTGTGGGCTGGGTGGGTAGCAGCCAGGCCAGCAGTCAAACCTGGAGAGGATAGAAGATCAAGGGCAAATATTGTCTCCTCTGGAAGTGACCAAGAGTCCAGGAAATTATGGACAGCCAGCGAGTCTCAGTTTTACAGGAACAGTTTTAAGTCCTGATAGGAAGCACGGTCTTGTGGTTAAGGCATAGGCCAGTGAATCAAGAAACCTGTGTAAAAGCAGCCCTACCTCTGGCAAAAACTTTGCATGGGACTTTGGGCAAGTCACTTAACATCTCTCTGCCTTAGTTATCTTTAAAATGGAGCTGGTAAACCTGACCTATCTCCTGCAGGTATTCTTAGCTATTTGAAAGTGCTTTGCAAAGTCTTTACATCAAGATATGAGGACTTCCTTAATGCAGCCAGTGGTTATGGGCCTATCACCGGAGTGGGTGGGTGAGGTTCAGTGGCCCGCCACGTGCACAAGATGATCATGATGGTCCCTTCTGGCCTAGGAGTCTATGAGTTCCCCAGAAGGAAGGTGCTACAGAAGAGCTAAATAATATGATGGCGTCATCAGATGGCGCTGTTAAACATCTTTCAAGTTCTTTGTCTCAGCCTGCAAGTTCTGACTTTTAGAGAGACATGATGTGTTTGTTAGTTTAGGGTATGCAAAGTATTTGTGGAGAGTTTTGAGCTCGGGGAGCAGCAGGAGAGTTTGATCTCTGCCTTGGCCTCTGAGTGGAGGCAGAGCTGTTTCCAGCAAAGCAGGCGTTGATGTCGGGCTTAGATTCCTGGGAGAAGGAATTGCCCTGCAGGCGGGTCGACCATCTCATTTCAGGACTGGTGCACAGGTGTAAATAAAGCAAGTTGCACTTATAATTTACCTAGATTCGACATCACATGGTGATTTCTCCTGCACCAGGAAACTGCCCTGATGGCCTCGGCCATCTGCTACCACTCTGCAGAGGAGAGAACCTGGAGTCAGACAGAGGGCCAACACTACTCTGATAATGGGATTTGGCACTTGTACATTAGGTAAATAGCACCACATCCTGGGGAGAGGCTGCTGGCTCTTTTCTGGACATGAGCTTTGCAACTGCTGCTACAACCCCCGCTGCCCAAACCCCACACAGATTACTAACCAGCTGTATTAAGAGTCCGCAGTGTTCCACAGTGCTGCGGGCGCTAAGTGCGGATAGCGGCAAATCACATCAGTGCAGCCAAGCCTGCATGAGGCAGAGTGGAACAGCAGGTCGCCTGTTCCCCCCTCCCCCACCACACACACTTTGCGCAGAGGTTTGGAGACGTTCCGGCTGAGTGTGTTATTTGCTCATTTAGGAAGCCTCACTGCTGGGAAACCATAAAAATTGTGTAATGAACCGATGAGCAGCCAAGCGCAGCGTGGGTTCCACAAACTTGCTGCCGCTGACACTGTCCTTACTGTTCCTGTTCCAGAGAGCACACTCGCGTCCCGCCAGAGCAGGGAGAGCCCGCTCAAGGTTAAATACGGTGCCTGCGAATGTACTTATGCACATGCCTAACTTCAAGTCCTTGAAGGCTCCGAGGAACCCATGCAATGCAGGCAATGGAGCTATTCATAGTGGGCTTCTCCTAAGGACTTGGCAGAATTGAGGGTGTAAAAGCCCATGCCCAATGAACTTGCATGGCGTGCAAATCACTCTGTAAAGTAAAACTGCCCTCGCAGTCTGGACCAATACACAGTTCGTGGGGCAGAAATGCAGGCTGATCAGGAATAATTCTGCAAAACACCCAGAAAAGGCAGCTTTGAGAATCATAAACAATAAATTCAACAGAATGAAACAGCTGTAGAACAAAGCTTCACGGTGCACTGGTAGCATGCAGGTTTACTATTGCCATTTGTGGTTAGATGTTTGGCTTAGTGTGTGTGTTCCCCCTGTGTGCTGCCCCAGCTCTGTGCAGACAGCCGGCACAGCAGACGTCAAGCGAACCGCCCAATGATCACAGGATCCGTTAAAGTACGAAGGCACCAGGCCAGGTTTATTGTCGACAAAGCATGGTAATAGCCCCTGGCAGACTCTGCGAGGAAACTAAGGCATGTATGCCCGTGACAATGGATGCAGCTCAGTGAATGGCGGGACTTTCCTTTCCCCCCTTGGCTGGACCAAGATGCGCTCTCAGAGATAACTCTTTATACCCTGATACAAACAAGTTACGTACTGCTCCTCTGATAGAGTTAGTCACTGCCCCCTGACGTGGCTAGTTATTACCCATTTTCTTATACATGTTGGTTCGATCAAAATATCTCTATTCATTACACGGTCATCCTGACCTTATCTTTCAGGAGGGGTCAGTGTGTTCCGGTTATCCTTGGGGAACGTTTTTGTACCATCCTTGATATCGGGATGTTCTGGTACCACTCTTCAGGAGTGAGTGAGTGTGTGGGTGTACGCTCTGTGCCTAGCACTTCTTAGGAATGTGTGCTTCTGCAGTATTGGCCCTGGTCTTGTGAACTTGCAAGCAGGCAGAGCCTGAGGTTTGCTCACAGCCCGACTTCTGCTAACTTTGCTTTAGATCAGCAAAGCTTGCCCACGGCTTTAGCTTAGGCTCTCTTCCTACTGCACCATTCTCTTCCACTGCTTGGTCATTTCACTCCAGCATTGATTGCCCTGTCCTTTGAGCCAGATTGCCCCTCCCCTGTGACACAACGTATAAACTCGCAAGGAGCCCTGAGAAAGATTAATCATCCCTAATAATAACTAACTAAAAGATGCAATCAAAATGATCTATTTGAGGCAAATAAATGCCAATTTCTGCCCTCGGTAGCACCCATTCCAACCCATTGAAGACAGCAACAATTTAACTGAATTTAGCCCTAAAATAGGTATTAAGGAGCTCCCCCAAAGAAAAATAAGGAGAGTCAATTTGGCCTGAGATTTGGGGGTGGCTCAGAATAGTTCTGGTTTTCTCGAAGCTGGTTTACTTCTCCTTAGTTTTGAGGCCACAATTGAAGTGAGGTGAGCTACCAGCTTATTAATAAGATACCAAACATGCTGACCAGCCCGAGTCATGATGCTTTCAATCCTCTGTCACCTGCACGTGTTTGCTTAGCAAGTATCCGAGGGGAGCCGTGTTAGTCTGGCTCTGTAAAAGCAGCAAAGAGTCCTGTGGCACCTTATAGACTAACAGACGTATAGGAGCATGAGCTTTCGTGGGTGAATACCCACTTCATCAGATGCATGTAGTGGAAATTTCCAGAGGCAAATCACCCGATGCCCTGAGGCATTTGAACAGGTATCCGGGAACAGGCTTCATTTCAGCTGGCAAAGAAACGTGATGGGATACCAGGCTCCAAGTTGTTCACCACTCTTCCCCTCTCCCCCAACTGGCAGCAGGCGAGACATGTCAACGTGGCTTCCCCAGCTATGGGGAATACAGCGGACATCCGGGCAGATTCCTAGTGTATGTGGGCATACCGCTGCAGCAGCCTATTGCATGGTAGAGGCAAGAGAGCGTCATGGATTTCATTCTGGTGACAACTCACTAGTGCTTTCTTTTCTGTCTGTACAGAACACAGCTCCTGCAGTGCAGCGGCGAGGGGACTCCCGCACTCAGCCAGGCTACCCTTCCCTGCGTGGATCGGCAAAGCCCCTGCTAAACTCAAGGACTGATTAATTGTCTGCTTATTCAGTTTCCTTGACAGTGCACTCCGTTTCCATTAATTATCAGTTAATAATCTACAGAAAATTATTATGTCCTTGCTAATGACTCTCTCATTTTCATCTCTGCGCCTGCCAGAGAGGTTCCAATATTCCACACTTAGTAAAAAAAGCTTTTAGACGTCTCCAAATTGTAGACTTGAAAATATTGTTTCAAATAGTTCTTTGTTCAGCAGTACGCAGACACGGATCTTAGTACGTCCCCAATCCAACAAAGACTGAGGCAAATACTTAGCAAATGAGTCGTCCCCTCCGATGGGGCTAGTCGCATGCTTTCAAATGAGCAGGTACATAAGTGTGTTGCTAGACCACAGATCCAGAGAGCTTAAGGCCAGAAGGGATCATTGGATCATCTAGTCTGATGTCTTGTATGCCGCAAGCCATTCAATTTCACCCAGTTGCCTCTGTACTGAGGCCAATCACCTCTGTTTTGGGCCATGCATACCTTCCAGAAAGGCATTCAGTCCTGGCTTGAAGAATGGAAAATGTACTACCTGCCTCAGCAGTTTGTGCTAATTGGTAATCACCTTCCCTGTTAAAAACGTGTTCCTTCTAATACGAATTAGTTTGGCTTCAGCCTCCAGCCATTGATTCTTGTTCTGCGTTCGTCCACTGGAGTAAAGAGTCCTTTAACACTCTCATAAATTTTCTCCCCCCAAAAGATACCGTATACACCGTAGGCAAGTCACCTTTGAATCTGCTTTTTGATCATCTAAACAGATTCACCTCTTTAAGGTCTCACTGTAAGGCTTTTTCTCCAGTCCTCCAACCATTTTGTGGGTCCTTTCTGCATCCTTCTCCAATGTTACAACATCTTTTTAAAAATGCAGACACTGGAACTGCCCACAGTATTCCAGTATCTGTCTCAAAGCTGTGCAAAGAGGCAAAAATCACCTCCTTACTCCTATTTTTTTTTAAATATGGAGATATACGTATCTCATAGAACTGGAAGGTCATTGAGTTGAGTCCAGTCCAGTCCCCTGCCTTCACAGCAGGACCAAGGACTGTTCCTGACACATTTTTGTCCCAGATCCCCTCAAGGATTGAACTCACAACCCTGGGTTTAACAGACCAATGCTCAAACCACTGAGCCATCCCTCCTCTTGTTTATACTGCCAATGATTATATTAGCCTTTTTGGCTAGAGCATCTCACGGGAGCTCATGTTGAATTGCTCATCCGCTATGCCCCCTAAATCAGAGCCTAAACTTCTAACGGAGTCTAGATTAGAACTGGGTGAAAACAGGTTTCCCGATCTGTGAAAGTTTGAGAGTGCAAAAAGTTTTCCCATCCCAAATCAGGACACGAAATCAAAAATCACATTTCATGAGCCAAAAACTGTTTTGTTTGGATCAGTTGCAATATTTCATTTTGAAATGTTCTTTTTAACTATTACAGATTAAATTTTGAAATGTGAAGTTTCAAACTGGAAAAAACTGGAAACTTCTGTTGAAAAGTATCAAAATGAAACATTTAGACAATTTAGAAACTCTTCAAAAAAGTTTTAAGTTAAAAAAATTTCTCAAAACCAAAATATTTTGTAGGAAAGATTGATGTGGGCCAATTTTTCTCCACCCAGCTCTAGTTTGGGACTCATCTACCCAGGGACACCCAGGAAAATTAATCCAAAATTAACTAAAGGGGTGAATTTGAAGTGGATTAGTCAAACCCCTGTGTGAACAGCCTCATTCAGAATTAAAATGGCCTTGCCATAGAATCATAGGACTGGAAGGGACCCCAAGAGATCATCTAGTCCAGTCCCCTGGAATTCAGTTTAGTTTAATTTACTTCCAAAGTGAAGTGAACACCACTTTAATTCTGAACAGCATCATCAATGCAGGGATTTAATGCGGTTTACCTAGTCCACTTCATATTCACACCTTTAGTTCATTTGGATTATCTTTCCTGGATGTCCCCGAATGGACAAGCCTCCAGATACAATCCTTTCTTAGGGGGAAAGGGACTAGCTAAAAAGAATGTAAACAACCCTCTAAGGTTTAGTAAAGCAACTCCACCACTTCAGGAACTGTACTTTCACAAGACTCATGCAGGTGCCTGATACAGCCCTGCTACTCACCACACGCCTATGCAGTATAATCTCTTTACTTCCACAACAGACATTGATCATTTCAAATTTCCAAAGAGTCAAAAAAAGAAGCAAGGAAGAAGAGGAAGTAACAGAGCCCAATAGGGCAGAGACAATTAGTTCTGGCTTCTTGCAAAAGGAAAATGTCATCAATTGTAAGTTCTTGATGAAAATCGATATACCCCGAATCAATCCTGAAGTCCCTTCCAAGGATAAAGGCACTGCCCACCATTTACTGCCCCCTTTGAATTGAGATCCTGAATACAATTTCTGATTGGAACCTTAGCCTCCCTTGATCAATCTGGTAACGGCAACTTGAGGACATAGGTGATTTATAGCCTGTAGAGGAACCAGGTGTGCATGGGAGGAATGATCTAACGACATTAAAATGTCAGCTTCTCTAACTATGGGAGTGCTAGCAGAACACCCTCTTTTAGCTGCCAAGCGATGACCTTATCCTTTAAAATGGATTGTGGGGTTAATAATCCTTTTCTAAGTCTACAATTCTACTTCAAAAAAATATTCATGCATGCCGCTATTGTATCAATAGTCTCATTTTGTTGCCGAACATCACCGTATCTTTGCACTGAAAGGCGCATTGATAGAATATATGGCTAAATGAAATCAAAGCATCTCAGTGCTGGGTCCTCTGGAGGTTTTCAGATTAAAGTAGTGGCTTAAGATCATTATAATTCAATGCACTTTCCTGCTTCAATGCAAATGATAGGTTAATATTACAGCTGAGACTACAGGCAAGTGTAAACAAATTCATGCTCTCAGGCATCAGTTTTCTAGGCACTGCTTTTAAACTAATCTATGGGAGTTAAATCTGCAAATCCTTGCAAGTGGGTAAGTATATGCCAGTACATAACGTATATGATATTTAATCAGCAAGACAAGAGATTGTAAGATCCTCAGGACTGTGTCTTTTAGATGTCTGTATAACACCATCCATCCCTGTGGGACTCCAAAACTTATTAACAATGGTCCAGATATTCAAATATGCACTGTGCAATTGCATATGTAAAAATACATGTACGTAACTTGGGTTTGCAGCTGCTGCTGTCGTACCTGCAGTCAGTCCGGATGTACAAACTACCATGACTGCAGGTACAACTGCAGCTGTTGAACATCCAAATTATGTGATGTACTAAGAAAATACCTTTCTCTCTGTAGCCCAATGAATTTCTTGGGAGATGCACCAAGAGTGTCATCCTTCTTTAGGAAGCATTGAGCTTCTTAATTATTCCTTTTCTTTTGCTTAAGGAAGGCCCAATCCAGTTCCCATTGGTGTAAATGGGAGTTGGATCAGGCTATCAGTAGATTCCCCTAGATTTTGGCAGATGCTCTAGGGCAGGGATCGGCAATCTTTGGCCCGCGGCTCGCCAGGGTAAGCCCCCTGGCAGGCCGGGCCGGTTTCTTTACCTGCCGCATCCGGAGGTTCGGCCAATTACAGTTCCCACTGGCCAGTGGGGGTATGGGCTCCAGGCCAATGGGGACTACGGGAAGTGGCACGGGGTGAGGGATGTGCTGGCCGCTCTTCTCGCAGCCCCCATTGGCCTGGAGCGGCGAACCACAGCCAGTGGGAGCTGCGATCGGGAGACGCGGCAGGTAAACAAGCCGGGCCGCCAGGGGGCTTACCCTGGCAAGCTGTGTGCCAAAGGCTGCCAATCCCTGCTCTAGGGGATGTTTTTAATGAGGCATAAATCAGTTCAGTTTTTGTTTGAGATGCCAGACTACCTAGATCTGAGGCCCAGGAACTCACCTGCTGGAGATTGTGTGCGCAGTTCATTTGAATTAACAGAAAAAAAATCTGTAGCAACTGTGGCCCATTAGAGAACAGTGAATTGAATCAGTCATTTTAAACTCCCAGAAAGCTGCTTCCAAATGGCACTCTGTTATACACAAAGAAGTGGGGGGGGGAACACCACAACACAAGCAGAGTTTTGTTAATCCTATTTGAGTTTCAGCTGTTAGCTGGAGAAAAATATAAAAGGTAATTTTGAAGGAGAAGACCGAATATGTTTTTTAGTGTGACAGTGTCTGGGGAACAGATCTTCAGCAAACATTCCCAGCAGTGAGCCACATACACACATGCTAGTTAGCTTTACCTACAGAGTTTTTATCCATGCTTCAAATCCTGGCAACCAGGTGCCATTAATTGAATTTTCAAATTCCTTTCCTACCTTACACATCTTAAAGGCATTACATTAAAAAAAATATTCTTCAGGTTGATATAGCGGCTATGGTGTTTTCAAATGATGGACTGGATACACTCTAGGCTTTTTGTAATAAGTGAGATAGAATAAATGAGACCACAACTGATAATTGCAAAGCTCCCATTGACTTCAGCGAAAACAGGATTTTTCAGCAAAACTGAAATTCGTCAAACAATAAAAACAGCTAGATAAAGATTATTTGTTTGAGTGTCTAATCTGGAAAAGAGCCACAGGTGATAATCTCCTCAGAAGGTTTAAAATGCACTTATTTGAGCCAATCCCTGTCCTTTGTGTATCTATCCAGGTTCCTATATTGTACCTCATCACCATGGTATCCGAGCTCCTTCTGCCATAAAGGTGCAATTCCAATTAGTTTGGTAGGGTTGCAGACATGTAACCGAGAGCAGACCGCAAGCCACTGTGCTAGAAAATAATGCTCCAATTAGTTGTTCACTCTCTCTCGTCTAACAATGTATAAAGTCACATTGCGAGGGATTCTTTTCAGGAATTTGCTGTCCGCAGTTGTCACTCTATCCTCTTCTTTTATTCTCCCCACTAGAATATTGACATCATGACTTGGCAGCCTCTCATCTGCATCATGCATTGGCACGTAAGCCATTTATGATACTCAGTAAAAATCAAGCACTGCTTATGTGCATTATGCATCACAAAATTGAATTTCTGTGCATCTGTTGTGCTGACCCAAAGTGAGGGCGGGGCACAGGCTGTAATTTTCCTATACATGGCTGTTTAAAATGGAGTATCCATCAGCTCAAACTTCTTGTGGCATGTTCTGCGAGCATAGAGGCCATTGTGAGTTAACAAGTTGCCATGTTGTCATGAGCTGCAAACAGATGTTTTTCCCCACTTGGTGCATGCAGTATAAACAAACGCAACTAGATTTCTTTACGGCTGACAAGGCTGAGGATCAGAAAGATTGAGGCAACTTTGAAGATAATTCCCATCCTTAGAAAGTCCCTTTATTTTGACAGTCAACAAAAATCGGACGTTCCTGATGAAGAATGCCGCACTCAACGGTTCAATTCTTTTTCCATTTGGTCCCTCCTATTCCATTAGCGTCATTATAATTATTGGTTAGGTTTAAGAACCTTCTTCCAAACAATACTCAGTACTTTTACTTCTATCTTGCAGACCCATAAACCAAAAAATGAGAAAGACGGGGCAGGGGAGGGGACTAATGTCTCTAGCAATACCTTAAACAACTACTACTCTACAAATTAATCTGAGGAGATAAATGAATGTTATGGATAGAGGTAAACACCACTCCCTTTCTTAACGTGCTCAAACATAAGCCAAGATTTTTCAGAAGAAACTAGTGATTTTGGATGCCTCAAATTTTGGGATGCGTAACTTGAGATGCCTTAAAAGGTCCCGATTTTCAAAGAGCTCAGCACCTTCTTAAAAAAAAATCAGACCCCTTGAATGGCCCTCAACTTAAGCACTCCAAAACTGAAGGACACAAAATCCTAGTCATTTTTCAAAATCTAGAACACAAGGCATGGAATTTTGTATCTCCTGTTGTCATGTGATGCAATTACAAAGAGGCATTAATGCTAGACTCTTCTGGCATTTTTAGCCATGTACAAATCAGTACTCTAGATCTGTCAAAACACAAGAGTCATTGGGATATTTCCAGCCTCAGGGGAATGGAGTACATGGTCCTCAAAGCAGACAAAAAAATGTTTAAGGAGTTATGACCCAATTCAGTGACCATTGAAGTCAGGGAGTCTCTTTTCATCTCCCTCAGTGTGGTCTCTACAAAGCATCAAAAAGAGAGCTGGTTTGATACCAGAGAAAATCTAAGGGAATAAGTTCTTCTAAAAATGTTACCATTACTTGTTAGTTGAATATTACAGGAGCAGAAGCATAGACACTTGAGGGAACAGGTTTGAAATCTCATCTATGGTTTACTGATTTCTAGTAATGGTTCAACATACATTCAGTACCTTGATTTGTTGAGGCAAGGATTCATTTCCCACCAAAAAAGTTTCTCAGACAAAGTTATCCCCTTGACCTGATGGCACGCCCATGAAGAACACAGTATGGACTCAGATCCCTAATGAACTCCATAAAATAAAACACACAACCGTACACAGTTTAATTGGTGGGGTCAGTTTCTCTGGCATAAATAATGTGGTCATGATTAATTTTTTAAAAATATTATATGAAAGTAGTGCCTAGAAACACCTAGGTTGTGTCCCCATTGTGCTCAATGCTGTACAAATGGATAGCAATAGGCAGTCTCAGTCTGAAAGAGCTTACAATAGAAATAGACAAGAAAAGGGAGGTCTACAGTCACATTGCAGAACCAAAAATAGAACCCTGGTGTGCCAACTCCCCATCCAGTGCCCTTTCCACTAGGCCACGCTACCTATCTTGTTAGTCTGCTTCAGCATTTCTGAAGTCGACAGTTTCAAGAATGAAATTGAGCTGCCCAATACATTTGTTACATAAAGCCAAATTTGGGACTAAAATGAGGGACGTGTCATCTCAAGCAACCCTGTACATATAAATTTATCAGCGTCCATATAATTATTGATAATTATTCACCATATGCGAAAGAAAGCATAGAATCAAATGAAGTAAAAATCTTAAATGAACCAAACTGTCCCATAGAATCTGCATGGATAGTAATTCTATGCTCGAATAATAAGAATATAACAGTTTGGCTATATTACCAACCACCTGACCAGGATGGTGATAGTGACTGTGAAATGCTCAGGGAGATTAGAGAGGCTAGTAAAATTAAAAACTCAGTAATAATGGGGGACCTCAACTATCCCCATGTTGACTGGGTACATGTCACCTCATGACGGGATGCAAAGATAAAGTTAATTGACACCTTACATGCCTGCTTCTTGGAGCAGCTGGTCCTGGAACCCACAAGAGGAGAGGCAATTCCTGATTTAATCCTAACCGGAGCACAGAATCAGGTCCAAGAGGTGAATATAGCAGGACCACTTGGTAATAGAGACCATAATATAATTAAATTTAACATCCCTGTGGCGGGAAAAATACCACAGCGGCCCAACACAGGAGCATTTAATTTCAGAAAGGGGAACTACACAAAAATGAGGTTAGTGAAACAGAAATTAAAAGATACAGCACCAAAAGTAAAATCCCTGCAAGCTGCGTGGAAACTTTTTAAAGACATCATAACAGAGGCTCCACTTAAATGTATGCCCCAAATTAAAAAACATAGTAAAAGAACTGAAAAAGAGCCACTGTGGCTAAACAACAAAGTAAGAGAAGCAGTGAGAGGCAAAAAGGCATCCTTTAAAAAGTGGAAGTTAAATCCTAGTGAGGAAAATAGAAAGGAGCATAAACTCTGGCAAATGAAGTGTAAAAATACAATTAGGAAGACCAAAAAAGAATTTGAAGAACAGCTAGACTCAAGACTCAAAAAGTAATAGCCAAAAAAAAATTTAAGTAAATCAGAAGCAAGAAGCCTGCTAAACAACCGGTGGGGCCACTGGACAATCGAGATGCTAAAGGAGCAGTCAAGGACAATAAGGCCATTGCGGAGAAACTAAATGAATTCTTTGCATCTGTCTTCATGGTTGAGGAGGTGAGGAAGATTCCCAAACCTGAGCCATTCTTTTTAGGCAACAAATCTGAGGAACTGTCCCAGATTGAGGTGTCAGAGGAAGTTTTGGAACACATTGATAAATTAAACAGCAATACGTCACCAGGACCAGATGGGATTCACCCAAGAGTTCTGAAGGAATTCAAATGTGAAATTGCAGGACTACTAACTGTAGTCTGTAACCTATCATTTAAATCAGCTTCTGTATGAGATGACTGGAGGATAGCTAATGTGACACCAATTTTTAAAAAGGGATCCAGAGGTGATCCCGGCAATTACAGGCCGGTAAACCTGACTTCAGTACTGGGCAAACTGGTTGAAACTATAGTAAAGAACAAAATTGGCAGACACGTAGATGAACATAATTTGTGGGGGAAGAGTCAACGTGGTTTTTGTAAAGGGAAATTATGCCTCACCAATCTACTAGAATTCTTTGAGGGGTCAACAAGCATGTGGACAGGGGGTATCCAGTGGATATAGTGTATTTAGATTTTCAGAAAGCCTTTGACAAGGTCCCTCACCGAAAGCTCTTAAGCAAAGTAAGCTGTCATGTGATAAGAGGGAAGGTCCTCTCATGGAGGATAGGAAAACAAAAGATAGGAAACAAAGGGGGTTAGGAATAAATGGTCAGTTTTCAGAATGGAGGGAGGTAAACAGTGGTGTCCCCCCAGGGGTCTGTACTTGGCCCAGTCCTATTCAACATATTCATAAATAATCTGGAAAAAAAAGGGTAAACAGTGAGGTGGCAAAATTTGCAGATGATACAAAACTGCGCAAGATAGTTAAGTCCCAGGCAGACTGCGAAGAGCTACAAAAGGATCTCTCAAAACTGGGTGACTGAGCAACAAAATGGCAGATGAAAGTCAGTGTTGATAAATGCAAAATAATGCACATTGGAAAACAATCACAACAATATATTATATATATACACATACACACACACACACACTAAAAAAGATGGGGTCTAAATTAGCTGGTACCACTCAAGAAAGATCTTGGAGTCACTGTGGATAGTTCTCTGAAAACATCCACTCAATGCGCAATGGCAGTCAAAAAAGCAAACAGAATGTTGAGAATCATTAAGAAAGGGATAGATAAGAAGATAGAAAATACCATATTGCCTCTAAATAAATCCATGGTACGCCCACATCTTGAATACTGTGTGCAGATGTGGTTGCTCCATCTGAAAAGAGATCTATTGGAATTGGAAAAGGTTCAGAAAAGGGTAAGAAAAATGCTTCGTTGTATGGAATGGCTGCCATATGAGAAGAGATTAGTAAGACTGGGACTTTTCAGCTTGGAAAAAAAGATGACTAAGAGGGGATATGATAGAACAAAATCATGACTGGTGTGGAGAAAGAAATAAAGCAGTGTCATTTACTCCTTCTCATAACACAAGAACTAGGGCCGCCAAATGAAATTAATAGGCAGCAGGTTTAAAACAACCAAAAGTTAATGTTTAAAATTAAATAGACACAAGTTAAGAGGGAAGGTACTGTACCTCTGGGGTCAGGCTTGAGTTATGAGGGATTACAGGTATCAGTTACAAAGATCACGAGGTACATACATATCACAACCAGCATGGACCCAGATTGGGGTGCGGGAGTTTTTAAAGCGTCAGTGGATAAGTGGGCTCAGGTACGCCACCCATGGAATGTATTAAGAGTCCAAGTCAGTATCGGTGTAGCGAATAAGTCCAGGGGTGGGGTGCGTCCCTCGGTTCGTCGGGGAAGGAAGTGGGTTATTTCCCTGGTCGGTGGTCTCGATTACTCAACCTGCACCCTTGCTCTGTTCAAATCCTGCTCCAGACCCACTTTTTAAAATGAGAGATTCGGATCCTTGAACACAGACGCTGCCTGTGGCAAACTCTGCTGCTGACCGGCGCTCCCCAGCTGCACATGGCTCTGAGGAGCACACTGTAAATCCAAATAACCTTTTACTCTGCTCCGAGAGGTGACCCTTATCCACCAGTGTCAGTGTACAAAAAAAAAAAAATCAACAGGATGCGGAGTTACAAGCAAGATTATAGTGAAGAAGCTGCGTCTCCAAAAAGCACAAAGGACAGCTCAATGGAAAGCCCTTGGATTTCCTGAAAAGAGATTAAGGCAGCGGCTCTCAAACTTTTGTACTGGTGACCCCTTTCACATAGCAAGTCCCTGAGTGCAACCCCCCGATAAATTAAAAACACTTTAAAATATATTGAACGCTATTATAAATGCTAGAGGCAAAGCAGGGTTTGGGGTAGGGGCTGACAGCTCGCGACCCCCCATGTAATAACCTCGTGACCCCCTGAGGGGTCCCAACCCCCAGTTTGAGAACCCTTGGATTAAGGACCATGGATTTTTAAATTGGTTCAAAAAAGTGAACTAACAAAGGGCCCATATTGTGCAAATCCCTACTCGCATGAACAGCCCACGAAAGCTTATGCCCAAGTAAATTTGTTAGTCTCTAAGGTGCCACAAGGACTCCTCATTGCTTTTGCTGATACAGACTAACACGGCTACCACTCTGAATCCAACAGCGCTGTGAGGGCGAGTCACATGGGAAAGGACTACTCACGTCCAGCACTGGAAAGACACATTCTTCAATTCAATAATTTCATGAAAAACGGCAAAATCAATTGACTAGTGAATCTGATTAACGGTATTTTGCCAGCTCTGTTCCCAAAAACAAAGGCATCTCGGGTGAGGCCCACACCATCAACATTGATTGTAAATTCTCCTTCATTTAAAATTCAAAAGCCGTTTAGGGTCAGATTTTCAAAGATGCCTTGGGAATTGGACACCCAGCGCCCTCAGGTAGTTCTGAAAATCTCAGCCTTCATCTCAATCAGAGGGGCAGACATCAACACTGGTATTCTTTAGATTCAGCTATAATTGCCTTCTGTTTCAATGAATGTATCCAAACACTTCACAAATCCAAGGGGGAAACCAACCAGTAGAGGAACGGCCGTGAGCTGAAGACAACACAGCAGAAGGCCACAATCATTTTCCATCTGCAGCAGTGAAGGCCGGTGCTACTTTACTTTGACATTTTCAGAGTTAGGCATCACATGGCTGGAACTCGGCTTATTAGCTGTAATGACAGTCACATGGCGAACGCTTCACGCAGGGCTTTGGAGCTGTAATGGTTTGACTGAAGTGCTACAAAGTGGGAATGTTTGGTTTGAGAAAGAAATTTATAAACAATCTGAGTGATTATCAAAATGAGATCTCAGTGCTCCGTATTTATTCTCCATCTACCTCCTTCCTTGCTCAGTTCGCCTGGTTTACAATTTCACAGAAAAACTGTGTCTTGCTGCCCACAGCACAGCCAGCACAGTTTAATACAGTAGCTGGAAATTAAGCTGTATCCTTTCAGCTTTGTGCAGCATCACCACCAGCAGCAATCAGGATTAGCTGGTAATTGGTTGGTGTGAAGTAGGAGACAGGCTAGAATACAGCTTTTACACGTCAGCAACTAGCCTGCCTCTTTGGGACCAACAATAATACAAATGTTTTTCAACAGACTAAGCAGACACTATTTGGAATGCAGCAGGGCTGAAGTCCGTAGTAAAGCTCCCATTGATTTCAATCAGACCAGGATTTGAGGCGCAAGGAACAGATCAGTGAGATGCCGTGATGGTGCTATTTTACTCATCAGTCAATATCACCCCGCTCTTTGTTTCTGGGGGAATCCTAACCCTTTGCTGAGACCAGTAAGAGGAGGGGATATACAATCCCATAACATACAAGACCCCTAGGATATTTAAAAGTTAGATTGCACATAAAGGTCGTAGTTTTCTCTGGGTGCCATTCATAGAGAAAAGGCAAGCTAAACAGTCTGTCAAAATTATTCATAATACTGATCACATGGAAGAATATATTTTCTGTATAGCTGTGAGATGTCTCATTAAACTCTATTGCCCATATTGTATTGCATATAAAGTATCGGAGGGGGTAGGGGGAGGGGAGAGGGAAGAGAGTTTTGGACTTCCAGAACCATGTTAGTTTTGATAAAATGTCATTAACCTCTCAAGCCTGTTAAGGAAATTGCATATTTCCTGGGACCATGGGCTGTGGTTATTATATTATACACACACACACACACACACACACACACACACACACACGTCAAGACAAAGGCTCAGTCTATTGATGGCAGATAGTTTGTCCCTTTAAAAGGAGTCGCTACCTGAATAACTTTTACATGTAGAAGACATATGTGCCAGAGGAAGCCTTTTTTAAAATGACCACATGACATGAAGGATCTCCATAATTCCTCAAAAGAATAATGTACATGATAAAATGAGACTAAACGTCTGATTTCCACTGAGAATCCTTAAAACAGAAATAAAGAATCCGGAGTGACTCCATTTAAGTCAATGGAATTAGATCAGCGTAATCCAGTGCAACAGAAATGATAATCAGAATTAATGGACAAGCCAGTCATGTTATTAAAAAAGCATCGGGGTCCAGTTTTTGCACTCAGGTTCACTAGTCACGCTTTCGGAAACCTTGGCCCGCAGGCCTGGCATAACACACCTCTTCCTTCTGTACCACAGAAAGAGAATTGCTGATTGGTGAAAGTCAGCTTGGCCACCGCACCCTAACGGGTGAGCAAAGCAACAGCATCTAAAGGGGAGGACACCTTGGATGAAATCAGCAAAAGAATGAAGAGGTCAGTATTAGAGTCCATCCCTGGCCACGTACTTCTAAGAAGCACAAGACCTTGGAAGTTGGGCTAAACTAGGGAACGGGGCTAGCAATGGGGTTTACTACCCTGGATATTTAGCAAATGGACAGGCTCACCACATCTCCCACAAGAACCAGGAATGTCCCAGTTTCCAGGGTCTGTCCCAAGCTCTGTCGATTTTACATAAGCCTGGTGTTTTGTCACCGTTTTTGCTCTTACTGCTTCAGGTGCTGGCTAGCTGCAGGGTAGATTGAGCCCAGGCTGTCTCTCCATGCAATGGAGCGAGAATCCTCCCTTACAGACTACCCAGACTATAGGTGCAGGTGCACAGGGGTAGGCAGGGCTACTTGTCGGTTTACTTCCTCCTTCAAGCAGGTGGACAGCGGGAAGGGCGGTAATAGCATGGAGACTTGGCTCCCCACTCACTGGCCAGGGTAGATGATGCAGCACAAGGCTGAGAGCCATAATAATTTGCGGCTGGTATAAGCTAGTGGTAAATTACCAACTCCCCACCCCCGCCCACTCTTGAAAGACTCAGAGGGTGTCTCAAGTTAGATTGCCCCCTGAGATGGATCCATAACATTCCCTTGCCTAAAGTCACATAGAGAATACACAAATTGAGCAGTAATGTCTATTACTTGCAAAGCTTTTCATGTCACCACTGACATACACAACCCGAAACAGGAAAGAGAACTAGACACACTTCTATTACGAACCGTTCCTTCCCCTTCACTGGGCTCAACCTTGTCCGATTTGGCTGGGCTGAGACGTCCCAATCTTCTTACTCTTTATTAGCCTTTCCCCCGGTCTCATCCTATATGGTAGTACCACAGATAAAAAAGGGTCAAGCCGGAGAGTGATGAAGGTTATTCACTGTTGACCCCTGGCCTTAACGTTGTACGTGCTTCACCTCTACTCAGGTTTGATCATTACCTGGGAGATGACAAAAATCAGACATTTCAGCCTGAAAAACGTTGAGTGTCGCCAATGAGAGCTCTGAAGTAGGACACTGTCAGACAAAGGGAAAAACGTGTTTAGCACCACAGCGTCTCATTGACGTCCAGGTCACATCGGATTTTCTCTGTCCACTTAGCCGGGGCTTCCCAGCTAGTCTAGTGCCTTATTCCTCCAGGAGGGACAGCGGGCACTGATTGTGGCTGATTGACAGCAGCCCTGAGCCTTAGTCAGTTGATAATAGCGCTGACTACAGCAAGGTTTACACTCTAACATCTCAGCCATACCCCTTAGCAACTGGAGCAGTGGCTCTCCACCTTATCAGACTCCTGAAAGGGGCAAGGTAGTCTGGATTGTCTCACGCACCTCCAAGTTTCACCTCACTTAACAACTACTTGCTTACAAAATCAGACAACTGCAAAAGTGTCACAGCCTCACTAGTACTGAAAAATGGCTTATGGTCTCATTTCTAGCATGTAATTATAAAATAAATCAGTTGGAATATAAAAATTGTACTTGCATTTCAGTGTATAATATAGAACAGTATAAACAAGTCCTTGTATGAAATTTTAGTTTGTACTGACTTTGCTAGTACTTTTTTTTTTTTTATTAATGTAGACTGTTGTAAAACTAAACAACTCATCTAGATATTTTGATGTATGCCCTGGAAGACCTTTGCTTACTCCCAAGGGCACACGTACCCCTGGTTGAGAACCACTGAACGAAGGGACTTAATTCCTGAATTTTGCATTCTCTTCTACAGGGCACACTGTGTGACATAAGACATCCCTAACCACCAATCACATTCACTGATCAACAGAAGTGTTAAACATCATTGTCAGGAGGGAAACAAGGGAGCGAATATGCTGCTAACCCCTGTACCTTGGTTGGGTTATGGCTGTTTTCCTTTAGCTTTCATGCTTGGCATATTTGCAGTGCTTTATGTTGATAAAAATCCAAATATTTTTGCATAATTACATGGTTATTAACACTCCCAGTGCCTCTGGCATCAGTTCTAATTTAATAAAGTGAATTTGTTTTTATTCCTAATAATTCTTCAGCAGGTTGTGCCAAGGCAAATGGCTAGGCCATGGTATCCTGGCTGTTCCAATATGTGAACATTAGCAATTCTAATTGTGAAACTCCTTAAAGTGTTACTCTACTGGAAAAAAAACCCACAACGCTCTCTCTCTCTCTTTTTTTTTTAATAATTAGGCAAATGCCCATGTTCTAAATCTCCAGACACAGCCCAGCTGTTCACTTACAAGTTTACAGTGGGAAAAAAATAACACACTCAAGTTATCCAGAAAGTGTCGTGATATCACTTGAAGTGTTTGAAACAAGCATTTCATTTAGAATTAATAAGATGGCAATTGTTGAATAAATGTACTCCATTTATTGTTAAAACATGCTGTGGCTGCTGTTTTACTACTTCTGTTTGTATCGGATACTCCATGACAGGTCTTTCTGAATGCAGAATCCTTGGGGAAAATCCAATTTCTCCCTCACACCAAGGGTAATTTGGGAATAGTGACTGAAAGCATGCAACCGGAGCGTTCTGCTTAGGATGTTTCTAAATTAGGGGGAAGGTTCATGGACTGGGCACTGTTTGATCTCAATAAAGCTGCCACCTTTTCCTCCTTCATGTGCCTCCTCAAAACACACGTCTGGTGTAATGCTTACAGAAAACTGCCATAATGGCTAGACAGGTAGTGTGAGTTGTGATCAGGGCTCCCTGGTTGGTTAAACAATGCACACAACCTTTATTTTTGTTACCTTCTCCCCCGCTTCCCGCCCCATTTGTTTGCCTCCTCTATTGAGTAGGAAAGGTTCAATTTATCAAGTGGAACTCCTTGCCTGAGGAGGTTGTGAAGGCTAGGACTAGAACAGGGTTTAAAAGAGAACTGGATAAATTGGTCTGACCCAGTACGGCCATTCTTATGTTATCTAGTCGCCATTTTGGATTGGTAAAAGGACAACCTGTCCTCCATCTTGGCACTCCTTCTCCTTCAGCTCTTTGGCGCTCTTTTTCAAGTTTGGCACCAAAAGCCAGGAAAAGGCGGGAAAGGTGGTATCTTGTGGCAGTAGAATCTGCCTAGCAACAGAGAACACATATAAGAGAGTGTCACCCTTGGAGGGGCGCTCTGTGTCTCAGGATGCTGTGGTAGTAGATCATCCCATTATTAAGTATTTGTTCTTCATTTTGGATATTTTCAGACTGTCACCCCTTAATCTTTTCTTCGTTAAGGAGCTTAATCTATTTATCTTGAGTCTCTCGCTCTAAGGCATGTTTTCTAATCCTTCTCATGGCTCTTCTCTGAACCCTCCCCAATTTATCAACATGCTTCCTGAATTGTGGGAACCAGAACTGAATACAGGATTCCAGCAGCGGCTGCACCAGGGCCAACTAAAGAGGCAAAATAACCTCTAATCCTACTTGAGATCCCCCTGTTTATGCATCCCAGGATCACATAAGGCAGCTGTTTTGGCCACAGCATCACATTTGGAGCTCAAATTCAGCATAACGGCTCTTGTGTTTCTCCTGTCTTCTGAGCTGGATAATCCACATCTGCTACGCAGAGTTATGTTCTCCCGAACCAGATATTTTAAATGAAATCCCAGCCTTCTGGCAGCTAATCTGAATCATATTTGCTACCTCATGGTGCTAGATACACTTGCACCTTCACTAATACAGTTAAAATTCCCCATCATCATTATGTTTGTCAGTGCTCATTGAAAAAGGAATTTCTTTTGAATGCCACTGTTACGAGGGTACATTGCTGAGAGATCCTTGAATAAAAGCACCGGTGACGTAAGAGTAAATGTACAGCATGTGGAAAGTATTACCAGAATTACATTAAAGTGTTCTGGGCCTGCCTTCTTCATGGAGATTTTTAAAGTAAACGCAGGGGGAAGGGTCTGGTTTTGATCCATTTGACCCCAATGCAGATCCACAGTTGAGGTCCATAATAACGTCTAGAAATATACAGTGAGGCTCAGGGCATCACCAGTTTGTACGTCACAAAATAAAGTTATGTTGCTTATTGAAAAGCTGCTAAACGTTACAAAATACAACTGTCTGAATGTAAACCCCTCTCAGGCCAATGGTGGGATTTGAAGCATGGAACCTACTGAGCTAAAGGCATGAGCTTTATGGCTTGGGCTAAATCAGGGTTTCCTAGGACCCAAAATTGAGTCACTAGACTATTTCAAAGGGTCGCGTGGCAGCTCCTGTCCCATATGGCTGGCTGGGGTCGCCTCCCTGCTCCAGACACTGCAACCTCTGGGGTCCCAGCACCACTCAGGTGTGGCCCAGCCGTCATGACAGCGGGAGCCCGGCGAGGCCACATTTGAGCGAGTGGCACTGTAACCCCATGAGCCAAGTCACAAATTTGGTCCAGTCAGTGGGGCAGGGCCAAACCTGAGCAGCACTACAACCCTGGAGGTTGCAATGCCTGGAGCGGAGAACCAAATACAGCCAGCCCCACACCACAAGAGCTGCAGGAGCCACTACTGTGGGGTGGTTGCCGGGCAGGACTCCTTCCCCAGGGGACAAGATCTGACTGAAACCACCCTAGGGTCTCCACCTCAGACTATTTCCTGGGTCGGGCCAGGCCATAAACAAATCGCTCCTGAGCCCAAAAAGGTTGAGAAGCACTGGGCTAACCCACCAAGCCCATCAGCTGGAAGCAGCAGTAGACTCAAATCAGCTTCGGTGGGTTGCACAGCATGCCAGGAATGCAATAAAAGACCCAATATTTCATTCTTTGCATGACACAGCCACACACCGGCTTTGATGGGAGAGTTTCTGGAACACAGGATTGGGTCCAAAATATAGGGGCCCTGTCCTGTAATATGCGGAGCACTCGCAACTCCCGTTTTGAAGGCACTCAGCACCTTGCGGAGTGGGCCTGTGGTGATGGCAATGGGCATATTCAGGTCCCATTAAAGTCAGTGGGAGTTTTGCCATTGATTTCAAGAAGGCCAGGATCTTTCACCCTAATACGGTATTTGATGGAAACACCTGTTCCTTACAAAGTGGAGGGAGACCAGCAAACCAGTTTGTTGAGCAACCTCAAGAGGGTGGAAGCATTTACTCATTACCAACTTAGGCTCCACTTGAACCAGCTGCTGAGAGTCTCTGTAGCCCATTGTCAATCCTGCCAAGCTGTCTGGTACCTCAACATTTGTGAGCAGGCAAACTGTTTTTACATGGTGCTAGTGGGGGGGATGTGCTCAAGGAAAGAAGACGTAAGAGTCATAAATGTCCAACACATGTACATTTGCCCTAGTTAGAGTTCCCCCTACGTACGGCATGTCCTTTGTTGTTTCTTGGTATGACACCTCCAATTTGGAAGCAATCACAGAGGAGTAGGTTGGCATCCTTACAATATTATGACAACCAGTGACTGTAAAAATGCGCAGGCACTGATAAAATTCCCTGGAGTCAGAAAGGCCTGGAAGAAAATAGCCATCTAGTCTGAGTGAACTGCAACTGCAGCAGACTTTGGATAGATGGTATCTGCAAAACATTTGTTAATTTTCTGCTGTAAAACATAAGGAAGTAAAGCAAAATCCTGAGAAACGGCCATTCGGAGAAGGAGAACCTATAGCTGCTTAAGCAGTATTTGTTGGTGCTTAAATGAAATTCATTCAAGACCCCCTTATGGTTGCTCAGGGAGAAGAGCAAAGACCCACTCATCAGAATTTATCCTTGATGGGAGAGTTGGTCCCATTCTTAATGAGGTTTCATTGTATTATGCAGCTAAACCAATTCTAAATAAATAACACCAGCAGACAAGAGTCCTTAGGAAGCCTGGATGAGCATTAGTCTCCAGAACTGAGTGCAGCCTGAGCACACGAGATTTACTCTGGGTTGCTGCACAACTGACAAAACTAGCAATTAAACAACAGTGCTGGCAAGTTCCAGGAGGGGCAGAGATTCAGTTCAGTGGCTTTTCTGAACATGGAGCGGGTTCGTGTGTCCTTCCCTCCATCTCATTGCCTCACCCAACCCATCCTCTCACTCCCACCTCCCCCCACACCTCTTCCCCTCACATTTCCCCAATAGGATTCCCAGGCTTCCTCCGGGCTGCCCTGCTCTGGATGAAGATATTTGCCGGGTCCAGCAAGTTCTCCAACTGCTGCTGCACTGAGGTGCCCTGGTCAGAGATGCACAATAAACTGAGAAATGCTCCTAGCCAGGGAGGCCACAGAGCTCACATTGCCAGGATTGTGGAAGTCTGTGAGGAGCCCCAAAAGTTAGGGGAAACTCAGGGGCAGGGTGTTCTGGTGGAGGTGGTGCACCAGGGGAATCATAGTGGTCACCGAAGAAGGCACATTGTGAAGAATATGAGAGAGGAAGGACAGGCTGCCCTGGTGGAGATTCAGACAGCGCAGGGGCCCCTTGCTGAGAGGATACCCAGACAGGGCAGTATCAGGGAGCAAGTTCACAGCCACCTCACCTGGGAAGCTAATTGAGGACCCCATGAGGGAGGAAGACAAGAGTAGCTAGAATGGATAGTCTATTCCATGGAGGACTGGGAAGAAAATCCTCTCCTGGGTGTTCAGAAGGGGTCCTTCTTTGGGGGAACCATCCTTCTGGTTGATCTGGGCCCCACTTACTAGCCCTGGAGGTGAAGAACCATTTGGATGCTGAAATGATGGAGTGGGAAGCTGGGAATTCCCTAGAAAAAGAAGAGGGGCCAGCCTGAGGATAGGACCATCATTTCTAAAGGAGCCTTCTAAACGGCACTCACAAACTGTGTCTCTGCCAGCGAACTGTGTGCACAGACAGGACCCCACCATCGAGATGGAACACCAATACCAAACCCTCCACCTTCTGAAGGAACTTCGGATTCATATCTCACCCAGCTCCAGGCCGTCTGACTCAGGCATCATGGGCCAAACCAGACCAGCAAATCCAAGCAACTCCAAAATCCGTGGCTCAGGTACATCTCTCTTAACCGCATCCCAACCCCTGTTCACGAACTCTGATGACCCCTGTTGTTGCAATTCTTTACCTGCTCCAGCAACAGCTTGAAGCTCTGTTGCAAGCAGTTCTAAAATCCAGGGGAAAGAGGCCTAGAAAACAGGTTTGGGCAGATCGGAGTTTACTGCACAGAGCGTATTGACCCCCATGAAGATCTTATTGGCTAAAGAGTACGCTGAAAACGTCGTGCTAGCAAAGGCAGCTTTATTCATATGCTAGCGAAGTGCTCTCAGGTCATTCCTTTCTGAAGGGAAGGTATAATTCAGACCAACCTAGCCCTGCAGTGAGATTTCTAATATAACTTGAAGTCAGCAATACTTGATGGTATCAGTCAAAAGGAGGGGTTTTTGTTTTGTTTTGTTTATACATAACCATAAAGAGAAATGGGTTTTTCAGGGCTGTATTGGCAAAAAGAGAAAAGAGCTCAGCATCTCCACTTGGGAAATGCAGCCACCCCATTCTCTGGGCTGGGGGTGGTGGGGTGTGTGTGGCGCCAGCACAGGACCGCAGAGGATGGCACAGATGCCTTCATACCACCTTTACATTTCTGTGCCTCTGAGGCCACACTGAAAGTGGTTGGTGCAACTTAGAGCAGCCCTGAGGCTGCCCCAACAGGCCATTCCAGCAATGGGGAATTGTCAGCTCACACTAGCATCCTGGCCACACTGCCTTTTTTCAGCCCTTGCACCTGATATCCGGGACCGAGGGGAGTGTTGTGTAGAGCCATTACACCAGCTCCTCACCACTGGTGATCCCCCCGACACTAGAGGAATACCTGAGGAACTGGTTAAAACATTTTTACAGTCCCTTTGTAGAGCAACAGGAAAGGGTAAAGCTTTTTTCCTTGTATATTTTTTAAGCAAATCTGACAGCGGTCACTGAGAAGTCTGTGTATGGAGCACAGGGGGTGGTGACATTAAGTCATTCAGGATGAAGTAATCCAATGCCCTGTGTTTAAAAAGCATTTATTTTTTACCTACAGTGATGCTGGATACTTACTGTTTCCATGGATACGGTTGGTCACGGCAGCTTTACAGCTTACTTCTCTCCTTCTATACAATATGGGTAGGTTTCCACCACCCAAGGCTGTGTTGGCTAGTGGATAGAGCACTAGATTAGCACTCAGGAGATCTGGGATCTTTGCCACTGACCTGCTATGTGACCTTAGGCAAGTCACGTCTCTCTATGCCTCAGTTTCCCCATCATGAAACGAGGATAATATCTGATCTTTTGTAAAGTGCTTTGAGAGCTACTCGTGAAAAATGCTATACAAGATACAGGCACGATTATTTTTATTACTCATACCAGCAGCCCAATGATATGGGTAGCTCCTATCACAGCCAATGGGAGCTTCTTGTATCCTGCTACTGGATAATTGAGTTACCGTGGTTTTGTTCCTAGGTTTTATGGTAAGTGATGCACATGACTTTGATGTTATGCTTTCTAATGTGATGTCCTGCCCAGCTGTTTGTTCTGAGTATTTATATACTTGCGATTCATGTGTGGGTATGATAAATAAGCGTTTTAGAGACATTAATAGTTGTTTCATATCCAGCTCTTTTATAGTCAAAAAATTAACAAGAATGGGAAGATTTACCATCTTATGATGGGAAGAACAATCCGTCTGCTTTCCATCCCTTGCGCTTCAATCTAAACTAAAACTTCCATCAGCTCAGGCCATATACTGCATGCAACCACAGTAAGCTGCAGAGGGGTTGTTCATGGACAACTGGCCTTGCACACGTGTTACAGGAATACAGTGCTCTGTACACTAGTAGGAGGCATGTCCATTGTATTGACAGCCAGCTGTTAGATCAGCTAGCTATCCAGATACTACTGAGGAGAGTCTTATTTGCCTCCAGTGATATTCTCCAAATAAAAAACAGGAAGCCAGCTCTGGATATATAGGCTACTCTAGATCCTTCGCTATACATCTTTCATTGTTTATATTGCAGTAGTGCCTACGGGCTGCAATCAGGACCCCCTTGTGCAAGGCGCTGTACAGGCATGCCAGAAAGAGACAGCCCAGACCCATAGAAGCTCACGCTGGGTTCGGTGGTGGCCTCAAGGTGCAAGGCAAACTGGGCACAAGGCTGCACGAAGAAAGTCAGAGAGCCAGGGCAGGACGATGAGAAGGTTAAAGAATTCTGGAAGATCCTGCCTTCTGCAATAGGCCACTCACGGTCTCAGAGCTGCACCAACTCCCAGAGGAGGTTATTCAGCAGTGCAATAGCAGGCCAGGAGCGGTGATCTCGCCTCTCCTACTGCACCACATAACACACATTTTTCCCTGCTTAGCCATCCAAAGACAGCATTCATTCCTTCGGCTACCAATTGGGTTTTTCCAGGATCTTTGCTTAAATAAAGGAAAAACTTCAACTAGATATAGTTACATTTTTAAAAATTTGTGTGAACGTCGTCCAACTTGGGTGCCTAAAGTTAGACTGGGGCAATCTGGCCTTAGGAGCTCATCCAGTATACAAGTGATCTTCTAGCAGGCACAGGGGCTCTGATGCCATGCACCTTCCAGCTGCCAGCACAGCAGAGGAGCAGGGGCATAGCTGGAGAAAAGGCAGCAGCGCTGGGATGACCTTCTGCCATACTCATCATCAGCTGCCTTTTCATCAGTCTTGCCCAGCATGAGTTGGCGCAAATCTCAGGCTTCTCAAATGTATTGGGGGGTGGGGAGGGGGCGTGCATGACCTTGCAGAGAGCAGGATCAGTGGGCTATAAGGAGGAGCTTCAAACCACCTTTGCAAACACCTGTGTCTTGTGGTCTGTACAACTCAGGTACCCGCCAAGATCTGGCCCCAAATACGGAAGTATGTGCCAACGAGCAGTGTCACAGATGCTAGAGCAGTGTCACATGTCAAATGCACACACGGCATATTTGTACAGATAATCCAGGATTCACGTTCTTTTCCAGACGAGGCTCACAATCTCGGCCTCTGAGACTTTGATTCCCCTCCACATCTACCCCACATCCATTACTTGCCAGTAGGCCACTCACCGCTTGTTCAAAGTCCCTTTTGTGCCCTTCTGTTTAGTTAAATTTGGTCAGACTTTTCTGCTGCCCTTTGGACCACGACAAACCACTCGTGAGATCAGTCTTGGTGTGGTTTAGAGAAAAGGAACTGCAGTGCCATCTCCAGACCAAAAACAATAACGCACATTATCCCCTTCATCTGTCTTTATATCTGCATGTTGTACCTTGTGTGGATGTCTAGACCTGGCATGCATTCGGGCACAGCTTGCATGAGAAGAGATGGTCCCCGGCAGAGAAGCCCCTGCTTCAGTTTCCCCTCATCCAGGGTATAAATTAATCCTATAAAGGTCTTCTTGGACTTAAGTGTGCCCTCTTCAGAGGGTCTCATTTATTTAACAGAAAAGGACATTATGAAGCAACCTCAGGCTGAATTCCCTGCCTGGAACTCAGACCGCTGCTGGGCATTTAGCCACTCTTCCCATGACTGCGCATCGTTCTCTGCTGAGCCAGTACCTAGTAACCCCCAGGAAGTTTGACCCAGTTTGGTCTCCTGGGCCTCTCTGGTCCCTTGCCTGGGAGGATTCTCTCTCTGGACCCTTCTCTCCAGGAGACACCCCTGGGAGCGGCTTCCTAACCAGCTCCCCTGTGGAGTCTCTCTCCTCCAGAGTTTCCTCTGCTCTACTGCTTCCTGACTGAGCCCTCATAAGCCTGTATTAGGCCCAGGTGCTCCTTATTTAATTAACTGCTGCTCAGCTCCTTAGGCCATTAACAGGCTGGTTCATCCTCGGAGCCTGTCATAGGTAACCTGGTTGCCTGGTCCCTTCAGGGGCCTGCTATCCTGTGTCACCTGGGTAGTCAGCTATTTCAACTCAGCTGATACACATGCTGTTCTTCTGCCCACAACCTGGCTGCACATAAGCACCATATCTACTGTCACCCAAGTCATAGGAAAATTCCTGTCCTTTGAAATATATTGGTTCATTTTCTACAGCACCCACTAGGATATTCAGTGGCTTTGTGTGAGCTAAACACAGACAAGCGATAAGATGGCAGTGACGACATGCTAGCTTCCAGGGTTCACTCGAGCCCCTTTTAGGGCCTGGGCCTGCCAAGTCCTGGGCTCCCTCTTGCCTGCGAGCTCAAGGAGTCAAGAGCACAAAGAACCGTATCGGATCCAAGCTCCTGCTTCCTTGTTTCTATATAAAGCCCCCTTACCTTGTATTCACTGCCCAAAACAGGCAGGACACAAGTTCCATCTGAATCCTGCCAGTGCTGATTTGGTGGTTATTTATTTTGAGATATTGCAGCCAATAAGAGCCCCCAGCCACAGCTCCAGCCAGGTACCCTGGATATCCTGTTTCAGACGTACAGTTATACGAGTCAACAGCCTCCTGGATCACTCCCCGACTCACCACAGCTCAGCAATAAACAACGGCATGAAGGGTTACACCCCCTCTGCCCTCTCCCATCCCCAATCACCAGAGAGAAGAGATGGGGTTTGCAGCCTGCCCTGAAGGTTCACCAGATTTAATTGATTTCAGCCTGGGACGGGAAATGAACCTGGTTTTGGCTGGGGGTTCAGCTAGACAGCAGCATGAGATGCTCCATTCCTCCTCCCACGAGGTCTCTGAGCTCCATGCTCTTCCCTATCCATCTGGAGAGAGACTAAGCTCAAAACACCCAACTCTGATCCTGCCATTACAGCCACATCTTCTCTTGCCTCAAACGCAAGGCACTGTCTCTGTAGCATAAGCTCAGAGGAACAATCAAGGGTTAAATTTAGATTTCATAAAGGCATTTACTGCTGTATGTTAAATACCAATTTACTAATGTAGCCATTATTCATTACAATTTAACAGCTATACAATAGATATATAAATTACATTGTTAAAACATAAGCTCAGGATTAACTATCAACTGGCATTTAATGTACAACAGCCTTAATAAATCTAAAGCAATGGATAACCGCACACTACAGAATGGGCCTGATACAAAGCCCATTGCAGTCAATGGAAAGACTCCCGTTGACTTCAATGGGCTTTGGAATGGGCCTAAGATGGCCATGTGCTACATAAACATACAAATACTATCCAGATGTCTTTGTTCCAGTTTTTCAATGGTGCAGAGCATTTCTAAACCTCACAGTTATGAACTGACTGGTCAGACACACACTTCATTTGGAACCGGAAGTATGTGACCAGGCAGCAACAGACACAAAGAAAAGCAAATACAGGACAGTACTGTGTTAAACGTAAACTGCTAAAGAATAAAGGGAAAGCTTGAAAAAGATTTGACAAGGTCAGGAAACTGTTTCTGTGCTTGTTTCATTTACATTAAGCTGGTTAAAAGCAACATTTTTCTTCTGCATAGCAAAGTGTGAAAGCTGTATTAAGTCAATGTTCAGTTGTAAACTTTTGAAAGAACAACCATAATGTTTTGTTCAGAGTTATGAACATTTCAGGAGTTACGAACAACTTCCATTCCCGAGGTGTTTGTAACTCTGATGTTCTACTGTACCATGTGCTCCAACTATCTCCATGTTTTGGAGCAATGCTTCTGTGGGCAGGGCCGGCTCCAGGCACCAGCCTGGCAAGCAGGTGCTTGGGGCGGCCACTCCGGAGAGGGGCGGCACGTCCAGCTATTCGGCGGCAATTCGGCGGGTGGTCCCTCACTCTGGCTCGGAGCGAAGGACCTCCCGCTGAAGTGCTGCCGCAGATCGCGATCGCGGCTTTTTTTTTTTTTTTTTTTTTGGGCTGCTTGGGGCGGCCAAAACCTTGGAGCCGGCCCTGTCTGTGGGCACTCTTCAGCTAGATCTGGGTAGTGTCACAGAACCCGTCTATACCACTCCATGCATATTCCATAAGAAAATGACTTCTGGAATTCCCCTCCTGGTCCTAACATCTGAACTTGGAACCTGCTCTCGGCCAGGCCTCTGTTAACATTTATGTTCATGTAGGCCCTGATTACACTAGAGATACAAATGCACAGTTGTTATAACTGGGTCCTTTGCAACATAGCTATTTCTGAATCAGTGCGTCTTTGGGAAATTTGGACAGCTACTCCATGGTGCCTCAGCAAAGCACAGAGCGTATGAAGGATGTGCATATAGCAACACTAGAAGCATGTGGGACAGTGCCCTTTGGGAGACCACAGTGGACAGAGAGCTGGGAAGAAGGAACACGGACCAAGCCTCACAGGCTTGGTTAGGAGAATACCATCTACTGCACAGAAACAGCATGCTGATCTAATGTAAGAAACCATTAGAGCTAGAGGAAAAGTTTGAGATGGAACATTTTTCCATTGGAAAATGTTTCATATGAATTGACACTTCCCCACTGGAATGTGTCCATTTTGACAATTAAACACCCCCCCCCCCCCAAAAGACACAACACAAAGCATTTGACAGCATCAATAGTTTTGGAATGGAACATTCCATTTGTTTTGGTTTGAAAACTTGGTTTCAAAATTTTATTTTACATTCTAAAAAATAAAAACTAGGTGTAAAAAGTCAAAATTGAAATGAAACATTGCAATTGATCCAAAACATTTGTTTAAAGTTGAAATTTCACATTAAATGCTAAAATTCTTTGGTTTCATTCCAATATTCTGAAATTTTTGAATTCCCTACTAAACAAATTCTGATTCCCGCACAGCTCCAGCCACCTATGCTATCTGCAGGGAGAAAGTCCTGTTAACTGCCAGAGTGGTAGCAAAGACCACCATGTATGATTCTTCTAAATGTGCTTTGTGGACACACACAGCACATTCATGATCAACCACACCAGTAACTTGTTACAAATTCAGTTGAAGGTTTAGAGCTCGAACTGCAGCTAATATAAGTTATCATAGATCTATTGACTTCGATGGGCCAATCATGGAATTTACACCAACTGAAAGTCTTGCTGGTTGCATACATGGGTCCTGAGATGACCCTTCAGGTCATTATTCATGCACACCTCTCCCCCAATCTTTCAGGTATGTCCACTTTCTTACAGACACTCAAAAGCAATCCACAAAACAAAGGCGACCACTAAAAAAAAAAAAAGAGAGATTCTCCTTTACAAAACAGCTGTAGTACTTCCCTTTAAATGTGGAACTTGCAGAGAAGGATGGAAAACACCCACCTAGATTCCTGCCAAAAAAATAACATGAATGTCCTGATTGTGTGGAAAATCCATAAAAAGTAATAGTATCTTTGCGGCGTTGAATTTCAAAGCTTCAGAAATTCAGAGATGGATGTGTGGGTGTCTTAACACAAGAATGTGGAGCTGTGGTTTCTCTTCTGAGTCTACGTGGTTAAATAGTATCACTGACTTATCTTTGATAGAAGGGGCTTGATACTAGAACAGCAGAGAGGCTAGAACTGTTGTGATTCAGAAATTCATGGATATTTTCATATGGTCTTTTCTTGAACCTCCCTGCAGAATTAAGGGTGCACTAGGAACCATGTGTAAACATTATCTCCCTTCTCGTGTAACCAATAATATTGACATAAAGCAAAAGTAAAGGGCAGGAGGATTCAGTTTTTCCTCGACAAATAAGCATGTTTATGAATGCCAAGCACATGGCTGACTACTGGAAAGAAATTATAGGATAAGACAGATATATATGAGAGAGAGATTGGTGTGAGCCCAACAATACAGCAGTCTGTCACTCTTACACACATTGAATAGCACCTTACTGTATGAGCAGGGAATCCACACAGAGTAAGAATGGCAGAATCCAGCCTCAGTTCTGAAAAAGTTGAGAGGAACAGAAAAGCCCTCCCAGCAGAAATTAGATCTATATGCCTCAGCTCTGTCAGGTTTAATTATCTTGAAGGTATTAAGAAGAGAGAAACATTGGGATGGGGTCCGACAGCTTCCCACTGGAGTCTGTGGTTAGTTTATCCCTTGTTCGCTTCTTAGTGAGTGTTAATTGCCGCAAGAACAATAATGTTCTCTCACGTGCTGGACCCCTGACTCCCTGCACCAGGCTCCAAGTGCCACACTTCAGCAGTTTGAAATTGATTAAAGCATTGGACTCTGGCTGCTTTCTGAATTGAAGCGGGTTCCTGGGCCCAAAAGTGCTTGTGCATGATTCAAGAAGATAGGTGGGCTTCAAAGTAAACAAATACAGGAATAAATAAGTGACCTCCAGCAAATGTACTCAGTCAGCAGGGGAGAGGGTCACCACAGGGCGCAGTGTCCTTTAGACATAGATATTGAAAAGGAATGTATAATGTCTTTCCCTCAAGGCTCTCTCACTACTTATGTTTACAATTTTCTTCCCAGCAAGGTACGATGCAGAAAGATGAGATTTTCCATTTGCTGACTCCAGCAACTAACAAAACCTTAATAAACACTGACAAAGCTAGGACCCCCCTTCCCCTGCGAATGTGTTTCTTAAAACCTAAAATATAGTCTTTAATTAGTGCTAATCTAGTTAATTCCCTGGAACAGAGACGTGAATTTGCTACAAATCTTGTAAATGCTGCAGAATAATTTAATGCTACTGCCACTTGCATGTAAATCATAATTCTCAATTGTGTGATTACGACGGGGATGTAATCGGAGAAACTACAGCAGCTCTTTGGTGGAACAGCCGAGCATGTATCATAGTTGTAAGAGAGAAGGTTGAAAACTGGTTGGCGCGTAAGTGGGATAGAGACTCAGCTTCCAGAAGGTACAAACTATTCCCTCTCAAGGTATAGATATAAAAAAGAAGGGTTTTGTCCATTCATTTCAGAGCAGAAACCCAAAGCCTTCCCAAGAACACGGATCAACAACCAAAACGAGGACACAAAAGCATGAGCAGATGTCTGCTCAGCAACAGCTTATGTAAGAAACCAGACGAGTTATTTACCCACTTTTTGATTCTAAGCCAAATGTCAACTTGGAAACAGCTCACGTGGAGACAGTTTGGCTCTAAATCATAAGAGGGGACGTATGTAGCAACGGCCATCAGAAAATATGGTGAAGAGATTATCATAGGTGGTCCTATTCTGCCTAATAAAGTCTTCACCCGACACTGGCTATGGAACATCACAATGTGACCATTTTATGGTTAGGGTGATCAGATGTCCCATTTTGAAGCCCTCCTGCAGGTTTTTCTTAAAAACGAACAACTTGTCCCATATTTTCTCTGTCTCCTCCTCATCAGTACGGGTGAGTCCTGCTGCTGGCCGGATCCCGGCTTGCCAGCCACCCACTCACCAACAGTGTGTGTGTGGGGGTGGAGGGCAGTGGGAGAATGTCCAGTGGCTGATGATGGGGGTGGGTGTGCAAGGGGGGAAGGGATAGCTTAGTTGTTTGAGCATTGGCCTGCTAAACCCAGGGTTGTGAGCTCAATCCTTGAGGGGTCCATTTAGGGAACTGGGGTAAAAATCTGTCTGGGGATTGGTCCTGCTTTGAGCAGGGGGTTGGACTAGATGACCTCCTGAGGTCCCTTCCAACCCTGATATTCTATGGTGGCAGGCGAAGATGCAGTGCACGGGGCTGGCCGCTCCCCATGCTGGTCACTCAGTGCAGCCCACGCTGCATGCCAGCTCTTGGCCAGCAAGGCCCCCCCCCGTCCCATTTCTGGAGGGCGTGCGCTGTGGTGGTTGGTGAGTGCAGGCAGGCGCCAGGCAGCAGCCAGTTATATGTCAACTCTGCTGCCCACCCATCAGCCCTTTACATGCTTCCCCCTCTCACGATCCTCTCCCTGCTTTGCCCCTTCACTCCCTCTCCCCCACCAGCCCCACTGCTCCTTCATATCCCCACCAGTGGGACACGGTGCGCTCCCAGGGCTGTGTGGACAGCCAGCCCCTGGTCAGAGCACTCAGTTCTGCAGCAGGCTCCTTCATTCCCCCACTGCCTCTGGCTGGGCTGGTGCCCCAGGAAAGCCCAAGACCCTCTAGCCTGGGGTGCTGGCCAGGAAGAGCCAAGCCCCTGAAGAAGGGACACAAAATACCGTTGCAAACAAACTGCTTCTTTCTGGGTCTCAGGGTTTTTTTTGGATTCCATGGTACTCTACAATTTTTTTTATTCCAACTGTTACCTGGAAAAGTTTCCTGGAGACAATGAGCTATGTACATGTACTGCACTGCTGCTACAGCACCTCATTACTGTGATCAAGTCTTTTTTAGAATGCATCTCTTGGGTGGAACGAAGGGTGCACATCACAGCTTGCACGGCCCATGGTGGTGCCTATTTATTACAGTAGCACCAAACTGGAAACCCCATGTGCTAGGCCCTATACACGCACACATAGCAGGAGAGTCCCTGCTGCAAAGAGCTTACGGATTAAATAGAAAAGGCAGATGAAAGGCGGGAGGGGAAACAGAGCCACAGAGAAGTGAAGTAACTTGCCCAAGGTCACAGAACAGGTCAGTGGCAGAATAAGGAGTCTGAATTAAAAGGTGTGTTTTTTTTTTTGGAGTGGTGACAATCTTTAGTTACCCATCCAATTTCCTTGTGCTCTTTGAATTCAAAAATTTAGCCATCCTTTCAAATTAAACCATAACCTTCTAGAACCAGTGACTGAATTATCATGGAATACCTGTGTAAAGAGATCAAAACTGATTGGAATAAATTGGCAGTTGTATTATTTTTAATACAAATTATTTGGTTCATGAGGTTTTGAGCAAATTAACCCATGACAGAATTAAGTGGAAGGCTCTTAGTGGTAAATGTCTTGTGAAATCCCAACGTACATAAAAACACAAGGAAGCATTTAGCCATGGTTTACTCAAGGTAAACAATGCCATGTATGTCTGGTTAGAAAAATATTTTAGCATAAGTTCTGTAAATGTTTTTCTCCTCAAAGATACGGCAAAAAGATGGAGTTCATTTTATTGGCATTATCATCTCTACCCACAAAACCACTCTGCTGTGATGAGAACACTCTTGCACCCCAGAGAAATGAGGAAGTGGTAATGAACAAAATGAAGCAAGGTTTCAGAGTAGCAGCAAGACACTGCATCTGCTGTTTGAAATATTGGAAAATAGTGGCACCTAATGGCCAAATGAATACTATATTTCCATGGAACATCTCTATCTTTCTACTTATTCTTATTAAATTAACACAATGTATTGTAGCTCTGATCAGGGTTAAGGTCCTACTGTGCTAGGCCCTGTACAAACACATATAAGCCACAACCCTTACCTCGAAGATCCCTAACTTTTCTTTCACTTGATAAAGATGGTGGCAATGGTTTTCTAACCATCTCATGCATCTCATTCCTGAGAAAAATTCGAAGAAGTGGGCTGTAGTCCACGAAAGCTTATGCTCTAATAAATTTGTTAGTCTCTAAGGTGCCACAAGTACTCCTGTTCTTCTTTTTGCGGATACAGACTAACACGGCTGCTACTCTGAAAAATAAGAATGTATACTGTGTAAATACTGTCTACATGTATTCATTGCATGGGGTTTGTTAATCCTGCCACTAGATATTTTGTTATGTGTGGTTATATGTAGCCTAGTAGTGACATTTCACATAGAACACGGATTCCGTCTTCACACCTCCGACACCTCTTTGGAGAGCCTTTTTGTGGTGTGACATGGCATTGTAGCAACCCAACCCCACTCTCCTCCTCGGGACTTCAGCGGTCTGGTACTGTGGTGAGGTGGACCTCTGGCCAGATCACACGATAGTTCGACTCCTTTCGGGGTATCAACATCCCAAACAAAGAACATCCAACAAAATAATGGCAGATACCAGTGTCTTTTGCCCCTCCTCCCCCGTTTCACTCTTCTTCTAAGACAGTGGCTCACAGGGATTCTGCTCAGAGTCCCTCAGCAAAATCCAACCACCTGACAAAAATACAAGTTAAGCAACTTCCACCCATCCCAGGCCAGAACTTTGAGTCCATCTTAAGTTCTCCTCAGTGCTCTGCCCTTCTGCCAAACGCCAACCCACATGAATACCCACTACAGGAGCTAACTCCACTCCTGTACTTCTCCCATGGTTCCCACCCACCAGGTTCCTGTCAGGCCTGCTCCACAGAGGGGGAACTCAAGATCCCCTCTTTCCTAGGTCTCCTTCTCTAAACTGAACTCCTTTTTAACTCCGCCTTGAGCCCAACACCTCCTCCTATTGGAACAAGGTGGGGCTAAAAGTGCTCTCAAACTGTACTTACCCCCTTCTCAGCCAGTGTAGAGTTTGCATATCCCATCAAACCACTTTAGAGTGACAAAAACAAAACAAAAACCCAGGCTAGCATTTAAGTGCAAACGGTGTGAAATGTGTTGCTGATCTCATTCTGATTTTCTAGTGGTCAAGTGTCAATAGCACCTAAAGGTCTAGGGAAAGCTTTCTTGCATTTGTGTGTATAACTGTATGCACACTTTGCACGTGCACCTACAGATGGGCATGTGATTTGTGTGTGTGCACCTCATGTGATAGATACCTGTTGAGTCCGATGTGCTTGCACACGGATTGTTAGTCAATGACTGTACATGAGCTTGTGTAACTGAGAACCCCAAATTGCCATTCTTGATCAGACAGTAATCCAGCAACCTCGCTCGGACAGAAGCCAGTACAAGAAACCCTGCAGTAGGTAGTTTTGGGATAATTTTCCTAGGGGCTGGTTGTCTTCCTAACCTCCACTAGTTAGAGGTAGTTTAAGTCCTGAAGCATGAGATCTGGTCCCTTCATATAGGAAAACCACTACAGAAAACCCAATTATATTGCACCATACAACTGTAGTCTAAAGCTAAATGCGTCTCCAGAACACTCGTTGTAATGCTTATTGCATAATGTAAACTCAGAATAAACTGTTTTTGTTTGCTTTGCATGCCTTAGGCTGAACAATTAAGCTATTCCACAAAAAACCCACCTCTTATTAACATACCCCTAAATACTGAGGGGAGAGTCTTACTAATGATTATTTTGTCTCGTTCTGTCTCACAAACACACAGGTATGTCTACACTGCAGTGTAAGCCCAGGGTTAGTAAAACTCGAGTTAGCAGACCCAGGGTCTGCTAACCTAGGGCTTGAGCATCTACACTCATTTGTAACCGCAGGTTAGGAATTGTTGAACCTTGGGTCCTAACCTGGAGCTTCAGTGCTTGCACCGCATTGTGCGGGCCCAAGTCCAAACCACTCATATCCCAGACTTCCTAGCAGTCTCCCAAAATGTGGTTGCTCTAGGCCTTTGTTCATGGTGCAGTGTGGGAAAACATGACTGTCCAGAGGACAAAGAAAGTTAGTCCATAAAATTGTGGGATACTTTCAACAGAGTCCCAGAGCATGAGTCTAGTCGTGCTGTGTCTACATTGCAAAGCAAAAGGATTGAACCCTGAGTGCCAGCTTGACTCAGGCTCAGATCCTCCATCACTGCTGGATTTGGGTTAGTGCAATTTGTGTGTGGACAGAAGCTTGGGTTAGGCTTGAGCCTGACTTTGAACCCTGGGCTTACATTTCAGCGTAGACATATCCAGACACCTAAATACAGTTAGTTAGTTACCCTTCAGCAGCCCTCCACAAGGGGGTGGGGAACAATTCCATAAGGGGTGGAAACATTGATATTTATTGTATAGGTGTTTCATATCAGAAAGACTTGCAGATGTAAATTCTAACCTTCTGAAAAAAGGGTATAAACAATGTTGCTGTAGTGCCCCAAAAAAGTGAATGACTAACTCAAGTGCAGAGCATCTCATTTCCACTGAAAGCTCTTGTTGTTTAAAAAAAAAACAAAAAAAAACAAAACACTAACAACAACAACAAAAACCACCCACACACCACGCGGCATTTTTGTCCTTGCTTAGAGGTTGCTTAAAATCATGGAACCCTCTCAGCCACACCAGCAAAACCCAGACTCCTACAAGTTAAGGGCTAGGTTGCACTACCTTTACTCATTCACATAAAGCCCTGTTGAGTAAGAGCTCTCTCACATGAATGAGAGTTCGTACAAATGAGTTCCAAATATCTGCCATTTCAGAGAAGCAGATTTACTTAGGTTTTAAGCTCTTGGGTGTAAAGGACCATCTTTTTTGTTACACCTGGTACAACAAGGTCCTGATTGTGGCCCTTTGGTTCTAGTGCAATATAAACATCCAAGCTTGCTGGGAGCTGTGAGAGTGGGGAAGTGAAAGAGACCTGGGAGTGGGTTTAAAAATTCAGATATCATTTTGGGTGCAAACCTAATGATCTGCTGTAATTTCCACAGAAGTCCTTCCTGGTAGGTTATTCACAATGTCGCTCTGTTCTCATCCCCAGGACTGTTTAGAGCTATGTCTCAAAAAAACTCTTTAATCAGTTACTTTGGTCCCATTTTCCAGCACAATTATTTCATGAATGATGAACTGCATTGTAAAGCTGTATATGAAAGGAACTCATTTGCACAGATTAGGGCTGCCACGTTGTGGGAAAGTTAAGGTTCTTTTCCTCTACTCCCCAACTCTTCAGAGTCCATGGTCAGTCAAGCTTCCCATATAAATTGAAGTGATATGCTCTTCTAAAACTTTAATTAAGTGTATTTCTATGGAATCTCAATTTGATCATAAAAAATTAATGTTTAAACTAGTTTAATGTTCAGCTGCCTTTCTGTGAAGGAGATGGATGAAATAGTTTTGATTAATTTTTCCATTAGTTGCCTGTTAATTTGAATCATGAAGACAGGTGAGAAGGAAACTTACTTAACGTACCCATCCTGAGAAGATGAAGGCTAGATTCTAGTTCCCTTGCTGGTCCTCTCCCTTCCTCCAGCAAATCAATTTTCTGTTATCAGAAAGTGGGCCAACAATGTAAAAACTTGCTTGTTAGTGCTCAGACTACGGATACTCATGAAGTGCAACTGGGCATAAACCATCAACATCCTTCTTCCAGAAAACCTGCCTTACAAAGACACTAAAGCAGCAAAATCTGTTTAGTTTAACCTTCTCTTGGCTAAGAGGTGGCTCAAGTATCCACAAGGGCAAAAGACTTCTATTAGTTGAGGGCTCTTTAAAATTTAGCAGGGAAAAACAAAAAACAAAGATGACCCAATGGCTGGAAGATGAAGCTAAACAAATTCAGACTAGAGATAAGGTGTGATTTTTTTTTTTATAAAGAGGACAATTAACCATTGAAACAACTTCCTTAGGAAAGGAGTTTCTCTTCATCACTTGAAATCTTTAAATCAAAGAGATGCTCAAGCAGAGCAAGAAGTTATGAGTTTGATTCAAGAGTCGCTGATTAAAATTCTATGGTACACAGTAGGTCAGATTAGACCACCAGAACAGTTCCTTCTGGTTTTACCACTAACTGTATCACACTGACAATTTATGTCTCCAATACAGCTGCTTTATTCCAGAATTTATTAAAATTTCACACCACATCATCTGGAAATAACATTTAAAATTTGCTATGGACAACTGTCATCAGAAATTCAGGAAGCCTATGAATTCCTTGCACTTAAGTTCAGAGGTGCCGGAGTATTCTGGATCCATTTAGTCCAGTTTCAGATTCAGATATGCTGCTGGTAATGATGAACTGGGAGGTGTATTGTGATTCTACTTGAACATATTTGCATAGAAAGTGTCACATGGGAAAATTAGTAGTTGGAAAGCTTTATTTTTAAGCAGTCATAAAAGCAATAATTACTAATTACAAGGCAAGGTAGGGAACCACAGTGAAAGCATAACAGCGGAAATGATTGGAAGTCCAGAGTAAGAACAGAGATACCGCAGATGAAAACTGAAATGCAAGAAATTAGTGTGTTAACTTCCAGGACCTTAGACCAGGTGCACAAAACACCCACAGGAAATAAGCATGCCATCTGAAATGGTGCTGTCTTTACACCTAGAGTGGAGGCGGCAGAATTCTGAATGGCAAAGTCAGAGGATACTGTTTCAGGACATCATGACCTCATTTCCAGCCCAAATAAGGATAATAAAGACCTGACCAGTATGTTTGATGAGCTGGAAAACAAAAGAATTAAAAACTGGAGGGTTCTTGGTGCTCCTAAAAAGGATAAAGAGGATTATCTGCGAGGCTTTTGTGCTCACTCATTACCAGACTTAGGAAGCCCATCAAGGGGTCTAGGGAAAAGTTGTATTTACAGCTGCCAGAAGACTCTTTGCTGAACCAAACCAAGATGTCCTTCCACTATTTCACTCTTTTCTGTCCTGTGGCAGAATTCAGGAAGCTGCTGGAGTGGTTGCATTATTAGGATCCTGGGTTTTGATAGAAATATTCCCACAAACTAAACCCGATCCCGCAGTAGTGAAGGCTGTTTTGCCACAGTGTAGAAGGTGCTGTGTAACAGCTCCTTTACTTTTATTATTAGGTGTACAGAGAAAGGGAGAGGAGCGGGGGGGGGGAGGAAGAAGGGGTCGTTTGGCCCCATCTATGGTTTAAGGAGAGCCAAAACAAGAGATGTGGCTACTGTTGCCCAGCGAATCCAGCCATGGAAGGTTTTGATTCAGTGAGCATGCTTGGTAGATGTCTGAAAGTGTAATGAGAAATGCCAGTGTAGGACAGTCGTTCTGCAGTTTCCTTGCATATCTAGTCCAGGAAGATGAAATAGGAGGAAAGGCATCCTGAAAGGAGATGCACCTGAGACCAGGGAGACAGGCTGGCAAAATGGGTCAGTGCTACTTTGACTTAAAAAAGAGCATGTACCCCAGCTGTTCTCTGATGGGAAACCATGCAAAAATAATCCAAGTGCTAATGCAACACCATTTTCATGGACCTGAAGTAAGCATTGGCCAGGAAAGGTTTTTTCACACTCTGATATGAAAGACACCCCGTGTGGAAGGTTCCATAGTCAATAGGAACTCATCCCCAATTAAGGCTAGAAAAAGGAGGAGTGTACCATTATTTATTGGCATTAAAATAATGCCTAAAGACCCCAACCAAGATAAATATGCCCAATGGCCTGTGATGGAACACTACGTAGGGTGGAATCTGAGTTACTACAGAGAATTCTTTCCTGGGTGTCTGGCTGGTGAGTCTTGCCCACATGCTCAGGGTTTAGCTGATCGCCATATTTGGGGTCGGGAAGGAATTTTCCTCCAGGGAAGATTAGCAGAGGCCCTGGGGGTTTTTCACCTTCCTCTGCAGCATGGGGCATGGGTCACTTGCTGGAGGATTCTCTGCATCTTGAAGTCTTTAAACCACAAGTTGAGGACTTCAATAGCTCAGACATAAGTCAGGGGTTTGTCACAGGAGTGGGTGGGTGAGATTCTGTGGCCTGCGTTGTGCAGGAGGTCAGACTAGAAATTCATAATGGTCCCTTCTGACCTTAAAGTCTCTGAGTCTATGAAGGCCCTATTGTGCAAGGCACTGTACCAGGTAAGAGATAATCTCTGCCCTGAAGAGCTTACAATCAAATGGAGAGCAGTTCATAATGTAGGCCAAGTACTGTACACCTGGAAGTGACTCAGTGTGGTGCCTCCTCTTGAAAATTCCTTAGATGTCACTGAAGTTTGGCTGAGGGTCAGGAAAGGTAGCATAATAAAAGAGGAGCAAAGAGCATTTGTCCTCAACTTTCCCAGATCCAGCCATCTGGGACAGCACTTTTTAGCCTGCAAATGTGTTTCTTGTGAATGGGAGTCTAGAGGAGATAATGGCGTTTGCATTTGATGAGAACAAGACCGAGGGAACGCACAGAAAAAAAAGTCTATTTCAGGTTCGGACAGAATGTGACTGCTTAATGGATCAGTGGGATGCAAGACCTATTAAGGGAAAGTAGAGCTATCACTACTATGTCAGCAGACAGAGGGTAGACGACTGTGCTAATGGACACAATGGAATACCAAAATGTGGTACGAGATAAATGGTTAATGCAGGGGTAGGCAACCTATGGCACGTGTGCCGAAGGCGACACGTGAGCTGATTTTCAGTGGCACTCACACTGCCCGGGTCCTGGCCACGGTCCGGGGGACTCTGCATTTTAATTTAATTTTAAATGAAGCTTCTTAAACATTTTAAAAACCTTATTTACTTTACATACAACAATAGTTTAGTTATATATTATAGACTTATACAAAGAGACCTTCTAAAAATGTTAAAACGTATTACTGGCACACAAAACCTTAAATCAGAGTGAATAAATGAAGATTTGGCACACCGCTTCTGAAAGGTTGCCGACCCCTGGAGTAATGTATTGTTTTATCAGAAATGCACAGGTGACCCAACATTGCAGTATAAAATGGAAATGAAACAATATGATAATGGGAATTTATAATTTGCATTGGTGAGGACAAAGGCATGTTTCATACGCAGGAGTAGTCTCTTCCCTCCACCTCCTTCCCCACAAAAAAGGCTACCGTGCTCCATAAGAAGTATAAATCTTTAATCAGCTCACCAGAGCTAGCCCAGTCATTCCTGGTATAGGATTCAGAGTAACAGCCGTGTTAGTCTGTATCCGCAAAAAGAAGAACAGGAGTACTTGTGGCACCTTAGAGACTAACAAATTTATTAGAGCATAAGCTTTCGTGGACTACAGCCCACTTCTTCGGATGCATATAGAATGGAACATATATTGAGGAGATATATATACACACATACAGAGAGCATAAACAGGTGGGAGTTGTCTTACCAACTCTGAGAGGCCAATTAATTAAGAGAAAAAAACTTTTGAAGTGATAATCAAGCTAGCCGAGTACAGACAGTTTGATAATAAGTGTGAGAGTACTTACAAGGGGAGATAGAGTCAATGTTTGTAATGGCTCAGCCATTCCCAGTCCTTATTCAAACCGGAGTTGATTGTGTCTAGTTTGCATATCAATTCCAGCTCTGCAGTCTCTCTTTGGAGTCTGTTTTTGAAGTTTTCCTGTTGTAATATAGCCACCCGCAGGTCTGTCACTGAATGACCAGACAGGTTAAAGTGTTCTCCCACTGGTTTTTGAGTATTTTGATTCCTGATGTCAGATTTGTGTCCATTAATTCTTTTGCGTAGAGACTGTTCGGTTTGGCCAATGTACATGGCAGAGGGGCATTGCTGGCACATGATGGCATATATCACATTGGTAGATGTGCAGGTGAACGAGCCCCTGATGGTATGGCTGATGTGATTAGGTCCTATGATGATGTCACTTGAATAGATATGTGGACAGAGTTGGCATCGGGGTTTGTTACAAGGATAGGTTCCTGGGTTAGTGGTTTTGTTCAGTGATGTGTGGTTGCTGGTGAGTATTTGCTTTAGGTTGGGGGGTTGTCTGTAAGCGAGGACAGGTCTGTCTCCCAAGATCCAAGGACTGGGAATGGCTGAGCCATTACAAACATTGACTCTATCTCCCCTTGTAAGTACTCTCACACTTATTATCAAACTGTCTGTACTCGGCTAGCTTGATTATCACTTCAAAAGTTTTTTTTCTCTTAATTAATTGGCCTCTCAGAGTTGGTAAGACAACTCCCACCTGTTTATGCTCTCTGTATGTGTGTATATATATCTCCTCAATATATGTTCCATTCTATATGCATCCGAAGAAGTGGGCTGTAGTCCACGAAAGCTTATGCTCTAATAAATTTGTTAGTCTCTAAGGTGCCACAAGTACTCCTGTTCTTCTTATTCCTGGTATAGATTCACTAGCACAGCCTGCTTCTTGTTTTATGAACTATTTCACTCGTTAAGAGATTTACATCCTATTTCCAGGATACAGACTTATTGAAAGAGCAGATCTTATCAGATCAATGCAATATTTCTAATCTAGTTCCACATCGGTAGTCCCTAGAGTGAAGTAGAAGAGCCAGTTACAAATATTTTAATTAGGTCTGTTAAGCAATTAAAAAAAAATAATCACGATTAATTGCATTGTTAAACAATTGAATATCATTTATTTAAATATTTTTGTATGTCTTCTACATTTTCAAATATATTGATTTCAATTTACAACACAAAATACAAAGTGTACAATGCTCACTTTATATTTTTGACGACAAGTATTTGCTCTGTAAAAAAACAGAAAAAATTGTATTTTTCAGTTCACCTAATACAAGTACTGTAGTGCAATTTCTATCATGAAAGTTTAACTTACAAATGTAGAATTATGTACAAAAAACTGCATTAAAAATAAACCAATGTACAATTTTAGAGCCTGCAAGTCCACTCAGTCCTACTTCTTGTTCAGCCAATTGCTCAGACAAGCAAGTTTCTTTACATTTGCAGGAGATAATGCTGCCTGCTTCTTGTTTACAATCTCAATTTCAGGAGACAAGAGGTATTGTCATGGGACTATTGGAGCCAGTGTCACAAGATATTTACGTGCCAAATTTGCTAAAGATTCATATGTCCCTTCACGCTTCAACCACCATTCCAGGGGACATGCGTCCATGCTGATGACAGGTTCTGTTCGATCATGTTCATTATCTGAGTCAGATGCCACCAGCAGAAGGTTAATTTTATTTTTTGGTGGGTTGGGTTCTGTAGTTTCCACATCAGAATGTTGATTTTTTAAGACATCTGAAAGCATGCTCCACACCTCATCCCTCTCAGATTTTGGAAGGCACTTCAGATTCTTAAACCTTGGGTCTAGTTCTGTAGCTATCTATAGAAATCTCACATTGGTACCTTCTTTGCATTTTGTCCAAACTGCAGTGAAAGTGTTCTTAAAATGAACAAGATATGCTATAACATATGGCAGAATGCAGGTAAAACAGAGCAGGGGACATACAATTATCCCCCCAAGGAGTTCAGTCACAAATTTAATTAACGCTTTTTTTTTTTAAAATGAGCGTCATCAGCATGGAAGCATGTCCTCTGGAATGGTGGCTGAAGCATGAAGGGGCATACGAATGTTTAGCATATCTGGCACATAAATACCTTGTAATGCTGGCTACAAAAGTGTCATGCAAATGCCTGTTCTCACTTTCTGTTGACATTGTATATAAAAAGAGGGCAGCATTATCTCCTGTAAATGCAAACAAACTTGTTTCTTTTAGCGATTGGCTGAACAAGAAGTAGGACTGAGTGGATTTGTAGGCTCTGAAGTTTTATATTGTTTTGTTTGAGTGAAGTTATGTAACAAAAAAATTCTACATTTGTAAGTTGCACTTTCACAACAAAGATTGCACTACAGTACTTGTATGAGATGAACTGAAAAATACTATTTTTTATCATTTTTACAGAGCAAATATTTGTAATAAAAATATACACTTTTGTAACTGAAATTACAGAATACAAGATATATGAAAATGTAGATAAATATCCAAAATATTTAATAGAATACCAATTGGTATTCTATTGTTTAACAGTGTGATTAAAATCATGATTAATTTGAGTTAATCGCATGAGTTAACTGCAATTACTCGACAGCCCTAATTTTAATCACTCTGATAAATTTTCAAAAGGAGCTCTAATACCACCCAATGTGATCCCAAACTTTCCTTGTGGTGGTGAGAAGAATAGGACCACAGTAATAACTGTCTCTTTATGCACAAAGTCTGTGAAGAAAGGGTGGATTCACACCATACTTTACTATCACAGAGGCTATGATTAATGAGAATTAACAGCTAATTATACAACACTTGGATGTTACAGTTTGTAAGAGAAATTAGCAGATGTACTGAGTACGTTTCATAAATATTTGTCCAATAACCATTTGAGGAATGTTGCTACTTACGGAATATATTATTCCGTAAGTATAATTATGTATAATTACATACATATTTTATATCTGTCTATCACGGGATGTGAAAGCACTTATAAACCTAAATAGATATCAACTATATAATGAGATCACTAAATCCATCACTAAAAATGCAGACACCTTTGGAGGAGAAAGGCAGCAGCTGTTTAACAGCACTGAGCAACATTGCATAACCGTTAATTCTGTTGTAACCACAAAGAGAATTGAAGTAGAAGAAAGTAGCTCCTGAAGGTAGAATGTGGTGAGGACCGGAATTAATACCTCTCCTTTCCTCTCCTCTCCTCATATGAAGAGTGTCAGAGCATCCTTAACGACCACAGGTGGTCAGAACTCCACTTTTACAGGCGACCCCGAAAGAGATTACTATCAATGTAACACTACTGAAAAGAGGACTGAGGAAGTTATGTGTGAGGTTCTCTGGCCTGTGTTATGCAGGAGGTCAGATTAGATGGATCATAATGGTCCTTTCTGGCCTTAAAAGTCTATGGAGTTATACAAGACTCTATTGTAGTGTTGACTTTCTAGAATGAATAGCAAATACAGGGCAAAAAAGAGCATTTAAGTATGCTAGTGCATATTTGGGAAAGATGAAAAATTAGTAATACATTTAAAGAGCTGCCTCTAATTTCACAGACAACAGGAGAAAAATTATTTTGAGTTGTGTTTGGTAGAGAAGTCCTAGTATGTCCTCTAAAAGTCACTTGTATTTCACCACTCCACCAACCTTTGTATTTTATAAGCTGCTCCATTTATTAACAGGTAACCAGAATCCAACAAACACAACGGAACAATCCTAAATTTCATGATTTGAATCTACATGTAGCCCCTGAGCATGCAAAAGGCACCTAAGTACAGTTGAGGATCTGGACCTTTAAACTTAAAGACTAACAGATTTATTTGGGCATAAGCTTATGCCCAAATAAATCTGTTAGTCTTTAAGGTGCCACCAGACTCCTTGTTGTTTTTGTAGATACAGACTAACACGGCTACCCCCTGATACTTGACCTTTAAACTGTTCCCTTCCAGACTAACTGACTGCAGGGAGCTTTGAAGTAAGTTTCCATATGGGGGAAAAGCAGCAAATCAGTTGGTGCAATCAGCAGTAGCGGTCCCAGCCCATTTGGTTGACGGGGAAGGTAGTCCCATCCCGGTGGGCTTTTTGTCAGGCAGCGAGAACAACTTTTGCTTAATATTGGTGTTTGGGTGAATGTGGCTTTCTTCCGGCTAAATTAACTTGGTGGCCAGGGTAGACCTACCACCCTTCTCTCTGTTCTGTTGTAAGCAAGACGATAAAGGAGAGTTTATGTTCAAATGTAGATACCAATGAACAATTTCTCATCTATTTTGAGCAGAAGAAAGCTGAACTTCTCTGGGGTATGTAAAGGTGAACTGAAATGCATTAAAAAAAATATGGATTAAAAAATTGAACAGAATTCAAACGTAGCTTGACTATGGTGTGTTTTAAATGAGAGAGTTGAAAGTTAGTCTCTCCTAACCTATCAAGATCTGGCCTCGAAGAGCAGTGTCAATAATGAGGTACACCTCTACCCCGATATAATGCGGTCCTTGGGAGCCAAAAAAAAAATAATCTTACCGCGTTATAGGTGAAACCACTTTATATCGCACTTGCTTTGATCCGCCCCCCCAGAGCACAGCTTTACCGTGTTATATCCAAATTCATGTTATCTTGTGTCGTGTTATAACGGGGTAGAGGTGTAGTAGATTGTACGCATCCAAGGCTAACTTTTAAGGGTGACCACTGTATTTGCAGTTTTTAAATTCTGCTCATGTATTCTGCTAGTGATTGAGGGGAGAAGTGTCAGATAGCTGGTTTTTATTTTACATTTCTTAAAAAGCATTTTATTTCACCTTCATCGGTCTTAAATGGTCTTTCAGAGTGTACCCATGTGATGGAAATAAAAATTAAACAGCGATCAACGATAGCTGCAGAATCACTTAGCCAGATGAGTTAGTGGGTCACAGAGAGAGAATAAAGTTAACCAAATAAACCAGCAGTAGGTGTAGCCTCCAAAATTTGCCAAATGAAGCCACCCATTGGGATGACAATCCCATCTGAAAATAACCAAAAGGAAACAGAGTGGATTGAGTCTTTCATCCTGATCCTTGCTTTTTCATTTATCTTATCTCAGGCAGACTATTTATGCAATTGGTTGGTTCTACTGGAAGTGTTGAAGGCAAAGATTAGTGAGGGGAGGTGGAGGAATAGGGAACAGGTTGCCTGAGATGGATCACTCTGCAAAGCTGTCTATGAAAAGTACTGTTCATATCAATAAAGGCGGGGTTTTTCAAAGGGACCAAAGGGAGTTAGGTGCTTAAGTCTAATTGAAAAATCAATGGGAGTTGGGTGCATCGCTTCCAGTTATACTTTTGAAAAAATCTCCCCCATTAATATTTTCCTCATTCCCCCCCTTAAAAAAACCACATGGCAATTACCGTCTCTCAGTTGGCCTGGAATCAGCAAAACGTGCAAGTCTGAAGGCCGGAAGTGAGGAGTTTGTGGTTTTAAAGGCTTGTTTTGTAGTCTCAACTACTTCCCTTCCAGAAGAAGGAAAACGACTAGGACATCACTTCGAGAGGGAACAAGCCTCTGTCCAACGTTCCTCAACGCCAAATGACGCAGGAATAAATGCCCCTCCCCCGAGTCCCCCAGGCAGGCTGACTCCCCTGCATTTAAAGGTGAAAACAGTCTGGAGACTAACCCTTTCCATTACAAAGCTTCATCCGCCAAGCACTCCTCTTTAAACCAGTCGTTACATATCGAGCTGCAAAAGGAGACAGAACAAGTAGGGTAAACTCCTCTCTGCCCATCATATACAGCTCAGGCCATGGGAGGGTGCAGCAGATGGGTTATTTATTTCACCCCTCTGCTTGGCTTTCACCGAGGGCGTGCTTTCCCTTAAAAACCCCCAAACATTCTCCCATGTGCTTCATTCACTCCTGACAGGGTCAGCTTTAACCTGCCAACACATTTTGTGGCATTTTATATAAAACTTTACTGTTCTGACTTTCCAACCGGTTAACAGCCCTTACCAGCAAATAAAAGCCTCTGGTGGCAGGTGAGTAAAGCGATTGAGAAAGCCATTAATAAAAAACACCCTGAAAAGGAGGAAGCCGCCAGTCGTTTAAAATTAGTCTGATCCTCTGTTCCCCCAAACAAACTCTCTGAGTAAATATGGAGAGCTAACGGGTTTATTATCCTCTCTTTGGTTGTATGTCATTATTACGGCATTGTTTTCACACATACCAATTCCATCTTCACTCATACCTGCCATAAAACAATGTGTGTGGGTGTCTTTTTAAAGAGGACTAGATACAGCTGCCCTCGGATTGGAGACTTGTAAGGTGGCTGAATATTGCTCTGCCAATTTCAAGTATGTGGGCACGGAATTGGTCTACGATAGCAGGACGGAGCTTTTCTGGGCTGTGAAGCACAACGGGGCAGGGCTTTCATCAATGAGAGGGAGTGGACACAGCCACACCTCCCATGGGTTAGGGATGATGTTGAATAAGGCAACTGTGGCCAGCTACAGAAATATTAAGTGTTAAACAATTGCATGAATGATAGTATTTCTCAAAATTCATGTGTTGAGGTTCAGCGACTTTGATCCATTGGTAAGGATTGAAGTGACCCTACCTCCAAAGGCTATGGGGCTATAGTCTCACTTGGTGTAAATCAGCATCCCTCCACTGACCATAACGGGGCGATGCTATTTCACACCAGCTAGGGAGGTGCCCCTTGATTTAGGGACACCACCAGTTTAATTTAAACACCTGCCCCCTCCCTCCATCCCTGGTAATACGGTGCAGCTAGCCCTGTAACAGACAGTACACCACTCTGGCAGCCCACAGGGGCTTTAACGTGGGTGGAAATGGCTCTCTAAGTCCCAGAGGAGGGGACCTCCCCCCCCCCCCCAGCCAGTGCAGAATTGGCTCCAGGGTTCTCCACTGGCCGTGCTCCCAGTCCCAAGCTTACGGGCAAGCTGAGGACTCATCCATGTGTGCCCAGCGTGTACATTACAGCTTTTCTCTGTAGCCCGGGGCTCCTGGAAACGGAGCATAAATTAGAGCAACCTCAGCACTGCTCTAACGTGGGTCTAGGCACAGACCCAGAATACAGAGAGCTCAAAAGAGGCTTTGCCCGGTCATTGCCCCACGTGCAAAGATGGGATAGCTGAGTGCCAGGCCCACTGACTGTCCCTAGGAAACCACCACAGACATTCTCTTACGAGCATTACCTTTCTTTTCAGCATGTCTGTTGGCTGCCATAAATGGAGCAGTCACTATTTCTTGCCAGCACCATTTTTGGTAGGTTTATCCCAGCATGCATTTCACCAAGTCCCATGGGGACTTTCAGGCTGACAAGGAAGAACCAACCCCATTGGGTGAACAGCAGTAGTCATCGGGGGCTTGTTTGGCAGTTCCCCCCCCCCCCCGACCTGGAGAGCTCTTCATGTTAGCTGTAGTTATTAGGTCTGCATTTAGTATTCATTGCAATCTTTGTGAATTTCTGCACTGTTCATGGGGCTCTCGCATCCTTTTCTATCAGTATCCTATCGCTGTAATTTATCATTAGTTAAGAATTAATAGACACTTGGAAGTATGTTACTTTTTCCTCTTATCTTCTGGTGCTCAAAGGCATTTCCTGCAGCAGATCAGGCATTAAATCTGTCATGTAAACACATTATTTTGTCATGTAATGCATTATGATCATACGCTACCAGGAAAATGAACAGCTTTTAACAGCTTGTGTTTGATGTGTACTGTCACCAAAACCCAGGAAGAATTTATAAGGTGTTGCAGTTTAATGTGTACCTGTTTAATAGGGTTCTGTGTATAATTCAAAATGTGGTTCTTACAAGAGGTATGAGATACAATGAATTTCAATGTGAATTATAAAGCTTAATCTAAATCTCCATGTTTTCTCATGCTGCTGATAATAAGATACAGGGAGTTGTTTATATGCAAATAAATCATGACTCTCATTTTTGTCTCGGAACGTTCCTCTCTTCATCAAGATTTGTGAAAGTATAGACATCACACTGAAAAGTGCCACACATCATTACTGCATGAAAGTTCAATTGTACTGGAGAAATTGATGAAAAACTGGAGTGGGGAAGTTAATTGGAGAATGCTGCCCCTATGGAATAATATTCAGCCAGTCAAGCTTGGCAAAGTGCAGAAGAAAGGAGTTAATTAAGGGCTTGGAGAAGTTGTGGTGAGTGGGTTTTGTGGGGGTGGAATCTCCATGCATTGTATTCACATGTGCTTCCTACAGGATTTATCATACAGCAAGTGATATGAAAAAAAAATCTAACAGGGCTTCCTCGGCTGAGTCCAAGAATATCAAATGGTATCTGGGCATCTAACTCCTATTGAAGTCAATGAGAATTAGGAACCCAAATACCTTTGAAGGTCTGGGCCTGACAGCCAATATGAAATACTAATATGGTCATCATTAGCACCTGAGAGACGCAAAGAAGTAGTGTTTTCTTCCTTTAATATTATATAGACACATCCACAGGAGACATCCAAAGGTGAGCCAGGGATTTTTGCCCTTCATGAGTCTGGAGTCACTGTCACAACCACAACCTTTGCAAGGTCTTATTCGCTAGTCCTTATCCACCTGCAACCCTCACTTGGTAGAAGGTAGAGCAAGATCAAATTTTCTGTTTGCCTTCTCCAGCTAATGGGCCACATGGTTTTATTGACTTAATGAATTCACAGATTTGACACCAATCATAGATGAAAGTATATCCCGCACAGACTCTGAAAGTGGTCTAGTCCTCTCCAGGTTCTACATTCATCACTATGTCCCGCCTTGGGCATCTCTCTCATGAGAACTACTCAACAAACCTTACAAACCAGTTCCATTGATATCACTGGCACCGGAGAGTCCGGTCTCCAAAGCGATGGAAGGGTCAATTCCAAGGATCAGAAGTTGCTGCAGTAGGCACTGTTGTGAGTCTATAAAACTAATGGCCCAGCACGGTGCAAGATGGGCAGTGGGAATTGGTTGGTTGGCGGTGCTCTCTCTCTCTCTCAAATTCCTGACTACATTAAGCTCCCATATCCTTTTTTGTAACAGGATTGAACTGAAGTAATATCCCAGTCTCTCCTAGGATGCAATAGCCATGGGCCCTGCACAAGACCACGAGTAGGGAGTGTTCTCTTCCACCCATGGAGAGAGGAGCAGCTGGAGCTATAAGTTGCCTGGGAAAATAGAAATGAAAACATTGTATCCTGCCAAGGTATATTCCCTTGGCACCTACAAACAAAGAGAGTGGGACAACACATATGATCACTCACAATTAATAAGGGAGTGAAACACCTAAATATAAGAGCAAGAGCCTCTGATAAATACATGCTGTTAAGAGCTGCTTTAAAGATTTGCACACGAGGAACAATTTGCAGTGCACAGAACAAAATGCTTTATTGGTCCTACAAAACCCAGGAACAATGCTGCATGTGTTTGAGCACCATATCAAGATACACAAATCACCCTATACATCACTCCTCTGACAAGGGCCAGGCTTCAAACACTCAGTCAGCACCAATTTGCACCCCCCTCCCCAATGAACACATCTCGGGCCTTCACATTCTCCATTGCCAGAGAGATGGAGAAGTTTAGCAGTACCCGTCTCAATAAATCTCAAACACTGGAGAGCAGACTCCTCAGAATCCTCCCCCACTTTGGGCTTTAAATTAGATACTGGCTGACCTGGAGAAAGGAGAGGAGACAAAGTAGTGGTCAGGGCTGGATTCCTGGGTTCTCCTGCCGGTTTTACCATTTGTTATTCAGTGATAAACAGGTTGCCCAAAGTCAGAGAAGCTAGAGTTCTGAGAGATCTGTAAAATACTGAAAATGCTTTACAATAATTCATTAGTCTCTCAACACTCTTGAGAAACTTTAATGGATGATTGTTAAGCACTTTAAGATACTCAGATGAAAGATACTACCAAGAATACTTGGGAATTCTTCAGCACCTTGGAATAAAGTGTGAATGACCTTAACATGAACATTTGGAGGCCAAGAGAGTGATGCGGATTTACATCAGCTGGGCATCTGGCCCCTGACTGGCAGACTAACCTTTTACGAAAGATAAAGAAACAGTTAAAACAGCACAGTGCTATATGATGTACAGTGCAGTCTTACACATATTATTAAAGAGGTTTTATTTTTAAATAGGGTTGCCAGTTTTGGTTTGATGTGTTCCTGGAGGTTTCATCAAATGGCATTAATCTTTCATGAAAGATTAATCTTTAATTCCTGGAGACTCCAGGTCAATCCTTGAAGGTTGGCAACCCTATTTTTAAAGCTAGGATGCCATAACTGATGGAGGACATCTAGTCCAACAGCTAAACCAGGGAGTCCGAGCCCCAAAGAGAACTGCAGAATTACCAACCACGTCAGTGTTAGCGGGATCGGATCTGAGGAGGTAGCTGGAGCACATTGTGTTTCTAACAATGGTTTTAGAAGCTTTATCAGTGGGAACAAGAACCCCAGCAATCCGGGGTGCTGAAAGCCATTGAACTCAACTGCAAGCCTGGTATATGATGGGAATCACTTCAAGCCAGGAGGTGCGGCTGCACTCCCAGTTCCAGCAAGGGTATGTTATTTTCAAACCAGTTGATAAATGAAAGGCCTCATACTATTAGCCCTGATTCATATGCAACCCCCCTTTGACCTTTTGGGTTTGTAGAATGGGGTCCTAAAACCCTCTTCCAAGCCCTTGGGTTAGAATTCAGCCCAGTTTGAGGCAATTCGAAGATTTATAACAAAGTTGTTCACATTTAACTGCTCCCCACATTTCAAATTAATTGTGCTTACGTATTCTGAGAACATGGATCACCACGAATCTCTTTGGTATTCGGGAGGGTGGGATTTGTGCATTTCCCTAATTACCTCCTCAGCTTCTACATTAGATAGATAATGGACCAAGGACAAACACTGAGTGGATGCTGCTTGTATTCCACTCCCAGCTCAGCTGAGAGAGAGATTCCCCATTTCCTGGGAGTGGATTTAACAGGGTGAGGGGGCACTAGCTTAGCTTTCATCTCTGGGCCGATGAGTTTCAATGTCAAAAGGGCAAATGGTTGAGAACCTGCCAGTGAGAGTTTTGTACATTTAAGAAGTGGATCCAGTGACCAAGTCCTCATCTGGTGTAAACTGGTACAGTAGTGGAGCTCTATCAATTCATGTACATTGACAATCTGGCCCAGCAGTCTTTACCCTTCAGATTCTAACAGTTTTAGAAGTGGGTTTAAACACACACCCCGAGGTGTAGGTGATTCACAAGTGCTCCTTTAGCACTCGAGCGCTAAGCAAGGTGGATTGCCAGGTCTACCATGCAATAATGTCAGGCACATGGGTTTTGTTTCACTAAACGAAAACTTGACATGATGCAAGGCTAGGTCAGCCTGAACTCCATGAATAATTCAATGGCAGATTAAACAAAAAAAAGATTTTGTGTACATGAAATCATCTCTATGTATTTAGGAATGAATCTGAACAGATTTAAAATTAAACAGCTTAATTCACTGCCAGGCGAGTGATCCAAAAGTCCAATAAATAATTCATCCTGGCAACAGCCGCCGTTATTCAACCAGGTCTATGACGCAGATCATGTCAGGGGGGGCTTGTTTTGTCTAAGAAAGACAACTTAATTCAGTGCAAAGTGAATAATCCAAAATCCCATAAATGATTCATCACTGGATTAAAAGCTATAGATTTCTCCATAGAAATTCTCTGCCTTGCATTAAATATGCATGTGTGTGTGTGATGGGTATTATCTACTGTACAGCTTGGCTAAGATTGATACCAGCTCCAGAGTTCTTGGGAGTAATTTTGAAGCCATTAATCCTGATTTGATGTATATCAAGGTATGAAAAGGGGTTACCTTCAGGGAGCTGTGCTCCAGTGTTAGCAGCAAATGAGGGGGAAGGGGGACGTGAAGAGAAACACTTGGCTAATTTCAAAGCATACCACGAAAGTTACTCAGTGAAAGAGAGAGCGCTTGATTCTCCTTGCCTTCCAACTCTACACTGGTGTAACGCCGTTGATTTCAATGGAATTACTTCTGGTTTGCACCAGCATGTGCAAGAGGAGAATCAGGCCCCCTGAGTTTTAATTTCATAGAACTGACGATACATGATTTTTAACTGGTTCTGCCGTATAATGCTCTGACTGTGCAGAGTGCTTCAAGTGGCTGGAAGATACGGTTATGTACCTGCCACAAGGGCCTGATCCAAATTCAAAATCCAGCAGCCTGCTTGTTAAGTAGCATATCTTGCCATGAGTACATTAAAGCGGTGCTCCATGATCTCTTCTGGCTGCCTCTTGCTTTCCAAGCTGACTTTAAGGTGTGGTGGGTTGTTTTTTTGGGGGGGGGTGAGGGGGAGGAAGAGGGGGTACAGAGAGAAGGGGTTGTTACTGATCATGACCCAACACAGGGGTGGGCAAAGTTTTTGGCCCGAGGGCCACATTGGGGTGGCAAAACTGGATGGAGGGTCAGGTAGGGAAGGCTGTGCCTCCCCAAACAGCCTGGTCCCCCACCACCACCTATCCGCCCCCTCCTACTTCCCAGCCTCTGACTGCCCCCTCAGAATCCCTCACCCATCCAACCCCCCCCACTCCTTGTCCCCTGCCCCTAACCGCCCCCTGGGACCCTACTCCCATCCAACCCGCCCTGCTCCCTGTCCCCTGACTGCCCCGACCCCATCCACACCCCCACCCCATGACAGGCCCCCTGGTACCCCACGCCTATCCAATCCCCCATCCCCTGACTGCCCCCCCAGAACCTCCACCCCATTCAACTGCCCCCCAGGACCCCCCACCCCTTATACAACCCCCCCGGCCCACTTTCCACGCTGATCGTAGCATGCAGAGCAGCATGTCTGGCAGCCGCGCTGGCCTGCCGCTCTGCTCGGCAGGACCATGCAGCTCCACTGCCCAGAGCGCTGCCCGCATGGCGAGGAGGCTGTGGGGGGGAGAAGGGGGACAGCAGGGGAGGGGACGGGGGCTAGCATCCCCGGCTGGGAGCTCAGGGGCCGGGCAGGACGATCCCACGGGCCAGATGCGGCCCGCGGGCTATAGTTTGCCCCACCTCTGACCTAACAGGTCCTGAACTAGAGTTGGCCTGACAATGGGAATATTCCCTTTCGGAAATAAAATTAAAAATACCACAGTAAAACCAGTAAGAAAGAAGAAGGAAACCCAAAAGCTCCCCCCCACCCCCGCCTTTTGACGGTTTTCCAACTGGAGAGAAAGAGAGACGCTCTTCCTGGGACTAATCTTCCCGAGAGACCTCATCTCTCCTTGGGCCATGCTGATGTAGCTATAATCAGCAAGGACCCTTCAGCTGGAGTGAGAACACTCCTGCCAAGGCACTCCCTGGGGGCAGAACTAGGTGAAAACTCTTAGACGAAGAGTTTATTTGCAAAAGCATTTTCAGGTTGATCAAAACTATTGTGAATTTGGGTCAAACTGGGTAAGTAGTTTTGACTTATAAAAGGGGAAATAGGTCAAAAGTCCAGGTGGTGGAGGTACTCTCTTTTATTGGACCAACATCTTCGTTTAGAAATATCAGAAATTACCTCCCCTGCCTTGTCTCTCTAATATCCTGGGACCAACATGGCTACAACACTGCATATGAAAGAGTCAAAATGTTTTGTTTTGACATTTTCTAAACGAAGCAATTTTACTTTAGTTTCAGTCACGATGTTTAGAAATGTAGGTAGATTCCATTTTGTTTATTTAAAACAAACACGTTAAAACTAAACAAAATGAAAGACATTTTGGGTGGAACACAATTGTTTTTTGGTTCAGCCACCCAACCGAAAAAAAAAGAAATTATTTTGCTCAGCTCTCGTTTAAAGGTCTCTCATCTCTGTAACTCCCCTCCCCCCAAACACTCAGCCCTCTGGCCGGATCATTTTAACATCTCTCCCTAATGGGGTATCTGTGTCCCATACCAACAGAGTCCCATGCAACACTGATCATTGCTAGGATGTTCCACCCCAGCAGGGCTCTCTTCCATCCCAATCTGACAGACTAGCCTTTCAACAGAACTCAAAAGCACAACAAAAGCAATTTCTGCCCCTTCCTCACATTTAAGATTTTAATCCCTCCTGGGTCCTCTCCTAGCAGTTTTCCCTGCAGAACTCTGACTCTCCAGAGTTACCTCCCTGCAGTCTTCCCTCTACTCTGGATCGTCCACTGCTGTCTACCACCAACGACTCCTCTATGGATTCTACTTCACCCCTCCTATACACCCCAGTGCAGGTCCCGCTGGGAGAGGAAACTCCCTCTTGAAGCTCCTCTTCAGTTGAGCACCCTCCCTGGGTTTCTTCTCTGGAGGTCCAGCCCGTTGTCAGGGCTCACCGCTGGAGCGTGCTCCACCAGGTAGCTTCTCTGTATCTCTCTGGGCTCTGCAGTACTTAGAGAGACTGCAGCCTTCTTCCCTCTTTCCCTGCAGCACCTTCTATCCTGGGCTTCTTCCCTTTATGGGAGCCACCCAGGTCCTCCCTCAGTTGGGATTCATCTTTGACTTGGGCAAGACCCACCCTCCAGGTGTGTTAACTGGCTGTCAGCTCCCATTAATCTTTTCACCTCCTGTGTGGGGAGTAGACACCCTGTCACAATCAGATGCTGAATCAGACTCTTTAATTGGGCCAGGGCAGCCCGAGCCATGGATAGCGCTGCTCTTCAAGGAGGTTAGAAATCAGGAGAAATAAAATCATGCAATGCATCGCTCAGACCACGGACATAGGCAGGAGCTCCAGGAAGAAGTTGCATCACTGAGTTGTGCAGGAACATATTTCATTGTAGTATTAGCAGAACTAAGACAGCCAAAGGAGCAGGCCCCTGAACCAAAGTCAGTTGAAAGATTCCCAATTAATTCAACGGGCTTTGAATCAGGCTGTGCTTTTTACGACCCACTGAAAGCACCTCATCGACCCTAAGCAGCGTCCCAATCTAACTGGGGCAAGTCTGCATGTCTTGTGCTCAGTCACAGTGAATTCCTAATGCAGGAGCAGCCTCGTCCACCCCAGTCATCCTTGCTGCTCTGCAGTGAAGTTTATATGGCTCATTTGTGCCACCTGCTGTCACTTGTGAAAACATCCTCCAGCTACTCATTTCAACAAGGGTTGAAATATTCCACTTTCTTGGATGCATTGTTTGTTCGTTCCTTCCCCACCGCCTGGGATGGTCTTTATTTTTACTCCTCATTCCCTATGCCCTCACCCTCAGCAACATTCTTGTGTTATTTCTTAACCTGCAATTATAGACCACGCTTTGAAACTAAGATTTATTTAAGCATCTAGAAGAGAACATTAAGGTCAGGAACCAAGGACAGGGAAGTAATGAAATACACCACTAAGATGGAAAGGGACCATAAGCCTATGATGAGAGGTCTCTTATTAATCTTAAAATAATCTTTTCATTTGTTCCTCTGGTTTCTTCTTGGGGGATTCTTAGTCCTATCTTAAAAATGCAGACAAGCCAGGCAGTGGTTCTTTCCTGTTTTCCGATTACCCAGTCCTATTCCTAAATATACCTCCGCTTTTAATTCCTTTTCTATACCTCCTCCATACTAATTGGTATAGTTCAGACATTATCTTCTCACTTCAGACTTCCTTTAGCCAACTTAAAAATTGGTCATTTTGATACAGCCAATCATCCACAAGTGCTGAGTCCATGTAAGATTACTATGGTAAATCCTGGATTAATTAACCACATCACTTCATGGAGCAGCACCATCCTCCCTTTAGACCTCCCAGATATAAATACTATTTAGTCCAGACATTGAATCTAAACAAATCAAAACCCTCTTAGGTCCAACTGCAGCATCCCACTGTAATGCCATCATTATTGCAATAAATTCAGCAATGCAGAGTGGTTGGGGAGCATTAAAGCTGGAGGAGATTCTGCTAATTTAAAAAGGTGGTGATGCGGAAAGTCTTGTGGGCTCTGGGGTAGACACATGCCAACGTTGCAGCAAACCGCTTGGCTTGCTGGCAAGCTGAGATGAAGGAGTCTCTTAAAGCGCCTAGGCTTCTACCTTTCCTTCCACTAGGCTCACCCCGGCGTAGGCAGAAAACACAATGAGGACTGTGCATAATGATGCCTGGAGAGGTGCAGTGATGGAAGGTGACCTGCTCAGAAGACCAAACCACAGTGGCGGACATCGCCGCAGGACTGTTCTTTGTTAAAGCAGGAAGTGGGTGTGTCGGTTGGTTGACTTTTGGGAAGCTGGAGGAGGAGGAAGGGGCGTAGATTGCATAAGCATCATTGCCACCCCCACTGTCCCTACAGGAGCTGCTGCACCAGCAGCAGAGTTGAGTGGTCAAATATTTTTGATAGACCAGTTTACTCTAAAGTGAAGCCTCCTGCAGGAGTGGGTTGTTTTGGATGAAAAGAAGCCTAAAATGTTTTCTCTCAACAGGGTTATGTTCCATTTTGTTCTAATATTTAATAGAATAGTTGTTTTTAATATGAAATTATATACAGACCACCACCACATGGGCTGCATGTTCCAGGTTGGAACAAGGCGTTGCAAGTGTCCAAGTTCCCATGGAACAGAAATTCCAGTTCCTGAACAGCTCTACTGTCGAGGATCGACTGGCTGCCCCTCCTCACTGTCTGCCTAGTCAAGGGTGGGAGTTGGGGAGAAGCACTGATCAGAGACCCAGCGTTTGAGGAGAGAAAGCTGCAAAGTCTCCTTCACTGCAAGAGTTTTCCCACTGCTGTTAAAGTAGGAAAATGCACTTGGCTGCTCCTTTGAATCTGACAGCTCATCTGCATGTTTCTGGCCCCCAGTTCCTGTGACAGTCCATGGAACAGTTATAGAAGGAAGGTGTTTGGCCAGGCTGGCACATGCATGCCCATAGGAGAAGCAGGGAGCCCCATTTTTGCCAGGCACCAGCAGAAGTAGCAAGTGGGCAGAGACCCTCGAGAGTTGGGTGTGGAAAGGCTGAGACACACCTTAGAAGGAGCAGGAGATTGAAAGGGAGTGACACTATGGACTAGTGGGATCTCTCCAGCAGACTAGCACAGGAAGACCCTTATTCTATGAAAAGACATTAGATTTAACACCCCACCAATCACTTTACAGTGTTTCTGGCCTCCTCGGAAATCTGCCTTTTCCAAGTTAACTCCTTAATGGCAATCTCAAATATTGGACAGAGTAAATAGTGTTTCCTCCTGCATCTCATAGGATTTTAAAGCATCACCTTAAGTTAATTCTGCCAGCAATGCTTTGTATTACCTCCACGCCTAATCCTCCTTCCCTTGATCCGGATTCTTCTCCAAGGCTTTCTAAAAAAAGTTTCCAGATGCTTATGGCTCATTTTTTAAACACTCTTTCCTTTCTGAAAGCTGCTGCTTTGATCTGATTTTTCCCCCTATTCTGCTCTGGGATTGAATTCCTCAGGTTTCTGTTTTCTTTAGAGAAAGGCACTGCTTCCCTCCTCATCTCTCAAAAGACTCGCTTTAACTTTTCATTAAATGCACAGACAGCTGGTATCAGCTCCTCATGAATTAGTTCAGCACATTTCCATTTCAATATGTCCCACCTGACTTCATTAAAATTCCAGCCAGGTTCCTTTCTGTCTTGTCATTTCCTTTGTGCATTCAAATCTGAGTAAACAATGAGGGGTGGGAGGGAGAATTGTTCGAAACCCAAGTTATTTATAGCTTCTCAGTTGCATTTTTGGGATTTGCTTCCACATGGGCAGATTAGATCAAACTGACTTCGTTGGCTAAGTCCCTCAAGTCTAGTGCTGTGCCCCAAAGTGTTATAAATACAACCGTCATCACAGAGAGAGTGCGAGATCCTCAGCTGGTATACACTGGTCTCACTCTAGTGAAGACCGTGCTCCACTGAAATGAGAGATTCGGATTTAAACCAGCTGAGGACCTGATCAAACCCTTAATTGGTAGACCCTGGTTGAAATGAAAAATTGACTGACTTCATCATCAGAGGCTCCTTGTTGTTTAAGGAATTGCTTCAAAACCAGGAGCCCCCTCCTTATCCTTTAAACATGAGAGCACGTCTTACTCACACCACTTTCTGGAGCCAGGCATAACATCTGCAAACTCCCCATGAACAGCTCAGCCACAATACCCCAGCTATTCTAGTCCAGGGCACAAAAATGGTTTCCATGAGGACGGACTCCAAATTGAGGCTTTTGATCCCGGAGTCAGGACCTAAATAGCTTTGAGACTCATTCCCCACTCCGTTACTACAGTTCTACTTCACTGTCCTGCCCCTGAAGGTGGAACAGCAGAGTAATGAAACTGGCATAAACAACTGGGGAGGGAAATCAGGCCCTGTCAATTCAAGTAAGATGTTTCTTCCACTCAAATGCCATTTCCAGAAAGTCACTTTCCATTAAAACAGCTGCCACCTGAAGCTTAAAACAAAACAAACACACACACACGTCCCCCCTCCCCCCCCACCACACACACACACTTAACTTTTCAAGAACTTCTCCCTGTACCAGCCTCAATTCATGATTCTTTCCTTTGAGGCCCAAATGTTTCATTGCCTAATCTATTGTCCTGCACCTGAATTTCCACAGAACCATGCTACTTACATCAATCTACTGCAGACCTGCTTTCGCTTCCAAGCTGAGAGTATAAAATGGATCCCAATTTATCAGCCACCCAACCAAGTTGATTATGAGAGCACGTACAAATTTAGCTGAAGACGAATGCTAGTTGAAAGACAGACAGGCAAAAGCACCATGTGAACAGAGGTTCTCTCCCTGCTGATTACTGTCGAAAAATGACGCACTTCATTCTATAGCAATGTATCAGCCAGGTGGCCCTGGAGCTATACAGGGGCTACACTTGCAATAAGTTGACTGGAAGAGAGGTTTAACAGTGCACCGCTTCCATTATAGTCCAGAGAGAGACCGCATTTTCAGGGATTTACACAAAGGAGAATTTAACCTTATCCCAATACTGACCATGTCATGATACCTTGCAGTGTTGTCCTATTCCTATAATGTAATACCACAGTGAGCTGGTAAGATAAGTATTTGTTTCATTCTGTAGCACTGTAGGTGTCTAGTACTTGTGTTAGTGGCAAACAGTCACCCCCTGGCTTTTCAGACACAGGAGACTAAGTCTGCAAATTAGCCCCCCAGCCTCAATCCTTCAGTAGTGAAGGACTTCAGAGAGCAGATCTGAGTTTGAGAGGCATTGAAAGGGCCCAATCGGCATACCTGTCCCCTGGGAACACCTACAGAAGGCAACAGGGGGATATGCATGGGGGACTTGCAAACAAAGTCTTACTAGTTGTTTCACCCTGTAGAAGGGTTGACTCACCATGGGTGTGCCCCCTCATGGCAGGGCACGGTGTAGCAGCCCTTTCTGCCCTCATTCCCGCTGCCAACAGTCACTCTGGTGGTCTCTCTTCTTGCCGCTCAGCCCTCCAGCCAGGTCGGGTTTGAATCCCACTCTTTCCAGGGTAACAGAGCATTCAACTAGTAATCCTGTGTCAGGTCTGTGGCCCCTGACTCTGGGCCCAGTGGTCCTTACACCTTTCTCTCCAGGCTCTGAGTTGTCCTTATCCCCTTACATCAGGGGCTCCATATTGCCTTCCCCCAGTGGCTGGTGGGGAAACCCAGGCCCCCCCTTTCTGCTGGGTTCTAGACCAGGGACTCTAGGACAAGCAGCCATGGTCTGCTCGGTCAGACACCTTGCCCCTTCCTCCCTAGGCGCCTTCCTACCATTAGTCTTTCCCGAGGATTTTCCCCCAGCCCCTTCCTGGGCTTTGTGTAACAAGCAACACCGCCTAGGGTCTCTCTCTCCATAGGGCCAGTTCCTGCTCCTTCAATCAGGGTCAGCCACAGGATCGGCTCCAATCCTGTGTCTTCTGGATATCTCCACTTATCCAGTGCCCAGAGAGTCACTGCAGAGCTCTTCCCGCTCCCCCAAACTCCAGTCCAAATGCCCCTGAGGCTTTCCCCTCACTGCCACTAGCTTCCCCCTAGCTCAGAGCTCTCCAGCTCTGGCTTCTCTCTCTGCCTTTAGTCCAGGAGAGGAAACTCCCAGCTAGGTATCTCCTCCCTGCCTTCTTTCACTGCCCCGTGCTGCTTTCTTTATGGAGAGCCAGCTGGGTTCGATCCCCCGTTAAGCCTGGCCCACCCTCCAGGTGCAGCCAGGTTGCATAACGGGCCTCTCAGGCCCAGATTAATTCTTCCATTCCCTCTGTGGACTATGCACTCATTAAAATGAACCAATAAACAGGGCTTCACTTAGTGACTATTCACTGCCCAACCTTCCCAGAATCAGGGCTGAACGTGTCATTTCTAAAGGGCCCAGGGGCTCCCATCAGTACTTTGGAGGCGATGCTCTGCTCTGCTCCCCTTACACCACTTGGGCTGTGCAATGGGGAATGGAAACCACCCCCACGCCCTTGCTTGGGTCCCGCAGTGGGTGTGGTGGGGCTGGGGAATGTGGAACCCCAGGGGGTGTAACTCAGTGGTTCCCAAACTATTCAGGGTCATGCCCCCTTTACGCCTCTCTGTACCCCTCCCCCCCGGAACCGGGGCCAGGAGCGGGGCTGAGGCTTGGGGGAGGAACATGGATGGGGTAAGGGGGCTGCAGCTGGGGGTGGGGCTGGGAGTAGGGACGGAGCCAGGGGCCAAGGCTGGGGGCAGGGCTGGCTCCAGTCACCAGCAGAGGAAGCACATGCCTGGGGTGGCACATGCTAAGGGGCAGCATTCCGGCCATTCTGCCATTCTTGGGGCAGCACAGTCACAGTCCGAGCAGACTGGTAGAGCCGGCCCTGGCTGGGGGTGGGACCAGCGGCAGGTGTGGAGCAGCGGCCAGGACACAGTCATCAGGGGCTCAGGCTGGGGACAGGGCTGGGGGGCTGAGCCACAGCCAGGATGTGGTCAGGGGCGGGGCCACAGCCAGGGTGTGGTCAGGGGCGGGGCTGGGGGTGGGGCCACAGCCAGGATGTGGTCAGGGGCGGGGCTGGGGGCGGGGCCACAGCCAGGATGTGGTCAGGGGCGGGGGAGTCAGAGGTTGGGGGCGGGGCCAGGCATACTGCTGGGAGCTAGGGCAGCAGCTGGAGGTGGGGTTGGTGCAGAACTGGCCTCCCTCCTGACCTGCCGTGGGGGCTGGTCCAGGCCCTGTTGTGCCCCCCCCCAATGTTCCTCACTGCTCCCCTCAGGGGGTGCGCCCCACAGTTTGGAGACCTCTGGTGTAACTGATTCACACACTTCAGTTTTAAAGTCTCACGGTGCAGCCCAGGGAACCCAGTTTCAATTTGTAATGAAATACAAATTGTTATTAACCCAGGCACATTTAAGGCCATGATGTCCAGCCCAAGGGACACAAGTAGCCCCGATCCACAATTTGGTCACATCTGATTTAGACCGTCAGCAACCTCATCTCTTAATTTTTCTTTGATTCTGCAAAAGGAATAAGAGTTAATGTTTTGGGTTTTTGACATTGCAAAACTATTAATCATCCAGGTTAGTTCTTCTCTTTATTATTGTTCACACCACAGCATGTATTCAGGCAGTCAGGTTAGGAGAATATAGAGAACGGTAAACTCTATTCCAGCAGTAATACAGCACCCCCTGACTTCAAGTGGTTTCCATCACATAGAGGGTTTAGAGTTTGGTTCAATGGCTCTCAGCACCCCCACTATACAAATTGTTCCAGCACCCCTGCTGTTATTAGTAAATACGGCTCAGATCCTAAGCATATGTGTAGTCCAGTTGACTTCAGCAAGATTACTCATGTGCTTTGAAGTTACTCATAAGCAAGCAGTTCCAGGGTTGGGGTCAGGGCCGGCTCTGGCTTTTTTGCCGCCCTAGGCAAAAAAGCCACCTGCCGCCCCCCCTTCCCCCAGCGCGGCAGGGGAGGGCGCCGAGCCCGGCCGTGGGCCCGCAATCCCTGACCGGCCGGAGCGCCGGGGGCAGGGGGGTGAGCCCGCCACGGCTCCGCTCTCCCCGGTGGCCAGAGCGCTGGGAGCAGGGCGGAGAGCCCAGCTGGGGCTCTCCACCCTCCTCCCAGCGGCCAGAATGCCGGGGGGAGGGCGGAGAGCTCCCGGCGGCCAGAACGCCGGGGGGAGGGCGGAGAGCCCCCAGCGGCCAGAGCGCCGGGAGGAGGGCGGAGAGCCCGTCTGGGGCTCTCCGCTCTCCCCGGCAGCCAGAGCGCCGGGAGCAGGGCGGCGAGCCCGGCCGGGGCTCTCCGCTCTCCCCGGCGGCCAGAGCATTGGGGGGAGGGCAGCGAACCCAGCCAGGGCTCTCCGCTCTCCCCGACCGGCCAGAGCGCCAGGGGGAGGGCGGCGAGTCCGCCGCGGCTCTCTGCTCTCCCCGACCGGCCGGAGCACCGGGGGGAGGGTGGCGAGCCCACTGCTGCTCCGCTCTCCCCGGCGCGGCCCCGCTCTTGGGCCAGAGCGCCCCGCTGCTCCGCCCCCCTCCAGGCGCCGCCCCACGCACATGCTTGGTGGGCTGGTGCCTGGAGCCGGCCCTGGTTGGGGTTTAAGAGATTAAGAATTCTGAGATGCAAGCAATGGGTAAAATATCTTCTAATAGAGGCCACTTTTTCCAGCAGTTTTAAAGATGGCTCAAGAGGAAAAGGCCCAGATCCTCAGGGGATCCCCTGGAAGTTAGGTGCCTAAAAACCTTTGAGTAAAATCTGCTTCTAGGTTTTACAGTCCCCACAGTTCAGGTGTTTGGATCTGGGTTTTGGTTTGTACCCATCATTATTTCCAGGGTTAGCAAGGAATTAATCCTTATTTTCCAGCCTAGCATGAAAGAGCCTCTTTTAGATGCTGGATTCCACAGGATCGTGACATGTTCCCTGTGATACTGAATGGCCGTCAGGTATCTGCTGCATTGTCAAAAGGGTATTCTCTTCTTCTACTCCGTTGGGAATTTGTTCTCCAGATAAGTCTGAGCTGTAACAAGAAGTGCAGATTATTATTGGGGTAGCAAACAAATACATGGGCCCATCATGGTGGGCCAAATCCTGAGATCCTAACTTAATCTTTGCCTTGGCAAATTCCTATTGAAGTTTGGGGAAAAGAAAACCATTGGGCCAGATCTTCAGCTAATGTAAATTGGCATCTCTGCATTGTCATTAATGGAGTAATGCCGATCTACACCTGCTGGACCATTTCCATTAAAAAAAAAATTAATGGAGATATCCTATCTCCTAGAACTGGAAGGGACCTTGAAAAGTCATCGAGTCCAGCCCCCTGCCTTCACTAGCAGGACCAAGTACTGATTTTGCCCCAGATCTCTAAGTGGTCCCCTGAAGAATTAAACTCACAACGCTGAGTTTAGCAGACCAATGCTCAAACCACTGAGCTATCCCTCCCCCCACATTAAAGTACAGGTTAAGAGAGGGCTTCAAGTCTCAGGCTTGTAGGTGTAAACTGATCTCCATAGGGGATCAGAAAAGAATTTCCCCTTCTCCCATGTTCAGCACAGTAGAATTGGTCATGTGCATGATAAGGCGGATGGCTGGGGGCCGTCTTCCACTGAAAATTCAGCTACTGACTACTGGTAAACATCTGCACTTGATGTGCCAATGGTCAAATTGTTTACAGACCATCCTCTATTCTGACTAAGCAACAAAACATTTCAGAGTATGGTGAAACGATCAGAAATCTCAACTCCTAAAATGCATAGAAAGGAATTTGTGTCAATGGGATCCAAAGAGGATGCTAAACTGTAAAGTAGCTGTGAGATAAACCCCTGTTACGAAGAAAGAATTAGAGTTGCCTCACTCCTCTATTGAGACCTTCATCACGCATAGTATCTTCTTTTGCCTCTTTGGCATGAACTCCTCTTCACTGTGGACTGAACATGAAACTCTTATGTTGTCATGTGTCAGCAGAAGAAACTGTTTTCCTGGTTGGGCACAATAATGGGCCAGATTCTGCCTTCACTTGCTCTGGTGTAAATCATAACTCACCCCATTGAAGTAGCTGGAGTTATACTAGTGTAAAAGTTGTGCAAGTCAGAGGAGAACCAGGCCGGTTGTGCACACCAGATTCTCTTCTCTCTTGTTTACCCCAGTGTAATACCAAAGGGATTATTCCTGATTTACACCCATGTAGCAGGTCAGTCAGGTCCTTATGTGCCATTTCCTCAAGGTGTTCGATCAAATCCTGAAGTGGGTTATTTAGTTCACTGAACTGAAGTCACTACATGACATCAAGCACCACCATTAGCAGTTCTTCAGTGTTCTGGCTGTCTATTTGTTACTCCATTATGTGCAATTTATAAGCAGCAATGCTGGATTGTCTGGAGTAAAGTGGTCTGGAGGTCAGTGTTCTAACACAGCATGTGCAATCTGTCCTGCTCCCATTGCAATCAATGGCAAATCCCATATTGCCTTCAGTAGGATCAAGCTTGGACCCTTTCTTGGGAAATGACAAAACAGATTACCTTTTTATCATATGCAGTTGATACTTCCTCGAGCGTTTATCTAGAAACAAAGCAGTGCTAATTAGAATCTGACAAGGAAAAAAGCCTGGATCCAGCCCCAGCCTGAACATCTACACTGCTGTTTTTAGTCCCACAGCGTGAGCCTAAGTCAGTTTACCCCAAGCTTTGAGACTCGGTGCTGCTGGATTTTTTGCTGTGTAGACGTACCCGCAGTTATACCGGCCTGTGTCGGGAGTAATTCCAGTAAACTCAATGTATTTTCACAAGTGCTAAACCTGTGTCAGTCAGATCAGAATCAAGCCAGTTACATGCATGTGTGATGAACGGGCTTTGGCTTCTTAGAGGTTTCTTCCTACCACATCACGGCCGGCAGTGAATTCCTCCTAAACTCTTCCCGTCCTGCCTGTCAGGAAAGCAAACCTCCACCAAACGAACAGGGGGACATGATCTCCAGGGGAATAAAGTACACTGAAGTGTTTAAAAGTCAACGCACATGGATACGTGTGTAAGCAGTAATGTTCTGGAGTGAAATAGGTTCATTGCACTTGTACAGAAAAACGTCACCAGTGCTGGTTTTACTGGCTGCCAATTCATCAGGATTCTCCTCACTCGTGGAATCAAGGTAACACCGTGATAAGGTTAATTCCCCTAGCCTCTTGCACGAGAGATCATCCTTTTGATAAGCAATAAGTACTGTGAGCCTCATTCTCTTTTCACATTGCTTTTCCATTACATGGGTGTTACTCCATTAACACCACTGGGAGAAACAGGCTCTGTATAGCCACCAAACTCTGTTTCAATTGAGTCACTCCAGATTTAAACCACTGTAACGGAGAGCACAATTTGCCCATTGTACATATCTATATATCGAACTGCTTCCAAGAACAAATTCTGTAGTTTTGTAGTGCTGTTACTTATGTATTAAGCTTAAGTTTTTAAGCATCCGTTTCCCTGTGTCTGGATTTGCAATTCAACATCAGCCTTCCGTTATGCATCTCCAAAATACCTTCAACCTGATTCTCCTCTTTAACGTCAGTGGTGTTACATCCGTGTAAAACTAGCATGAGGTTAGAATCGAGTTCCTTCTCCATAGTGGGTTGCTTATGACCAGACCCCACTTTTTGCCCAGTTTTCACTAAATAAGAACAAATTGTTTTCACATATTTGCAGGCAGCAAGAATCAAAAGCACTCAGACAATGAACAGCAAGATATAATGTATAGTTCACATCTGCCTTGTGTCAGCAATTCAATATTTCAATTCAATATTTGGAGGACAGAAAGATGCAAAAGAGATCCACATCAGACCAGCAGCCAATGCAGAGCATTAAGATGGACACCTACCCTCAAATACTTACATGTCAATAACACTACCAGCAAGAATGTGAAGAGAAGAATGACCGTCACTACCACACTGATGATTACTGTTGGAATTTCATTCTGTAGGTGCTAATGGGGTGGAAGAAAGCAGAAAAGACTTTTAAACTATGATTTTTCTCTGGTAAGTTTAATTGAGGTCTGGTTGATCTAACCAATAAGTACTCTGAAATGTCTGCAATCAGCAGGAGTTTGCAACGTAAATTTCAGGATGGATTTTCTGAGCCTTCCTCATGAATACTGAAGAAAAATCAGGAATTCTACGTGCAACTTTGTGGTATGTTTTGAAAGGTAGTTGGAGTGTGTATTGTGGTAATTCCAAGCTTATTTTTGTTTTGCATAAGTTGGAGATTTGGCAAAACTACAGGTTGCTTTTGCAAAATCTCCTTGGGTGGGTTTGGTTAAGCAGACCCCAAACCCAAACTAGGCCTCAGTTTATCTGAACCCATAGGGCCAGATCCTGGCCCCCATTATGAAATGGTTGTCTCTCCCAACCAACAATATGCAGTGTTGCTTTAGCCATGTCGGTACCAGGATATTAGCTAGACAAGGTGGGTGAGGTAATATTTTTTATGGAACCAACTTCTGTTAGTGAGAGACACGAGCTTTCGAGCTACATAGAGCGTTTCTTCAAGTCTGGGAAAGGTACAGATCTGTGTAGCTCGAAAGCTTGTCTCTCTCATCAACAGAAGTTGGTCCCATAAAAGATATTACCTTAACCAACTATAGATTTTTAGACTTCACTAGCCAAGAAGGGAAAAAGTCCGATTCACAGGTTGTAGCACAAAGCCATCAGTGAACACCACTGGCTGAACCTCAAAGATGGGTTACCTGGTATTTGTCCCTTTCAAACACTGCCCTGTTCCCATGGAAGCAGACAGAATGGTTTGAATCTGAGGAATTTTATCTGCAAAGTACATGAATATTTTATACAGTGAGAAAAATTTAATTCTGGAACAGAGGGGAGGCAGCAAAGAATCATGGTGCCCAGCACATCTGGAACCAGGGCCGGCTCCAGCTTTTTTGCCGCCCCAAGCAGCGGCAGAAATAAATAAATAAATAAAGCCGCGATCGGCAATTCGGCAGCCAGTCCTTCCCTCCAAGAGGGACTGAGGGACCCGCTGCCGAATTGCCACCAAAGACCCGGACGTGCCGTCCCTTTCCATTGGCCGCCCCAAGCACCTGCTTCCTGCGCTGGTGCCTGGAGCCGGCCCTGTCTGGAACAGTTCTGGGGTGCGAGACCGGGGAGGCATAGGAACTTTTCCTTGCCACTCACACAGCCATTGGAATCTGATCTTATAAAAATCTGTGTGTTGCAGTTGGTCAGACTCAACATGACACACACTCTAGCCCTCTCCCCTTTCATGTCAGATCAGCTTGTACAGGTCATCCACACACAACTGATCTGTAAGGACAAACTAGCCGAAAGGCTGCTGTGTGGAACAGTAGAGGACAAAAGGTAGGTGACATGAAAAATGGCACAACACATCAGCCAATGTTTCTTGCACCTTCCTTTGAACCATTTGGTTCTGGTCACTGTCAAAGACAGCATACTGGACGAGATGGACCATAGGTCTGAGCCAGTCTGGGAATTCCTATGTTCCCATGTAACAATTTTAAACCACCTACCATGCTACTTTGCAGGCAGTGTGAACTTAACATAAAACACTATTTAAAAGACTGACAGGTCAGGCAGGCTGTTAGCTAATCAGACATTTCTGAGCAGGGCTGGGCTAATAGCAGATTTTTGAGTTCTGTGGTTGAGCTGAAAAATAACAATCAAAGCAATAATTTTGTTCAACTCAAAATACATTTTGGAAGGTTTTGTTTTGTTTTCCAGCGTTTTAAAACTTTCAGTTTTTTACATTCTGGCACAATATGTCTTTCTGAAACTAAAGGCAAAATGTTTTTGACATTTCCAAAAAATAGATTTTAAACTTTTTTTTTCAGCTCAAACACTTCATCAAATGTGACCTAAATTCACAAAAGGTTTCAGTCAAACCAAATTTGCATTTTTTTGGTGGAAAAACTGTTTGCATGAAAATTTTTGCCCAGCTCTGCTTCTCAGACTTAGAATAGTTTTTACCTGTGCTGGATTATCTACACTTTCCTCCGACTGGAGTTTTGAATCTTTTGAAGTCTCTGACAACAGAAAAAGCAGAGAATAAAATGAGTATGGGCCGAAGTCTGATACCCTTGTCGAACAGAACCTAACTATATGAAGTCAAATTTGTGAAGGTCTTATTCACTGTCAGTAAGCATGTCAGAATCTGGCCCCAAATAAAAAAGAAGCTTTAAATTGTAGGATGAATCTCATTCGTAGCTTAGGAATGGCAAATATTTATCAGGAAATGTGTCAATATTCATCAGGAAAGGGTGAAGTCACAAGAACTAACAGTGAAGAACAGCAGAAAGAAACTTACCTTCCTGTGACGAAATTTTCACTCCGATGAGCATGCCAGTAAATCAGATGTGGTGAATAAGGGCTAAGACCATTCATTTTAATTTCTATTAGAATTATGTGTTACCACGGTAACTTGAAGATGCTGATACGATTTAAAATATCACAGGAAAAATCTGTAGTGTCCGGTGTTTTCCCACAAATGCCCCTGCAATTATATTGCAGCTTGATCTGTCTATCTGAGTGTCTATATGGTTTTCATTACTGGGGTATCGGAGCATCTCACAATCTTTAATGCATTTATGCTTACAAAAGCCCTGTGACATAGGGATGAGGTATTACCCCCATCTGTAAAACTGAGGCACGGGCAGACTAAGTGACTTGCCCAAGATCCCACAGAAGTTTTTGGTGGAGTAGGGAATTGAACCCTGAATTCCTGAGTCATAAGTGAGTACCCTAAGCACTGGGCGGGCTTTCCTCCCTTGCTCTTAAGCAACATCTAACCAAACAACGTTAAGCAATGTTAAGAGGGCCTAACATGAAAGTGCAAACTGCTGTAAAATGTAAAAAGCGAACAATGTTAAGAACCATTCAGACAGGGAGAGATAATAAGAGAGAAAATATCATAATGCCTCTATATAAATCCATGGTACCCCACACCTGGAATACTGGGTGCAGTTCTGGTCACCCCATACTAGAAATGGAAAAGGTACAGAAAAGGGCAATACAAATGATTAAGGGCATGGAATAGCTTTCATATGAGCAGAGATTAAATAAAGTCTGGGACTGTTCAGCTTAAAAAAGAGACAAATGAGGGGGAATAGGACAGAGGTCTATCAATCATGACGGGTGGGGAGAAAGGGAATAAGGAAGTATTATTTACCCTGCACATAACACAAGAACCAGGGGTCACCCCATGAAGTTAACAGGCAACAGGTTTAAAAGAAAACAAAAGGAAGTACTTCTTCACACAACACACAATCAGCCTGTGAAACGCATTGCCAGGGGACGTTGTGAAGGCCAAACCTATAACTGGGTGGAAAAAATTAGATAAGTTCCCCCAATGGCTATTAGCCAACATGGTCAGGGACGCAACCTCATGCTCTGAGTGTCCCTAAACCTCTGACTGCCAGAAGCCGGGACTGGACAACAGGGGATGGATCACTTGATAATTACCCTGTTCTATTTATTCCCCCAGAAGCGTCTGGCACTGGCCACTGTCAGAAAATAGGATTCTAGTTTAGATGGACCATTTGTCTGACCCAATATGGCTGTTTTTATGTAGTTTCTTTAGCTTGTAAAATAAGGAAACTGTGGTCCCAACACAGTGAATTTCTATTGCATCACAAAGTGCAATGCTCTGCAAAGCTTTGTTTGCTCATTTCTTATTTAAACCATGTTCACAGTGAACTTTAAATCACGCCCTGGTGATATAGTGCTAGCAATGGACTGGCCTTTGTTTATAATGGACCCAGTTCTGCAAGGTACTGACGTCTTAGAGTTGAGAGCAGTAAGCTCCTCACTTAAATGCCTCACAGGATCGGGACTCTTGTGATTAAAGGGCAGCCCACTGAACTCAATGCGTTACTGGGTTGGGCGTGTTAATATTCTAACAGACTGCTGCCGTGACATTACAGATCATGCTCAGAAGGCAAATGTGTGATATAAAAAGTAACCACATGATCTATACTGGCAAAAACATGCTGATGCCTGAATGAGTCACATGCACATTCACCCGTACATAGAAAAAGGCTTCCTAAGACCACATGTGTGGTAAGTGTTTGAGCGTGGGACTTCACTAAATGGTAACTTAACTGACTACCATTCTAGACTCAAGCCAATCAATGTGGTGAACAAGATATCATCCGTATTTCAATTTATAATGACGATTTAGATGGATGTGAGGGAACGTTTGTTCTTTAGAATTTAATTACTGTGCTGAATATAATTAAATTTGTTATATTAAAAAATGAAGCTGTGTTTTTATGTATATTAAATCCCCCATTGTGGACAACAGTTTTCCTTGTACTTCTGATATAATATTCTGTCCTCTTTGCTCCCCCTCGAACTGTTTCCCTTTGTATTTATCTTGAATGAAACAAAAATAAAATTTTTAAAAAGACTGGTGAGTGGAGCAGTGGAAAGGTAGCTAATAAAAAGGGACCCGATTCTGACTTGACTTACAACTCCACTGCTTCCAGACTGGGCCCCTCCTAATACAGAAGGTTTTATCAGTTGGGGCCTGCGTCTAGCATTCTTCTGATCCAACTTCAGGCTACTGCGTTCCACCATCTTGGAGTTCATTAATTCCAGAAGCACATTCCTCCAGGTGCTGCTTTTGCAGGAATATACAACAATGAATGAAATGATGTGTGATGCTTGTCATTAAAACAGTAGGGAGCAGTTTGCCAAACTGGCCTCCTAAATTACACATGCAAATGTAGAGTTCGCCAGTTTACGCGGGAATTTAGGTGCTCAGTTAGGTGGGGATATTGGATTTGTGCACGCAGGTCAGCTGGCTAGGTTTGAGCATTTAGCCCACAGAATTTGAAATGTTTGTTTAGACAGAGAGATCAATTTCAATCCTCGCTTTCACTCCAAGATTTCACTACCAATGTACTAACCTTAACTTATACCACGCTTAAAGGGCAGTTTGCTTTTAACCAATGTATTGCGTTGAACACATCTGTTCACAAAGGACCTAATGCAATGGCATGATAAATGGAATTAAAGCCAGCGGCAAAAATTGGCCTCTCGTTTTGTATTCGATATCATTCAGCTGCTCTTCCGTGTTTTGTCACTTACCTCTACTTCACTCTGTTCTTGGGAGAAGTAAGTCATAATTCCTTTGAATGGGTGTGTGAGAGTGTGACTCATTTAAACAGTGGTGTGTTGTTTGCTGGTTCAGGCTCTGTGATTGCTCTTGATACCACACTGTTCCATTTAGAGTTCCAGCTAGAACATCAGCAGGGCAGCCCTTTTGTAAAATAATGTACTCAACACAATAACACATTGACTGCATTTCCTCCTGCGTTGGGTCAGGGCCATCTGTGCTGGATTCCCATCCCGATCAAAAAGCAATAATCATCTGATTTCTGGCATACATTCCTCCTTAGCTATACTAAAGAGGCTGCTCTAACAAAACATGCCTTCAGCAAAGGACCAATTATCCAAGGACCTGCTAAAGTAAATGAGAACCATCAGGAGACATAGTACCCCAGTAGGCAGAATACTGCAGGTCTCAATCCAGCAGTCCTGCTACGTGATAAATACCAGTAGTGGTCATGAGAATGGCTTGGATCATTGTATTTAATGTCAATAATGTTCTCCCTACCCACAGAGCAATCTTTTTTTAGGTATATAAGAAATAGATGCACTTTTATTCAATCCTTGTGACTAGCAGGTGGAAAAAATGTGGTCACTGAAACAAAATGGATGTTTAAAAAAAATACAAAATGTGCCACCAAAACCTAGAATTAATTCAAATATTCCATTTTCATAACACCAACGAGACAATTCAAAGAGCGGGCATTATGGGTGTTCACTAAAACAGAGAGATCCAAATTAGCTATCAGATTGAGTCTCTAAATATTGGACAGGCACTAATTAAGGCCCCATACTTAAGTTAGGAATAGCCTTGTGGTATGAAATAAGAGATTACTGTACTGGCCGAGCGAAGAGGGGAGTGGGGGCACACGGAGCCCCTGGCATGGGAGGGAGGATGGGGATTATGGTATGGGGGGAGGGGGAAATGGAGGGTACATATAGCCCTTGGCATGAGGGACAGGGGGTGCAGAGAGTCCCTGAAATAGAGAGGGATGGGAGTGTGGCACACAGGTAACTTGTGGAGGTGGGCATGGGGGGGGGGTGCAAAAGGCCCCTGGTGTGTGGGCAATGCACAGCCTACAGAAGCAACAATCCCACTTCTCCTTTCTACAGGATGTAGCAATACACTCAGGGACAAACAATGCTTCGCTGGAGTCGTGGCGGGGAGGGGCTTGCCATCGACTTCAGTGCAATCAGGCCTTTGCCCTAAATGAATGGCTTGTGAATTTAAAACTGCAACAATAACATAGACAGAATAAATGTGCCTCTGAACTGCTCAGCAACCACCTGCAGAACCGTGCTGTGCTCCACAGATTAGGCTGTGGAGTGCAGAGATGAACTATTTAACCAGAAGATGGTACGGGCCATGCATCTATATTGGATTTCCTGCCCCAACCACAGGCTGTCCTTATGAGGAATAAAGCAGTGTACTTTTCCTAAGGGCAGTAGAAAGATTTGAATTCCATGGGTCATATTCGGCTCTCAGTCAGATAGCTTTCAGTGGAGTTACCCTGCACGTACACCTGAGAGGAGGGGCCTCTCCTTATGTCCCTGTTCTCTATTGTTTGTGCAGGATAATATAAAAAAACGGAACTTCTCAGCTTTCTTCCTAAACTGCCTGTCCATCCCACTTAATTAATCTCCACTGACAACTCCACTGTCCTCCGCAAACCCATAGACACCTACAAGGCTACGGCAAATATAAAAATTAATTATACTCTCCAGACCTTCACTGAGTTCCTCTTTCACCGAGTCTCCCGCAGGTGTCAAGGGAAATGTAGCATCAGAAACAGCATTCACTTCACTCGCCTCAGAGACTGTCTGGACCATAACTGGGGGAACTGCCCCTGGAATTAAAATAAACAGAAACTTCTAACAGAGTCCCAGGACTCCTGGGGTTCACCCCAGTTTTCAGAGCTTTCACAATACAGTAGGCCTGTCCTGTTATTTTGCTGAAATAAGCTGTGCTACATTTAATCAGTATGCATGAGTAGCATACTGAAGTCAGAGCCACTGTAACAAAGAGGTCCAAATACTGTCAAGTCACTTTCCACAATGTATTATTTTCAGCCACTGATTCCCCCTAGAGCAGACCACACCCAGATCAAATCTAGCCACCTTACAGGATAATTTGGCTCATTCCCTGGAAGGCACTAGCATGTAAACATGGCGACATTCTCTCTACCTGTAGCAAATGGATTGTCTGTGGATGTGTGAACATGATCAGGCCTCACAGTAGATGTTTGGACAGTGGCAACTGCAGTCACTGAAACAAAGCAGAAGAAGACAACAAGCTAAAATCAGTTCCTCGAGTAAACATTGCTTGGGAATGCAGAAGCTCAGAAGAGGAAGGACGGCAACACGTGATTTCATCAGTCCTGTGGCTGCCTTTCTCAGACATGGAATGCAGAAGGAAACAGACAGAGGGTAGGTCTACACTGTGTGAAAAGATCCATAGCATTGCATCTCAGAGCCAAGGTCAACTGACTTGGGCTGGCAGGACTCAGGCTGAGGGGCTAAAAATAGCCGTGTAGACTGACCTGGGCTCTGAAACTTGGCGCCACTGGTTTTTATTGCAGTGCAGACATACACCGAGTGATCTGATTATGGAGTTTAAGCTGCAATGTTTTACTATGTTTTTCTACTCCAGCAAGGTGCTTTGCAGACCATTCAGAACACGGGTTACCACTTACAGAGTAAGCATTTTCACATGTTCTTTGCACTGGATCAAATAAATCACTTTAGGCTACAGCATGGGAGAAGATATCATTCAGTGGTTCCCCCAAGTAACCTAATAAATGTTTCATCGGTCAGCTTAAAAATGATGTTTTGTACTCCAGTAACATCCCTGCAGAGCAATGCCCAGCTGATGGCGCATAAGGAAGGAACGTGGAAGGTACAGGATGTAGGCCTGGGCCCAAAGTGCGAAAGGTAGAGCTGAATATGGAGCCAGCCCTGGATTTCAGTCTAGCCACAAAATTCAGATCAGAGTTAGATTCAAACACCTCATCCCCTCACCCTGCTACCTCTGAACCTTGAGGGTCCTACTAGCAAAGGCTATGCAGAACGCACCTATGGTGCTTTGCCTCCATTTCGGATGCTGAAAGAACGAGGGGCTAAAAGCTCAGTGTGATGCTAGGAACTGTGTGGGCTGACTTTGTGGGTAAGCTGCTCCCACACAGCTCTATCCATCGCTACTCAGTCCTGATTTGCAATACCTCCTGCTGCTCAAGTTCTTAGCCTTTCCCAAACAAAGCCTGCCAATGGGGGCTAACGGGCTATGAGACTTGAATGAATATCCACAAGGGCCAGCAAACTCCTGTTCACTTGTGTCTTAATCAGGGAGGGAGCTACAAGGCCGGAACAAATGTTTCCCTCAAAAAGTGAGACAGTGTTTTTAGAAAGCCCATGTTCTCCTCAGGCATCAGCTGTGTCTGAAAAAACAGGAAAGCAAAATGTGCCTACAAGAAGTGAATGAACCAAGAGAATTTCTCAGATCTGTTGTTCTTGGGGCCCTTGGGAGACAGTATGGCGCTAGCAATGGCTTTCCCAAGGTCAGATTTCCTCTTTTTTAAGCCCTTATTTGCTGACATTTCCACAAGTGGGCTATTGACATTGGGGAAAAAAAACACAGGTCACTTTTCTAAGTGTCACTCTTCTAATTTGACCTTTCTGGCAGCTTGTGAATTTTAACTGTTCTGTGAAAAAAAAATCCAGTGTTTGAATTTCTTTCATCATTTGTTTCAAATCAGTTTAACTGCGAAACTATGGTTTTGTAGGACTGAAATCGCAGCCTCTATATTATTATTTGCAGTAGAGGAAAGAGTTGATGGTGCCTCATGAGAAAGTAATGAGCTCATATGCAAACAAACGTAGCAGTGAGAGTGTTGAAGTATGATTGGCCGGGTGAAGGAAGCATCCAGCGTGGTCAAACCTAACATGGCCTCGTTTGTTTAATTATGAGACAAAGGATCTATTTTGCATCCCAATTATTTCTACCTTGAAGGAGGACTGGAGGTGACATTATTCGAGGGTTGTTGTAATTCCCTGCTGCTTTCCGTAATCACAAGGAGTTAAATAATTTAGATAGTTAAATAATTTAAATAAATTTCACATTTGGGGACAATATATACCTTCAAGTCAGCGGCACTGCTATGGGTACCCGCATGGCCCCACAATATGCCAACATTTTTATGGCTGACTTAGAACAACGCTTCCTTAGCTCTCGTCCCCTAACGCCCCTACTCTACTTGCGCTACATTGATGACATCTTCATCATCTGGACCCATGGAAAAGAAGCCCTTGAGGAATTTCACCATGATTTCAATAATTTCCATCCCACCATCAACCTCAGCCTAGATCAATCCACACAAGCGGTCCATTTCCTGTACACTACTGTGCTAATAAGCGATGGTCACATCAATACCACCCTATACTGGAAACCTACTGACCGCTACACTTACCTACATGCCTCCAGCTTCCATCCAGGACACACCACACGATCCATTGTCTACAGCCAAGCTCTAAGATATAACCGCATTTGCTCCAATCCCTCGGATAGAGACAAGCACCTACAAGATCTCTATCAAGCATTCTTAAAACTACAATACCCACCTGCTGAAGTGAAAAAACAGATTGACAGAGCCAGACGAGTACCCAGAAGTCACCTCCTACAAGACAGGCCCAACAAAGAAAATAACAGAACACCACTAGCTGTCACCTTCAGCCCCCAACTAAAACCTCTCCAGCGCATCATCAGAGATCTACAACCTATCCTGAAAGATGATCCTTTACTCTCACAGATCTTGGGAGACAGACCTGTCCTCGCTTACAGACAACCCCCCAACCTAAAGCAAATACTCACCAGCAACCACACATCACTGAACAAAACCACTAACCCAGGAACCTATCCTTGTAACAAACCCCGATGCCAACTCTGTCCACATATCTATTCAAGTGACATCATCATAGGACCTAATCACATCAGCCATACCATCAGGGGCTCGTTCACCTGCACATCTACCAATGTGATCTATGCCATCATGTGCCAGCAATGCCCCTCTGCCATGTACATTGGCCAAACCGGACAGTCTCTACGCAAAAGAATTAATGGACACAAATCTGACATCAGGAATCAAAATACTCAAAAACCAGTGGGAGAACACTTTAACCTGTCTGGTCATTCAGTGACAGACCTGCGGGTGGCTATATTACAACAGAAAAACTTCAAAAACAGACTCCAAAGAGAGACTGCAGAGCTAGAATTGATATGCAAACTAGACACAATCAACTCCGGTTTGAATAAGGACTGGGAATGGCTGAGCCATTACAAACGTTGACTATCTCCCCTTGTAAGTACTCTCACACTTCTTATCACACTGTCTGTACTCGGCTAGCTTGATTATCACTTCAAAAGTTTTTTTTTTTTTTTTTTTTCTCTTAATTAATTGGCCTCTCAGAGTTAGTAAGACAACTCCCACCTGTTTATGCTCTCTGTATGTGTGTATATATATCTCCTCATTATATGTTCCATTCTATATGCATCCGAAGAAGTGGGCTGTAGTCCACGAAAGCTTATGCTCTAATAAATTTGTTAGTCTCTAAGGTGCCACAAGTACTCCTGTTCTTCTTTTTTTAGATAGGAGGGGACTGGTGTTGCCTACCTACTGTGTGCCACTGAATGTTCTGTGCTAGATCCAGTGTCAATGGGTGTTTTTCTTTGACTTCAATGGGCTCTGGGTAAGATGCTTCATGAGCCTGCATAACCCGCTGGTGAGTGTGTGGTACAGGTTGCCCCTGGGGCCGATCCACGCAAGCTGTGGCAGCTCCCACTTACAGAGGCTTGGCTCTTTAACTCAGGCTGTAGCAACTCATGCCTTTAGTTCTGGAGGTCCCTGGTTCAGTCCCTGGTGTGCTGGCCAAGAGGGCGGCTGCCACATTTGAACTGATGTCAGATCAAATCTCAGAAAGCAGTACCTTGGACCAGGACAGGACTCAGGAACAAACAAGGCCCGTTCCAGTTAGTGAAGTGGGGAACTGTTACAGCCTGACAGAGATTGACATGCATTAGAGACTCTACGGTAGTGAACTACTGGCCTCCAATTTCCATTGGGATACTAGAAACTGTGTGTAATGGTGCGTCGTCACCTCAAGAGTGCCCCTTGTGTCAGGATGCGGTGTTGCAGAGGTTTGCATCTCCAGCACCCCCTGCAGGCCTTCTGTCTTTGTGTGTCACTCAGCCCGCTGGCTGAGAAGCGGCTAGTTCAAACCCTTCCAGACTAACAAAATGTGCAAGTGTAGTCCAAGGTCCCAGAGAATCAACCTATCCTCTGGGCCACCTGTTCAACCCTTCCCATGGGTTTCCCCACCTTCCCTGGCTCAGGTATCAAGCACTGGCCCACCCAGCCCAAGTTTTCACAGGAACCAGCCAGCCTTCAGGTTCTCCCTCCATACTGAACTCCCTCAGCCTATCTATAAGGCCCAGGTATCTGTTGAGTTCATCAGCTGATTGTCCTTTAGTCCCATGCTCTCTGGCTGACAAGTAATGATCTAATTACTGCCTCAGTGGCGTGAATGTGCCTAACTGGCCTTTAACCCTTTCTCGCCCATGATGTGGATTCACTCATCATACTGTGATTTCCTTATCAGCTGTAGCATTTTGATCTGAGTCAGCATCCACAGGGACACGTGATACAGATTGTTTCCAGATGATTAAATAACTATAAATGAAGCTTTGATACACATTCAAGAACAGCCAACACTTCTGGTTATGACGACTTGTCAGAGCTCTGAACCCAGTGATCAAATGTCTTCTGCACCTGTATTATTATCACACACACCTGTACTGAGAACACCTTCTGTAGTGAAAGCAGGATCGACATTTTCAGTCCTCTCGGAGATCAGATCTGTAGTTGGTGATTCTGTAGTCATGGAGACAAAATAAGATGCTTAAAAAGACCATTTTTTAAAAAACATGGTGTTCCAAATTGCTGGTGCAATTTTGAGCTGCTAGCTAAATGTGGGTGAAAATTTGTAGACACCATTTATGTCTGCAGTTCAGGTGCCTAACTATGTTAACTTACTTCACTGGCAATTCTGGTGCATAGTCATCTAAATGCATTCAGCTGTGGGCATACTGAATTGTGCCTGCCTTTAACTGTGGGTACAAAGTTATGGGTGCAGTATTGGAGGCCATTTGTGAAAATCTGTCCCAAAATGTTCATGTTACAATGAGTATCAAACAAGATAAAAACTGGGAAGGGTTGCAAGCAGCATTGTGTGCAGACTTCAGTCTGGGGAAATGAAGTCACTGACAGATAAAATTGGAGATAAACAAGACCAACATAAGCATTAAGAAAATGAATGAAAGAGCAAGTACTTTATCAGTGCTGCCATCTAATTAATAATAAGGTCCTGATGCAGGAATGCCCTGAAGAATGTGCTTCATTTTAAGTATGTTTGTGAGTCCCATTGACTTCATCAACCACTGCAGGTGCTTAAGCAACCTTCCTCAACAGGGGTGTTTTCCTGAATTGGGGCCCAAGTTAGTACAAAGACTAGAGTGGATCTGTTGTCCCCCCATCACTCACTACCAGCCTCAGAGGCCCTCTAAACAAGAGGATCTAGTCTCCGGAAAGTCTCTAAGTAGCATGGGTGTTCACACTGCAAAGGTGCTTGAGGAAAACAAGAAAGAGCAGAAGGGAAGGGAAGTGGAACTGGACTTTGTCTTGTGGAGCAGGGAAGACAGCACCGAGAGAGATGTATGAATGCAACAGGGATAAGTGTATATGACACAGAAGAGTCAGCACTACTTCTGGGCACAGTGAAACCTACAACATTCATTCCTAAAGTGCCTTCCAGGAGAGAATTGAAGATGATGGAGTTACTGTAAATTTATACCAGTATCAGTGAAAAGACATCAGAACGAAACAAAGTTACATAAAAGTTACACACCAAAGTAGACTGAAAGCATCCCTCACTTAATAGATAAAAGAACAGGTAATTCATCAGCGTGTGCTGGGGTAACAGGAATGCTCCATATTAAGGTATGTTTTTCTGCCCTTTTTGTGCCAACCTCGCCATGGCATAGTGAGAGAGTTGCTCAGAGCCATCTGTTTTTCATACCTGCAGTAGGGAGAACGTGTTCTGTTGTGAAAAAAATGAAATCATCATCTTCAGTGCACGCAGAAGCTGTCTGAAAAATGGTTGTCGGGGAAGGAAAGGTTGTTGGGAGGGCAGTTGTGGTTGTCGTTGGGGGAGCAGTGGGTGTTGGGAGTGCACTACTGGTTATCAGGGGCGGAGTAGTGGATGTTGGGACGGCAGTTGTGATTGTCTTTGCGGGAGGAGTGCGTGCTGAAATGAAATAAAGAGAAGACGGATCAGAACATCTTCAAAAGAACTTAAGTAAAACAAAGCCAAACCATAACTGAATTTAAACAATCTATTTGCCAAAACTCTGAGAAGAGGCTGATGAACAGGTGCTTTAAAAGGCCAGTTAACTAGGTAAGAAATGAGTCCCAAATAGAGCTGGTTGGAAAACTTTTTTTTTTTGCATGGCCAACGTTGACTTTTTGGGGTCCAAAAATGGACGATCCAAAAACTGAAAATTTACAGCCAAAATCCCTAAAGCCGAACATTTCTGGGTTTGGAATTTTCAGTTTTTTGATGAAAAATCAATTTTTTTCAAGGAAAGCAGACACTTTCTGTGAATATTTTTGTTAAGTTAAAAAAAAACCCTCAATTTTCTGTCAAAAAAGAAAAAAAATGGTGAGAGATAACGTTTGACCAGCCATTATCCCAAGTTGTGCTGTGACTTCACTAGTTCCTCCCCATGATTAGAGGCAGCTGTGAATTTTGTAATAGTTTTTTTGTCGAAAAATGCTGATTCATGAAAATCAAGACTGTTCACAAAACAGGATTGGGTTTGATGAATTTCCTGACTCAAAAAAATAAATACCTCCCTCCCCCCCAAAAAAAAAAGTGTTAAGAAAAGAACATTTCAAAAGAGTCAAAAGGGAACATTTCAAAAGAGTCAAAAGGAAACATTTTGATTTTTTTTCAAAATGAAAAATTCCAATCTTCCAGTTCAGAATGACTCTTCATTTTGAAATTTAGACTAATTAGATTGAAAAAGGTTTTAAAAGGTCAAAGTCAAAAAGAAACATTTCAAAATTTGCATAGCAAAATGTTTTGATTGACCTGAAATGGAAAAAAAAGAACAGTTCTTTGGTTTGTGAATTTTTCGGTTTGTGAATATTTTCAAGATTTTGACTTTTTGTCCTGATTCAAGACAAGAAAAAATTTCATTCTTGAAAATATTCATGGGATGAGAATCCGTTTCCCACCCAGCTCTTGCATGATGAGGTAAGATTGTTCGCTCCTGTATGCCTATACGTGTCCGCTCATAGTTTAGAGCACAGCACAGATCACTGGCCTTGAATGTTCAGTAGTCACCAAGCACACCCCTGTTTCTCTATAAAGAGAGACAAAGAGGGTGAAGTAATATATTTTATTGGACCATGAGTTACACAGAGCTCTTTTGTCAGGTCTGAGAAAGGCACTCAGAGTGTCACAGTTAGATACAAGGTGGAACAGATTAACATAAGTAGTTAGCACATACTCTAAGGGACCATTCAAGATGAAGTGCCCCATTAACACTTCTGAAGTCATAGGACAAAAAGGGGGGTCAGTGGGTTACAGATTGTTGTAATAAGCCATAAATCCAGTGTCTTTATGAAGACCATGATTTTTAGTGTCTAGCGTAGTTATGAATTTATTCTCCCAGACTTGTCTTTTGGAAGTGTTGTGCAGGTTCCTTTGAGGATGAGGACTGAGAGGTCAGATATGGAGTGATCTCTTTGTGAAAAGTTTCAGAGTAGCAGCCGTGTTAGTCTGTATCAGCAAAAACAACAAAGAGTCCTTGTGGCACCTTAGAGACTAACAAATTTATCTGGGCATAAGCTTTCGTGGGCAAGAACTTACTTCATCAGATGCATGGAGTGGAAAATACAGGCGCAGGTATAAATACATGAAAAGATGGGAGTTGCCTTACCAAGTGTGAGGTGAATTTAACGAGACAATTCAACTGACAGCAGGATACCAAGGGAGGAAAAATAACTTTTGAAGTGGTAATGAGAGTAGCCCATTTCAGACAGTTGACAAGAAGCCATCACCTACAGCCTCCAACTAAAACCTCTTCAGCGCATCATCAAGGATCCACAACCTATCCTGAAGGACGATCCCTCACTCTCACAGACCCTGGGGGACAGGCCAGTCCTCGCTTACAGACAGCCCCCCAACAAGAAGCAAATACTCACTACCAACTACACACCACACAACAAAAACACCAACCCAAGAACCAAACCCTGCAACAAACCCCAGTGTCAACTCTGTCCACATATCTATTCAAGGGACACCATCATAGGACCTAACCACATCAGCCACACCATCAGGGGCTCATTCACCTGCACATCTACCAAGGTGATATATGCCATCATGTGCCAGCAATGCCCCTCTGCCATGTACATTGGCCAAACCGGACAGTTTCTACACAAAAGAATAAATGGACACAAATCTGACATCAGGAATCATAACATTCAAAAACCAGTAGAGAACACTTCAACCTCCCTGGTCACTCAATAACAGACCTAGAAGTGGCAATTCTTCTAGAAAAAAACTTCAAAAACAGACTCCAACGTGAAACTGCAGAACTGGAATTAATTTGCAAACTGGACACCATCGCATTAGGCCTGAATAAAGATTGGGAGTGGTTGGGTCATTATAAAACCTAAACCTAATTTCCCCAATACTAATTTCCCCCTACTGTTACTCACACCTTCTTGTCAACTGTCTGAAATGAGCCATTCTCATTACCACTACAAAAGTTATTTTTCCTCCCTTGGTATCCTGCTGTCAGTTGACTTGTCTCGTTAGACTAACCTTACACTTGGTAAGGCAATTCACATCTTTTCATGTATTTATACCTGCTCTTGTATTTTCCACTCCATGCATCTGATGAAGTGGGTTCTAGCCCATGAAAGCTTATCCCCAAATAAATTTGTTTGTGGAAAGTGGTCACCCACAGGTGATACGGTGTTTTTGTCTTTTATCATTTTTCTGTGTGAGTTCCTTTGAGAGCATAGTGATCGGCTGGTGTCACCCACATAGCTGTTATTGGGGCATTTCTACATAGGTTTTTTTCTAGGCTTTGGAACTCTTTTCACTTTGCTACCACTCTCTAAGGTACATAGTCTAAGCCTCAATGGCAGAAGAATGGATTTCTCTCTACAGAGAGAGAAGAGAGTTTTGCTCACCTCTGTAAATCTGCAAATTCAGGTTTCGTTTGATATCATTGAACCATCCAGGGATCTCTATGCGACAGCAGTATGTCCCTCTGTCTTCGTGGTCCACATTCCTTATAGTCAGAGACACATCCCCTTTGGTGATAGAACCCTGGAGTTGGTATCTGCCAGACTGTTTAGATATCACCTTCTGCCCATCAGTGCGAACAATTTCACTGCTGCATTTAGATGACGGACAGATCCCCCGGCCCCAGCACATGACATGGAGGTCATGCGTTTCTCTAACGCTGTAGGTGCAGGGGAGCCTGACAGACTGCCCCACCTTCGCTCTCACTGTCGTGTCAGACACACCGTGTGCTGGGGAGGAAGAGCAGGAAAAGCAAAGTCAAGACTTTTTACTCCATGGATACACAGCCCTGCTCCTCAATCTCACGCAGTACCGTATCCCGAGAACAGGACAGTCAGGTAAATATTTAAGTAAGAAGGGGAGAACACTCCTCTTGCCTTTCTGCCATGCACCTTGCATTCGTTATTTTGTTTTAATAGTGGAATAGTGACCCCTTTGGGTCATCCCAGTCTGAGCCCTGCCTGAGAGACCTTCTAAGATACCCTGGGAAAGGACATAAGCAAGTGTTATTAGCAAAGAAGATGGCAGCCTTCCCAGTCTTGATCAGAGGCCTGCATCTTGTAGTATATTAGTCTTTGCTCTCATTGTCCTGCAGTTGTGCAGTGCAGTGGGATGAGCAGACTTATGACCACCAGAATGCTCCCTACTCAACCAACAAGGTGAGGAACACAGAGCCAATGGCTCCAGTGTGGGAGGAGAAGGAGGTACAAGGTGATGGGAGGTCAATATTCACTTACCCTGAGGGAAGGGCGGGGGACAAAGACAAGGAATGCTCCCATCTCTCCTGAGCTGTGGAGAGTACTATTATTAATTATTATTATTTATTTTTTTCCAGGCATCCTGGCAAAGGAGATGCCCGAGGAGGGAGTACACAGCAACCATCTTTTAAAACCCGTGGGGTGCCAATTGGTGGGTCTATTGGAATGGAGACGATTTTACTTGCACTTGAGCACCGCAGATTCCACAGGGAAGCTGAGAAAATGGGACCCAGGTTACTCAGGAAAAAGTCTTTCGCCTTTCAATCCCAGCCCCAATTGGTCTGAAAGTGGTTGTCATCTATTTGGTGACCTGGTGTGAAATGAATTTGGCAGTCTCACTCCATCCCCATCTCTGCCCTGCCCTGCCCCCCACCCCCCAAATGTTGTCACAATTGGATCTAAATGCCTGTCTCAGCAGTAAGCCCCAAAATCACCCCGGTGTGTCTAGAGGTGGTCTCTCCACTCAGGGTTGAGGTACATTGGCAGGCCAGTGCTAGAAACTTGCTCTGCCGTTGCTTATGCTGTGCCTGTTCTGAGAATAAATAAAAGTAGGTCTTCATTCTGTAGAGCTGGCTCCACACATCCCTCCTCTCCCCCCCAGTTATCAAATGGGCCAGCACCTTTCCTGGACACTGCATTCACCTGAATACCAAGCACACTGAACCGGATGCTCCTCACGTAGCCCACTGTAAACCTGGAGTAACTCCACTGGAGCGACACGGCAAGAGCCGGCTCGGGCTATCAGCGTGTTCAGCTTCACTTTGCGTTTATAGACAAACCCATCTCATTTAGCCCCGGGTTTGTCTCCCTGCCACACAGCACCCCTGGCTGGAGGGCTGTGGGTGTGATTCTGAAATCAGAGCTAACCGGGATGGTTCTTTTAGCTAAGGGCACTATAATAAAAAAGAAGAGTTCACATATTGGGGCAAATTCTCTGCTGGCCTAACTCCATTGACTTGAGGGGACATTAGCCAATGGAGGATTTGGCCCCTCCTGTCTGTTCCAGGCTGTATGATCTGCCCCATATCCCCTGAAGTTTTAATTATGATTTCTACCTTCCTTGTATTCTGTCCCTGGTCATTTCTAGCATCGTGTTCAACAAGGGCCATAAGGAGGAGCATGTCTCTCTGGGTTTGCCTTGCTCCAGCCCACACCCTGCCCTGCATCTGGCCTTGTTCCTAGCCTGAGTACTAACCCGCCTGAACCCCTAGTATGCATTCAGGAGGGTAGCCTGAGCAACCGCCCATGCTACCCCCAGCTTCACGGCTATTTTGAGCAGACTACTGGAGCTGGGAAGTACCTCCCAGCGGCAGTGTAGTTGTACCTTTAGTTCAGTTAAACAAAATCACACTATTGGCTGTATCTAGGGCCCTACCAAATTCACAGCCATGAAAAACGCGTCACAGACCGTGAAATCTGGTCTCCCTCCATGAAATCTGGTCTTTTGTGTGCTTTTACCCTGCACTATACCGATCTCTTGGGGGAGACCAGGGTTTCTCCAAGGAGTTGCGGGGGGGTGGATCACAAGGTTATTTTAGGAGGTCACAGTACTGCCACCCTTACTTCTGTGCTGACTTCAGAACTGGGCGGCCGGAAAGCGGTGGCTGTAGGCCAGACACCCAGCTCTGAAGGCAGTGCCCTGCAGGCAGCAGTGCAGAAGATGGCCATGCCAGGCCATCCTTACTTCTGCGCTGCTGCTGGTGGGGGCTCTGCCTTCAGAACAGGGTTCTCAGCCAGCAGCCACTGCTCTCCAGCTGCCCAGCTCTGAAGGCAGCACCGTCGCCAGCAGCAGCACAGAAATAAGGGCAGTAGTACCACAACTCCCCCTACAAAAACCTTGTGACCCCCCCAAACTCCTTTTTGGGTGAGGACCCCTACAATTACAACACTGTCACATTTCAGATTTAAATAGCTGAAATCATTACATTTATTATTTTTAAAATCCTATGACCGTGAAATTGACCAAAATGGACTGTGAATTTGGTAGGCCCCTAGCTATATCTATACACAAATACTTCCATTAGGGGCTGATTCTTGGCCCAATACTCACATTAAGTAGCAACTACTCATATGAGTCCCACGGAGGTCAGTGTGCCTACCCAGTAAGTCTACTCCGTGCAATTGTTGATGAATTGCCCCCCTATGTTTAAAGTCATATAAAGGTCAAAACACAACTGAGCTCATAATTGGCTGCTCACACCATATTTATCAATGTCTCTTTTGGGTCATCGGCAGTGTTAGAACCTGTGGCCTCCAGTGCTAAAAGCATACACCTCTGCTACTTGATATAAGGGAGTAACTCCATTAGGGGGTAACTGTAATAGACTCTTTTCCTCTTATGTAGACTAGCTAGTAAAGGGGATGCAAAAATGCATATGTTTCTAGTGTGGGTTGTACGTTAGAGCTGGTTGAAAAAGGAATAATTTTTGCAAAAAAATCTTTACTTTTTTTGTTGAAAAAATATTGATTTTTTCCCTTCCAGCTCTATTGTTCATATTTGCTTAGAGCAAGTTAGATATAGCATGAGTACCAGGTTCTCCAGGGGCTGAGTTGATAAAAGGATAAATATGGTTTGACTTCTCACTCTGTTGTGTCGAAACCTGGCAGTTCCAAGATTTAACAATGCTGAGCTAGGTTAAGATGGGTGAGAAGTGACTAATGGTCATTTTGACCCCTATGTTTCCATATAAAGATACTACTGACGCAACCACAAATGAAGGCCTAAAAACTGACTTTCTTTCAGGCTGAAGGAGTAGTGGGTAAAGGGTCCTCAGGGGCCTCCTAGTTAGGTCAATAATGGACATGGTAATGGGTTAGAAATATTTTGGATTCCCTGTGGCTGTGGCAATCCCAGTGTGATTCTGGCTCAACAGAAAGCATCAGATACCCTGGAGCTAGGTTAGCTTGCCTGCTGAATCTCAATGGGACTGGGGAAGGGGCAAAATCAATTCTTGTCTCTCACTTGCATAATGACAGGTTTCAGAGTAGCAGCCGTGTTAGTCTGTATCCGCAAAAAGAAGAACAGGAGTACTTGTGGCACCTTATTGACTAACAAATTTATTAGAGCATAAGCTTTCGTGGACTACAGCCCACTTCTTCGGATGCCCACGAAAGCTTATGCTCTAATAAATTTGTTAGTCAATAAGGTGCCACAAGTACTCCTGTTCTTTTTGTCTCTCACTGTTTTCTACCAATATCCCAATCTTTCCCTGGTTTTCAGATAGTGGTTTAAGAATATTGCAGTTACTGTAAGTATTAGAATGGCTACTTCATCCTGTTTGGCATTTTAACAGTTCTATACACCATGGACAACATTTCCAAACCTGGGTGACTAAGGTTAGGCTACTCAGTCCATATTTAGGCATCTAGGACCGAATTTTCAGAAGTGACTAAGTGATTTAGGAGCACAAGGCCGACTGAAAGTTAGACTTGTGCTCTTAAGGCACATAGGCTCTTCTGAAAATTCCCCCTAGATGCCTAAATATGGATTTAGGAGCCTAACTCAAGGCACCCAGGTTTGGAAATTGTGGCCAGTATACTACCCAGTCTCTCGAGTTTTTCTAATTCTCCTTGTAACATGCATCTCTTGTAGTCCTTCTGCACCAGATTTTACATGGAAGATAATTAATTCTCTGCTTCCACAACGTTTTGGGTGGGATTTCTGAAAGTGCTCCATGTTGCTATAACTCTCCTCCCACTTTACTTCCATTGGGAGTTTTACCGTTGACATTAATCTGAACAGAATGCAGCCAAGGCAGAGAGCTTTACCAAATCCCATGCTTTGTCTCATTTTATAAAAGCATTACTCCAATAATATTTAAACCTGGGGCTGGAAGCTCAGCTCAGGGCAGGCAGGAAAAGTTAGATTTAAAAAAAAAAAAAAAAATTACTTCTGTGTTGTTGTTAGAGTTATCCAAAGCTATCTTAATAACCAACAGAACCTACACACAACTTTTGCATATAAAGGGGAACCAAATAGAACATCTGAATAATTAATAAACTGTTTAACTAATACATTCTTCTGCATTGGCACTTTTTACAATCTTCTAAGAGGTCACGTATATATTTACAATCTTATATGTGTATAGGGATATACTGTATATACACATACAGAAACAATGAATGTGAGTCACGTACATGTTTACAACCTTATACGTGGCTAGGGGTGTATATACAAATAGAAACAATGAATACCATTTGCTCTGTAACTTTCCAAAAATAAAATGAATCTCGCTTTGTCTTCTGAAGATATAGATTCATAGATTCATAGATTCATAGATTCTAGGACTGGAAGGGACCTCGAGAGGTCATCGAGTCCAGTCCCCTGCCCGCATGGCAGGACCAAATACTGCCTAGACCATCCCTAGTAGACATTTATCTAACCTACCCTTAAATATCTCCAGAGACGGAGATTCCACAACCTCCCTAGGCAATTTGTTCCAGTGTTTAACCACCCTGACAGTTAGGAACTTTTTCCTAATGTCCAATCTAGACCTCCCTTGCTGCAGTTTAAACCCATTGTTTCTGGTTCTATCCTTAGAGGCTAAGGTGAACAAGTTCTCTCCCTCCTCCTTATGACACCCTTTTATATACCTGAAAACTGCTATCATGTCCCCTCTCAGTCTTCTCTTTTCCAAACTAAACAAACCCAATTCTTTCAGCCTTCCTTCATAGGTCATGTTCTCAAGACCTTTAATCATTCTTGTTGCTCTTCTTTGGACCCTTTCCAGTTTCTCCACATCTTTTTTAAAATGCGGCGCCCAGAACTGGACACAATACTCCAGCTGAGGCCTAACCAGAGCAGAGTAGAGCGGAAGAATGACTTCTCGTGTCTTGCTCACAACACACCTGTTAATGCATCCCAGAATCATGTTTGCTTTGTTTGCAACAGCATCACACTGTTGACTCATATTTAGCTTGTGGTCCACTATAACCCCTAGATCCCTTTCTGCCGTACTCCTTCCTAGACAGTCTTTTCCCATTCTGTATGTGTGAAATTGATTTTTCCTTCCTAAGTGGAGCACTTTGCATTTGTCTTTGTTAAACTTCATCCTGTTTAACTCAGACCATTTCTCCAATTTGTCCAGATCATTTTGAATTATGACCCTGTCCTCCAAAGTAGTTGCAATCCCTCCCAGTTTGGTATCATCCGCAAACTTAATAAGCGTACTTTCTATGCCAATATCTAAGTCGTTGATGAAGATATTGAACAGAGCCGGTCCCAAAACAGACCCCTGCGGTACCCCACTCGTTACGCCTTTCCAGCAGGATTGGGAACCATTAATAACAACTCTCTGAGTACGATTATCCAGCCAGTTATGCACCCACCTTATAGTAGCCCCATCTAATTTGTATTTGCCTAGTTTATCGATAAGAATATCATGCGAGACCGTATCAAATGCCTTACTAAAGTCTAGGTATACCACATCCACCGCTTCACCCTTATCCACAAGGCTCGTTATCCTATCAAAGAAAGCTATCAGATTGGTTTGACATGATTTGTTCTTCACAAATCCATGCTGGCTATTCCCTATCACCTTACCACCTTCCAAGTGTTGGCAGATGATTTCCTTAATTACTTGCTCCATTATCTTCCCTGGCACAGAAGTTAAACTAACTGGTCTGTAGTTACCTGGGTTGTTTTTAGTTCCCTTTTTATAGATGGGCACTATATTTGCCCTTTTCCAGTCTTCTGGAATCTCTCCCGTCTCCCATGACTTTCCAAAGATAATAGCTAGAGGCTCAGATACCTCCTCTATTAGCTCCTTGAGTATTCTAGGATGCATTTCATCAGGCCCGGGTGACTTGCAGGCATCTAACTTTTCTAAGTGATTTTTAACTTGTTCTTTTTTTATTTTATCCGCTAAACCTACCCCCTTCCCATTAGCATTCACTATGTTAGGCATTCCTTCAGACTTCTCGGTGAAGACCGAAACAAAGAAGTCATTAAGCATCTCTGCCATTTCCAAGTTTCCTGTTACTGTTTCTCCCTCTTCACTAAGCAGTGGGCCTACCCTGTCTTTGGTCTTCCTCTTGCTTCCTATACACTGGTAAAGCAAGCAAACACTCACCTATACACAGCTGTAGCACGATCCAGCGAAGCAACAGGGAATGGGCCATTCAGGCTGATTAGAAACTCCAGGAATGTACCAGAACTGACAGAGGACCAGCCCGTACACTTTTCAGAAATGCTGAGTGAGCCTGGCTGTAGGATAATTTCTCTTTTTTTAGGCTTTACATACTGCAACCGCCTCTTCTCCAGTAGGAAGTAATCCTCCTCTTCAAGTCCTTCCACTAGATCCTCTTTGCACAGGGTATGAAGAACAAAGTTCCCTGTCCTTGCATTCACAACTCCTCAACCCAGTCTATGCCTCTGACCTTATCTCTTTCTGAGTTTCCTGGTCCCCTACATTGTGCCAATGCTGCCTTCTGCTTGATGACCCCTGCATTTCCTCCTTCTATCTCCATACTTTCTTCCGTGGCATTCTCCATGCCTGGAGGGCCTCTCAAAACCTGTTCAACAAGGCACATCCTCACCTGATTCAAATCCCTCCTCAAAACTCTTGCCAGGTCACATATGAAAAGAAACATTTTTGCTCTTTTTTTGACTAGGTGACAGAGCTCTGGTTTTTGGGCCTTCTTCTCAGAGATTCACTTACCTCAGAACTTGTCTCACAAGAGGATGTATGGCGTGGCCTTCCAGTTTAATACTACAGGCTTGGATTTTCAAAGCCTCCAAAGTTCCATAGCCCCCCCAACTCCCATTAACTTTCAATGGGATGGGGGTGCCTAAATCCCTTAAGCTCGTTTGCAAATCTGAACCGCAGAGTATTAAAAGCATAGCAGGCGTATTTCTGTCAACACTGGTGTGGTGGAAATTATTGCTCTGCCACGGCTTGGGTGAAACCTCGTTGTGACTAGTGGGCATAGTAGCCGCTCCTCATTCAGGATAAATGTAAAAAAAGCAATTACGCTCCTCTCTGGAATACAGAGCTGCCACAATAGGACCCACCACCCAAAATACTGGCTGCAGGAAAGACCTGTCAGGAATCTTAGCTATGTGGGTGGAGGGCTGAATGCAAATGCAGGGGACGGGGTGTCGTTTGAGGGTGTTGTGTGAGACAGCGCAGCAGATAGGTGACAGAAGCAGACAGAGAAGACAGCAAGGAAGCCCCAGACACAGCCAGAGAAGCACTTGTAGGATGACCCTGAGAAACCAGCTGAGGCATGTTTACACTATGAGGGAGGCATGTGATGTCTTGCTTGGGGACACACAGTCATGCTAGCCCTCACTGGCAGTGTAGCTGTGGTAGCACATGTAGCAGCTGCAAGTACAAACCTGCCTCAAACAAGTGGGTCTGTATCCAGCACAGTCCCACCATGTCTCTGCTGCCACAACCCATTCTACCGTGGCTACCCAATGAGAGTCAGCGTGTGTACACAACCAGGGGAATCACACACCTAGCTCGTAATGTAGATGTAGCCAAAGAGAGAGCTTCTGGGTAGAGTGCTGGCTGAAGAGAGACTTGGAACTGTGAGCAAACTGCCTCCTGCTGTTTGATTCATGCTGTAGCGGAAAGAGAGAGCATGAGACATCAGGCCTTGTATAAGAGGCCTGGTATGAGGCCTAAGGCAGTGGTCAAGCCCGGCTAATATAAAGCAAAGTAGTGGTCAAGCCCTGCTAATATAAAGCAAAGTTAGCAAAAGTCAGGCTGTAGGCAGAAGTCAGAGCGCAAACTCACAGAAACTGGCAAGAATAGGGCTGATATTGCAAAATAACACACATTCCTGAGAAGTGCTAAGCGCAGGACACTCATGCAAGCACATTCCGGAAGGGTGGTACCAGAACACCCTGCTACTAAGTATGTTACAAACACACTCTCCGAAGCTGATACAAGGGCACACTGACACCCCCCCCCCCCCTTAAAGATAAGGTCAGATGACAGCGTGATGGATAGAGATGTTTTGATTAGGGTGACTAGACAGCAAATGTGAAAAATCAGGACGGGGGTGGGGGGTAATAGGAGCCTATATAAGAAAAAGACCCATAAATCGGGACTGTCCCTATAAAATCGGGACATCTGGTCACCCTAGTTTTGATCAAACCAACATGTACAAGGAAAGGGTGGTAACTAACCACATCAGAGGGGCAATACGTAACTTGTTTGTATCGGTGTATAAAATGGAGCCTCAGAGGGGGTGTCTTTGGCCAGCCGAGGTGGGAATGAAAAGTCCTGCCATTCACTGAGCTGCGTCCATTGCAATGGACGTATACGTGCTAGTGTAACTGTAGACATTGATCCGGAGAGCTAGGACTGTGCTTCGTCAACAATAAAGCTGGCCAGGTGGCTTTGCCATGTCTTGTGGTCTTGTTGGGCAATTTGATCAAGCCTGCTGTACGGGCTACCTGGCCAGAACCAGTGCAGCACCCAGAGACGACACCCCCGGAGCCAACGACTAACTGCACATGCTGTGTTCAGGGAAACAGGACCTTTATGTACATTCTTTGCAAACAAACCAGATTGCATCAAAGAATACCTGACTCCATCATCAATTTCTCCCCCTAAGAGAAAGAACCCACAAGACCCTGAATACTGGTTAACGGCTTGGGTCAAAGGGGGGTAACATTATTTTACTAATTTGTAGTCAAATCCCTAGGGAAATAACTGGCTTCATCATTCTCTCATCTCGCTTTCCTTGTACAGTGGGATACTTTGTAAATTGTTCTCTTTTGGTCCTAAGGTAAGAGCTCTTTGTCCAGCTGAAATGAGAATTGTGTCTAGCCAAGTATGTGGTTTGAGATCAAAAAAGGCCTCTGAAAAAAAAGCATTTAATCAGTCTGTCCATTCCTGATCTGCTCATTCACATTTCATTTCAAGTGAGTTGCTTTGTAGCTGGTCATTACAGACAGACCCAGGGTGGGGGAAGGGGTAAGACACCGAAGCAGAACGAACAATATGAGCACAGCACACGTCACGTTAGTCCCGGGGTTGTTTTGGCAGGTGGCTTGAGTTGGGGGGGCAGCTAAATGGAAAGAAAAGGGGGATGAAAGGGACAGGGCAGGGGAGAAAAGGAAAAGACGGGCAGGAGTGTAGTGAAACATAGGTGATGGGACTGTGAAGGAGCATACTATACAATCTCAGACTGTTTCCTCACATTAACAGAGATCCATTTTAGAGATAAAGGTGTGGAGTAGACAAACAGGAAGGATGCTGTAACCATAACTTTTATCTTCATATACCCTAGACATAATTTTGTACCAAGATCCTCAAAGGTGCTTCTCAGAGAAAGTTTTGTAATTTTGATTTAAAACAAACACACACAAAGATTTTCAGGTAGTCAGGATGATTTCTGGTAAGAGATGAGCAGACTCGATTGTTAAACTGTTGGAAGAGTGACGGGTTAGGACTCGGTCTGGTGCAACACACAGCTGATCCAAAGAACAGTCTGTGCTGCAATGGACATTCACATGGGTTTTAAAAATCCTTCATTGGCCTAACTGCTCCTATTGAAGTCAACAGCAAGAGCTGCTGTAAGTCCTGCCATAGGACTACAGATAGGATCTCATTGTTTTGACTTTCGAAGACAGATTCTGACTTCTCTCGCACCAGTGTAATGCAGGAGTAACGCAGGTGTGAGACCAGAAGCTCATTCTAATGTATCAGTAAAATACAGACTGGCTTTCTGACAACCCCAGTGATATAGCAAAATAATTAGGCTATTACAATTCTAATGACCAGGAAGGTGAAGTTTCTCTAAATCTCAATCTCATCCTGTGTTTCGTTTCTCATTGACAGATACCGCTGCTTTCTTAACCCAGAGTTTAGGGAGAGGGACTCCAGACCCAATTTCCTTTTTATTCTGAACACTTTCTCTGAGCCAGCGAATCTCACATACAGGATGTGATTAAAATCAACACTGTCACCACAATATTTATAGCTCAGCATTATTGTCTCTCTACAGCTTGGTGGACAATAAGAGTGAATAAAGGTCAGGCCTAGGGTAACTCCACTGAAAGCAATGACTGACTATGGAAAGTTTGCTTACTTTAATTTTCCTAATCAGTACTTTAAAAGTACCCCCCACATTGGCTTTCCTGCATCACCAGCTGGATTAATTCTAGTAAGTTTATCTTGACTGATATCAGGAGATATTTGGCTCTGTCTTGTACATACTAGGTCTTTACCTTAAATCTGCTCTAGTTTCCTAGATATAGCTTGTTAGGATATTCAGGCCTGTCTGTAAAGGCCAAGACTTTAAGAATTTAGGTGTATTCTTATCACTTAGCTAGTTCTAGAGGTAGAAAAGAAAGAATCAAAATCACTGTCTGTCTGTGAAAGGGCCTTGTCATACTGTGACCCTCTGAGGCTCTGTTCTTAGGCTAAGTAAGGCCTTTGGCTAAGCAGCAGAGACAGCCGTAAGAGAAGTGAACAGTCACATCCTCACCTTCCAAACTAGTCACATTAAAACAAGGTGCTATTGGGCTGTTAGGAACACAATCCGTCCTGATATTCCTGTCACCTCCAGAGAAAGGGAAGAGCCTAGAAGATGTAAAAGGAAACTTAGTGTGATAGCATCCTGTCTGGCAAGAACTCACTTATCAACAGCTGGGATGTGAAATCCTCGCTTCTGTATTGTTTTGTATGTTTATTTGCATGGCCTCTGTCTGGTTCTGTGATTGTTTCTGTCTGCTGTATAATTAATTTTGTTAGGTGTAAACCAATTAAGGTGGTGGGATATAATTGGTTAAATAACCATGTTACAGTATGTTAGAGTTGGTTTGTTAAATTTCAGTAAAATGCTTGGTTAAGGTATAGCTAAGCAGAACTCAAGTTTTACTATATAATCTGCAGTCCAGAGGCGTAGTGAGCACCCTCCGTACCTTCCGACTGGAGGGGGCCCCGCAAGGAAGGGGGCCCCTAAAAGTGGCAAAATAAATACCGCATTCCAGTTTCTGCATTGTAAGGGGCCCCGCCCGGACATATGTTTGGAGGGGGCCACGTTCTTTGTTGCTACGGCCCTGCTGCAGTCAATCAGGAAGGGGGGGGGGGGGAATGGGAACAGGGACTGGGGGAATTGGGATCATGTTTTGTTAAGGGGAGGGAATGGGAACAGGGAGTGGGAACAGGAACAGGGACATAGGCAAGGCTCTGTGGTGTCAGAGCTGGGAAGGGGGACACTAAGGAAGGAAACTGCTTGCTGGAAGTTCACCCCAATAAACATCAAATTGTTTGCGCTTTGGACTTCAGGTATTGTTGCTCTCTGTTCATGCGAGAAGGACCAAGGAAGTGAGAGGGTGAAAGATAAGCCCCCTAATATAGCTGGTGAAAAAGTGGGTTTTAAAAAACAACTGAGCAAAACTGTTCTTCCCACCAGAACGGCCTGAAGTTGTATCAGTTCGGTTGTGTTCTATTGCATGACTGTACAAATTGAAATATGCTGGCTCATCCCAATCCAGTTCATTATGGGACATCCTCATTCTTTGTTTTGCAGTGTCCCTCAACCAAAAAGCATGGGAGCCACATATCCAAAACCGGGTCCATTAACTGGGGTGCCCGTTACACCCATGTCTGCGGGAAGCAGAATTTATCTCAGCCTGCAGTCCCCTTACACGGCTTAAATCCAATTCAAATTTCAGTACGGTTAGTGGAGTTATTTTGGATTTATACTGATGTAAGTGGAGAGCAGAATTTAGCCCAACATTTGTTGCGTTACCAAGATCTCTGACATACCCTTCCAACATGACTTGGTTTCCCCTTGGTAACAGCAGTGAGAGGAATTTATTATTCATTCTTCAGGGTAGCTAGTGTTTTTTCTAGTTTCCTAGAGTTCTGGAAATGGGAGAGCCTGTCACTAATGTGGTTAATGGTATGAATCATATCAATTTTTTTTAAAAAGCACAGAGGAAGAACCGGATGTATTGTTTCCAAAGTAAAATGTGCTTAGTCATAATTAACTGAGACAACAAAATGGACGTATTCTATGTATTAAGAGCCTGACCTGCCAAGATGCTGAGTGCCTTCTGGGAAGTGCTGAGTACTCTCCATTCGAATTGACTTCTTAGAAGTTGAGGAGTTTCAGCATCTTCCTGGAAGCCCTTAGGACCCAGCAGGATTGAACCCTCTCTGGTAACCAAGAATGAATAGATTTTGCCTCAGCAAAAACGCAGTTAAACTTTTGTTGCTTGAAACATTCACGTAAACAAATCCCTCTTTACATCTACATCATCACAACTGCCACAGCCTGCTCATCCCTGCAGATGTCTTCAACACTGGGACACAAGACCAGCCTTATTTAGGAGACATCAAGTTTAGTCCATATTTACTCTCCAGGAAAATTCAGTAACTATTATACAAGAATTGCTTGTCAAAGCCCCATCCACTATCTGTTATTCTCTTATTCACCTTAGTTACCTGTAAATAGGACCATTACGGTCCATTCCAAGATGAAATAAGGAGCCATGGGGATAACTGAAGAGAAGGCAGAGAATGGTCTTCTTTAAACTTCTCAAGGGCTTGAGGGGGGAAAAAATGTACTTTTCCAACACAATCTTTTATTTTCACTTCCCTAATGTCACAAACGATGTCACACTTAACACACTGAATATTGCTCATAGGTCTAATCAGGGTTGACTCTTCCTGTGGTTAGCCTTTTGCTCTCTTTCTCCGTGTCCACACGAGCAATTAGCTGTTGCTGACAGTGGGTGCACATGGTTTAACTGCAAGAGCAAACCGCTCAGAAGCATTTCAGAAGTCCCGATTACAACCTGCTTGACCATAGTTTCTGAATTACCATTGAGCTCAAATTGTCCTTATTGCCACTTGCAGTTAAACTCTGTTCAGCTGCACCCGTTTCTTACACCCAAACTGTGGTGACATATAGAATATTTTTGATGTTTCTCCCTGTCCCCCATTGTCCCCGTTTGTTTGTCCACATTGCATAAATATAGCAAAAGAGTTCACATGAATGTGTACTGCAGAGACGGATGAAAAGGAGATACAGAGGAGGGAGCTCCTAGGAGAAACATTGGTATTAATGAATTCCCAAGTGTTTATAATTCATACTACCCTAACACTTAGGCATTGTGGTGTTGCTCTCTTTCACTATCAGAAGTGGCAATTTGCATCTGATAATAAATGTAATATACTCATATCGCTCCCATTCGGTGAATGGATTCTGAGAATGGCACTAAACGGTGGGAACCTTGTGTTTGCAATAGACTGGCAAAGTCTTAGCCTCGAATTTGTAGACCAGGGGTAGGCAACCTATGGCACGCGTGCCGAAGGCAGCATGCGAGCTGATTTTCAGTGGCACTCACACTGCCCGGGTCCTGGCCACCGGTTCGGGGGGCTCTGCATTTTAATTTAATTTTAAATGAAGCTTCTTAAACATTTTAAAAACCTTATTTACTTTACATACAACAATAGTTTAGTTATATTATAGACTTATAGAAAGAGACCTTCTAAAAACGCTAAAATGTATGACTGGCACGCAAAACTTTAAATTAGAGTGAATAAATGAAGACTCGGCACACCACTTCTGAAAGGTTTCAGAGTAGCAGCCGTGTTAGTCTGTATCCGCAAAAAGAACAGGAGTACTTGTGGCACCTTAGAGACTAACAAATTTATTAGAGCATAAGCTTTCGTGGACTACAGCCCACTTGTATTCACCAGGAGTTGGTGGGAGGAAGGAGGGGAATGGTTAATTTCTCCCTGTTTTAGATCCAAGTGCATCCGAAGAAGTGGGTGCCACAAGTACTCCTGTTCTTTTCACTTCTGAAAGGTTGCCTACTCCTGTTGTAGACACTTCTTGCTTAACTGGAGTGATGCAAGTAACAGTTTGTCAGTCCATGTGCCCTCCACCAGGAGCACCCATCTTCAGTATTCTCAGTTGTATCAAACAAAGTCAGTAGAACATATAGTTTAGAGTGCTGTATAAACTGTGTTTGTTTTGTAGTAACTGGCTAAAGCCACAGTGTTGATATGGGCAAGCATCCAATCATTCCTTAGTCCATCGTATAAATGTTCTCTTCTGCATGAACCCCAGCTTCCAACGTGCTCTGGAAGCCTCCTTGTTCTGCGTTGGAAAATGAGACCGAGCTGCAGAGAGAGGAACAGACCCTGACCAGTAAAACATAAATAACAAAACAGAAACACAAGAAACCCGATCTCCAAAGCAGCCGGTGTATTGGAAAATATGAACCATAGTAGCATTTACTATTAGACGCCGGTAATAATTAATCATTATGTATTTATAAGGCACCGCAGGCCTGAAGATCTCCTGCTGCTTAATATAATATCAAGATATCAAGATATCCAACCCACGAGCCAGATCAACCGACTCATTTTCGTTTACTAAGCAATGAGGAATAGCAATGATAATGAATTTCTCATTTTGCATCGTTGTGTCTGATTATCTGTCCTGATATGATAAAGCCAATCAAAGGAAAAGCGTGGAGCTCTGGAAATCTCAGCATGTGTCCAGGAGTGTCTAACTGGCACATTTCTTTCTGTCCTACCAAAGGTGCAGACATTTGGGGACCTAGTTTTTGATTATGGCTACGGCAGAAATAGCATAGTGAATAGCATTTACCTTGCCAAAGTCTTCAGCTTCTGTCTGTTGGGGAAATACCCTGAGGATCGTCCAAAATAGGAAAGCGGGGGCGGGAGGGGGGGAGAGGAGGAGAAGAAATGAGTTTGAAAATCATTTTTTAAAAAAAGCAGCAGGTTTAATGAGAAAAAGTCAAGTGCAAAAACTGAAATAAGGGAGCTTTAAAGTGGGTCCTTTAAATATGTGAAACACCCATTATTTACATGAGGCCAAACTCATGTGTGTACACCCACGTGTATACCCTGACCGAGAGCCTCCGTGGGAGAAAGTCTGCAAAAGGGAACATCATGGCTGTAGTCGCACAAAGCAGCTGCAGCTTCCCTTGGGATCAGGTAAGGCCAGGAGAGCACAGTGTACCAACTGGGCAGCACGGACTGCGGTGTTGGCAGGGCCAGTGCAGCATGGAGATGGATCGATATTAGGGCAGGGGGAGCCAAACGTACTGACCCTCTGATACGATCATCTTCACAAGTTCGAGAGCCGGGCACGACTGCTGGGGCTCGGGGCTTCAGCCTGTGGGACACGCCTGCCAGCGCTCCTGCCCTGCAGCGGGGTGGCGGGCTGGGAAATCCTGCCCTAGGGAAGGCACCTGCCGTGGCTTGGGGCTGAAGCCTCAACAGGCACCTCCAGTGGGGCAGAAGTCCTGAGATCCCCATCCTTGTTGGACAGAAGCCCCCAGCTCCTCCACCCCACCACAGGGCAGAAGCCCCAAGTTCCCACTCCAGTCTAGTAGGCGCAGAATGGGGGGCTCTGAGAGCCACATTTTAACTGTAAAAGAGCTGCATGCAGCTCAGACTCATAGACTTCAAGGTCAGAAAGGAGCTGCAGTTTGGCCACCCCGATGTAGGGCATCCTCTGAGTAGCCATCATCGTCTGAGGTCCTAGGGAAGCAGAGAAATAAAACTATCCATGTCCTTGGATTATCGTCTCTCTAAAATCACTTACTTTTGGATAGAATTAGGGCCAAAACCAGGATGACTAGAAGTACCACAAAAATGCTGATTCCAATATGCATCCCTGACCGCGTGGATTCTGGTTCCATTAGCTGATGGATTGATGTCAACACAGTCTGCTGAAACACAAAACACGAGGGCATGAGGGGCAGGAATAGAAATCAAATACAGGACTTGAAAAAATCATTTGGCTGCAAGATAAATGGTAAACACACTCTTGAGATAATGCACCCAACTTGAGACCGTGTGTGATTTCCGCAGACACGCTGCCAAGATTCCATACAGCTGGACACTGATTACGGTTGGGATTTTCAAAGGTGTCTAAAGGGAGCGAGGTGTCCAAATCCCATTCATTTACGTAGAATAGGTGTACATTATATTTTATTTATAGTTTAAAGCAGCAGCTCTTCATTGCAAGAGCCTGCGTTTAGGGCCAAAAACTGCAGTCCTTATTCAAGCCTTGATCCTGAGAAGTGACACGTGCCTTCAGTTCCTATTGACTTCAGTCTTTAATTAGACAAAACTCCCTTTCAACTCAGTAAGGCGTGAGTAAGGGCTCCAGGATTAGCCCTTTCTACATGTCACTGGAGTTTATTTGCATTTTAGTAACAAACGCATCAGCTCTATTTCCCGGCCACCAAACGGACAGACTCAATTTCTCTTTTCCAACCAAAAGAGAGAATGGAAAGTGATCTGCAGAGACAATACAGTCACCGTTCTGGTCTGACCACTTACTATTGAAACATCCTCAGGGGCTTCCGAACTGAAAACCAATGGCCATTGTGGGGCGATGGTGGAAGACGTGTCACTGGCATTCGCAGCAGCTGAGCAACGATAAGATAAACCAACATATCACTTAGCACAGCTAATAATTCTTTCCTTCTTCATAGCTACACAACGCCCACTTCTCTATCTAAAGTAAACGGATCTCGCCTGAGAATCGATGGGCTTTCGATGGCACTGTAAAGGGCAAGTGGTGTTGCATACAAGACTTCACAACGCCGAGAACACATTTATGTAGCACTGAGGCTGGCCACAGCGTGACAAACTTGCAAAAGCCACAGCTAGAGCATCTTGTTGTGGTGCCCATTTCCTGGCTTAAGACACCGTACAGTGTTTAAAACACAGGGTTACAAAATGCAATATCTTTACTACAATGGTTCAATGCATTTGTCATTTGATTACTGAATAACCCCACAAGCAATAAAACCAAGACTGAAAAGGTGCTAGCTGAAGATCCACAATTAGTGAAAATGGAGTCCCCTCCTGTTTAAATTAAGGGGACCCCAGAGTCAAGTGCCTCCACGGTTGCAATTGAAATCCATTCCCGCATGCTCTGATTCTAAATGGGATGGTCTGCTTCGGCTGCTGTCTCTGCTTGGGAAAGGGTGGCTTTACCGGGCATCAAAGTAACACAACGGTCTGTCTCTCTGCAGCTAGAGACACATCACATGCTGAGAAAGGTTTCCACTTCCTCTTCTGAGAGGGCAACAGAACTGTCTGGAAACATGTTAAAGTTGCTGAACTCACAAAATCCAGATGAATGAAGCTGGCATTTCTGGTTTGAAGTTCAAGCTGAGCTCAGAAGGCTCAAAAGCAAAATATAAAGAATAAATATTAAAAAATAGAACAGTTTTAGTGGGCTGCTAATTGTTTAAAAGACCCCTGCAGATCTTCCCATCTTTGCTTGGGGCTTATTGTTAGATCACAGGGGATCAGATATTATAATATACAAGTCCAAGGGAAAATATTTTCAACCCCAATGAGAATAGATCTGAAATATTAAAACAAAGTTTTGCAACTTGTGAGCAAGGTGATATGTGTGTGTGTGTGTGTGTGTGTGTGTTTGCAGGATGGGACATTATTTCATAATTTCCAGTTAGTATTTACAGCCCCAGCTCTGATCTCAGCATATCAGTAGCATATCAGTTCAGCTATTTTTTCTTATTTAATTCCCTTCTGGGATCCCCTTACAAAGGGACTCACACACAGAGAGGTTGAATCCTTGGCTAACCATTACCTGAGGTGTGTTCAGGTGTGTAAGCATGAGGGCCTGCAGTGGAGGTCCTAGCTGATGTTAAAAAGAAAACAAAAAACACACATATTACAACAGTCAGCAAGATGCGTCCAACAAACTGAAAGAAATAAAATGTTTTAACAACATATCACCAGCAATAAAACCATATCCCATTATCCATCTGGTCTATTACAAGAAGAAAATTACTTTGTAACTTTTATTTGCAGGACAATACAGTGCAGCAAAAGGAGAGAGAATGAAAATCACAGTTACACTATCGATGTATCTGTCTGGGGGTTTATCCTGCCATCTGTCACCATAGCCTGCCAGCTCCTTCCATGTAAAATCAACAACGAACATCCTAGTGGACTTCCTGGAGCGTCTGGACTTCTGTCTTTTGCACGTAAAATAAATCAGCTTGGGGTAAGATTTGAGGTTTTGATTTTACTTGTTGCCACAACTGGAGTTGTACATTTTAAAATTTGTTATTTGCCAGATAAATTACTTAAGGCTGAGTTGTACAAACTTGACTTATGTCGATGATCGCTGGCTCCAACAGAAGTACTTTCATGAGTGCTCCCCCAGGGCTGAAATTCACCTATATGTGGAGAGCCAGCACCAGGCCCTGGCATCATTTAACTCCTCCTCAGCCAAGAGAGACGGCTAGATTCATACCTGGTGCAAGAGCACAACTCTGAGTTCAACAGAGCTGCACCTGCTGATGCCAGGTCTGAATTTGGCCCCACAAGTTTGAAAGGAAACATGGCTGGGTAGGGGAAGATATAGAAGTTCTGTGGTATGGCAAAGAGATTAGTCTAGGTTTCTAGGGGCAGGAACAGAAGTCAGGCAGGGTCTGCACCAGGCAGGTTTCCCAGTACCAGGGTGAGGCATTATAACATTGGAATCCCAGGAATCAGAGAGAGGGCCAGGTTTTCTGAGGAGAACATGTCACCAAGGGCTCGGGAGCCCTGCAGAACTGTGTGATGTCTGTCACCACAGGCACAATAGTATCCTTTTTATTTTCATGAGTTAGGGTGTGACCCAGAGCCCATTAAGGTTGATGGGAACCTTTCATTCATTTTCATGTGCACCGGATCTGCCCGAGAAGGAGGAACATGAACACATCTACCCACAAGAGTGGATTATTGTGCCTAACTAATGAGAGAAGCACTCTCCTGGATGTTACATGCCATATTGCTAAGACTGTTAGTAAGAGCGTTATGCCATGGCACAAGGGAACAAAACCATCATTCCAGTACAATTTTCACTTCCTCTTCTGAGTAAAGTTACTCATGTGTATGTGTTTGCAATGTTTATGCTAGGCATGAATTTGACCCAGAAGGTTTGAAAGGAAAATGTGCTTTAGGGCGCAACATGCGGAGATTCTGTGACACAGATCAGAGACTAGTCTAGGTTTCTATGTGCAGGCAAGAAAGTCAGGTAGGGGTTGGATGAGGCAAGTTTCCAGATAACAGGGAGAAGATTTTGTAAAAACCATGTTTGGTAAAGCTTAGCTACTGCATTTGTCCAATACGTGATTTTGTTCCCTTTCTGAGGGCCCGTTACAAAGAGAGACGCACAAACCAGAGATATTGAATACTTGGATAACCATACCTGAGGTAATGTTCAAATGTTGACATGTGAGGGAGACCCTAGCTGGTGTTAAAAACAAAACAAAAACCACATATCCTACAACAGTCTGCAAGATACGCCCCACAAACTGAAGGAAATAAAATGTTTTATTAATAATAGAAAGGTATAAAATAATAAAATAATAGAAATATATAAAAAGCAACAAAAGAAATGTCTTGTTAACAACCTGGAATATTTTAAAGTTAAAACCTTCCCTTTACTATTCTCCATCACTCTCACCAGAATGCCTTTACCCAAAGTCTCTGCTTTAGTCTCAAGCACATACAAACATAACAGATTATAGATCACCCCCAAACAATAGTTACCCACGGTCTGGAAGGGTCTCGAGTGGTCAAACGACAACGTTCAATTGGCCAGCTATCCGCCTGTCCCTGGAGATGTCCAGAAGGTCAAATCCAAATTCCTCAGACCTGTCTATCCCTTTTATGTTAGTAACTGCTACAATTGCCTCAACAACATGTCAATCATAGAAAAACCATTAAGGAAGCACTTTTTAATCCATTAGGTAGACAGATGTGTTTTTGCAGAGTCTGCAGTCTCATGGGCCCCAACACACGCACACCAAAAGTCAAATATAGACAGACTTCCAGTTTTTCCACAGACACTTACCCCAGCATATCAGAGAGGAGACAGAGTCAGATTTACTCCATGGGATTGCTGCTTACCCCCGCCCGGCTTGCCTTAGTTAAGTTCTTGCAAAGGCCGACTACATAGCTACTCTTGGCAATAAGCAAAATAATCGATATTCCAGAACTGGCAGTTGGCAGTGGTTTGGGCACCTGGCTGGTTGCTAAAAATGCCCCTCATCAGTGGGATAATTACTGTGCATGAGCCAGGATAGAAACGTGCTCCATGGCCCACTCTCTTGCATGCTACACGTGGAGCAGCTAAGAATGCTGATGAGTCATGTGCCACGGCTCAAAACCCCGAAGTCTCCATTCCCGGGCACTGGCTCTGCTGGGGTTACCCCGATGGCAGAGGTAACGATACAGCTTCAATGCCATAATGGGTAACACCACAGGACATCATTACATTGTTTCTCTCACAAGCTGTGCAAGTCAGCCAGATGGCAGGAGTTTTACCATTCAAAGACACTATACAAAAGCTCTGCTCACCTGTCTCAATCACAACTTCCAGATTGTTCCGCTCATCATTGAACCAACCAGGGATCTCCACACGGCAGCAGTACACCCCTCTGTCTGCTTCTGCTGCATTCACTATGGTGAGGGACACGTCCCCCTGAGTGAGATTCCCTTCTAACCGGTACCTGCTGGACTGACGCTCTGTTACCCTCCATCGATCTGTCCGGAGAATTGTCTGAGAACATTGGAAAGAAGGACAGCTGCCCCGGCCCCAGCACATTGTGGTGATGTCATTTTGGTGATTAACTCGGTATTTACAGGGCAAAGTGACGTTCTGACCCACCACTCCTCTCACTGGAGAGCCTGACACTGTGAGACCTGCAGACAAAGATACAACAGTAATTGAAACAGGGCTAGGATACGATGCACAGGCTAATGGGACCTGCCTGGCATCTCCGTCACAACACAACACCGACTCTGTAAGCTCTCCACGTACCTCCACTGCAGGTGAGTCCACTGAGGTGTGTGTTTCCCCCTCTCCCCCCAACAGGGGAGGATGACAGCAGGACACACAGTGTGACCATGATGTGTTTGCCCACAGGGTGGTTCTGTCCAAGCCCAGGAAGCACGGATGTGCCCAGTTGATGCACAGCCTCACCTTCCTGCCATGGCCAGGATGATGCAGAGAGAACAACAGTTCTTGGATCAGCCCCACTTACATATGGGCAATTCTCTCAGCAGCTGTGTGTGCGGCTCCCTGACCTAACGGGAGTTCAGTTATCAGGACTTAGGACAGTTTGGGAACCGTGCAAAGGCACACAAATCCATCTTCATGTGGGTGTCGCTTGTTTGTGAGGGAAGCTATCCTGGCTAATCCTCCTGACAGTGGCTCACAACCCCTATTGTGTCCCTGGATGGTTCCCACAGGCAACTGTTACAGATCCCCTGACAGCGGTGACTATAATCACCTCAGCTATAATACGGCTTTGTGCATATGCAGTTCTCCAGACCCCCTCTTGACTCCTCACTCGCAGGGGTTCAGGAGAGTATGAGCCTCACCAGGACCCGTGCAAGACTTGTTCCTGCAGTACCTGGAACTGATAACTCAGACCCGGTAGTTCTTAATGGGAGGATCTGGTTGGGTTTTACTCAGTCCATGATCCTCTCCTTCCTTTCCCTGTCCTTTCTGAGCCAGAGCCCAGACACAGTGTGAGGTGGAAGCATGTTGCTGCTGCAGGCTCACAAGCCAGATTACTGCCTGTCTCTGGCTGCAGGGGTAACGAGCTTGGTCTAATAAGCTAGCACAGGGCAGCTGGAATGGGCTGGTCTCCTGGTGGAGGCAATACTAGGAGAAACTGGCGAGACAGACTTCGACGGCTGAATTCCACTTGCATGAAGACGCTGTGGTTTCAAAATTCCCTAGTGGGCACATATTCTGGGCTAGACTCTCAAGATAGCCCTTAAGGCATGTGAAATTCACTCCTATGCAGAGATCCAGCACAAAGTATTTGCACTCCTTACATCCTGCTCACTTTGAATCGCATCTCTCATGGAAAAGCAGACTTGTGCTGGTCCTCTGCACAGGGCCAATCTTCACCCTGGATCTGCAGCTCCACCTTCCTGGAAAAATGCTGGGCCGGTGAACTTGCACGTGCACCTGATATTGTGTTTGCAAGTAGCCAGTTAAGTGGCAGAAACCCTTGGAAAATATCCTTGTAGTGAGCTAGCTTTCGCTCTTTTTCCTCATGCACACGCTCAATAGAAAGACAGAGCTAACTTTAAAACCCCCATGCACCTTATAACCTGTCTTCCTCTTTGGACACATGGCATCAGGCTGCATTTCCTTTTAGAATTACCATAAATCTAACATCCTCCACTCCCACCAGATTACAAACTTCCCCATTCATCTGAATAGGGATTTCAAAACTTTTCTGCCCTGCTTTTCAACTTCTATATTTAATTCACATACTCTGTGTAAGTGAAGTTTTGTCTAGTCACCTAATTCAGTCGTAAAAATCCCTTTGGTTTCCCTGTAAATCGAATGGCCTCAAAACCAGCACACGAGAGCTGTAGGAAGCAGCCGTATTTCTGTGCCAGCTGTACTGTTTCTCTCTGTAACAGTTCCAGGATACTGTGTATTTACTCCTCCTCCAATGCATTAAATCTTCTGTGCTAAGGGTGTTAATCAAAGTCATTCCTGGTCGGTTGATCCAGATATCAATCAAAGCCAGCCCTTAACTGAGCACACAAAAGGAGAACTCTGAATACTTATTCTAACTCCTCACATTTCAAAGGAAGCTCTGCTGTTGATAGAACAGGTATTATAAACGTCCTATCAAATGGAACAGTAAGGTATCAATAGCCTTAATTCCTCAATCAAGTAACTCCTAATGCTACCGGGGTAGAATGCTCTGCAGTGGGTGTTAATACTTTCCAATGCAAATGGGTCCAGTATAAATGGGTTTGTATGTTAAATGAGATCAATATTAGGAAGGGGTTAGTAAAGCTAATCCTGACCTGTTCTCAGTGAAAACACAGTCGAACACCTTTAACCTTGAGTTAGGTGGGCAAGGTTGATAACATTAGCTAATCAACCTCTTCTCTTTTTTTCAGGAAAAGACCTTTTCAGTAATAAATCTGTTTCCTACTACAACTTTGCCACAGTAACCTTTGAGAAACTCAGCTCTGACAACAGACTGTATTAGTACTTAATAAAGAAACATTTTTGAATCCCACCTCTTATTTAAAAAAAAACAACAAAAAAACAAAAAAACCAGGAGACAAAACGTGTAATCTCACTTTACAGCATATGGACCATATCCTGCCATTTTTCATTTTTTAATTTAAAGCAGATCTCCCTGGACTGACGGCATTATGTGGCCCATTATCTTCACAACTGTTTCCATCACAGTATAGAAAGACAAATAAGTTTTATGCAACTGTAGTTCGCCAGTAGGTATTTTAGCCCCCGCTGCTCATGGTTCACATTTGGATGATTATTTTTGCAACCGTAATGCCCAGAAATTTCCTTTTTATAACACAAAATGAAAGCTGGAGGAGCTCCACAGAAAGCTATTGAGCTGCTCCGGCTTGTTATTTACATTGCAGAAATTGCAGAGTCTGTGCAAACTACAACACTGGGACACATGACCAGCCTTATTTAGGAGACATCGAGTTTAGTCCACATTTACTCTCTCTCCAGGAAAATTCAGTAACTGTTATACACAAATTGCTTGTCAAAGCCCCATCCACTATCTGTTAATCTCTTATTCACCTTAGTTACCTGTAAATAGGACCATTAGGATCCACTGCAAGATGAAGTAAGGAGCCATGGGGATAACTGAAGAGAAGGCAGAGAACGGTCTTCTTTAAACTTCTCCAGCGCTTGGGGAAAAAAAAGTTCTTTTCCGACACAATCTTTTATTTTCACTTCCCTAATGTCACAAATGTCATCACACTTAACAGACTGAATATTGCTCATAGGCCTAATCAGGGTTGCCTTTTCCTGTGGTTAACCTTTTGCTCTCTTTCTCCGTGTCCACACGAGCAATTAGCTGTTGCTGACAGTGGGTGCACATGGTTTAACTGCAAGAGCTACCCGCTCAGAAGCATTTCAGAAGCCACGGTTACAACCTGCTTGACCACAGTTTCTGAAATAGCATTGAGCTCAGATTGTCCTTATTACCACTTGCAGTTAAACTCTGTTCAGCTGCACCTGTTTCTTACACCCAAACTGTGGTGACATATAGAATATTTTTGATGTTTCTCCCTGTCCCCTATTATCCCTGTTTGTTTAGCCACATTGCATAGATATAGCAAAAGAGTTCACATGAATGTGTACTGCAGAGAGACGGATGAAAAAGAGACACAAAGGCGGGAGCTCCTAGGAGAAACATTGGTATTAATGGATTCCCAAGTGTTTATAATTCATACTACCCTAACACTTGTTCATTCTTTGGAATAATGTATTTCTGACTATTTCCATCTGGCTGGCTGGTGTTGCAAAAATCCTCTTGACCATCCAGATTATTAATCACCCAGATAAGACCGTGGGACCCACCACCAAAAAATATTGGAAGACCCACACTGTCCCACTGCTGTAGCCTACAGGGAATTGCAGCATGTTGTCAGTAAAAACACTCAAGTGATGGGAAAGATGACTGGCCTATTGGACGACTTCTCAGGACCACTGCTTGCCTACTTCCCCCTTCAACAGGATACACGGAGTGCACGATTCCCAGAAAACATCTTAAAAAATGTCTTAGAGGCCAAGTCTTTAACAGATTTCCTTTTCTCAGTCTTCGGGTGGGATCTTGGAGGAAGATGCTTTGCTTTTTTCTAATTTCTCTCCTCACAGGGAGACTTGACTCTGCAACAAATTGCTTATAATTAAATTAAACCCGGACCATGGATTTAAATTAACAAAACATATTTCTGAACCATCCCCCTCAACATTTCCGTAGTTGAGGTGTGAGAGCAGTGCAAAATTCTGCTATTTACAACTCACCAGAAACCACTATGCAGAGAGGGGCTGTGAATCCCATCACTGATATCAAGCAGTGTGATAAATGAGCCAGTATGATTAGACACGCGCCATTTGGTTTTGAAGCTTAAATGTCAAAGATGAGACTCTAGTTATTCTTGTTAGCTGTGACCACAAACGGTTCAAGATCTCAGTAATGAGGGTTAAAAACAGGGATGAAAGTAATTTAAATGACTTACTGGTACGCAGGGTGGCTGGGGTCCTGAGCAAGGTGGGGGGGAGGGGGGAGCACGGGTTTGGGCCCCTGGAAGGGGTGTGGCCTGAGGGAAAAGGGGTGGGCTGGGGCCAGACACCCCCAGCCAGCCCTTCAGTGCTGCCTGGCCCGCGCCGCCCGGGACTCCGGCGGTGATTTAAAGGGCCTGGGATTCAGGCCGCTGCCGGGAGCCCCAGGCCCTTTTAAATCGCCAGGCCCAGGGCAGCTGCCTTTCCACCTCCCCTACCCACCACTCCCAACAGCAGCCCTGCCAGTACCGTTGGCTGTGTACCGGCAGCCACTTCCCTACCAGTACACTGGATCAGACCAGCTTACTTTCACCTCTGGTTAAAAACCAAATAAAAGGCTTATCCAGACATTCATTTTATACCAAAAGCACAAGTTAATAGATTCCCCAGTTAAGTGACCTTTATTGAATTCTGTTTGCTACCAGAAATTGGCAACACACCAATTAAAACCTTTGTTTCACTTCAGCAGCTATTCACCACATAAAGATCACTATGACGACTGACCACTCTACCGGCAGTGGCAGCAGAGGTGGGCACCGGCCTAGAAAGACTTAATTCTACAGCAGTCTGTCAACCCGGAAGTTTTCTGCGCCCACTAGAATTCACTTTCATATTTTAAATTATATACAATGTCATTGAAATGATCCAAGTCCTTCATTCAGCCCAAGATACAGTGGGTGACATTTTTAAAAATTAAACATTGTTAGATTTTTCACAAGAATTAAGTATTTAATCAGAGACAGGTCTCAAGGAGTCTTGAAGTCTGACATGTCTTTTTATCTGCTTGCAAATATAAATTGTTGGATTTTGGAACCTTCCTGCTTCTTTTGGGTGCCTGGTAATGGAGAATAAATCGTTCTGAGGCGGGTGGAGCACAGAGCAGAACCACTGATGCTGGATGCTTCTCTAGTCTCAGCTGGGTAATAGCACCCAGGGCGGTTTCATTGAGGAGGGTGTCAAGGCTGCTTCCCCACTCTGAACTTAGGGTACAAATGTGGGGGCCTGCATGAAAACTTCTAAGCTTAACTACCAGCTTAGATCTGGTCCGCTGCCACCATCCCAAGGCTAGTTCCCTTCCCTGGGTAGCCTTGAGAGACTCTCCACCAATTCCCTGGTGAATACAGATCCAAACCCCTTGGATCTTAAAACAAGGAGAAATTAACCATCCCCCCTCCTTCCTCCCACCAACTCCTGGTGGATCAAGATCCAACCCCCTTGGATCTAAAAACAAGGAAAAATCAATCAGGTTCTTAAGAAGAAGGCTTTTAATTAAAGAAAAAGGTAAAAATCCTCTCTGTAAAATCAGGATGGAAAAATAACTTTACAGGGTAATCAAACTTAAAGAGCTCAGAGTACCCCCCTCTAGCCTTAGGTTCAAAGTACAGCAAACAGAGATAAACACTCTAGCAAAAGGTACATTTACAAGTTGAGAAAACAAAGATAAACTAACACACCTTGCCTGGCTGTTTACTTACAAGTTTGAAATATGAGAGACTTGTTCAGAAAGATTTGGAGAATCTGGATTGATGTCTGGTCCCTCTCAGTCCCAAGAGCGAACAACTTCCCAAAACAAAGAGCACAAACAAAAGCCTCCTCCCGCCCCCCCCACCAAGATTTGAAAGTATCTTGTCCCCTTATTGGTCCTTTGGGTCAGGTGTCAGCCAGGTTACCTGAGCTTCTTAACCCTTTACAGGTAAAAGGATTTTGGAGTCTCTGGCCAGGAGGGATTTATAGTACTGTACACAGGAGAGCGGTTACCCTTCCCTTTATAGTTATGACAGAGGGCCATAGGGATAATGAACTGACGTTAATCCCTGAAAAATCTATGATGCCTCATAGGGACACATACAGGTGCACAGGCAGAGTCTAGTGGATGAGAGGGAGAAAGTGACCCTCGGACATTCTGGGAAATAGCTGCAAAAGGGTCTGTATGTTTTGCTCAACAATTGTCACTGTCTGACAGGGTCTGATCCAACTCCCATTTACTTTGACAGGAATTAGATCAGACCTTTAGTCAAGAGAGCATAAAAATCTTTTTGCACAAGTGTATTTGTTTTTTGTTGGCGTTGGGACTAATTAGTTAAAGTTCGCATGATGAAAATGTGCTGTGTAAATACTAGGTATTATTGCATTAAATGCTGCTGTCCTTGCACACAGCTTGATTCTGTATATAGGGAAAGAGCCATGTTGCCATCTGGAGGGATGCTGGAAACCCAGAGTCACTATGGAGATTCAGAGCTTCTGTGCAGATTGTCTTGACTTCTAGCGGGAGCCCCCTGGTTCTCTGTGGGACACATGAGCATTGTGGCTTCCTCTTCTCAGCTGCTCTATCACTGTGGCACTTGCTCTCAGTCAAAGAAAAGAAGGAACAATTTGCATCTGATAATAAATATACTCTTGTGTTCCATGATTGAATGAACGAATTCTGAGAAAGGTGGTTTGGTTTCTTGCACTCAGAGACTGGAGCCCGGGCTAGACTGGTGACGTTTTAGTCTAGAAATCATAGAAGTTTGTAGCTTGACTGGAGGGGATACCTGTAACTATTTGACAGTCAGTCACTTTCCCCAACACAGGGAGTATTCCTCTTAATTTCGCTGCTTGATAGAACTAAGAATATGTATAAACAATGATTAACAGTGGTCAGTGGAACATACAGTTCAGGGAGCAGCATAAAATGTGCTCTCTTTGTTTTTAGTGGCTAATAATACAGTTTTTCAGCTAGGACAGCTCTCTGCCCTCACACCCTCTCTATGCACCGGTTACAGACTGCTGTGTTGGCCTCAACCTTTGGATCTGATTCCTGCATGCTTCAATGCCCACTGGGTCTGAGCAGTGTCAAGGCACAGTCTCTGGGTTTGGCCTGTCAGGTACCACCATCTGGGGATGTTGGATGCAGCTGTCATAGGCCCCATGAACTCTGCTGAAGCCCCCAAGTGTCCCTGGTAATTTATGCACACTACCGCAAATTCCAGCCTTGTGGCACTCCATTTTATGGTTTAACTCTTCAGAGACCATGTGACAGTTGAATCAAGGAACAATTTGCAAAGGAATTTCACACACGCGCATCTTAGACTGCACAAGAGATTTACAGAGCTACAGAAAAAACAAACACCTGAATGCAATGGCCCCACCCCGCAGATGATCTCCTCCTTCCGTTTGGGTCTGAGGTCTGCCTGGTCAGATGAGGTGGAGACTCCCTTGTCCCTCTTGCTGCTGGCAATGGGTGGCTCCCTCTACACAGAAGCCCCCCTGTTTATATACACGAACTTGGTCCTGAACCCCAGTGTGACACCTCATGTCCCAGCCATGGTTCGGAGGGGCTGAGGCTGGTAAGAGTCATAAGCAAGTCAATAATCGTTTGCAGGCATCCGGTTACCCATCCTGTGTTAGTTCTGCGTAAGGTGAGAAACACCATCTCCTCGCTGATCACCACCTCAGGCTATGCACACCCCAGTCCAAACCTGCTCTCCGTCCAGGACACACTGAAGGATGATTCACAAAATAGAGGTTATAACCCAGAATGCAGGTTTACAACCACAAACAATAGTCACAAAACAAAATGAGGAGCATAAACTGACACATTCCCAGAACAGTCACACACAGTATCTATCTATCCATCCTATAATTATTTTCCTCTGCATTGATCCCAGCTTCCAGTGTGCTTCAGATCCCGCCATGTTTTGTGCCAGAAAAGGAGACTGGGCTGGAGCGAGAGTAATAAACCCAGACCTTTAAATAACAATGTCTTGAGAGTAACACAACAGGCTGGGTAGCGGAATCAACCAGCTCACTAGGAAAATGGGAATCAGAGCCGAACTTATTAAACAATACTTATAATTAATACGCGAGTATTTGTAAAGAACTTCAAGCCTAAAGCTCTGCTTCTTAATACAATGCAAGCAAAAAGAGTTCTGCTCATATTTTGTTTACTGGTTAACAACACGTAGCAATGATCATGCCTCGTTGAATGAAATTTCAGATAACAATGCAAGGAATCTTATCTATCTTGATATGAAAAAGCCACTCAAATTAAAAGAATGCACGCGTGAAAAGCCATTGTTTTATTTTTCAATACAGTTATTTTTCGTACATAATTCTACATTTGTAAATTCAACTTTCATGATAAAGAGATTGCACTACAGTACTTGTATGAGGTGAATAGAAAAATACTATTTCTTTTGTTTTTTACAGTGCAAATATTTGTAATCAAAAATAAATATGAAGTGAGCACTACACTTTGTATTCTGTGTTGTAATTGAAATCAATATATTTGAAAATGTAGAAAAACATCCAAAAATATTTAAATAAATAGTATTCTGTGACTGTTTAGCAACGCAATTAATCGTGCAATTAATTTTTTTATTCACGCAATTAATCACAATTAATTTTTTAATCACTTGACAGCCCTTTTAACAACAAATAGCAGTGATTATGCCTCGTTGAATGAAATTGCAGATAACAATGCAAGAAAGCTTATCTATCCTGTTATGAAAAAGCCACTCAAATTTAAAGAATGCACGCGTGAGAAGCCAGCGTGCGTGTAGGACTATCTGTTCTGAACAACCGTGTCCTAACAAAGGTATAGCAATACTGGCTTCTTCTTATAGCTACAGAAGAGACAAAGTGAATAGCACTTACCTGGCCAAATTCTCCAGCTTCTATGTATTGTGCAAATACCCTGAGGAGTATCCAAAATAAGGGGGAAACCACACATGGTTATTAGAACAAAAGTTTTAAAAAAGCAGAAGGGACAAGTTAAAGAGCCAAGTGAGAGAATTCAATAAGGGAGATTTAAACCCAGGTCCTCAAAGCATAAGGGGACAAGTTCACCCAAGAGTGACTCCACTGTACACCCTGATGAGGAGTGTCCCAGGGAAGGTAGTGTCAGTAGCTGCAGAAAGCTGCTGCAGCTCCCCTTATGATAGGATACAGCCACGCAGCACGGTGTGAAAAGTGGGCAGCCATGACGGGGGAAGGGCCATTTCCAGGGCAGCCTGGGGAAGAGTTGATTCGATGCATCCCCCGACAAGTTGCTGTTAATTGAGTTAGAAAAATAAAATGATTAATGCCCTTGAGTTGTTCTTTCTCTGATTTACTTACATGTGAAGATTAACAGGGACAAAATTAGGAGGACTAGAAGTGACAGAACGACGCCAATTTTAATATACATCCCCGTCCCCCTGGATTCAGCCTCCAGTAGATGGGCAGATGTAGACACATTCAACTGAAACACAGACATGAGGGTATTAGTGGGTATTAATTATATACATGATTCAAAAGCCATTTGGGCATCTTGGAAAAATCTGGTAGAGACACACTTGAGGTGACGCACCCCACTGGAGATAATGCTCTATTTCCATTGAGTTGCTTTATTAGGTTACTTGAACCATGAATCAAAGTTAAATATTTATTTTAATTTTAGACTTGAAATCTGAGATTTTTGCCTTCGTAAGGATGGAATAAGAACTGCAGGATTAGTCCCTTAGATTTGTTATTGGAGTTGGTTTGTCTTCTGACAATTAAACCATCAGGACTATTTCCCAGGCAGCAAATGGACAGACTAAATATGTGGTTTGCAGCGTGTTGTGCCTGTGCGGGTCCCAGGATATTAGAGAGACACGGTGGGTGAGGTGATATTGTTCATTGGACCAAGAGACAAGCTTTCAAGGTCTGGTGACTTGAAGAATAGCTCTGTGTAGCTCGAAAGCCTGTTTCTTTCCCCAACAGAAGTTGATCCAATGAACTACTTATGAACATTTCTCTGTTCCAGTCAAAATAGAGCATTGCAGATGGTGGCCCGTAGGGAAGATATATGCACTATTTAATTGACAACAGAGATACTTACAGCCCAAGGGGCTTCTGAACTGGAAATCGATAGCCATCTTGGTGTGACAGAAGACGATACCTGGGTGGCTCTTGCAGCAACTACACAAATAAAAAATAAACATCACTCAATACAGATGACAGTTCTTCCTTTGTTTGCAGCTAGTCATCCTCTACTTCCCTGAGCACCTAAAGCAAATGAACATCTCCTGATGATAAACAAAGAGATTGACAACGCAATTTAAATTATTATCAGCCTCATCCAACAGCCATCTAAGTGAAAGGGGAGTCTGCCCAATGCCTTCAATGTGTTTTGGGTCAGACCCTTAAAAGAGTAAGCAGTGCGGTACTGTCCAGGGCAAGTGAGCTGCACAATTTATGCAAGCAGGATGTCATACAGCCCAGAGCACATTTATGTAACATTTAGGCAGGGCTCAGTGTGAAAAAACTTGCCAAAGTCACAGCTGCAGCATCTTGATCCAGTGCGTATCCCTGGCTCAAGGCACCTCACAACATTTAATCTCTGGGGCTACAAAATGCAGCATCTTTAGTACAATGGTTCCATGGCTCTGCTATTTGAGAATTGAATAACCCCACAAGAAATGAAACTAACCCACTAATCTCAAGACTCTAAATGTGCTGCCCAAAGATCTACAACTAATGAAAACAGAGCCTCCTGCTGTATAAATTAAGGGGATTCCAGGATCAGGTGACTCCTCTGTTGCAACTGCGCCAATTTTCACTTCCTCTTCTGAAAGGGAAAGGTGTAAGTTGTGTTAAGAACAAAACAAAAACAACAAAAACCACTGCAAGATACGCCCCACAAACTGAAGGAAATAAAATGTGTTATTAACAATAGAAATGTATACAAAGCAGCAAAAAAAAGTGTCCTATTAACCACCTGGAATATTTTCTAGTAAAACAAAAATTATAACATCTGTATTTTCAGGAAAATACAATGCAAAGGAACAGAATGAAAATCGCAGCTACAATATCTATCCACCCATCCAGATTGGGGTTTTATCCTGCCATAGCATCTGAACATCTTCCACAGAAAATCAGGAGTGATACAAAGTCCCTACTGGGCTTCCTGGAGTCTCTGGATTGCTGCCTCTTTGGGATAAAAAACCCGGGTGGGGTAGGGTTTTACTTTTAGATTTTACTGATTTCCATACCTGGGGTTGTGCCTTTTAGATCTGCAGCTTGTCAAAGAGAATTTTAAGGGATCCCCGGCTGAGATTAAACTTCCAGCATGAAAATGTGTCATTACTTAAGGCCAGGTTGTGCAAATGTAGCTCATATCGATGAGCCATGGCTTCAGCGGGACTATTTGCACGAGTAAGCAGTCACCATGGGGCGGAATTCACCCCTGTGAAGAACCAGCTCCAGGCCCATGCACCACTTAAGTGCTCAGCCAAGACAGGGCTAAATTCATACGAGGGGAAAGTGAGTGACACCCATCTGAGTTCAATGGGGCTGCACCTATTTATGCTAGGTCTGAATTTGGCACAGGGAGTTTGAAAGGAAATGCTGCTCGATAGGAGATGATACAGAGGTTCAGTGGAATGGAGTAAAGACCAAGCGAGGTTGCTAAGTGCCAGCAGGTAAGACAAGCAGGTTTCCCAGGACCAGGGTGAGGATTTATATTATCCTTGATCCCTGGGATTCCAAGATGTGCAGATTTTGCAAGGAGGATCTCTCTCTCTCAAACGGCTTAGGGGGCCAGGAGTCCTGCAGAACTTTGTCACGTCTTGTGACACCAGGCAGCATCTTTTTTATTTGTATGAATGAACCATCCTTCCATTGACTTTAATGGAGACTGGATCAGCCCTAGTGGTGTTACCTGGGATTCCCTAAACCTGAAGCTCTTGCTAACTTTACTCTCTGCGAGGCGGTATCAGGAAATAAACCCAGGAGATGCAGCACCTCCATCTGCTACATGGTTGGCACAAACTAATCAAGATCGAGTGCTTTTGCTTAAAACCTTCACTCTACTATTCTCCAGCACTCTCACCAGAATGCCTCTTCCCAGAGTCTCTGCTTTAGTTAGTCACAAGCACATACAAACACAACAGATTATAGATCACCCCCAAACAATAGTTACCCACGGTCTGGAAGGGTCTCGAGTGGTCAAACGACAACGTTCAATTGGCCAGCTATCCGCCTGTCCCTAGGGATTCCAAGAGATGTCCAGAAGGTCAAATCCAAATTCCTCAGACTTGTCTACCCCTTTTATGTTAGTAACTGCTACAATTGCCTCAACAACATGTCAATCATAGAAAAACCATTAAGGAAGCACTTTTTAATCCATTAGGTAGACAGATGTGTTTTTGCAGAGTCTGCAGTCTCATGGGCCCCAACACACGCACACCAAAAGTCAAATATAGACAGACTTCCAGTTTTTCCACAGACACTTACCCCAGCATATCAGAGAGGAGACAGAGTCAGGTTTACTCCATGGGATTGCTGCTTACCCCCCACCCGGCTTGCCTTAGTTAAGTTCTTGCAAAGGCCGACTACATAGCTACTCTTGGCAATAAGCAAAATAATCGATATTCCAGAACTGGCAGTTGGCAGTGGTTTGGACACCTGGCTGGTTGCTAAAAATGCCCCTCATCAGTGGGAGAATTACTGTGCAGAAGCCATGAAAGAAACATACTCCATGGCCCACTCTCTTGGATGTTACATGTGGAGCAGCTAAGGGTATGTCTACACTACGAAATTAGGTCAATTTTATAGAAGTCGATTTTTTTTTTTACAGTCGATTGCATATGTCCACACTAAGTGCATTAAGTCGGCGGAATGCGTCCTCACTACCGTGGCTAGCATTGACTTACGGAGCAGTGCACTGTGGGTAGCTATCCCACAGTTCCCGCAGTCTCCACCGCCCATTGGAATTCTGGGTTAAGCTCCCAATGCCTGATGGGGCAAAAACATTGTTGCGGGTGGTTTTGGGTACATGTCGTCAGTCGCCCCTCCCTCTGTGAAAGCAACGGCAGACAATCATTTCGCGCCAGACACCAGGGCAATTAGAAGAGCACAGCAAGGCGTGCTGTGCCTCAGAGAGGCTTTGAAAAACAGTTTCATGACTGTCCAGGCTTCGGTGTGACAGTTGTGTGTGGTTCTCCTTGATGCAAACCTGCCCCCTTTGTTGATTTTAATTCCCTGTAAGCCAACCACCCTCCCCCCTTCGAAATAAAGTAACTATTGTTTTGAAACCATGCATTCTTTCTTTATTAATTAAAAAAAAAAAAAAAGAGAGATAACGGACAAGGTAGCCCGGGTGGGTTGGGGGAGGAGGGAAGGACAAGGCCACATTGCTTATTGTAGTCACACTAAAAATCAAACTGTTTGAATGACAGTCTTCTGTTGCTTGGACCATCCTCTGGAGTGGAGAGGCTGGGTGCCCGGAGCCTCCCCCACCCCTGTGTTCTTGGGCGTCCGGGTGAGGAGGCTATGGAACATGGGGAGGCAGTTATACAGTGGATCCAGGCGGGATCTGTGCTCTTGTTGGCTTTCCTGCAGCTCCAACAGATGCATCGTCACGTCCGATTGCTCCCCCATTAGCCTCAGCATCGCGTCCTGCCTCCACTCTTCGCGCTCACTTAATTCTATCCTGGCCTCTGCCACTGAATGCCTCCATGCATTGAGCTGTGCCCTATCAGTGCAGGAGGACTGCATGAGCTTGGAAAACGTCATTGTGAGTGTGTTTTTTTGCCTTCTAATCTGCGATAACCTCAGGGACGGAGATGATAGGGGGAGCGTAGAAACATTCTACGCGCTACGATTCTGGGGGGACGGCATGGTCACCTATGCTGCTGAGTTCGCCACGCTGACCAAACAGGAAATGGAATTCAAAAGTTCCAAGGGCTTTTCCTGTGTACCTGGCTAGTGCATTGGAGTTCAAAGTGGTGTCCAGAGCGGTCACAATGGAGCGCTCTGGGATAGCTCCTGGAGGCCAATACCGTCAATTTGTACCTGCCCTACCCCAAATACGACCCAGCAAAGTCGATTTTAGCGCTACTCCCCGCACCGGGGAGGAGTACAGAAGTTGATTTTAAGAGCCCTTTAGGTCGACGGAACGGGGTTGGTTGTGTGGACGCAGTCATTTTTAAATCGACGTAACAAGGCTAAATTCAACCTAACTCCGTAGCGTAGACTAGGCTAAGAATGCTGATGAGTCATGTGCCACGGCTCAAAGGCCCGAAGTCTCCATTCCCGGGCACTGGCTCTGCTGGGGTTACCCCGATGGCAGAGGTAACGATACAGCTTCAATGCCATAATGGGTAACACCACAGGACATCATTACATTGTTTCTCTCACCAACTGTGCAAGTCAGCCAGATGGCAGGAGTTTTACCCTTCAAAGACACTATACAAAAGCTCTGCTCACCTGTCTCAATCACAACTTCCAGATTGTGCCGCTCATCATTGAACCAACCAGGGATCTCCACACGGCAGCAGTACACCCCTCTGTCTGCTTCTGCTGCATTCACTATGGTGAGGGACACATCCCCCTGAGTGAGATTCCCTTCTAACCGGTACCTGCTGGACTGACGCTCTGTTACCCTCCATCCATCTGTCCAGAGAATTGTCTGAGAACATTGGGAAGAAGGACAGCTGCTCCGGCCCCAGCACATTGTGGTGATGTCCTTTTGGTGATTAACTCGGTATTTACAGGGCAAAGTGACGTTCTGACCCACCACTCCTCTCACTGGAGAACCTGACACTGTGAGACCTGCAGACAAAGATACAACAGTAATTGAAACAGGGCTAGGATACAATGCACAGGCTAATGGGACCTGCCTGGCATCTCCGTCACAACACAACACCGACTCTGTAAGCTCGCCACATATCTCCATTGCAGGTGCGTCCACTGAGATGTGTGTTTCCCCTCCTCCCCTATCTCCTCTCTACAGGGGAGGATGACAGCAGGACACACAGCGCAGCCATGGTGCTTTTGCCCATGACGTGGTTCTGTCCAAGCATAGGAAGCACTCACGTATGCTGCAGTTTCGCAGCCTCACCCTCCTGACCCTAACCAGGACGATGCAGGGAGAACAGTTCTTTGATCTTCCCAGCCTACAGGTGAGTGATTCTCTCAGCAGCTTTGTGCGCGGCTGCCTGACCTAACGGGAGTCCCATTGTCAGGACCCAGGACAGTTTGGGTACCACACAGGTCTGTGTTGATGTTGGTGTCGCTTGTTTGTGAGGGAAGCTATACTGACTAATCTTCCTGACTCATCTTCTCAAACTGTGCCATGCTAATGGAAGAGATGAGGCACAGTGGCTTACGATACCTGTGGTGTCCCTGGATGGTTCCCACAGGCAACTCTTACAGATCCCCTGACAGCTGTGACTATAACCACCACAGCTATGATATGGCTTTTGTGCATATGCAGTTCTCCAGACCCCCTTGTCTCTCCTCACTCACGGGGGTTCAGTGTAGTAACATGGGCCTCACCAGTACCTTTGGAAGACTTGTTCCTGCAGTACCTGGAACTGCAAACTCATACCTTGTTCTTGCCGAGTGGATCTGGTTGGCTTTTACTCAGTCCATGATCCTCCCCTCCCTTTCCCTGTCCTTTCTGAGTCAGAGTCTGGACCCAGTGTGAGGTGGGAGCATGTTACTGCTGCAGGGTCACAAACCAGATTACTGACTGTCTGTCTCTGGCTGCAGAAGGTAACACGGCTGGTCTAATGAGCCAACATAGGGCAGCTGGCATGGGCTGGTCTCCTGGTGAAGGCAATACTAGGAGAAACTGGAGAGACAGACTTCTTCTGAGTGATTCCACTGGCATGAAGATGCTGTGGTTTGAAAATTCCCTAGTGGGCACATATTCTGGGCTAGACTCTCAAGATAGCCTTCAGGGCATATGAAATTCACTCTTATGCAGAGATCCAGCACAAAGTATATGCACCACTTACATCCTGCTCATCTCTCATTTAAGAGCTGACTTGTGCTGGATCTAAGAAGCACTGAAGGAAGCAGAGAAGCTAAATGAATTCTTTGCATTGGTGTTCACTAAAGAGGATGTGCCACCGAATCCCACACCTGAGCCATTCTTTTTAGGTGGCAAATCTGAGGAACTGTCCCAGGTTGAGTTGTAAATAGAGGTGGTTTTGGAACAAATTGGTAAAACTAAACTGTAATAAGTCACCAGGACCAGATGTTCTTCACCCAAGAGTTCTGAAGGAACTCAAACATGAAATTGCAGAACTACTAACTGTGGTATGCAACCTATCATTTAAATCAGCTTCTCTGCCAGATGACTGGAGGGTAGATAATGTAACACCAATTTTTACACAAAGGCTCCAGAGGCAATTCTGGCCAGTACAGGCTGGTAAGAAGAGAGAAAATAAATATAAAGCCACTATCTGAATCCATGGTACTCCCAAACCTTGAATACTGTGTGCAGTTCTGGTCCCACCATCTCAAAAAGGTATATTAGAATTGGAAAAGGTACAGAGAAGGACAACAAAAATGATTAGGGGAATGGAACAGCTTCCGTATGAGGAGAGATTAAAAAGACTGGGACTGTTCAGCTTGGAAAAAAGACGACTAAGAGGGGATATGATGGAGGTCTATAAAACCATGACTGATGTGGAGGAAGTGACTAAGGAAGTGTTATTTACTCCTTCACCCAAAGAAATTAATAGGCAGCAGGTTTAAAAGGATGTACTTCTTCACACAATGCACAGCCAACCTGTGGAACTTGTTGCCAGGGGATGTTGTGCAGGCCAAAACTATAACTGGGTTCAAAAAAGAATGAGATACGTTCATGGAGGACAGGTCTATCAATGGCTATTAACCAAGATGGTCAGGGATGCAACTCCATGCTCTGGGTGTCCCTAGCCTCTGCCAGATGCTGGAATTGGGAGACGGGATGGATCACTTGATGATTACGTGTTCCATTCATTCCTTCTGAAGCACCTGGCATTGGCCACTGTTGGAAGACAGGATACTGAGCTAGATGGACCATTGGTCTGACCCAGCATGGTCATTGTTATGTTCTGTGTACAGGCAACAGATTCATCCTAGATGTTCAGTTCCAGTTCCACCTTCCTTGAAAAATGCTGGGCAGGTAAACTTGCATGTTAGACCGGATATTGTGTTTGCAAGTGGCCAGTTAAGTGGCATAAACTCTTTGAAAACGAAACAGACCTTTTAGTGAACCAGCTCTCTCTTGCTTTCTTGGTTGAGCATGTGCATGAGCATACCCACCATGAGACAATAGAACAGTGGATAAAATACAGAACTCACTTTAAAAATGCTGTGGAAATCCCCAATGCTCCTTATAACCCTGCCTTCCTCTTTGGACACATGGCAGCAGGCTGCATTTCCTTTTAGAATTGCCATGAATATCTTTCTGCACTCCCACCAGATTACACAACTTCCCCATTCACTTCTATATTTAATTCACATTCTGTGTATAAGAAGTTTTGTCTCATCGCCTTATTCAGTAGTAAACATCCCTTCGGTTTCCCTGCAAGTCTAGTGTACTCACAGATAAAACCAGCACACAAGAGCTGGAGGAAGCAGTAGTATTTCTGTGCCAGCTAGACTGTTTCTCTTGTAACAGTTACGGGATATTGTGTATTTACTGCACCTCCAATGCATTAAATCTTTTGTGCTAAGGGTGTTAATCAAAGTCATTCCTGGTCACATGATCTAGATGTCAATCAAAGCCAGCCCTTAACTGGGCACATAAAAGGGGAGCTTTGAATGCTCATTCTAACTCCTCACATTTCAAAGGAAGCTTCCTATCAAATAAAATAGGCGGCTATTGATAATGCTACCAGGGTAGAATGCTCTGCACTAGGTGTTAATACTTTCCAATGCAATGTTTCCAAACTGGTCCAATATAAATCAGGGTTTGTATGGGAAAGGAGATCAATATTAGGTAGGGGTTAGTTAAGCTAATCCTGACCTTTTCTCAGTGAAAACGCAGTTGAACACCTTTAACCTTGATTTAGCTGGGCAGGACTGATGTGTTAGCTAATCAACCTCTTCTCTTTTTTTCAGGAAAAGACGTTTTCAGTAATAAATCTGTTTCCTACTACAACTTTGCCACAGTAACCTGTGAGAAACTCAGCTCTGACAACAGACTGTGTTAGTAGTTAATAAAGAAACATTTTCGAATCCAATCTCTTATTTAGCAAAAAAAAAAAAAATGTTTTGAAACAAAATCTCACTTTACAGCATATGGACCACATCTTGCCATTTTTAATTTTTAAATTTAAAGCAGATCTCCCTGGACCGATGGCATTATGTGGCTCATTATCTTCACAACTGATGTCATCACGGTTTCCCTACGACTAAGACAAGATGGCTGAAGCAGCATCTTTTATTGGACCAACTTCTGTTGGTGAGAAAGACAAGCTTTTCATCTACAGAGCGCTTGTCCGCCATGACTCCACCACCACTTATGTCGGCGAAACGTATATCGCTCAGGGGTGTGAAAAAACCAACCCGCTGAGCAACATAAGTGTCACCCACGTAAGTGCTCGTGTGCACAGTGCTATGTTGGCAGGAGAGCTTCTCCCGTTGCTCGTTGAGGTGGCTTTACTATGTCAATAGGAGAGCTCTCTCCCATTGGCACAGAGTGGCTACACGAGCCATTTTATAGTGGTGGAATTGCTTTGCTACAGCCGTGCTGCTTAAGTTTGCTAGCGTAGACCTGGCCAGGTGACATTTTTGTCCGCTGACTATTCGGGTGTTAACAGGACACTTCACCTTGAATAGTCCCCTAGAATATGTGCTAACTGCTTCTGCTAAATTGTAAGCATCTTTCCCAGATCTGAGGAAGAGCACAAAAAACTCAAAAACTTCTCTCTCACATGAACAGAAGCTGGTCTAATAAAAGATATTTCCTCAGCCACCTTGTCTCTCTAATATCCTGGGACCAACACCAGCATCCCCATGAGTAAGGCTCACTGTTTACGGTAGTGTAGAATTGCAGAAATCAGGGCTTTGTCATGACAGACAGAAAAAGTCACTATTTTGCAGTGCACAGTTTTCCCCTAACATATTAATTGTACATTTTTAAAAGGCACTCAAACATTAAAGTCATTCAAATAGGAATAATGCATAATGCGGACAGACTATTGATGAAACCTTTACAAAAGTGAAATTAGGTCTTTAAATACATTTCTAAATGCCATGGCTATATAGATCTCAGAACCCAGTCTAAACAGTATAGAAAGAAAGAAGTTCTGTGCAGATGCAGTTTGTCAGTAGGACTTTCAGCCCCTGCTGCTCGTGGTTCACATTTGGATGATTATTTCTGCAACCATAATGCCCAGAAATTTATGTTTTATAAAATAAAATGAAAGCTAGAGGAGCTCCACAGAAGGCTATCGAACAGCTCCGGCTTATTATTATGATTGCAGACACTATGGCAAACTACAACACTGTGACACATGACCAGCCTTCTTTAGAAGACATCAAGTTTAGTCCAGATTTAGTTCTCTACAGGAAAATTCAGTAACTATTATGCAGTAGTTACCTATCGAAGCCCCATCCACTATCAGTTATTCTCTTATTCACCTTAGTTACCTGTAAATAGGACCATTAGTATCCTCTTCAGGATGAAGCAAGGAGCCATGGTGATAGCTGAAAAGGTGGCAGAGAACTTTTCAAGGGCTTGAAGAAAAAATGTTCATTTCCAAAAAAAACCCTCATGATTTTCACTTCCCAAATGATGTCACTTACACTTACCATACTGAATACTTTCGCATAGTCCTAATGAGGGTTGGCTTTTCCTGTAGTTAGCCCTTTGCTCATTTCTCCTTGTCCACATTAGCAATGGCTGCAGCTGAAATGGGTTAGCTTCAAAAGCAAACTGTTCAGCAGTATTTCAGAAACCTTAGTTAAAACCTGCTTGACCGCAGGAGATTTTAATCCAGGTCCTCAAAGCCTCAGGGGACAAATTCACCCAAGAGTTACTAAAGCATATACCTTGATGGGGAACTTTCAACCGAAAGTAGCATCTGCAACTGCAGAAGGCAACTGTAGCTTCCCTTATGATTGGGTAAGTACATTGTTGTGATGTTATTTTTGTTATCAACGTAGTATTTACAGGGCAAAGTGACATTCTGACCCACCACTCCTCTCAGTGGAGAGCCTGATACCGCAGGACCTGCAGACAAAGATACAACAGTAATTGAAACAAGGATAGGCTACAATTCAGTGTAATGGGGCCTGCCTTACATCTCAGTCACAACACCATCCCAATAAGTTTGCCACGTATTTCCATTTCAGGTGGGTCTATTGATGTGTGTGCTCCCCCCCGAGCCCCCAAATCAGGGTGAAGGTGACAGCAGGACACACATCAAAGCCATGGTGCATTTGCCCATGATGTGCTTCTGTCCAAGCACAGGAAGCACTCATGTGCCCAGCCTCACCCTCCTGACCATGGCCAGGACAATGCAGGGAGAGAGAGAACAGTTATTTGATCTGTCCAGCTTACAGATGGTTGATTCTCTCAGCAGCTGTGTGCAGCTCCCTGACCTAACCAGAGTTCAGTGGTCAGGGCCCAGAACAGTTTGGGAACCGTGCAAAGACACACATGTCTGCATTGATGTTGGTGTCGCTTGTTTCTGGGGGAAGCTATCCTGACCAATCCTCCTGACAGTGGCTCTCAAACTTCTCCATGCTAATGGAAGAGGCACAGTGTGTTATGACCCCGAAGGGTCCATTGATGGTTCTCACAGGCACTTTCTGCAGGACATCCTAAGACAGTGATGACAATCACCACCACAGCTATTATATGATTTTTGTCTGTATGCAGCTCTCCAGACCAGACCCCCTCATAACTGATTACTCACAGTATGAACCTCACCTGTATCTTTGCAAGACTTGTTCCTGCAGTACCTGGAACTGTTAATTCATGCCCCGTAGTTCTTGTTGTGTGGATCTGGCTAGGTTCTAGTTAGTCCATGACCTTCATCCATTTTTCTGTCCTTGCTGGGCATTATAGATGCTGTGAAATCCCCCACTGACCCAGTAGCCTGGTCGTATTCTTTGGAAAAAATGCCCTTAGGCAGCAATTCCTTTTAGAATGACTACTATTCTAGCACTCCACCTCCTCGTAGCTCTCACAGCTGCCCTATTCATAACAATGCAGGTTTAGAAAACTTTATTTTGTATTATTATGCTGGAGGATGGTGTTCGCTGCCAGCAGGCATCTCTGATCTATGCGCAACCACAGACCTCAATGCAGAGGACGGGCCTGCTAGCCACCTTTCATTCAGCCTAACTTGGGGAGCAATTGAATGCCGCTTAGTTTAGTGACAGCTAAAACCATAGAAGTCAACATGCAACGCATGGAGCAGCGTGGGAAGGCTGGCATATAAGCTGCACCATGCTAGTGCAGAGGTTTCCCTGAGACTGACAGCAAAATTCAGGGGGCAGGACATGGATTTGATTGCACCTGTGGCTACGTCTACACTACGGGGGGGGGGGGGGGGAATCGATTTCAGCTACGCAAATTCAGCTACGGGAATAGCATAGCTGAATTCGACGTATCTGATCCGACTTACCCTGCTGAGGACGGCGGCAAATCGACCGCCGCGGCTCCCCCATGGACGGCGCTTACTCCTACGTGGGCTGGTGGAGTACGCGCGTCGATTCAGGTATCGATTATCGCGTCCCGACGAGACACAATAAATGGATCCCCGAGAGATCGATTTTCTACCGCCGATCCGGAGGGGTAGTGAAGACCAGCCCTGTGTGTGTCTGCAGATGAAAGGTACAACAAAGCAGGGAGAAACCCAGAGCAGCATTGTAAGAGTGTAGTGGGGCTCTAGGAAGAAGCCAAGAGAACTTATTTTGGGAACAGAAATAGCAAGAGGCAGACTTGGATTTCTGAACAAGGACATTGCCTCCTGTTTATTCGTACTGTGTTCAGGTTAACAGGACTTTGTACATTTTTCATTAACAGGGATTCACCATAGAAATACCTATCATTTTCTCCTCCTAACAACCAATCCCAGTAAGGCCCTGAATATTGACAAATAAAAAGGAAACTGAATTCACAGGAAAACATAACTACACTACATCAAATCATATGAAGGAGACCGGCACTGGCTCCAAAACAATGGCAGAATATTTTTGATAGTTCTCTGCCCATTTCCCCCTTTTGCTTAGCTGCATTGCATAGATATCAAAAAAGTGATTATCCTAATATGTACTGCAGAATGGAAGAGGAAAAGGAGACAGGGCTAGAGAGTTCTAAGGAGAAAAATCAGTATTTATTAATCGATTCCCTAGTTTTTATCATTTAAATTACCCCAAAACATACCTCAAATTATTAATTTTTTGATCAAATATAATTTTGGCTACTTCCATGTGGTGGAACATAGATTAATAATCTGCTGCAAAAATACTGTGACCAATCATCCAGGTAGGTCTATAGGTCACCAAAAAATATTGGAAAATTCCACCTGCTAAACTGCTGTAGCCTAAAGGGAGATGCAGTATGTTATTAAACAAACACTCAAGTAATGGGTAAGGTGACTGGCCTACTGGACAACTTCACAGGACCAGTGCATCTTTCCCTTCAACAGGGTACAAGGAATGCAGTATTTCCAGAATGCATTTTTAAATGTGTTTGAGCCCAAGACTTTAAAAGGTATTTATCAAGAATGGGCAGGGGGCAGTAAACAATGCAAACCATCCCATAAATCTGTTGACCCTAACCATCAATAATGTTTGATGCCCATATAAAGATCTGATAGCGTATTATGTGATCCTAGGAGTGGTGTTATATTTTTAGAAACATTAGGACTCAAATAGAGTAACTGCAAATGTTTCCAATTAGCACCTTAGAAGGCACATCATTAAAAAGGTTAAATTACACAGCATAAGCTGAAAGCCATCTTGACCTCAGATAAGAACAGTAGTTTTCAGTTATTGCTCAATTGTTTCATTTTGTACAGCCAAATGTGGCTAGGTGGCCAGAGTTTGAAAGGTTTTTCGATAGGACTTAAACACGTATCCTGCTTAGGAGGTGCTTTTGAAATTCCTACTAGCTGCCTGTCTGGATCTTTATGCACCTGAATACCTTTGTAAAGCTGGCCCAAGGTTTACTTTTTTCATTCTTCTGGTGGAATCTGGATGGGAAATGCTGCTTTCTTCTAATCTCTCCTTAAAGGGTCAGTAGTGACTATATAAAATGTCTGTTACTAGATGAGACACTTTATTGTATGATCTTAAAATTACACACATCACTTTTTATCCCTCAAAAATTTCAGTAATCATGTTACATGACTGTGTACTAGATTTCTTAGAATTAAATTAAATCTTGACCACAGATTTAAATTAACAAAACATATTTCTGAACCACCCATCTTAACGTTTTCTTAGCTAAGGAGTTAGAGTAGTGCAAAATTGTTATTTACAGCTTCCTTGAAACCACTAAGCACAGACAACCTTTGAAACCCAAAAGAGGTATTGGGCACTTTAATAAATGAGCAAGTATGATGAGACCTACGCCATTTGGTTTTGAACCTTAAGTGTCAAAGTTCAGGATCTAGTCATTCTTCCAGACCTCTCTAATCAGGGTTAAGAACTAAATAAAGAGCTTACCCAGATATTCATTTTATACAGAAAGCAGAGGTTAATAGACTCGTCAGTTGAATGACCTTTATTTCAACACTACCTGCTACAAACTTATTAAAAGCATTGTTTAATTTCAGTAACCGTCCACAAGATAAAGATCGCCATGGTGACTGGGGACTCTACTGGCAGAGGCAACAGAGGTGGGCATGGGCCTCAACTCACTACAGCCATTGAGGCACTTCATCACTGCTAGCAGTGTACTTTTGTGATTGAAGTGTGTGATCCTTCTCCTACTGAACTTAGTGTCAACATTTCTCATTGACTCCAATGGGAGGAGGATCATGGTTGAAGGTCTTCATTTTACAACAGTGTCAACCTAGGAAGTTTTTGCATCCACTAGAATTTGCACCAAAAAATATATTATGTACAACGCCATTGAAATGACTTGAATCCGTCATTAAGCCCACGATACAGTGGGTGAAATTTTTAAAAACAAAGCATTTAATCAGAGACAAGTCTCAAGGGGTTTTGAAGTCTGAAAAGTCTTTTCATCTGTTTGCAAAGGTAAGTTTTGATTTTAAAACCTTCCTGTTTTTCCTGCCTGCATGTTATTAGAGGATAAGTGGGTAGGAGTAACATGTATGCTTCTCTAGTTTCAGTTGGGAAATAGTACTCAATGATGTTTCATTTCAAAGGGCATGGATATTGCACTGACATTACTCCCTGAAAGTCTATGATGTTTCTAAAAGGATCAAGGGGGAAGAAAAAAAAAAAAAAGTCATGGATATATACTAGTGCACACACGGAATCTAGCATGTGAGAAGGATAAGGGGAGGCTGCAACATTCTGAAAAATAGGTGCACAAAAAGGTTTTTTTTGTTGTTGAACAATTGTACTGTACGAGGGCCTGACTCACCTCTCAGTCACTGAAAGGAATTAGATTGGGTTTCATTCAAAACTGGCTGTAAAGTCTTTGTACAAAATGGAATTTTTGCTGGGATTAATTTGTTAGTGCTCTCAAGATGAAAATAATGAATACTAAAAAAATATTGGTTAAATCCTCCTGTCTTTACACGGGGCTTGATTCTGTGGCTTGATCCTGGCTAAGAGGGAAGTGGCGAGTGCTCTCACTTCAGGTATTTTCAGTGAATGTACACATTTAATAAAGAGTTAGCATTTAAAGAATATTCCTTGTTATGTTTAAAGGAGTATCTAGGTATCTCCTGTTTTAAAGGAATTACTGCTCATTAGTCCTTGGAAAATTTAAATCTATTTTGTTACCAGGACTGTCTCCTGCACAGAGTTTATTGTAGAGTTTCTTATGAGTGTCAGGCTACCAAAACTAAATTTTTAAGCCACTAAAGTGAGCATTCTTTTAGAAAATTATATTGACTTTACAAAACTAAAAAGGAGAGAATTAAATTTTGACCTACCAACATTGACAGTAATAATAATAAACCCATCTTTTACACCAGAATATAGTTTTATAGTTATTTACCATAACATTTTTACAAGGTACCTTTAACTTATTTGAAATTGTCAACTCCAGATTCCCTGCAGAGACTGATCTTTTCTCAATCCCATATTTCATGGAAATTCATAAAATAAGTGCATCTATAAAACCAGCAAATGAGTGATTGAAAATATAATAAAGCCACGGAATAAAGCTTACTTCAACTGACGTGATGCACTTGTTTCAACAAAATAGTATAAGACTTATTCTTTTCTGTTCTGAACAGCACACCATACAAATTGCATCTACAAAATATCAAGCAATGCTTCTGTTTGTTTGGTCACCTGCAAAATCCTTACCTAGGACTACAAAAATAAGACTTCTGGGTTATTTTATATACACTAAATTCCGTGATTGTTTATTTACATAGACACCAAAAGCAGAAGAAAAATAAATCAAAAAACCCCACACCATATGACCTCTAGCATCAAGTCCACTTCTTTCCTCCAAGAACTTTATACAATTACAAAAGTGTCTTTTCATGTCATTTCATCAATAATGCTACACATAGCAGCATCTTTGTCTAAAACCTGATCTTTCTTGCAGCCAGCGCTCTCTCTCTGCTGTTCATTCTGTCCAATACAACTGTTGCGGTCATCAATTTCCATGGGCTCAGTTTTTAACCTCATCCCTCCCTCTGAATGAGGCAAATCGTCAGGTAAGGAGGCCAGGCAGTTCTGGATCATTTCTACAACTCGCTCTAAATGCTTCTGAAATCTCTCAGCAGTCTCCAAACGCTGGCGTTTCTGCACCTCCATCATAACCCTTAGCGTCTCCCTGGCTTGGTGGGGTCGATATTCATTTATAAGATGATGGACATGGACAAAAAGCAGTTTTAAGTCTTCCAGTTTCTCCTCCCGTTTTATACTGCCTGGGCTCCTTATCAAGATATCCAAGAGGTCCAAAAAGTTTATCAGGATAGACATATTGAGTTTCCTTAGTTCCTTCTTGTGGTCAAACTGCATGGGATGCAATCGTTCAATGCCTTGGCTTTCCAAGGGTCGAATAATGAGATCATCACACTGGAATTGGTTACCAAACATCATGTAGCTGTCTTTCACAGGTGGTGGAGGCTTAGGGGCTAGACCTTTCCGAATATTTTCATCTGTATATTCCTTTATATACTGCATTGGAGGTGGAGGGAGAGCACTCACTTGCTGAGGTTCCCCCATTGTGGTGGATGAAAGTACCTGTGGAATAACCCATAAAAATGTAGGATTAGGCTGGTTATAAATTAGTTTTATAGCATATCTAAATATAGTGCAGCTACCCCTTTCAGCAAATGTGATGTGAGGTCACTGCTAGAAAGATATCACCTGTCCCATCAAGATCTCTTGGCTTTCAATATTAACAGTGATTTCTTTAATAACTTCTTATGCTGGCAACTACAGGAAAATGGACTACTATAAATGCTACAAGATAAATTTTTACAACCAGGGTTGTTCTTTAGATCCAAATTTAGTATTTACCAACCATGGTAGGGACTGGTCTATCAAAATTACAATCTGAAGTTCTCTGTTTATCCACAGAACAGGTATAGCAACATTAGAAACAGAGCAAGCTTTTCTTCCACTAGTTAATGTACCCTGGTCTCAAAGGGCTTCTTGAAGTGAAAGTAGGGTTCAGGCTTGACACTCATTCAGCGCTTGGGATCTCTGCTCGGCCTATAGATGAGGGTGCTATGTTTGGTGTTTTTTTTGAGAGTCAGACACTTGTCCACTACAAACGAGGCAGAAACTTTCCTAAATTTCACACAGGCCAGTAAGCAGCCATTAGATGTAGGCACTTTCCATCCCTGCCACCTTAAGCCACATCAAAGATAAAAGGCTCCATCATGTCCAATACCAGCCCCCTGACCACACAGCCCCCAGCTTTGAAGGAGTCACTCCAAGGATCAATTTAAAAACAGACACAGCATAACTCCCCTTAAAAAGACAAACTTTAAATCCTCCCCTTTATAAGGTATCCCAAATAAGGGAGTATCCCCAACTCTCATCCTTGCAAGTGAGGCTGGGGCACGGAGTCGACAACACGTCACTCTGAAATAGTCTCCCCTGGGCAGTGACAGGCCACCCCCATCCCCAAGCCCTTGTCAGCAGGGAGTAAAGCCCCAGCCCAAGGAAGGGTGGTGCAGGGGTTAGGGCATTCGCCTGGCACCAAGGACACTCGGGTGTAATCGCCCACCTCTCCACTCATTTCCTGCCTGACCTGAGGCAAGTCACTGCACCCCTCTCTGTGCCCCGGCTGCATGTGGGGGAGTGAGGAGGAACCACTAGAGGTTGCGAGCTGCACAGTATTTCAAGCGCCAGGCCCTGTACATCTTAGGCGGGTCCCAGACACAGCTGTCAGGTACCTGCCTGGGGCCACGGGTGCGTGTGTGGGGAGGGCGGCTGGGCTCTGTGGTGCAGAGGGGAGGGGGAGAGCTTTAGGATGCCTGGAGGGAGAGAGAAAGGTGGCTGGGCTCTGTGGTGCAAGGGGAAGGGAGGGGCAGGCTCTGTGGTGGTCCGACGGATGGGGGGGAGGGGGGGGATCTAGGGTGTCCAGGGAGAACGGGGGGGCCGAGCTCTGGGGGGCCCAGAGGGAGCCGGGGGGGGGCGAGCTCTAAGGTGTCCGGGGGGGGGGGCGGGGATGAGCTCTGTGGCGCTTGGGGGGCGGGGCTCTGGGGGGGCCCGAGCGGGGGGGCTCTAGGATGCCCGGGGAGGCGGGGGGGGGCTCTGTGGCGCTGGGGGGGGCGGGGCTCTAGGGTGCCCGGGGAGGCGGGGGGGGCTCTGTGGAGCTTGGGGGGGCGGGGCTCTGGGGGACCCCGGGGAGGCGGGGGGGGCTCTGTGGAGCTTGGGGGGGGCGGGGCTCTGGGGGACCCCGGGGAGGCGGGGGGGGCTCTGTGGAGCTTGGGGGGGGCTCTGGGGGACCCCGGGGAGGCGGGGGGGGCTCTGGGGGCCCCCGGGGGGGCGGGGGGGGCTCTGTGGAGCTTGGGGGGCCGGGGGCTCTGGGGGACCCCGGGGAGGCGGGGGGGGCTCTGTGGAGCTTGGGGGGGGCGGGGCTCTGGGGGACCCCGGGGAGGCGGGGAGGCGGGGGGGGCTCTGTGGAGCTTGGGGGGGGCGGGGCTCTAGGGTGCCCGGGGAGGCGGGGGGGGCTCTGTGGAGCTTGGGGGGGCGGGGCTCTGGGGGACCCCGGGGAGGCGGGGGGGGCTCTGTGGAGCTTGGGGGGGCGGGGCTCTGGGGGACCCCGGGGAGGCGGGGGGGGCTCTGTGGAGCTTGGGGGGGGCGGGGCTCTGGGGGACCCCGGGGAGGCGGGGGGGGCTCTGTGGAGCTTGGGGGGGGCGGGGCTCTAGGGTGCCCGGGGAGGCGGGGGGGGCTCTGTGGAGCTTGGGGGGGGGCGGGGCTCTGGGGTGCCCGGGGAGGCGGGGGGGGCTCTGTGGCGCTGGGGGGGGCGGGGCTCTGGGGGACCCCGGGGAGGCGGGGGGGGCTCTGGGGGCCCCCGGGGGGGGGCTCTCCACGTGCAGGCCCCTCGGTCGCTGCGCTCACCTGGTGCCTCGGCGGCTGCTCCCCTGCCCGGCCCGGCCGCAGAGATGAGCGCGGCCTCCCGCCGGCCCCCACCGCTCCGTCCCGCACTCACTTCCGGCGACCGCTGCGCCCTCCCTTCTCCCATTGGCTCGCAGGGACCGCCGTGGGGCGGAGACGTTGCCGTTTGATTGGCTCTTCCCAACGCCAGTAACAGACCTGCCCCGCCCCTTTGCCGAGGCAGCGCGGAGCATGCTGGGAGTGGATGCCTGTGGGGGAGGGACGGAGGGAGCTGTGCGTGGCGCGCATGCGCACGGGGTGTATGGCTTAGTATCCCTCTCTGGGGCCATCTCCACAGGGCAAAGGGCAGAGTCACAAGGGGGGGGGGGGGATTTGTGTGACTAGCCTCCCTCCAACCCTGCCCCCCATTGCACCCCCAAAGCCCCCCCTTAATTGCACTTGCACCTCAGGAGCCCTGGCAGCTTCCTACAGCTGGGCACCCTCCTGCCCCTGGCCGGTGGGGGGTGAATGCGTGTGGCCCGCGAGGGGCGCCTGAGCCGGGGGGCCGGGAGCTCCCACCTCAGGCCAAAGCAGGTCCCCCCACTTGTTTTCATCTCTGCTCCAGAGTGCGTTGGAGGAGCAGCTGCGACTCCCCCTGCTCCAGACTGCGGCTTGCCCGGAGTCCCAGAGGCCAGGGCCAGCAGGGAGAGGGTGACCAGACAGCAAATATGAAAAATTGGGACAGGGGGTGGGGGGGTAATAGGAGCCTATATAAGAAAAAGACCCCAAAATCGGGACTGTCCCTATAAAATCGGGACATCTGGTCACCCTAAGCAGCGACCAGATCATTTGGTGAGAACTGCCCCCAAAGAATTCCTAAGCCAGATCTTGTAGGAAAAACATCCAGTTTTGATTGTAAAATGGTCAGTGATGGACCCCCAGCAAATTGTTCCACTGGTTCATTATTTTCACCTAGGGTTGCCAATTTGGGTTGGATGAAACCTGGAGGTTTCATCACATGACGTAATCTTTAATTAAAGGTTAATCTTTAGTTCCTGGAGAGCCCAGGACAATCCTGCAGGCTTGGCGACCCTACTCTCGCCATTAAAAATGTACACCTTATTTCCAGTCTGAATTTAGCTAGCTTCAACTCCCAGCCACTGGATTGTGTAAGACCTTTCTCTGCCAGATGGAAGAGCCCATTATTAAATATTTGTTCCCCATGCAGATATTTATAGACTGTAATCGAGCCACCCCTAAACTTTCATGGATTCCATTCCATTGTGGTAGAATCTGTTCTGCAGGACCGCTATGGGTATGTCTACACTACAATGAAATATCCTGGCTGGCTCGTGTTGGGCTCACGGCTCAGGCCGCAGGGCGATAAAATTGTAATATAGACATTTGGGCCCAGGCTCTGGGACCCTCCCACCTCATGGTGTTCCAGAGCCCAGGCTCCAGCCCAAGCCTGAACATCTACTGTGCAGTTTTATTGCCCCGCAGCTCAAGCCCCAGGAACCTGAATCAGCTGACGTGGCCAGCCATGGGTCAGCTGTTGTATTGTGGTGTAGACATACCCTGTGAAATGATTTTTGGTGCACTGATATTCATGCTATGTTCTCTTCGTGGCAGCAGAGGGCAGCAGTGTTACGGGAATGACCGAAGTGAACCCGTCCTATGTTTGTGGCTTGCAGTTTTGTAGCCGTGATATTAGAGAGACAAGGTGGGGGAGGTAATAGCTTTTACTGGACCAACTTTTGCTGGTGAAAGAGAAGTTGGTCCTATAAAATATATTACCTCATCCGCCTCTAATACATTTGTGGCATCATTTAGTGACAGTCCCTTTTCAAGATTAGTCATATTGAAAAAAATTCAGTAAGAAGACAAATTTATTTTGTTAATGTAGCAGCACCACCATCTCCAGAGCACCCCTTCATAGCATGGGGTTACCCTACAGCACCCCCTTCAATTCCCTCCTGCGTGTTCCACTCAATTTCCACTATCCGAAGTATTTAGAACAAGATTCCCTTTCTGGGGTATAATTTATTCGGTCTTTACCATTTCTAGTGGCCTTCCAGGCTCAGACCCTTCCCCCTTTGCTAAGGGGATTTCATACCCTTCCTTACAGGCTTGTGCTGTGCTTCTCCCTCACCCCTTTAAATTACCCTCCATCCGTTCCACCCCTCCCCACTTGGTAACAAAGGGTAGGTATACGCTCCAATAAAAGACGTGTGGCATGGCAGTGGCTGGCCTGGGTCAGCTAAGTCAGGTTCTCAGGAGTGATGCTGAGGGGCTAAAAATGCCGTGTAGATGTTCAGCTCAGGTGGAGCCCAAGCTCGGAAACCCCGTGAGGCGATGGGTCTCAGAGCCCAGGCTCCAGCCTGGGCAACTACAGTGCTGTTTTTAGCTCTGCCGCCTGAGTCAACTGACCCTGGGCTCTGAGGTTTGGTGACATGTATTTTTTATTGCACTGTAGACGTACCCAAAGATCTAACAATAGTCCTTCCTCTGAGGTATCTGTGGTGAGGGGCAGTCTGCCAGCATTTTTATTATGGCTTGGAGACCAGGTCCCACCAACAAGCAAACAGATTTCCCTGCTAGAGTCTCCCCTGCCATCTCAGGGGCTTCTGCAGACCCCATTCCTCTGACTCAGGGCTTGTCTACACTTACAAAGCTGTAATGCTTCAATGAAGACAATACCTACACAGTTCTCCCGTTGGCACAGGTAATCCACCTCCCCAAGAGGCAGCAACTAGGTCAATGGGAGAATTTTCCTGTCAACCTAGCGCTGTTTACACCCGGGGTTTAGTTGGTTTAACTGCGTCACTCAGGGGTGTGGATTTTTCACACCTCTGAGCCATGTAGTTATACTGACCTAATTTCCTACTGTAGATCAGGCCTTAGATTTCTGATTAATCCTCCTTTCCCCCATGCATCTCCCTTATCTACCCCAGAAGCATGACTTGGTCACATGAGCCACCTGTCAAACAACCTTAATTTTCCCCACCTAGGGAGGAGAGTTGGCTGTGTCACAGGTGGGGCTGAGACCCATCTTCCCTTAAAGGGCCAGCCACCCTGCGGCAGTTAATTATTTCAATTATATTGTTATTGCCCAGAAATAATGCAGTATTTGTGACATCAGTCTCAATGGCTAGACAAATTCATTTGAATGGAAACCTGCAGAAAATTTGTTTTACACATGAAATTGCAGCTTGTTTAATGCTTATATACGCCAGATCGAACAATTTATATTTGAGACAAGGTCAGTGGTGACTGTGACTCTGTGGCAGCACCATAAACTTTGACCTTTTTCCATTCGTATGGTGGGAACATTTAAAAATCTTATTTTGATGCCCTCCATGACTTCAGGTGCTCAGTTAATACAACAGGCACAATGAAATAACCAATGTAGCTCCCCAGTAAGAGGGTTAGAGCCCTTAACTTTAGGAAAGTTGCCAAGGAGTTGATTCATCATGCTTTTTAAAGAAGCACGGTCACACGTCAAACAATGTCACTGACGGCTTAATATACAACTGTAATGGGAATAATTTTCTGTAGTTCCTGTCCCGTCAATGCTTGTTTCAAGACTTTTTATTGTCAAAACAGAGGCTTGTGCTGCCACTGCTACTTTTTCATGCTGCTTGATTTGGTCGATTATAAGCTCTTTTTGTTCTGTGTTTGTACCACACCTAGCACAATGGGGCCTGATCCATGACTCGGGATTCTACGAACTGCAATAATACAAATAAAATAAAATAATAATAATAAATAATAATAGATGCTATTGTAACCCACACACCTCCTGGGTGTGGTGTTCTGTCCCATCTAGTGGCACCGAGACCGCTTCGAGAGAGAGTTAAATGAGTCTGCTCTACAACCTTAGCTAAGACGCAGTTGGCTTTTAGCTCATGCGGTAGAGGCTCATGCACTAAGCTCCAGATGTCCCCCGTTCGATCCCGCCCGCTGACGACCAGGGTCTGTCAGCATTACACTATCAAATGTAGACTACAGGGTTTCCTTTTCTGGTACGATACCAAGCACCAGTTTGCACGTTATTTTCTCTCAAAGCAGGTTTCTTTGCCATTTGGTAGTGATTGGTTACTTCGGATTCAAGGGCTGCTGGTGGGCAGTTTACTTCAGCACAGTCTTTCAATGGTCATTTTCACATTTTCTTCTTCTGGTGCCAATACCTCTACGGACAAAACTGGACAAAGGACCTGACATTCTGGATCTGGTAAGTCCAGAAGTATGAATTAATCCAGTGTTTCTGACATCAGAAACACTTCCATGGCAATACTGATGTCACAAACACGGGATTGTATAATTACTGAATGGATTATTCAGGCAAATGAGGGTGGGTGTAGAAAGTTCCTATTCTTTGCACACAGATAGCTTGATGAGCAGCCAAGGTGGGCAAGGCAGTGCAGAAAAAGCACATGACAGGATAATGGTGGTTTGGTGATGGTTTTGTAAGCATTTCCCCACCCCCACCTTCCCTTGGTTGCGTGTATGAATGTTGTTAACTATTTACCATGGCTTGGGGCAAATAGTCACACTGTGTTGATGTGGAGGAGTAAGTTTTAACTGTAAGAAGTCTGAGACATTAAAAATAGTTTTCAGATGTGTTAATTTTGATACGATTAGAAGACACAAGAAGTAAGTGAACTCCTTTAACTTGCCTAACAATCAAAATGTTTTTAAAAATTGAAAGAAATAACAACAGCATTTAAAAGTTTCTGACGTTTCCCCCATCCTACATTTGTATACCAAAAGCTTTGGGACTTCAGTTCATTTGAGGATGATCTTGGAGTTGTAGCACTGGGCTAGACACAGGACATCTGGGTTCAATGTCCAGCTCTTCCACAGACTCATTGTCTGACCTTGTGCAAATAATTTAATCTCTCTGGATTCAATTCAAGGACCAATAGGGTCAGTGAAGAGATTCCTATGGCTTTTGTGTCTCAGTTCTCCATCTGTAAAATGGGCATAATAATACTTCCTTTCTTCAACCAGAGTTGGGTTGTAAACTTTTGTGACAGGAATAGCTGTTTGCTATGTTCATATAATGATGGTGTCCCAGGGGGCTTATCACAAAGGTTCCCTGATTGCTGCAGGGGGTGTGAGCAGTCTCTACACTACAAATAAACACCCACAGCTGGCCAGGGTTAGGTGACTGAGGGTCATGGGGCTCAGGCTGTGGGGCTAAAAATTGCAGTTTAGACATTCAGGCTTGGTCTAGCGCCTGAGCTCTGGAACCCCGCAAGTGGGGAGGGTCCAAGAGCCCAGACTCCAGCCCGAGCATAAACATCAATACAGCTTTTTTTAGCCCAGCCCAAGCCCCTGAGCCTGTGTCAGCTGATCCAGGCCAGCCACGGCCATCCTGTGGGTCTCTTTTCCCAGTGTAGAGGTCTCCTAAATGCTACTGTAATACAAATAAATAATAATTTCAGAAAGGAAATAATTGGTCTACTGTAACATACTCCTCCATAGAAGAACACATCCCATCAGCACATACAGGAATAAGAAGACAATTTGTAAATCACAAACTGAAAGAAAGATGGAAAATGGAATTAAAAATACCCCTTGGCATGATGAATGGGAAAACATCTGTCAGGAAATGCTAACTGTATCAGGCAACCTATTTGGATTTAGTGGGTTTATATTCCTGTAACAAAAACTGGGCTTAATTATCACTGCCTTGTATTCTGTGTTGTCATTTGCAAAGAGGAAGCAAACTGCAAAATGTAAAAGTTGGTGGAAAATCAAGCCCTTTTCTCCTTTTGAATGCTCACCGTGGTCTTCTTGAGTCACTCCCCCAGTTTGTGTGTATTGGTCAAGATAGATGAGATAAAGCTGTCAAGTAATGAGTTAAAAAGTGTTTCAGTCTCATTCCTGGAAGCAAGATGGTGATTTTCGTAAGGTAGGAAGGGGAATCCACTCAGCATATACTGAATGACCAATGATGGTTCCAAAGGAGAAACTAACATCAGCTAAAAGCAATGGGGTAAACGAGGGCTGTCAAGCGATCAAAAAAATTAATCACGATTAATCACACTGTTAAACGATAATAGAATACCATTTATTTAAATATTTTTGGATGTTTTCTACATTTTCAAATATATTGATTTCAAATACAGCACAGAGTACAAAGTGTACAGTGCTCACTTTCTATTTATTTTTGAATACAAACATTTGCACTGTAAAAACCAAAAGAAATAGTATATTTCAATTCACCTCATACAAGTACTGTAGTGCAATCTCTTTAACATGAAAGTTGAATTTACAAATGTTGAATTATATACAAAAACAACTGCATTCAAAAATAAAACATTGTAAAACTTTAGAGCCTTCATGGCCACTCAGTCCTACTTCAGCCAATTGCTCAGACAAAAAAGTTTGGTTACATTTGCAGGAGATAATGGTGCCCGCTTCTTGTTTACAATGTCACCAGAAAGTGAGAATGGGCATTCGCATGGCACTGTTGTAGCCAGCATTGCAAGATATTTACGTGCCAGATAAGATACCCCTTGGCATTTACGTGCCAGATAAGATAAACATTCATATGTCCTCTCATGCTTCAACCACCATTCCAGAGGACATGCGTCCATGCTGATGACGGGTTCTGCTCAATAACAATCCAAAGCAGCGCAGATGGACGCATGTTCTTTTTCATCATCTGAGTCAGATATCACCAGCAGAGGTTGATTTTTATTTTTTTTTTTGGTGGTTCGGGTTCTGTAGTTTCCACATCTGAGTGTTGCTCTTTTAAGACTTCTGAAAGCATGTTCCACACCTCGTCCCTCTCAGATTTTGGACGACACTTCAGATTCTTAAACCTTGGGTCGTGTGCTGTAGCTATCTTTAGAAATCTCACATTGGTATTTGCATTTTGTCAAATCTGCAGTGACAGTGTTTGTAAATCAAACAACATGTGCTGGATCATCATCTGAGACTGCTATAACATGAAATATATGGCAGAATGGGAGTAAAACAGAGCAGGGGACATACAGTTCTCCCCCAAGGAGTTCACTCACAAATTTAATTAACACACTTTTTTTAACGAACATCATCAGCATGGAGGCATGTCCTCTGGAATGGTGGCTGAAGCATGAAGGGTCATACAAATATTTAGCATATCTGGCACGTAAATACTTTGCAACGCTGGCTACAAAAGTGCCTTGCGAATGCCCTGTTCTCACTTTCAGGTGACATTTTAAATAAGAAGCAGTCTGCAGTATGTCTCGTAAATGTAAACAAACTTGTTTGTCTTAGGGTATGTCTATACTACCCGCCGGATTGGCGGGCAGCGATTGATCCAACGGGGATCGATTTAGCGCGTCTAGTCTAGATGCAATAAATCGACCTCTGAGTGCTCTCCTGTCGACTCCAGGCAGGGTCGACGGGGGAGCGGCAACAGTCGACTCACCGCAGTAAAGACACCGCGGTGAGTAGATCTAAGTACATCGACTTCAGCTACGTTATTCACATAGCTGAAGTTGCGTTACTTAGATTGAACCACCACCCCCTCCCAGTGTAGACCAGGCCTTAGTGATTGGCTGAACAAGAAGTAGGACTGAGTAGATTTGTAGGCTCTAAAGTTTTACATTGTTTTGGTTTTGAGTGCAGTTATGTAACAAACAAAAATCTACATTTGTAAGTTACACTTTCACGATAGAGATCGCACTATAGTACTTGTATGAGGTGAATTGAAAAATACTATTTCTTTTGTTTATCATTTTTACAGTGCAAATATTTGTGATCAAAAATAATATAAAGTGAGCACTGTACACTTTGAATTCTGTGTTGTAATAGAAATCAATATATTTGAAAATGTAGAAAAACCTCCAAAAATATTTAATAAATTTCAATTGGTATTCTGTTGTTTAACAGTGTGATTAATCACGATTAATTTTTTAAATTGCTGTTAATTTTTTTGAGTTAATTGCGTGAGTTAACTGCAATTAATCGACAGCCCTAGGGTAAACATAATATTTGAGGCCAGATGAAGAAACTTCACTCTCCCCTACATTCTAGCCCCCTTGTTTTCCAGATTCTCTGAGTTCCCCTCAGAAATATGCAGTGTGTGGGTTGCTTGCAAGAGGTCCCTTGAAGCCAGGTCCTTAATTTACCTCTTTGGTTACACTTGTTCAGTTATTCTACATCACTGAATGCCTGTACAGTTGTGTATATTTCACTGTCTTGCACTTGAACAGGATCAGGCTGTCTATTTTTATTAATCCCATATATACTGTACACTTATTATATCTATTGCAGTAGTCCATAGGGACCCCAATTCAGGGATCGGGTCCCCATTGTGCTAGTCACAGTACAAACACATGTGCGTATCCCATTTTTTTCCAGCTAGGGCGATAACTGTGCCATCCTCCGTTTTGGAACATACTTCTCACATTTTGAGTGCCGCCACAATCTAAATAATAAAGACTAGTAAGAAGCTTCTACTCAAGCTGTCTGAAGAACAACAAAAATACGAAGCCCAAGCCAAGTCTCTTGGATGAGTTTGCCCAAAGTGGTATGTATCTGCAGCTTAAAGCGATGGACTCAGGGAGTTTTGGTGATCACTAAAGCCTAGATTCTCAGAAGCTGTTACGCTGCCTACATACATTTTTGAGGATCTGGGTTTGTGCCATAAGTTTTTCCATAAGACCCATAAGCACTTCCAACTCACAACATGCACTTTTAACATTATTGTGCCACAAAGGTGGTCTGTTTTTCCCCCCATTTGGTCGTGCGCTGACACTGCTTGGATTCACAGGCAATTATTGGTAGAATTCTTCAGCTTCGTTTCCCCATGCTGATGGTTTTAAGGCTGCTTCTGGACCCAACAGCCCTGCTTTAGCAGCAAGCAGGAGGTCAATGTTGATATTTACATGATAATGACTTGAGGGTAAATTACCCACTCTAACTTTCCAATAAAAAAATGATTTGGAAAAGAATGATAAAGATAAACCTTAAGCACTCGCATTTTTTCCACGGCACTGAAGTCTTAACGGAATTACATTAAGGAGGAATGCTAATCCGCTTTACCTCTTTACCTCGGATTTGTCTGCACTATGGGTTTGCTTTAAATTCAGCCACTGATAGCCAACAACCAGTCAGAGCTGCACAGGCATAAACCCCTCCTGTAGTCAGGGTAAACTACCATAAGCTGTGGTTTGCAGCAGTTCAATGTATCTGGGTTGCTCCACCAGTGCAAACAGTGGCTTTGCCTGTCTACATTAAGGGTTTGTACTGGTGCAGCTATACTGGTGACTGGGATTGAGGCAAATCCCCAGTTTAGATAGGACCCCAAAAGGTGCGTTTTCCTTTCAATATTTTTGTTGAAGAGGAAATCATCATAAACAGAATAGGTGCTCTTGCAAGCTATTGAGGAAGGTCCTGTTTGTTCCTACGGCACTGAAGAATCTGTACGGTTCAAGTGCAGTTAATCATGTGAAAATCTGTCCTCTGTAATGCTGCCAAGGTCAGTGAGCCCTGGCATGATCTGCTCCAGGCTTACAATCATGGATAATTTACTGTACCTAGCCGACGCCTTGATCCATGCATCCAACTTTTCCAAGATTCCCAAAATATTCAGGGTCAAATCCTGCCTTTAGATCCATGAGATCAACTTCCACTGACAGCAAGAGGAGCTGGACAAGTGCATTGACTTGGGAGTTGTGAGCCCTAGAGAGAAGAGGAGGTGTAACCAGTTCATTTGGACCAGCCTAATTGCTTACTGTTTTTACTTTTTTAAATAGTCCTTTGGTCTCGTTCCCTGTCTCTTCCTCTTTCCATGAGTGTCCAGCAGGAGGCACATTGTCTGAGGTGACCATAAATTGCAGAAGAAGGAAAAAACTGAGTGACTTAAAGAGAGCCTTTGCCATGCCCTTTAAGAAAAATGGCATGAAAATGCTTGACTGAGCCGGGAAAGCAAGAAGATAAGGCACTGACGTTAAGTGGATACCAAATGACAAGTGGGTACTAAAAGAGCTGTCTGTACTATAACACTACAGATGTTTTAAACCACTATCAATATTAGCTTTCTGTAAATTGTCCAATGACATTAAAATTGAGGGTCTTTCATTCATTTCAGGGAATCAATCCCAATGACATACACAAGTTACTAAGATGACTGTAAGTGATACAGTAATAGAGAGATAACACATTGCCTTCTAAGTACAAGATTCTTCTGATACCCTTCCTCCAGCTTAGTAGCACCTCACTCCATGAGTAGTCTCACTGGTCACAGTCCTAGAAGAAGGTACTAGTCCATGTATGTAAGGACAGCAAAATTTGGATCCAAGATTATATAAGGTGAAAGCCTGCACGTATTTTATCGAGATCGTAAAGATATTTGCTGCCTTGTTGTCTGTTTTTTTAAAACCTCCAAACTAGCTATATTTAACTTTTAAATTTCTCTGCCGCCTTCAGGACACCAGCACGGGTACCTGAGCAGGATGTGCGGGTGGGGAGTTTTCCACTGAGCCTACAGTAATAACGTGTGAACTGCCGACCCTGGGAAAATCCCCTGACAAAAATCCAATTTGCAAAATGCCACTTTTCAAAGCAGAAATGGGGCAGTCTACAAAAGGGAGAAAGGAAGGGATGAAAGTGAAAAAAGAATCAGTGTGATTGGGGCTGTAAGTAGTAAAATAAACTGATCTGAGACCTGGGCTTGCCTACCAGAAATGAATGTCCTGTGCATACACAGCCCAATCCCTTCCCTGTGAGAGTTATTCTTTCCTTTTTCAAAGATATTTTAATTTGCATTCAAGTTTATATGAAAATGTACAACAGTGTTAAAGAGACACAGGGTACAATTTTCAAAAGCACTGGAGAGTTAGATAAGATATTAGGAAAAACCTTCTAACTCTAAGGGTAGTTAAGCCCTGGAACAGGCTTCCAAGGGGGGTTGTGGAATTCCTGTCATTGGTGGTTTTCAAGACCAGGTTGGACAAACACCTGCCAGGGATAGTCTAGGTTTGCTTGGTCCTGCCTTGACACAAGGGGATGAACTTGATGACTCTCCAGCCTCTCCTTTCAGTGATTCTATAAATTACTTACACCCAGGTCTTCAAAGGTATCAGGCACCTAATTCCCACTGAAAAGAATGTTAGACACCTAGATACCTTTAAGAATCTGGCCCTTTGGAGTCTAAGTCCCATTGACTTTCAGTGACACTTGCGCTCCTAAGTGCCTTAGCCATTTTTCAACACAGGACTTTGGCTCTCAGTCACTTAGGTGTTTAGCTGGGGCCATATAAAGTATGGCCAAAGTTTAGATTTGGTTAGAAAACAAATTGACAAAGATGAATATTTATTAGAGATATTCATGATCCCTGTAGGTTCTTTCCCAGCCGTTTAGGAAGCCAAGACAACTAGAGCATGGAAACCAGAAACGGAAATTCTGAAAGTGACCAGCCTAATTTTACTACATGGACTAAATGAAGTGAAAACAACAAATAAAGTGCAACCAACAAATTAGATTTTTTTATATTCAGTTTTAAATCAAAGGTGTCGTTACTCCACATGTAAGAATAGGGTTGAATACATATATGTGGGTCAAGATGGTCAAAAATAGGTGCTTAAATTTAGGCTCCAAATTCCAGATTAAAGCCCCTAAACAAGTGACCTAATTTTCAAAGATGACAAACAGCCATCAGCTCCCACTGAAATCCACTACCATCTCTATTGGGAATACTCATGAATCAAGCTGCCCACCCCAACTTGTCTCCCTTCTTCCACCGCATCCAGTGTTTCGGCCTGTCTCATTATCTGCTTAAACGGAAATGCACAAAGCCGAATGACTCATCTTTCCTCCCAAACCCTCTCCATTTTGCTCCTTCTCCGCTAGTCTTGACAAAACTACCATTTTCCGTCAGTCCGGCCCACATTATTGGGGTTGTTTTGGACTCCTTTTTCTCCCTTGCCCCTCACATCCAGGCCTTATTGAAATTTGGCATGTCTTCACCCGCAGCATCTCCAAGTACCATCGTTTTCCTTCCATCTCCCTAGCCCCATCACTAGTTCACGCCCCACCTTGACTATTGCAACATCTCCCTCTTTGGCCTCCCAAACACAGGATTCGCACCCTATTTACATTGTGAAAATAGCAGCTGCTAAACTCCCTGCCTGTCGATCTGATCAAATCGCTCCTTTCTTCGAATCGCTCTGCTGACTCCCCATCTCTTATCGCATGAAAATCACGCTTCATATCACCACTTTCTAAGCTCAAAATAATTCTGCCCTCCCTATCTAGTACCCTTGTCAAGCTTCTCTTCTCCCCCCACATCCTCTCTGCTCCACCGGTGTTACTACCCTCAGCGGCGTTTTTTCCAGCTTCTCACTTCTTTGCCTCATCTTATGCATGACCTTATCTGCCAGGCCTCTACTCTGTCCACATTTAAGTCCCTCTTGAAGACCCATTTCGGCCACGCTGTCAACAGTGAATCTAGCTGTCCCATATAGTCATTTTTAAAAGGATATATGATTTCTGCTTCCCACTAATCTCTCTCTGCTGTTAGATTACGGAGTTCCTCATGGCATAGGCTGTTCCTACTTGCCTTTTCGGACAACATCTAGCACATAATGGGCACGACCATGAACAAATTAGAAACAACACTAATAATAAGTAATCATAGCTAGCCATGTTATGTCATATGACGAGATGAGGCCTGATTCTGATCTCGTTTAGACCAGTGTCAATCAGGAGAGATTCCAGTGAGGTTATTGGAGCTAAAACTCACGAGAGCTCAGAACCAGGCTCAAAGTCGGTAACGGTTAACAAGTGGTCATATCCTCCAATCCGAATTCTTTTAATTGTCCTTTTTTTTATTCCCTAGCAACAGACTTCTATAGAGCTTATTATAGTACCCTAATGTCTACATTTTCCCCTCCTGCCTGCATGACCAATAATCCTTGGGGGTACATTTCAGACTCTACACTTCACATGTATGTATGATAAATTATGTGCACCCATATATGTGCCTATACTCTGCAGGCACAAACACCAAAATAAGTAAATAGTTTGAACCCTTGCCTTTGCACAAGTGTTACAACTCTGTAACACTCATGCAGGTATTTGCACCTATAAAGCATGTGTGCATATATGTGAGATGCACTACTTTGCAGATCAAGCTGAAAATTTGGCCCTTGATTTCTGTTTTCGTCTCCTGACATGGAATTCCCCTTTACATCAACGATGATTCTGTGCATACATTAAATAGCATTGCCTCTGGTGTTTGCAGACAGCCTAAAAGAATAGATCAAAGAGAGCTATGAACTGTCCCCATTCAGCTCAATTTGGTGTTAACTCTGGAATCTAGTGGTGCCATTTAAAAAGTCAGCATTGCTAAAATGATCAACAATGGAATATTGATCACAAACACCCAGCAAAGTGCTTATCCCACAGTCTTAGTTCAGAGACAGAGTAAAATTCAGGGGCAGAGTAAAATTAATTGCAAATAATATCAAATAAAACAATGAATGCTATGCTGATTGTATTAGTCACTTTCAGATTAATGTAATAAAACCCTTCACTTTTTTTTAAAATTCACCTGAAATTGCCACAGATTTTCCAGTCCAGCCCCAGTGGAGTGGAGCAGTAAGGAGCAGCTCTTGGTACAGTATTTAGGTTTACCTTGCCACAGATTCCATGGGCCTTGATTGCACCTAGAGCATGCAGCGTGTATATTCTGCCTAAACTTTCTTGGAACATTCAGCAGCAGATTAACTACCTCCCACCAGGCCACATCTGGAACATTCAGCAATCGGTAAGCGGTTAAGTCATTTCAACTCCCCGTGCCTCAGTTTCTCCCAAAGCGCTTTGAGTTCTACGGATGAAAAGCGCTCGGTGTTATTGTTATCAGTAATCATCCATGACAATATTTAAAAGGTACAAACACATTTCCTTTTTACAGCAGCCCAACATATAGAATGAGTGGAACTTCATTTATACAGCATGGTTTAATTGCTGGGATCGGCAAGTCCCTTCTGCTCACATGCTGAGGCTTTGTAGTTACATACGGAACGTCTTTGAACTACTTCAAACGTGTGGCACCAACACCAAGTACAGTGCATGAGGTAACAGACAGGCTGTAGGCAGGGCAGTCCTGAGGGGGGCGGGGCCTGGAACAACCCCGCCCCTCTGGCCCAGGCCCCGCCCCTTCCTCCAAGGCCCTGCACCTCCCCCATCCCACCAAGCCCCCGCCCCCGCCTGCCTCTTGCCGGCTTCTGCCTCCTCCCGGGGCGGAGGCGGGGGCAGGTCGCTCGCTCGCTGCTGCTGGCACCAGCCCCCGCCCCGGTAGCCCCTCCCCCAAGCCGCCCTGCACCCTGTGTCCTGAAGCGTGTGGCCCCCCCAGAGCGCGGGGACTGGAGCGGTTGCCCTGGTTGGTCCATTGGACTGGACAGCTCTGGCTGTAGGTAGCACAGACCGCTCCATCCATCTGGATCAGGAGCGTGGATGTGTGAAATACTCCCAAGGGCACAGAGAAGATGCTGTTTCAGTCTAGCCCATTATATCCTAAGCAGGTATCACTGTCCTTACTAAGTGGGCGCCGATTAGACCAGGTATCTAATCACGCCCCATCTTTTTATTGATCCCTGATCCTTAAAGATCCCATTTGTCAAGCGTGCCCGTCAAATATTTATTTTTTTCCACAACATTCACTGTAGAGTATCTTTCAGCATGTGCTGCTCACTTGATGCCTTTGGAGAGGATGTGGTTGTGGCTTTGACAGAAAGGAAGCTTTACAGCGCTGCCTAGATGACAGATGGAAAGATAAGACCCCAAGCACCTACGCTGCCTTTCGAACACCTTTTTTTGTGAAAAAAATCAACTACCCTCCTTCTTGTTACTCTTTCCTGGACTCGTGCGGGGTGTGCAGCGGGTCTGGGACCGGCGTACTGGGTCCTGGAAGAGAACCGTGCCCTGCTGAACAATGAATAACTGCGTTCTCCTGGAAGAGCAGCTGATCAAAAAATCCCAGCAGAAGAGAAGGACCTCTCCCTCCAACTTTAAAATGCGCTTCTTTGTTTTAACCAAATCCAAGCTGGCTTACTTTGAGCATCGCCACGGGGTACGTGAGCCATTTTCTCTCTCATTTTAGACTGTTTCTGAGTAAGAGTATTGAAAAGAAGGGGGAAACTGCATATGTTGTTAAATCCCATTAACCCAGTACTTCTGGTCCTGTTACAGCAATGTCTACTCAAACCTACTAGCTGAGGGCCCAACACTGCATTCCTTGCCTACCCAAAACTTCCACGTGGATCAGTGGTGGTTTGGTGTGTAGAAGGAATTGAGGCTCAAACCTGGCTTTATCAAAGAAATTTACAGAAATCTGACCTAACTGCCATCATACAAGATGTCTAACAGATGTTATACGGGGCAATTCAGATAGATACTGTTGTTGGTGGGTGGCGTATTCTGATCAAGGTTATAAAATCGGATAAAAGTGATTCCTGCTATACATTTCAATTTCATTTGGAAAATAAGACAAACACATTTTTTCACGGGCTATTCATATACAGCAAAAGGTTGATTCTCTGCGAGGAGACCATTCCAATGCTTGTTAATGAAAACTCCCACTGTCAGGTTCTAACAGGTTCTTTTGTTTTAGGGAGTAGGCTTTAAGAAGGGATATGATACACTCGAACTAAGCACACTTCTCTATGTCTCTCTAGACCTGATTTGTTAAATATAACTAGGAAAAGAATTAGAAGCTAATGTGCATTAGTAACCTTTATGAGTGCTTTTCTCAAAGCAAAAATCCCACCCCTTCTCCTTTAGTACATACAGGGGTATACGATAGGCTCCTTCATCTGCTATTTGTAAACTTATTCAGTTTGTTTGCGGGGGTCATGAAACATGGATACCAGTACGTTACTTTACATTAAGGTAACATTTATTGCTGCTCATAAGTGTTGTTTCTCTCCAGTTTGTGCGGCCATATTTCTTTTGCATTTGTAAGAATACGTTAAGGCAACATATTATGCATGTGTTTTTAAAAATACAATATTTAAATTATAAAAAACATTATTGCTGTCTAAGATATATATTTCAGTTTGACTGAGACTATCTGTGCTGTGGTCCAAATGTTGTCATTTGAAGAGTTAGGATGTTATTACAACTACTTAGCATGGTGAGACCAGATACCATTTTCTTATGTGCCTAAGTGATTTAGGAGCATCAGTCTCTCTGGGTCTGATTTTCAAAAGCATTTAGTTGCCTAAAGATGCAGATAGGTGTTTTTCAAAATCCTCCTGAATGCCTAAGTTAGTTAGGTACCTAACTTCCATTAAAAGGCACCTAACCTGGTTTGACACTTTTGAAAATTCCATTAGGCATCTATCTGCATCTTTAGACACCTAAATGCCTTTGAAAATCAGACCCATTGACTTTCAGTAGGACAAAAGTGTAGTCACTTAAGTGCTTTTGAAAATTTTACCCACTAGCATCCGAAACTCTGATGAGGCAAAAATGGGACAACGTATAGGGTCCCTTACAATAAACATATTGAAGCAAAATGTTCAAAAATATGTCTGTTTACAAAAATCTGAGTATACCAAGATAATTTGATAGCAGCCTTCAACTACCTGAAGGGAGGTTCCAAAGAGGATGGAGCTCGGCTGTTCTCAGTGGTGGCAGATGACAGAACGAGGAGCAATGGTCTCAAGTTGCAGTGGGGGAGGTCCAGGTTGGATATTAGGAAACACTATTTCACTAGGAGGGTGGTGAAGCCCTGGAATGCGTTACCTAGGGAGGTGGTGGAGTCTCCTTCCTTGGAGGTTTTTAAGGCCCAGCTTGACAAAGCCCTGGCTGGGATGATTTAGTTGGGAATTGGTCCTGCTTTGAGCAGGGGGTTGGACTAGATGACCTCCTGAGGTCCCTTCCAACCCTGATATTCTATGATTCTATGATTACAGCATATTTGGCATGAAGAGCTAAGGTGCTTACCTTACCTCAAATTTAAATATACTGAACCTGAGCTTCACTGGGTGTAACTTGACATAGCTCCATTTAAGTCAAGAAACTATGCTGACTTAGACCAGCTGAGGAGTTGGCCCTGTCTATCACTAGGTTTATCTGCTGGAGGCATGTATATACAATGTCCACATGGCTATTCGTATATACATCTATGTACATATCGATAAATGTAGGGCCTGATACTGCACTGTGTTACATTGGTTTTGTGCCAGTGTAAACCATCATATCAGGTCCATTCTGTTAATAAACCCCCCTGGTGCAAAATGGAGACGGCATTAGTGCAGGTAAGGACTCATAGCTCTGAAGATTGAACTCCTCTGCTTATCTACCACAGAGCAGGTAATCCTGTACAGCCTTCAGCATTGCCCTGCGGTCTCCATTCCAGAGAGACTAGGTCTAGGGCTGAAGCCTGTGCTACACACCCTTTCAGTCTTCGCTTGTCTGCTCAGTCTTCCAAGGACTAGACTGACACCACCAATTCTTTTCACAGGCGGTGGGCCAGTTTAGAATTAAAATACCTGCCTGACACAATGGTTTACCAAACGTCCGAAATCAATGAATACCCGCAATGTGAGGGTCACTTCAGATGTTCATTGTAATCCTTTGGCAATGAATATGAACAGAGATTTTTCTAGAACATCTCTACAAGCGTGGTACAAAGATTGACTGTGTGTATTTATTCCTCTCTTTGGGCTCAACACTGCAAGGTATTGTGCATCCTGGCCCCATCCACCCGGGAATAAGCACATGCTTAACCCCAAGCAAAGCACTTAAACACGTTTAACTTTAAGTGCATAAGTAGTCCCACAGATTTCAATGGGATTGCATACACTTACCGTTAAGCATGCCCTTAAATGTTTTGCTGAGCTGAGACCAAACCAACCAGCCCCTAGCAGTATCAAGCCCTTTTTGTGTATTACAATGCTCACAAGTATAAAAGGACATTGAGCAAAGCTGTGACAGTTAAAGGGACAAAAGTAACTACATCAAGGAAGTATTCAGGGAGAAGTCCGCCAGCACTATCCAATGTTATGGGCGCCATAAAGGCAAATTTTTCAAATAATCGTAATGACTTTTTCTATTATAAGACAACATTCCAGAGACAGAAAGCTCTATTCTCCCCTTGCTCGGAGTGCGCAATTGCCATCAATGCTAATGGAAGATATTTACATACATCAGTCAGAGAATGAACCCCAAAATAACTAGCGACAATAAGAGGCTGTGTTTTCTGAAATTCATTATACAGTGCACAATGCACGGCTGTCTTAGCATAACGCAGAGCCGTGATAATAGACGCATGAAGTCCATCACAAGCTCCCTTATTATAGTACGCAAATCACTTCTAAAAGCAAAATTTTCTGTTGCTAAGGGCCGATCCCACAACTACTTATGCACGTCAGTAGCTGTACAGATGGGAGTAGTCCTACTGCATGCATTGTAACAACTTCCGTGAGTTAGGTTACTCGTCTTAGGGACCAATCCTGCAAACACATGTAAGTAACTTTATTCCTAACAAGTCTGATGAGACTACGCCCATGGTTAAAGTTACTCATGTAAGCAAATGTTTGCATGGCTAGGCCCTAGGTTTGCATTATTGAGAGGGAAGCAAACAAGTGAATCCCTTGAGAAATGTTCCCTTAAGGTCAGATTTTCAAAGTTATTTAGGGGCTTGTAGACACAGACTACGGTGGGATTTTCAAAAGCACCTAAGCAGATTAGGCACCTGTCTAGATCATAGGTGCTGGAACTAGGGGTGCTGCTGCACCCCCTGGCTTGAAGTGATTACCAATAGACACAAGGTTTACAGTTTGGTTTAATGCCTTTCAGCACCCCCACTATGCAAATTGTTCCAGCGCCCCTGGTCTCGAGGCAGATATAGCAGAAGGATGGTGTAGTAGTTAGGGCTCAAGCCTGGGACCCAGTAGACATGGACTTAAGTCCCTGCTCTGCCACAGACTCCCTATGTGACCTCGGATGAGTTGCTCTGTGCCTCAGTTTCCCAGATGTAAAAATGGGGACACTAGCACTGCCTCCCAGGGATGTTCTGACAAACAGTGTCCATGTAGCAAGCACTCATGGAAGAGTCTGGATCTCTGCCTCATTTGCTGATACCTTGCTGGTAGAATTGTAGGACTGGAAGAAACCTCAGGAGGTCATCTAGTCCAGTCGCCTGCATTTATCTAGACCATCCCTGACACGTGTTTGTCTAACTTGTTCTTAAAAACCTCCCATGATGGAGATTCCACAACCTCCCTAGGCAATTTATTCCAGTGCTTAACCACTCTGACAGTTGGGAAGTTTTTCCTAATGTCCACCTAAACCACCCTTGGTGCAATTTAAGCCCATTACTTCTTGTCCTATTCTCAGAGGTTAAAGAGAACAATTTTCTCCCTCCTCCTTCTAACAACCTTTTATGTACTTGAAATCTGGTATCATCATGTTCCCTCTCAGTCTTCTCTTTTCCAGACTAAACAAACCCAGTTTTTTCCATCTTCCCTCATAGGTCATGTTTTCTAGACCTTTAATAAATGTTGTTGCTCTTCTCTGAACTTTCTCCAATTTCTCCACCTCTTTCTTCAAATGTGGTGCCCAGAACTGGACGAATACTCCAGTTGAGGCCTTATAAGCACGAAGTCAAGTAGAAGAATTACTTCTCACGTTTTGCTTACAACACTCCTGCTAATGCATCCCAGAATGGTGATTCATATTTAGCTTGTGATCCACTATGACCCCCAGATCCCTTTCTGCAGTATTCCTTCCTAGGCAGTCATTTTCCATTTTGTATGTGTGCAACTGATTGTTCCTCCCTAAGTGGAGTACTTTGCATTTGTCCTTTATTGAATTTCATCCTAGAATCATAGAATCATAGGACTGAAAGGGACCTCAAGATGTCATCTAGTCCAGTCCCTGCACTCAAGGCAGGATTACATAATAACTAGATCAAGGGTTCCCAAACTTGGTTCGCGGCTTGTTCAGAGCATGCCCCGGCGGGCCGTGAGACGCTTTGTTTACCTGAGCATCCGCAGGTACGGCTGCTCGCAGCTCCCAGTGGCCGCTCTTCACCATTCCCGGCCAATGGGAGCTGCGGAAAGCGGTGCGGCCTGCCAGGGGCTTACCCTGAACAAGCCGCAAACCAAGTTTGGGAACCCCTGAACTAGACCATTCCTGACAGATTTGTCTAACCTGTTCTTAAAAACCTTCAATGACAGGAGATTCCACAATCTCCTATTCTATCACCTATTCCCAGTCAACAAATCTCCATGTATTTACAGGACCTTGTGCTTTCATAACAGTTTGTATTTGCCATGGACGTGATCAGAGATAATGTGGACATCAGTAAGAGGAGCTGAACAATGTTTTATCAGGCGTTCGATAGAAACGTGAATCCATACCAGGTCATCAGTTTTTAAGAAGAGGGCATGATCTGGCCCAGGCAAAAATGTGAAGATGAATGGTTATTTTATGAAGCAGCTATCAAATGGACAAAACACCCTTATATTAGTAACAAAAGTATGAGAAAGGGGAAAGAGGCTGTTTCTATGGTATAAAGCCGGCCTTTGCATTGGATTGCTTACTTTCAATGTCAAAAAGCCAACATACCTTTGCAAGGAAGGTTATGGGCCTGGTTCACCACTGTTTTAGGCCTGTGTAACTCCAACTCCGATCGAGACCATTGCAAAGCTGGAGTAACCCAGTGGTGAATCAGCCCATTGTTTGCTAAGTGCGTAGAGTTGCAGGCTCAGATCTGGTGTAAATCAGCAGAGCTCTGTTGACTTCCCTGTAGTTCCTCCTGATTTATAGTCCTTCAGTGGAGCTGTGCTAGTTTGTGCCAGCCGAGGGTCTGGCGCACAGGATTTAAACGAAGTAAGCCCACCTTTTCTGTAACGGGGATGCCAGCCAGCAAGCCGACCACATTAATCCTCAGTGAAAATTTCAGCAAGTAACTTCACAACAGTGGGAGATTTTTGGATGGAATTTGTTTTGATCAAAGACTTCGTTGTCCCCTGAGAGATGACATTTAACATTGGAAGGAAAATTGCACAAAGGTCTAGTTTATAGAGAGGAGCCCAATGAAACATACATCATACGGCGCGTAGCACAACCGGGCTCTGATCCTGTGGGGGCCTGAAGGTGCTGCTGTAACTCATTCTTGTTATTTATTATTATTCCGATGAGCGTTTTCTAATCTGCATTCAGATGAAACGTTTCAATTCCGATAGAGGACGCTGCCCTGATTCAGTGTCTTCACTGAGCTCAGCAAACAGCATGTGTGCATCTTTCCTAACGGAGAACTGCCCCTGTTCCCTCCACTCCTGGCGTGGGTGTTTCACGGTGTGGTGCACTAAAGTAATTCTCTGCAGATTCCTGGAGGGACACCTAGCAAAGGGCGGCTAGTCTCCGGCCACCCTGCTCCATAGCTGCAGAGCCCAGTGCCTGCTGGGGCTTCCAATTGTCTGTGGGGAGTGGAGATAGAGCAGCAGAGGCAATGCTCCCCTTTTCTGCCCCAGATCCGTGTGTCCAGCCCTGCCGCTTACACCAATGGAGGAGATCTGGTGCCAAGGGATGTTGATACACTGGCACGCACTGTACGGTTTGAAGCACTCCGCGTACAGAATACCTCCAAGTCCCACACACATCAGAATACAAAACAGAACAGTAGAGCAAAAATGAAGGATGCTGTCACTCAAGCAGGAAAGCAGAGGACGACATAGCAGCTAAGACAATTATTGATCCCCATGTAAGTAGAACTATTGAAGATTCCATAACAAACTTATTGAAAGTTCTGCTATACGGAATATTGCCTACGACAGATAGATATGTCTCAGCACTGGCACACACTGTCCATGTTACCATCTTTTCACGTGTCAAATAAACAGCCATATAGGAGTATTAAAAAGCTAAACGTATCACGCAAATCAAAGCATAGGCACAATAACCCAGAGTCTCATGCAAAATCTCAGTAACATCACTGATATGTCTTCACCTTCCTCTGAAGCATTTGTACTGGCCACTGTCAGAAATAGGATACTGAACTAGACGGACCATTGGTCAGATCTGATCAAGCAATCCCTATATGCCTCATAAAAAAACGTTGTTTCCAAGTCGCGGCAAAATATTTACTCCAGGGCAAATATCATCTGTCAGCGACACCAGTCCAGTTTTCAGCACTTCTCAATTCCCTAATAATAATATAATGAAAACCCTGCATGTAGCAGTGCTACTAGATGGAAAGTAACCACGTAAATGGAATATTCAAGGATATAAATTTCATCAAAAACTCTCAGTGACAACATGTATTAACAGGATTGTTGTCATTGAAGTCACTGCGGTTTCTAATTATTATTTACAGGGTCCTGTAATGTTACATTTCTGACATGGTTACTGACGGAGAAGGTCGATCTAAGCAGCAGTGTGAAAACCAGAGGCCATATTGTACCATCAATTTTTAAGCAGAATTTGCTCAGGCCAGCTCCCAACGAAGTCTTTCCATTGAGTTTAATGGCAATTGGATCAGGCCCAAAGCGTGACACCTGCAGGACAAAAACATTCCAGTAATTAACAAACGTGCTGTTTGCCAGGCATGCTTAGAGCAACATTGTGCTTTTTTTCCTTTCCCTCTGGATCCCTTTCCTGGCCCGGATTTCCAGTAGCTCCATTGACATCAGAGGGACTATTCATATGCATAAAGTTAGCTGCAGGTTTAAGTTCCTTGCTGAATTGGGGCCTTTTCCCCATTTTCCTCACTCCATCCTCAAAGGACTTGGTGCCTCTTTCCTTCCGGCAGTGCAGAATTTGCCATTGTTCCCAAGGCAGCCAGCTAGCCAGAGCTGCTCCTTTACATGACCAGAGTGGCTCTTAGAACTCAGGTCTCAACTTCCTTTTGCTGTCACTACAGCACTGGTCTCCTGATGCTAATTTTACCAGGAGAGGAACTGGAACCGAAGCCCCAGATCTGACCACCCCTTACCACTGAGAAATCCAGGTCTGAGCGTGGCGGCTTGGGATTTTATTTTGTCACTTGACTTGCAGAAAGAACTACGTGTAACTAGGGTGATCAGACAGCAAATGTGAAAAGTCGGGATGGGGGTGCGGAGTAATAGAGCCTATATAAGAAAAAGGCCCCAAAATTGGGACTGTCCCTATAAAATCGGGACACCTGGTCACCCTACGTGTAACTGAAAAGAACATTGAAATATTGTGCCTGAGTTTGCTCATGAGGGGCATTTGTTTGCTTCTGTCCTTGACTAAAATGACATGTCTGTATGGGATGCTCCCTTAACTAATATCCTGAAGGCTAAATTCAATTGTTCCTCAGTGGCCTGTGTATGGAGTGAGCTGCATTGCAACGTCCCAGGACAATCCCCGGGAAGGAATTCTGACTCAGAGTCCTGCAATTCCTTCTTTTGTTCCCCTCTTGCTCTCTGGGGTCCCCACTCCAAAACCCTTCATTAATAATCCAGTTTTCTGCTCTATTTTGCAGTTCACCAATCCAGGTCTCCCATGTCACTCATTTCTAAATTGTCTTTAACCTATGAGATCACTCATCTTTCCCTTCTCTCTATCTCCCATCCTGTTTATCCCACGTTACTTTCCCCTTCCCCACCATCTTTTAGTTGTGGGTGGGGATTTCTGAAGCATTAAATAAGTACTATAGTTTTTCTTGAGACAACGTTATAAAGTCCTCGGGCGAGCATTAGACACTTTTCATTTGCTTTTCGTGTTCAAAATCCTCACTTGAAGGGGAAGATGAATTGGGTCCCAGTCCATCAAAGCACTAAAGCATACGCTTATCCTTAAAACCACGTCTTTAGTTTCATAGACATCAGTGGGACTGCTCATGTGCGTAGCGATAAGCACATGTTTAAGTGCTCTGCTGCATCAGGTCCTACACTATTTTTGAAGGCTTAAGCATTTAATCCTAAAATAACAATGTCATAATTTAGATCAGGTCTTAGTAAAGTTATTTAAAATGAGCTGAAAGATCTCTGCTTTTGTTCAACATTAATCTGGTTTTAAAGAACAAATAGACCCATTAGCATGTTCTTTCTATTGACCTACCTACTTAGTAATAATGCTTTAGCACTTCAATAGTGACTAATGTCTTGAAAGCTGTGCACGTACATTATCTGTCTCTACATCATTGTAATATCTACACTATATCTTATAAATATTTACCATCGTCATAGAATGTTACTAACTTTTTCTTTTGGGATTAAGCCAATGCATATACTGTTGTAGACAAAGCAATAAGAACAAGGGATTATACAATATATATTTCTGTATCATTTCTAGAGGTGAGTTTGGATTCCTGTCTTCCCTCTGTGGGTTCAGAGAGAAAGGCATCTCTACTTCAAATCACTTATCAAGCGTTTTCAAAACTGGTACAAATACATCTGTAGACATGATTTTTAATTTCAGCCTTTGCTTCCTGCTTTCCTGCTATCACAGACCAAACATGCTCCCAGGAACAACACATGCCGTTGTACTGTTGTGACTGGGTAACCTTGATGCACATGGATCAAGAATAATTTAAAGTGTGGTTGTGCCCTGAGAAGTGACTATGTAAAAATGTCACCTTCTTACCGCTCCCTGTGTGCATTCAGAGTCACGTCTGCTTACTTTGCTGACAAAAATAATTGTTTTCTGCTTTTCACTCCTGTTAGCCCCACAGAGCCCAGCTGAGCTAGGAGAGAAAGAGGTGACTTCTGTTCCTCTTGTGCATCAAGGACAGAGTTGTTTACCAAGTTCCATTCGTTTACACAATGGGGTCACACAGGTGTAACTAGAATTATACAACTGTAGTTTGGCCTGCAGAAACTTGCTTTCAGGGGACGATGCATTTGAAGGAAAGAGCCCAGCTTGACTGTTAGGGTCCCAGGTTGAGCTTACAGCATCGACAGTTAGAAAATGTGCTTGAAAACTGACCGCATTGGACATGGACACCACTGAGAAGCAATGAACGTGGAAGCCCACAATTCCATTTTTAAAAATTCCCTTGGAGTAGAATTGCACTTTACCACTAACACATTATGGGTGAAGTCCGTATTGAAGTCCACGGCAAAGCTTCCATGGACTGGCGCATTTAGCACTCCTTCATTAGTTCAGTGATGTTCAACCAGCACTCTAGTTACACTGGATAAGTTCATTCCAACCAGTCAGAGAACTGATTCCCTGACTTAATGTTCGTACAACCCAGCCAACACAGGAAGGGCAACATGTAAATCTGTATGTTACATATAATGTGGCGTGGTTAAGTATTAGTAATAAATTGGATCAACGGGGGACTGCACAGCGAGCTCTGCCCTCTCTTTGAGGCAGACGTGTAATTAACATGACCATTAATAAGAGAGAGAGATGTAAATCAAAAGACAATGCCACCTCCAGTTACAACAAGCTTTAGAAGGGTGAGGGAATCTAAACACGTCCGCAGTGGATGCTGAGGGTTACAGCCTGCTGCTATTGTTAATATTCTACTATTAATTGCTGCTGTAAAATGAATTTCATGCACAGTCTGTGCTAGCTGCATACAGGCGTCACATGTTTCTTTCTTTTTCTTGTCTCACACTAGCGGCATGCCGCCTCACAGAAAGAACAAGTTGTTTTGGTCTCACCACTAGAAACCCACAATGTGGGAGTCTCTAGCTTCTGCTGCTGCTGCTACATGCTGAGACCAGTCAGAGCAGCTGGGTGGAATAAGGAGGGAGAGGTGACAGGGCAGGTGTGGACTGGGAGAGTGTCTTGCCATTCCCCAGCCTTACCGGATCTCAGTGGAGAATCCCAATCACTTCCTCATCAGAATGGTTAATTAAGTATGATTGACTTTCGTGTAGTGTCTTTACTGATCATTTGAACCCAGAATCAAATTCATATCTTCAACTAAATTTTTCTACCAATGTGATATATGCCATCATGTGCCAGCAATGCCCCTCTGCCATGTACATTGGCCAATCCAGACAGTCTCTACACAAAAGAATAAATGGACACAAATCTGACACCAAAGACCAGTAGGAGAACACTTCAATCTCCCTGGACACTCAATAACAGACTTAAAAGTGGCAATTCTTCAACAAAAAACCTTCAAAAACAGACTCCAACATGAAACTGCAGAACTGGAATTAATTTGAAAACTGGACACCATCAAATTAGGCCCAAATAAAGACTGGGAGTGGATGGGTCACTACAATAACTAATGTCCCCCTGCTGAGACTCACACCTTCCTGTCAACTGTTTGAAATGGGCCATTTGATTACATTGGCCTCATTAACACTACAAAAGTGATTTCCACCCCTTCTTGTCAACTGTTGAGAATAGCCCACTTCCACCTTAATTGGATTGGCTCGTTAGCACTGACCCCCCACTTGGTAAGGCAAGTCCCATCTTTTCATATGGGGTGTATTTATACCTCCCGACTGTATTTTCTGCTCCATGCATCTGATGAAGTGGGTTCTAGCCCACGAAAGCTTATGCCCAAATAAATTTGTTAGTCTCTAAGGTGCCACAAGGTCTCCTCGTTGTTTTTGCTGATACAGACTAACACGGCTACCCCTCTGAAACCTAAATATAGACAGTGACAGTTGGGGGAAAAGGGAGTTAAAAGCTTTACGCCAGGGAAACGTTTTGGAAGTCAGTGTTGAGAAGTAATTTCTGTATCTTTATCTACAGGCAGCAGTAAATTAACATCCCCCTTAATCAATCAATCATGCGCTCACAGTAGTGCCTCAAGTGCCCAGCCAAGATTGGGGCCCCATTGTGTTAGATGCTGTACAAACAGAACAGCAGGCAGTCCTTCCCCCAAAGAACTTACAGTCTAAACAGACACAGCCAAGGACAGGGGGAAGGAATGTAAGATACAAGCCGAGCGATCAGTGTAATGGCGGCAAACAGCATGTTAGTGTCATGGTTTTTATTGGGGGGGGGCTGGGGTTTAGTCGGGGGGGGTAGCTAACAGAAAAGGTGAGGGAAGAAGCAGGGCGAGGGGACAGAGGGAGACTGGGCAGAAGGGGTCTGGAGCAAACAGCCAACCAGCCCACAGCAGAGAAAGTCCAGTCAGAACTTCAGGAAATATGATCAGTGTCTGGTGGTCCCTGCTTAAATTGCTCCCGCAGCTTCAGTCTCTGGCTGGCTCCTGCCTGCAGTTTCTTTCCCAAAGGCCACATGGCTGTGCAGAAGGGAGGCCCTGCCAGGGTCCTAGTGCACCTTCTGCACAGCTCTGGGACCAGGGATGCTGGTGGGCTGGGTTGCTCTGAGTGGGCGCCTTTCCAGGAACCAGTGAGGAGTGCTGTGCCCTCAGCCTTGCAAGCTATGCAGTTGAATTGTGCAGGGCTGGGTGAACCCACCGGTTTCCGTTCGCCTCAGTGAATCTTATGGGGGTGTCCAGTTCATATGGTTTTCAAACCCACCACCCTCAGCTTCTGCTCGTCAGAAGAAAAAACTCAAGGCAACGGTTCTGATAGAACCATTTGAACCAGGTGAGCGCCATGAAATAGCCTCACGTGCCCCCTCTGCCTCCCAGCCGGCCCTGAGCTCCCACCTGAACTTTATTTGTCTGCACAACTTGCGACGTGTCCATGCAGACTCTGCCCCACCTCCCCTTGTCATCTTTGTGTCTTTCCCCCTCTGTCACTGTCCCCACCCAACCTCCAGTTTCTGTGGCCCTTTACCTTCCCCTGGGTCTTCACAGGGTTATCTCGCTGGACTACTCCACCCCATTTCCTCTTTTGGGAAGCTGTCCAGGAGGCCTTCTTCTCCCAGACCCCAGGCATCTTCTGGAGAGAAGGCAACGCAGCCACTTTCGTTCTTCAGCGGCGGGTATGGGAATCCCTTCCTCAGTGTTGCTGCTGCTGCTGAGTTAGCCAGACTCTAAGGATACGTCTACACTGCAATGGAAGACCCTCAGCACAGCCGCGGCTAGCGTGGGTCAGCTGACTTGCGTTCTCGGGACTCACGCTGAGGGGCTGTAAAATTTCAGTGTAGACATTTGGGCTTGGCTGGAGCCCAGGATCTGAGACACCACGAGGTGGGTGGGTCCCAGAGCCCAGGCTCCAGCCCTAGCCGAAACGTCTACACTGTTATTGTTAGCCCTGTAACCTGAACCCCAAAAGCCCGAGTCAGCTGACCCGGACTCTGAGACTGGGTGCCCCGGGTTTTTTATTGCAGTAGACAATACCCTAAAGGTCAAGGATTCCTAACAACTCTTCAGTATGGGTTTACTTAGCCTCTGAGAGAACTTCAAGGGCCCATCATCCAACACCAACGAGAATGTTTTCTGGTTCTGTCACCACTTACCTGAGATTGTGTGAGGGATGATCCTCAAAGACGTGGGCAGAGGGAACCGGTCAGGTGGGCAGAGGGAGCTGAGTGGCCGGCCAGTCTCTTTAGCTGACAGACACGCAGAGCTAAAAGCCCCCTGGCCCACCCTCTCAGAAAGTGACTAGCGGCAAAGGAGCCCTGTGGGTGGGCTGATTTTCTGATGGAAGTGGAACCACCAAACCAAGTCAACCTCTGCTGTTGTGGAGGTGAATCCTGCCCCTCCAGGCAGCCAGGTACCACAGGGCCCCAGATGCAGCATGAGGGAGCAGGTTCTGAGGTCCCTGGCAAGGGATCTGCACGCCTTGCATGCATCCCTCTCAGGGCGCTGGAAGCAGGACAGGAACAGGGGTGGGCTGGTAGCAGTGCAGATCCAGGGCCCAGGGGAATATTCTGGCCTCCCACCAATGCTGAAAGACCCTACTCTGGCCACTCGGGCTGAGCCCAGCAGGGAGGGTTCACCCCTTTGAGATCAGTGACACTTTCCTTCACATAAGCAAATTTCACACTCTCCACAAAACCCTAAACGGAGCTGAGAGACGCTTGGCTTTGGGTTTCATTACAAAACTTTCTCACCACTATTTCTGGACTCTTGTGTCGCTGAAGTGACACAGGCCCTGGTACAGCAAAGCACTGAACTTTAAGCACCTCCTTCAAGTTCTTGACTCTAGCGGGACTTTGTAGCAGGGGGGGCCTCTACCTCAAAGCGCCCTCGACTAGCAAACTGGACAGCTGCCTCAGTTTCCCCTTCATTCCCCCTTAGAAAGGAATAAAGTCTCTCCATGTCCAACTCAAAGAGCCACCTCTGGGCAGAGTTAATTCATGGACACGTTCAGTAAGCCGCAGAACCCTCAGGATCCAACTGTTCTCTCAAAACCCCAAAGCACAACAGGGACCGTCACAGCAGTTAGCTGTGCCCCTTCCAGGGAGATCATTGCCTGGTTCCCCACCCGAGAACCGCTTTCCACGCTGCTCGCAGTTTCTTTGCCCTTGTTCCAGGGCTCCACTGTCCAGGCTGCCCACCGGCGAGTTACCAACAACTTGCTACCACTGCCGCCAAGTCAGGAGAGCTCCCCACAGTGTTCCACTCCCCAGGCTCCCTTCCCTGTGAGTCCTACCGCTGCTCCTGGGATCTCGTCTCCAGCATCTGCCCTCTTGTTTCCAGGCTCAGCTTCCCCTGACCAAGATTGCCCCCACCTGCAGCTCAGCAGGGTTCCTCAACTGGCCAGTCCGCACCAACAACTTTAAACTCTCTGCACTGTCGCTCATCATCAGGAGTGCACTGTCTCCTGGAGCTCACTCCCCATAGCTCTCACCAGCTGCTCCAGTATGCCTCTCCTTTCCTTCTGAGCTTTCACCAGCCCTCCCTATCCCTCTCTAGGGCCTAGATACCCTCTCTTAAGCCCCGTTGGGAGACAGGTGCATTGAACCCAGCTCCCTCTTAAAGGGGCCAGTCACCCTGTAACAGACAAACAGAGGTTTAAAGTTAAGCACGTGGTTAAATGCTTTGCTGGATTGGGGCCATCGCTTGAAACCCCAAAGAGTGAGCTAGAACTCAACACACTCCTACTTGCCCTGGCAACAACCACAGAATCCTGTGAAATCAGTGGAGATGGGGTTCCCTAGGGAGGTGGCGGAATCTCCTTCCTTAGAGGTTTTTAAGGTCAGGCTTGACAAAGCCCTGGCTGGGATGATTTAGTTGGGAATTGGTCCTGCTTTGAGTAGGGGGTTGGACTAGATACCTCCTGTGGTCCCTTCCCACCCTATGATTCGATGATTCTATGATCTGGGAGTAGCCGGAATAATGCAGATGAGGAGCGTGGTGCATAGGAGTTTTGTGCTGTGTTTGATCCTGTCCAGTGCTGTTAGTCCCTGACTTTCACGAGCACCCTTCAGCCAAAATCAATAAAGCTGTACGTGTTCATTTGCAACATGTTATACTTCACCTAGGTCTGTGGCCGCAGTGTACTACTGTGTCTGGATAAGTATTGATAAAGAGCGAGCAGTAGACACTGAAGTATTTAGGACAAACCAGCTAAAGTAAGGAAAAGGAACTGACGACCCAGAAAGATGCTGCCCATGTATGTAATTATAACATAGGCAGGCTGAGAATAGCAAACAGAAAGCTATGGGCATGTTTTACTTCAGCTGTCTGGCCCTTTTTTGGAAGGAAACACTGAGGTTTTCTGAGACCACTTTAAAGAGGCTTTTTATTTTTCTTTGCAAAATGGCACCGTTGCTTTTGTGAGATTAGTGTGCACTCGGGCATCACCAAGTCAGGGCTGTGTTTAGCTTCCAGACCCATTGCTCGATCGTGCATGGTTTGTGCTGCGGCAGGACTGTAATTGCCTTCTTCAGTCCAATTCCTGGTCTGTTTGAGGAACCCCCGGACACTTAGTCGTTGAAATGCACATGACATGTGATGAGGACTGTAGGACAGGGACACAGCTCGACGCAAAGGCTTCACTCTCCCTATTCCCCTCAGCTAGGAAAGGTATCAACACAAATCAATTTGCTGTTCCTCTTAGAAACAAAAGGCAGAGCACATGACCAGAAAACACTGGCTCCGAAAGACTTGTGGTTATGGCCTCAGATGTTAACATAATAAGGTGAGGGAGGACTTAGTGTCAGCTCTGGGCTAAAACAAAATGGAAGGTTTTTACAGGCGATATGCAATTTATTGGCTCCTGGGAGCGGGATAAGGTCCCAGGGGCAGCACGAAGGAAAGAGTGATCTGCTGTTGTGGAGGGGAGACTGAGGCAGAGGAATAAATAGGTGAGAATGAAAGGAAAGAGGCAGCAGGTGAGAGAAGAGGGGTGAAGTGAGCCCGTGTGAAGTTTAGGGTTATCCGTGTCCTGCGTGAGGCTGGGTCTACACTGGAAGGCTTTGCTGGTTTAGTCATGTTGGGGAAGCGCTCCCTTTGGGAATATATCAAAATACCAACGATAGCTCAGCCCAGCGCCCCCCGCCCCCTGAGCAAAACAAACTATCGGCAAAAGGGCAGATTTGTCAGTATAACTTAGGGTGACCAGACAGCAAGTGTGAAAAATCAGGACGGGGGTGGGGGGTAATAGGAGCCTATATAAGAAAAAGACCCAAAAATCGGGACTGTCCCTATAAAATCAGGACATCTGGTCACCCTAGTATAACTGCACCTGTGCTAGAGGCTTTTGCAGGCACAGCTTTGTCAGTCAGGGATCACACCTCTTCACACTCCTGACCCCGGAAAAAGCCGGCTAGTGTAACCATCGGCTGAGTTCCATTGTAAGTAGTGTCTATATTAGCTCTGCTGGCCATGACAAAGGTCTCAGCAAAGCCAGGGAGCGTGGTACTGTGCTTCTCTTCTCATTCTTCATGACTATGAATAAATGGCTGAAATTTACTCCTGAGCAGTGAGGCCAGAGTGGGGCCTTGTGCACAGGATGAACCTCACCCTTTGTGATCAGCTGCATTATCTGCTTCGCTGAAATGACACACAGGTAGGCAGCTGAAAGGTAGCAGTGTAACAAAAGATACTCTCACAAGTCTCACAAGCCCATTTGTCAGCCCATTGATCAAAGCTTCAGGTTGCTTTAGAAAAGCAAAAGCCCTTTGCACCATGGTGTTCTTGAAGCACTGCGGGCTTTTGTCATCGCAGATCTGAGCTGGAAGACAGCTACAACGTGTAATCCCGGCTGAAGAAGAATCAAAACAGGAAACGAGTTTTGCTTCCGAAGAGCAACTGTTTTTGTACTGAATCCTTCAGAAGAATGCTCTAGATAACAGGCATCTGATTAGGTCCTGTCTACTGGACACTGATGTTTTTCTAATCAGTCTCACTTGCGAAGCTGCAGACAACTTGATCATGAATGCTGAGTGGTGATTAGCGGAAAAGAAATTAGCAGAGCTGTTGAAATGCAATCATTTTGCTTTTAGGAGTTTGAGCAAACATTTTCTTGGGGATCCCTTTTTCTTCCCCATTCCAAGCCTATTTATCTATCTAGTGTTTTCCGATGAACAATAGTACACTGGAGCTGGTCAGAGAAATTAGTTTTTAAAGGAAATTTTGAAAAACAATTTTGAAAACCAAACCTCTAAAATTTCTACCAAAAGCTGAATTGAAATCCAACATTTTTACTGAAAATTTTTCGTTTTTCAGTGTAAAATTAGAAAATTTCTAGCACAATGAAAATTTTCATTAACATATTTTGGTTTGGTAAAAAAGCCGTTTTTTCTAGAAAAAATGTTTCGGCAAAAAAAGTTTGACCAACTCTATAATGAACTACCTGCTGTGTTCAGCCCTTTACTTTTTCAATGTACATTTCAAACAAAAGGTTTTGATCCTATTCCTTTAAAGTAAATGACCAACCTGCCTTGGACTTCACAAACAGCCTTTGCCTAATTACTCAATTAATCTTAATTAGCCAAATCAGAATTCTTAACCAAATACTTTTCTTTCTCTCAGAAAAAAAGAACTTTGAAGGGCTCCATTGAACTGTCCAGGATCAAATGCGTTGAAATTGTGAAAAGTGACATCACAATTCCCTGTAACTATAAATATCCTTTCCAGGTAAGTTTGCCTATACCAATGATATTGCTTTCACAGAAACTAGCTCAAAATGTATGTAGAGGTAAACTAACAGCGTGGCAGTGATATATAATAGCAAAGGGAGAATGTAAGGGGGAATAGATATGCTTTCAGCTAAGCTATGAAAAGAAATAGAGAATTGAAGACCGAGTCTTTCTATTGACTGCACCAGTGGTTTTCAACCTGTGGTCTGCAGACTCCTGGAGTGCTGTAGATCATGTCTAAGGGCTCTGTGAAAGGTTTTTGTTACCATAGAACAATGGTTTTCAACCTGTGGTCTGCAGACTTATGGGGGTCCATAGACTTCCAAAGGAGTCCTCACCTCCATTTGAAATTTTTTAGGGGTCCGCAAATGAAAAAAGGTTGAAAACCGCTGGACTACACAAATACATAGACTTTATGGTGAGAAGGGACCATTAGATCATCTAGTCTGACCTCCTGTATAACACAGGACACAGGATTTAATCCAGTTATTCCTGTATTGAGCCTAATCACTTTTTTGTTTGACTAAAGCCTCTTCCAGAAAAAGCATCCAATCTTGATTTGAAGCCAACAAGTGTTGGGGGAGCAGAAGGGGTAATCCATGTCCCTTGGTCTTTTGTTTCAGTGGTTAATCACCCTCACTAGTAGTGAATCACCCCACTTTCTGTGGGTTTTAGAGCAGGCCCTCGGTGAATAGGAGACGTGCAGGAAAGCTGTTCCAGATGGGAGGAGCACTAATGGAGAAGGCTTTTAGGTAAACAGTGGTGAGATTGTAGAAGGACCAAGAGGACCAAGAGAATGGAGAAAACATATTCTCTAGTCTACAAAGATACATTTACCTTTCCATCAAACTAGAAATTCCATAGTGTTAGGTGGTTATTATGTTTAGAATTTCCATTTGGCTCTGTTACCCAAGTTGCCAACTCTTGCAATTTTATCACAAATCTCATGATATTTGGCCTTTTTCGTAAGGCCACAGCTTCTGGAGTCAAGTGAATACAGAAATTCGTATTCTGATTCGTTTATTAAGTACATTTCTAGGCCTCACAGTTGCAGAGAAAAGCTTGAAAATGTAACCCCCCCCCCCCACGCATCCTACAGAAAGAAAAGAAAAAAAGAAAAAGAAAAGAAAAAAAACCCAAAATTTCTTATAACATAAAAGCTCATGATTTGGGGGGCTGACTCATGATTTTGAACATTTGGGGTTGACTATAATGTATTCTTAATGTAGATTATAGATCAATTTCTAGCACATTAATCTAAACACTAAGAAGGCACATTTATCATATGCCTTATTGACTAATAATTGTATAGAGGGCTTTGTTCACAATGGGTGAAATGCCCCTGTTTTGAGCTGTGGAGTACACCAGCTCATAGGGATATAAGAAGGGGGAGCAATTAACTTCCAGCACAGGATTGGGATCAGAAGATCCCAGCTGTGCCACAGACTCACTTTGCGACCGTAGAGATGTTACACAGCTCAGATCTCCAATATTGGCTTCATTTTATAGGTGCCCAACCTTAGAAACTGGGGGCTTTATCTTCAGAGGGGCTGAGTACCCGCAGCTCAGATTGAAAGCAGCGGGAGATGAGTGTCTGTCCAACACCCACAAATCAAGGCCCCACTGGAATGCTAAGCCCCTTTCCACCAACGAGGCCCACGGTGCTGAGAACTGTTGAGGGATGGCTGTTACAGGAGTGCTCTACATAAGAGCTATCTTTACATAGACAGGTATCAGATAAAGCGCCAGGTCCTCAGAAAGATACAGCCTTGTTCAGATATTTTCTAGGACCAAGAGAAGTTGGTGTTGTGCACTGCAAATGGCTTCTGGTGTGAGGCTCTTTGCCTGGAGCGCTTAACAACAGCTACACCAGCTCTGTGCCATCTGGGAGCTGCCATAGGCTGGGGATATTCACCAGTTTCCAGTTTCTTTGTGTCACTGGAGCCTGGCCCAGAATTACACCTGGAATTGTTTCCTGGAAACACCGATATTTAAAAAGAAACAAACCCTTCCATGTGTTTCTTTCATCTGAATTCTTGTATGTGGCCATATTGCTTAAAAAATAAAATAAAGTTGGGGTAGAAAGCTGGATTCGCTCTGCAGAGAAAACAGGTGAACTCCTTTTGAGATATCTGACAAACTTCATACGTGATGTGAACGACGCATGGAAGTTGCACCTGCTAATAGCATGTCTGAATTTTGCCCCGGATATAGTTCTGTAGTGTTCTGTAAGAGCACATTAAAAAAAAAAAAGTCAGCTGTATCCTGCTGTAGATCTGCTATGGAACCACCAATGGTTTTGTATCTTCCTGTGGCTTGTTACATGAGGCAGCACAGTGCAATACGGCCTGTATTGTACACGATGATTATTTTTTTGCACGCTTCAGAAGTTTGCTGCAGGTTTGAAAAAGCAACTTATACAAGCAACTGTACAAGACAGATCAGCACCCATCAACAGAAGAATACCTCAGAGGGAGCAGGAGATATGCCTTTTTTCTATTTTTTTCTTAGAAAGGTTATAATTCATCAATGTAAAGGGAATAATTCAGGGTTTCCACAGCTGCACAGCACTTGGGTGTGTATGTGTGTACGCATGTATGTGCTAAAAAGCATCAGGATGAAGGGATCAACAGAGGGATTGATTCTTTAAAATAACAGTTATAAACTCTCACCATTCCTCCCATACGACTGGGGATAGTGTGTAAGGACCAGCTGACATCTCATAGAAGTCTCTATTTAGAGACTATGAGCCTAAATCCCTTGGCTGCTTTGGAAAATTTTACCCTATTTGCTTAAATGTCATGAATGCTCAGCATTTCTCTTCCCACATTTGTTCAGAAGTAGGGACAACTTTATGAAAACAGCATCTTTGTTTCCTAGTAGTTCTCTTGCTTCTGCAGCTTATTTCCCATCTAAAATCCTAGAGCCAAATTCTGCTCAATTACACTGGAGTAAATCCCGAGTAGACCCATTGAACTCAATGGAGTTGCTCAGAATATACACTGGTACAAGTGAGAGCAGAATTTGGCTCTAGGATTTCAGGTGAAGACAAACTGCATGAACAGACACACTGCTAAGAAACAAGGATGCTGCTTCCATACAAATGTTAGTAATAGTAGAAGTTGAAAATAGAAAATGTAGGGCCAAAGTGTCTGCTGGTGGAAGTGGCTGGATCTACACTAATTTCACTAGTGTTTCCTCCACAGCAGAGAACTTGACCCCAAAGAATGTCTGGGCTGAATTCTTTCCTGCCCAGTATTCCCTATCAATTTTAAATAAACAAACCAAGGTGCTAGATTCCCTTGGGATTATGAGCCATTTCTGGGAACACGGTGGCTGTCACATTTGCCTACATAGTCACAGCACTACTGGCATGTAACTCATTGGTATGTGAGGTGCTTTGAGTTCCCCTGGATACGAAAGACAGCAGGAGCTGTTTCTAATCACTGGCTTGCTTCTCTGGTCCCCTCGCCAGGTTCTTCATGACAACTACCTGCTGTATGTGTTTGCACCCGATCGAGAGAGCCGGCAAAGATGGGTGTTTACTCTGAAAGAAGGTAACCGTAGTCCTGTGTGCAATCGAATCGAATCTCCAAAGTCACTATTCCAACCCCGCTTCCTCAGTAGCCAGAGACTAGAAAACAATGACAGCTCAGAGGGAGTCAAATGCCTTATATTTGCACATGCAGAACAGCACTTGTGCAGGTGGTTATACAGCATGGGGGCAATTTTAGAGGCATGGTTTCAGCAGCCCTTGGAAAAGTTGGTGCATGGGGAGGTTTTGGTTGGATCTCACTGGCAACATTAGTTAATTAATACATTGTCCTAACCTTGATTCTTCCTATGCTGGGGGGAGAAGGGATATTTTACTTGATTAATTTTTTTTTTTTTTGTATATATAAAGAGAGTTTTTGGTGTGTAGAAAATCTTTCAACCACAGTTCGGACTCTTTGTTTGGATAACAATCTTCCTAAAGAAGTTGTTATTGGGAGGTTTATTTGTGGATGGCTTATATTTCCCTCTCCTCTTGTATTTATTTCCTTCCCTCTTATATTTGTTGGGATCATTGTGTTGATTATGCAGTGAAAGTGTGGTGAGCACTGCAATGCGAAAGGACCACAGCGCTTGCGATAAGGGAGGTCTTGTTTAGTAACACGGATTGCACCTCCTCCCGTTAACCTTTTCCTAGTTTATAACACAGGCTGTTGCAATGCGAGGGGAGTGTTCCATTTATTGGGGAAACATTTGGCCTTGCTATGAAGTGCATTGTTCCTGCATTTACTCTGCAATCATTTACTTTGCAAGAGGCTGCTATTGCTAGCGCTCCGCTTTAGCACTTCCTTTAGTTAAACATTTCATAACTTCATCTTTACAGGGCAGTTTAACAGGCCCGGGTGATGCAGGCCTGCAGATTTTCTTTTTAAATAGTAAAAAGTTTTTTTACACAGAGAGCACTAATTTCAAACATGGGACCTTTAATCCCTCACAAGGACAGTCAGATGGGTATTTAAGCATGTGAATGCTAAATGTTAAATGCCAATTTTGAGCCATACAGCTAATACTGTAACTGAGCCGACAGTAGTAACTGACTGTATCCTAGACATGCGGTACTGTTGTGGTCTCTTATAAACGTCTTTGCTACCTGCTATGTCAGGTTTTCTATTTTTTACGAGTGCTTTTTTTTTTGCCTTTGTTGTTAAGAATTTAAAGAGAAACACTTTGCTAAAGTTCTAGTCTTCCCCTGTGCGATTGCATAACTTCTATTTATGTTAATCAGGGTTATTTGTATCATACATTCCTTACGTGAGAAAGTAGAACATTTAAACACAGCTGGCTGAAGATACTCACAAAAAGAGGGTTGTCATCAGCGTTCATATCCTTTGACTGAGGGAAAACAATTTTCCTTGAAATTCAGATGATTTTTACTCACTTCCACTGGTCGTTATCAGAGCTCGCGTCAGTGCCACATACCTCAGTTTGTAGTAGAAATCCTTTTTAAAACAAAACATTTTCTGACTTCTTTCAGAAACCAGGAACAACAACAATTTGGTGCCGAAGTATCATCCAAATTTTTGGATAGATGGGAGATGGCGATGCTGTGCCCAGACAGAGAAGCTGGCAGCCGGGTGTATAGAATATGACCCCACCAAGGACGGTACGGGATTCATTACAGATGTTCTCAGTCTTCAATATGTCTGTACCAAGCAACAGTAAGATTCATCCCACCTTGTAGAAAGCACTGAAGAATACTGTGCTACATTTCCAGGGAAGAGAAATGGTGCCACCTTCCCAGGATGTGCCTTATCCTCGTTTTCCTATCATCCTTTTTAAATGGTATTCTTTCCTCTGAATTAAAACGGACCCAGTTACCTCACCAGGGTGTTAGGAATGTCCTTTGGAATGAGGTGTAAAACCAAGGTGCTGACCACTTGTGATCAGGAAATGACCCAGGTCAATTCTCTCAAGAGAAGGGAGTTTGCTCCTGTGTCATGGCAAAATTATATTTTATTTTGTTCTACCTCCATTTGCCCTGTGGTTTCAGCTGAGAAAGTTATTCTCCACTTCCTCTTCTGAATGGGCTGTATAGTGCTGCTAGGGGAAACAAACGTTGCATTCTACCGACAGTTGCTTTCCACTGCTGTCTGGGCAACCCCCATACAACACCTTCAGGTCAAGTTCTTCTGGTTGAAAGATGCTATGCAAGTGTGAGGGTCTTTTTTTACTTCTTAGTTCAACAGCAATAAGGAGCCAAGCCTTGTTATTCTGAAATTAGGTTGTCTTCTCTACACCTCAGCCATTTCAACGCCACTTACATGGCTCCCTGATATTCTTCTCTGGTTTTGTCTAGATTGGTTCCAAATTAATTGACTTCATTTCATTTCAGCCTCCAAGAAGCCTCTTCCTCCCACTCCTGAAGATAACTGGGTGAGTGCAGCGAGGCAGAAGAAGCCTCAGCAGTGGCTTGTCTGATTAACTTGCACGGGGGGAAATGCCCCATTTAGGGGTCATTGCTGTTCAGTGCACTATTCTGTGCAAAGAGATTAGCACGCCCCTGAGCCTTCCTGGATTCCGCGCTTCTCTTGGATTTTCACCTTTGTCTTTCTCAAACTGTGTATGAGCAGCACCATGTTAGGAGCTAAGTTTGCTCAGGAAGATGCAGTTTCGCTTGACAAAAGCGCAGCCGCTTTGCAATATTTTGCGTTGTTGCGAGAGAGCAGCAGGAGCACCGTTCTGCGCAGTCACCCCCACACTGAAACACATCACGCTTATTCCACGTCAAAGGCTGACAAGCTCAGCAACACTGATAACCCGTCCTCATGTTGCTCCTTCCCCAGGCAGCCGGGGTTGCTGTTGTCCAGAAGGGCTGGGAATTTCTCAGTGATCCCAGCATCCCCCACCAGGGGCCTAGAGACTCAATCGTTTTCCCATGTACATTTCCCAGCATCGAGAATATGAGATCCATTATGGAAGGCACATTTCACCGACTTAGCAGTTAATGGCTACTTGCCCTTTATTTTTGTGGCTATAAATTCTGAGCCTGGTTATCGTTTTCCTTTTTTGCAGAGGTTGTTGCTAGACCCCAAGGATGCTTTAGTAATGGCCATATATGACTACAAGGTTCAGAATCCCCAGGAGCTGACCTTACAGCGCGGTGAGGAGTACTACGTTCTCGACAACTCTGAGGATCATTGGTGGATGGTTCAGGATAAGAATGGGTAGGTACCTTTGTCCTACCAGCGCCTAAGTCATCTGTAAATCTGCTGTGTGCGTCCATCACAAAACACACTCCATAAAAAAATGGCTGAGGGACAGAGTCTGGTACCCTTACTCACCTTGAGTAGCACCTTCCTCGAGGAGGGGTCCCATTGACTTCAGTGGAACAGCTAATGGAAAAGGTAGCATTAGGAAATGCTTATGTATATGGAATCTGGCCTTTTCATTAAAACACATTCATTTTCATACCAACCCACAGCTGGCAACACAGGCCTACAGCTTTGGAAACCAGAATTCTGCAAAGCCTGCAGAGAATAAAGCCCAAACAGGAAGCAGAAGCTACTTAGCTCCAGTGTTTTCAGGATAATATTCTCCAGGTTACAGCACAGAACAGTTTAAAACTGGCTGAATTAATCATATTAACCCTGCAGCTCCCAAGCAGTCTGGTTCCATAACCCTTGCTGAAAATGAGTAATTCAACTGAAACACTGGGTCTATGTGTGAGTAAGAACTCCCCGCAGCCCTGAGCACAGAGCCATGTGTAACTGCATGGCTCTGGATGGAGCACTGTGCCTACGGCTGGATGGGAGACAGTTTTCCTGTCTCATGAGAATTTGTGAGGTTTTGAAACTTTTTCCCATCCCAAATCAGGATGAAAAGTCAAAATCTCAAAAATTTGCATGAACAAAATAAAAAATCAGATTGGGCCAGTTGAATAGTTTTGTTTTGATGATGTCAAAACATTTCATTTTTTTTTTACTATCAGTTAAGTTACATTTTGCAATGAAAAGTCATTCCTACCCCAAACCAGAACGTTTTCTCTTTGGAACAACGTTGAAATGGAACATTTTGACAGTTTTGAAACTTCTTTCAAATTGTTTTTAAAATGGGAAATTTGTTAAAAACCAACCCTTTCCCATAAACAGTTTCTGTTTCAACAAATTGGCGTTTTCCAACAAACCAATGTTTTGTTGGAAGATTTCTCAAACAGTTCTAACTGTGCTGTAGGTACACCCCTTTCATTCACAAATCCTCCAGAACACTCCTTTTCCGCTGGGGTGGAGGGAATATGCTACATCAGCGCCTTACAAATTAATTTTTGTCTAGATTAATTTTTGGCTGGCATCCCTTAAAAACAACAAGCAAATACAGAGCATGGAGTGAGGTTTCCTACAGACTAAAGTTTTCACAGCTGACAGTACATGTACAAAGAAACTCCTGGCTTTCTGATATATTGACATCCTAATCTCCTTTTAACAGTCACGAAGGATATGTACCAAGCAGTTACCTGGTGGAAAAATCACCAGACAACCTGCAAATATACGAGTAAGTAGCTTGAACTTGTTTCATGGGCCCTGACAGCTCCAGTGGCATTGATACTAACCTCCTTTGTAAGGTGCACTGAGATCTAGTGATGAGAAGTACTATATAAGAACTAGGTAGTATTAATATTACAGCTACCGCTGAGTCAGTGAGCCTGAAGTCCCACTGTCTTGCACGTTGTGTGGTCATTATGACACTTGTTTGGGTAATGTTTGACAGCCACACAGAACAGACCTATATGATCATGCTAGTTAGAAGACAGTGGAATCAGGTCCTGTGAGCCTGTCTTGTAACATCACACAAATGAATAGGGAACTGCAGCATTCTCACCTTACCCTTGGTGTTATTCTTGAACAGTCTCATTTTATACTTCTGATGAAGTGATAATGTTAGTTCAAGTCAGTAACTCTTTCCTATCACTAATAAAACTAGGGCTGGTTAAAAATGGGAATTTTCTTCCGTGGACAAATTTTGCACAAAACCAAATATTTTTGTTTGGGGGGGAAAGTTTTCCCTACATTTTAGATTGTTGTCAATGAAATGATTTGAGATTAAAAAAGGGAGTGGGCGGAGGGGAAGGGGAAAAATCCCACAAAACCCCAAACACACGTTTTTGTTTCGGTTCAAATCAAAAGGAAACTAATTGTTCAAACCGATTCATTGAAAACCATCAGGAAAATATGAATGATTTAAACATTTTCTTGAAAGTTTTCATATAATTCAAAGATATTTTTCCATCAAAAATACTTTTCCATGAGACATTTTTGACTGGCCCTACTTTATAAGCTTGATATTAGCCTTTACAAAATGTATTACGTCCCTTGAGTTAACTGGCAATCTAAAGACATGAATATTAATTCATAGCAAATATTGGCAGTTCCATGGTATATTTTCTTCATTGTTATGCTGCACGTTGCTCACTGACATTTTAAAAATGGCTTTGTTTATGCAAGCTAAACAAGGCAATGTACGATGATTGGTCCAAATAGCCTGGAATTGCTGACTGAGTCTTTTTGATGCTTTCAGATGGTACAATAAGAATATCAGCAGAAGCAAAGCAGAAGTACTCCTCAAAGAGGAGGTAAAGTGGTGTTACTTTTTGAATGAATTTGGAAAGCAATGAGTTTGTTTAGACTCCAATCTGCTTAAAAATATTGCATATGAGGAAGGAAGTTAGGTGACTCCCAGTGGGTTAAGGAATTCTATTTTACCTCCAGAGGCCTGGATTCCTGGTTGCCAATGTCGATGAGTTTGTTGGTCTGGAGTTAGTCCCTACAAAACATTTGTCTCTCCATATACCCCATAATTGAGCTTGGCTGGCTGTCTCCGCTTGACATGGGGCCCTGGACTGGAATTGCAAGGAGTGGTCTGCAGGTCAGGAGTGAGGTGCCATGGCAAAGCTCTGCAGGGGAAATTTATACAGCTCCTGCCCTCTCTACAGCCCTAATCCTGAAAAGGGGTCCTCACGAGTGAACCCCTCCACCTAGGCAGATCCCCAATGGGGCTCCATGCAAGTGCCTGCCAAAGTCAGCTGACAACCTAAAGCGAGTGTCAATAAACAGCTCAGGCCGCTCGTTCTCATGAGCACATTTGGCCACATTTCTGTATTCTAAATATGGTTTGTGTTATTCCAAGTTTTCCATGGTTGGTGGGAAGGGAGGTGGCTTAGCTACACCACATGACTCTGCATAGCCCTTGCAGAAAGAGTTCAGGTGATATCTCCTCCTGGAAAACGCCCACTGACATATCCAGAATAGTGCCACCAGCATCACAAAGAGAATGTCCCTCTGCATGTTCCAGGGAAACAGTATGGTGTCAAATGAATAACAATGTTTAATTCATGCATGCAGCGTAGTTGTAGCTGTACCGGTCCCAGGATGTTAGAGAGTCGGGGCAGGTGAAGTAATATCTTTTATTGCACCAACTTCGGTTGTTGAGAATGACCCGCTTTGGAGTCACACAGCACTCAACCTGAAGCAGACTCTGTGTGGCTCGAAAGCTTCTCTCTCTCACCAACAGAAGTTAGTCCAATAAGAGATATTACCTCACTCACCTTGCCTCTAATATTTAATTAATGACAAATGTGGAAAAGATCCTGTGGGTTGCCCGGGCTATCCTAAGCTCCTCCTGTATTTCTGTGCCTGCTGTCACCCAGAGTGTGGTATAAGGAAAGGGCCAAACATGTTTCAAAATAATAAAAAACTTTCCTTGCCTCTCCATAGCTTTTGTGTGAGCACTTTCCCTTTCCAAACAGATGCTCCATAATAACAAGGACTGGTCGAACGTTTTCCTTCATAACTGTTAGTGAAAGGAAAACTGGGGTTTCAACTAAACAAAATTTTTTAAAAAAAAGTTTCTGCTTTCCACAGAAATTTTTGCTGTTTCATCAAAACACTGAACGCCCCGAAACTGAAATATTTTGGGTGAACACCAGAATATTTCAGTTTCTGATATTTTACTGAAGTAAATTTCAGTGAAAAGAGGAAAAAATAACTTGTCAGAATTTTCTCCATTAAACCAAACCCCATTTTCTGACCAGTTCTAGTAACAGCAGAGCAAAAGAGCAAGGTTTTGTTTCTCTGAAAAAATGGCATTTCGGTGGAAATAAAAACTTGTGTGAGCTGGGTTTGTGTTTTGAAAATTTCCTATAAACTCCTACGGGAGGTGGCCAGGTGCCGCTCAGGGAGCTGGTTTCTCCAGTTTCTCACACCAGCGTGACTGCACTGTGGGTTGTAGCTGAGGCATATTTGTCTCAATGACGGTTAGCTGTTTGAGCTTCTCCAGAACGTGTGGCTCTGCATGTGGGCGACTTTTGGTCAGCATTTCCCATCATGAATGGTGAGAGGGAGGGCAAGAAGTGTTCAGAGCAACTCATGCCAGATACATGCTCCAAGTCTCATTGATCAAAGGGGTTATTATTATTAATCAGTTATATCACAGTAGCACCTGGAGTCCCAGTCAAGGACAGAGCCCCATTGTGCTTGGCGCTCATGGACATGTAGTAAAGTGACATACCCCCAACCTGTTTCTACTCATACTGTGCATCTAACCTCCCTTCTTCCTTCTACTTTTGGTGCAGGGTAAGGAAGGTGCCTTCATGGTGAGAGATTCGAGGCAGCCTGGCATGTACACGGTCTCCGTTTTCACCAAGGCATTAAGGTACAGTTGAGCTCAGCAGGTTTCTGCATTGATTAAGTGGCTTCAGCCAGCAACTTATGTGGGAGTCTGAACATCCAGAGTCACTTCTGCTCCTAAAGGAAGAACTCAGGGAGAACCATAATGCTTCTGAAAAAGAGGGATGAACACCTGCAGGCATAGAAGTCTGGCAAACTGCCCTACACAGAGCAAAATACATTGGCGAAAACACACATATGGCTGTGCTCTTGCAAACACGTACGCATACCGCTTTACACATCTGGATAGTCTCATTGATCCCAGGGTAGTACACATGTGCAAAGCTAGTCCCTTAAGTATTTACAGAATCACGGCCTATAAGGGGATTATACAGAATAGACACAACCTGCCACTAGCAGAAAAGGTTTTGGTAATGAAGAAGAAAGCCTACTGCCAAAAAGCAGCAGTAACGATAATTATGCTCACAGCCCATTCTCTGAGAGCTCCTGGCTGTGGTGTTCTGTAGAGTGCCGTGCTCCTTCGGCCTTCTCGAGTTGGTTCCACATGTCCAGAGAGTTTCAGCTCTGGTGGGGCTTTTAGCTGCTGCATTCTTCCACGCAGGTTATCTTCGTCGTTCCTCTTCGCTACTGGAACCAGGTGCTGGTTCAGTGATCACTCAGCGCTTAAGGTGCTTGCACCTTAGTCTCTGTCCAGGTGCAACCAGCTTGCCTAAGAAAAAGAGCTCTTTGTCTGGGAAGCTCAGCCCTTAAAGCAGTGTTGGCAAAAAGGGTGATTTTTCACCAGTTGGGCTAGTTTTTGAAGGCCTCCATGACAAAATACCTGGAATCGGTGACAGGCGACTTTTTGGGCTGCAAATTGTTCCCTGTGCTGAAATCTGGGGGATGTTACTAGGGCTTGTCGCCTTGTCTAGGTGACGGTGGTGGTGTGGCAGCAAAGCACCAGCGCATTAGAGGGGTGTGTGTGCAGAGCGCACCAGCAGCAGCTGCTAGGGTCTCAGAGGCAGGGCTCCAGGCTGGAGCCAGCCCCTGCACTCACTCTGTCGGGCTTGCCTCTCTCAGGCTCTAGGAAGTAGAACTTCCCATCAGGGCCAGCCCCGTGCCTCACACGGTCCTGTCCCCAAGGGGTGAAGCTCCATATTGAGGTTCCCCTGGGGCTGTGTGGACATGGCGGTGCTGCACCGTAACTGCCCCGTATGGACCCTGCTGGGGTGCTGTAAAGGCTATTCGGGGCTACTTGTCTCAGGTGATTTGCTAAAATTCCAGCTGTGAGGTTGGCAACATTGCGTCCCCAATACCACAAGGGAGACCTCTCTGTCTGTACAGGTGCGGCTATCGGGGAAGTGAGAGAGTGAATAAGCAAGCAGGTGGTTTTGTTGATTTTTGTAGCTCACCCCTCTTGTTTCTCTTTCAATATAATGGCTGTCTGCCCCATTGGCAGGCTTAAAATTAGCCCACTAATTCAGCAGCTGAAGGGTCTTCCCTTTGTGTGCAGGGGGACATCTTAGTTAGACCCAAAGGCAGAGTTTCTCCACGCCCTGTTTGTGAGCTCCAGGTTTCATCTTAGCTTTGCGTTTCTCCTTTAAAGGTGAACCTCTTCTTCCTGCCGTCAAAGGGCAGGTCTCCATGCTAGGGAGTAACAGAACACACCATTTACAATTCTAATACCTTACAGCACACCCCTGGGAATCCTGGGTCACAAACATACTTTTCCAATTTGTTGGATTCTGCTATGGATATTTGTAATCTTGACTCCAGGAAGAAGAGCAGAAAGAAGGTTTAACCAACACATGGCTTATGTCGTGCTATGTAGATGCAAAGCTCTGTTGACACCTTGTATTCCGTGGACTTTTTTCCCCCGGGTGCCGCCAAATGTTACAGAAATTCAGGCACAGAACAATTAGGAAAATCTTGGCAGTGTGAGACTGCTCTTGCCTCTTCCCTTCATCTCCCCTACTTCTGGGGTTTTGTTGCTGCCTCTTATTCTTACAGAATATGTCTTCTTTTTCAGCAACGACAACAACCCAGTTATCAAGCATTATCACATCAAAGAGACTGATGAGAACCCCAAGCGGTATTACTTGGCAGAAAAGCATGTGTTTGACTCCATCCCCGAACTCATCAACTACCACCAGCACAACGCAGCAGGTGAGTGCTGTTTTCCCATGCAGTTGGGAAGAGTGAAGGCTCTCAGGACTTCTGCTCTTAAGATGAAATGCTCAGTTGAGTGAATCCCCTTCTGTCTCACTTCTGGCAGCTGATTAGGGGGAGGCTAAAGATCCCATGACACTTTCTGATGACAGTAAAGGGTTAATCTCAACATAGTTTCTAACATTACCTCTCAACTGCAGCAGGTTCTAATGTCTAAGGCCGTGTGTGATCTACTGTAGATTTCAGAGTGGCTGCACTGGCATACAGGACACAGCCCCTGTACTGCCTGTATCCACCCTTTGACATTACAGAGCTCCCAGAGATGCCCTGTGCATGAAAGATGGCCTCTAAATATCAGCAAAAAGAAGAACAGGAGTACTTGTGGCACCTTAGAGACTAACAAATTTATTAGAGCATAAGCTTTCGTGGACTACAGCCCACTTCTTCGGGCTGTAGTCCACGAAAGCTTATGCTCTAATAAATTTGTTAGTCTCTAAGGTGCCACAAGTACTCCTGTTCTTCTTTTTGCGGATACAGACTAACAGGCTGTTACTCTGAAACTCTAAATATCAGGTACCACATGATATTGCAGCAGAAATCAAACATCAGAGAATGGAGACGTCTAATTTACGTAGCGCCTGTTTAGTGACTGAGCAAAAATATAGGTTCTGGCTGATGTAGATCGGAAACTGCTTCCTTCGAGCAGACAGGAAGTCACAACCCTTGACGCGAACAGAGATTCGGCTGCCACCAAGTGGGATTTAGCAGTCACTGCAATGCACTGACAACAGCTAATGCCCTCAGAGCAGGACTTCTCAATTCGTGCTTCTCTAAGAATAAAAAGTTATTTCTAGAAAACACTGGGGTTAGAAATAAAAGACCAGTTTGGGTCACCAGTGGGGTCATTCAATCTGCTTTTTGCAGAACTACTCATTATATGTAGAGTACCTCGTTTCTGACCGACATTGTACCAAATCCCTTCTTGACGAGCTGAAGTGAAGCACTTGGAGCACCTTTTGTGGTTGTAAATTTCATAGTTGCTCTTGCTGTTAAGAATATTTCCCTAACACCTGCCCCAAACTTTTCCAGTGACTTTAATGAAGACTATGCAAACCCTTCCACATTCTGCTTTAGCAAAGCGTCACATACACATTCTCTGATTCAGCAACCCTGACGGAGGACACAATGGCAAGTGTCCCAGTACCTTTTAATCCAGTACAAAATATTAAAACACCTACCTCGGACCTCCCAAAGGTAGCTTTTGCATGGACTGGTACACATTTACTGTCTTTCATTTCTTTGCCCGTTTCCAATGATCAGACATTGTTATGGCGGTATGTGACCTTTGCACTTTTTGCACCATGTTAGTCAGCTGCACTAACCTGGGGCCCATATTTTCCTCCGTGATCCAGGTCTCGTCACTCGTTTGCGGTACGCTGTTTGTTCCTGGAGAGAAAAGGCCCCTATCACTGCAGGACTGAGCTATGGTAAGGAGTTATTCCCCTGCCTATACTTCTCTTGCCTTGAGATAGCATGTTCATCCCCCGGAGCGCAGGTTGGCTCTGTGAGCCTGAATCTCCTTATGGAGACCTCCCAGCAGTAACTGGCAGTTTCCAAGTCTTTACACTCAGACATTTCCAAGAGAGATGACAAGACTTTGAAAGAACTTGTAGGCACCACAACAGGCACATTGTCGATTAAAGGAGCCTCCTGGGAGAAACTGAATAGCTTCCAGTCCTGTTTAAGTCAATATTAAATACTGAAGTGAGTGCAGAAGCAAAACCATTCATCTTCCCAAGTAACCTGTGAGGCTGCCATCTGTGAGAGTTGGGGGCCATGTGATGGGCCCATTGTTGTTGTACATTGTTTCCTACAGTAATATTATTGTTATCGTCATCGTTGTAATTCCTAGAGGCCCAACTGACATCAAGGCCCAGTTTTGCTAGGTGCTGCATATATTCATATGCAGAGATTGTCCCTGCCCTGAAGAATTTACAGTCTAAATAGACAAGACAGACACCAGGTGGGAAAAAGGAATAATTATTATCCCAGGTTTTCAGATGGCAAAGTGGAGTACAGAGAAGTTAAGTGATTTACCCAAAATTACCCAGGCAGAAGCAGATCACCTGAATCCTAGTTCAGTGCCTTACCTGCAAATCCATCCTTCCTCAGAAGTTACTGATAGATCTTTACTCCTTTTGTCCCCTTACTGTTAACAGGAAAATGGGTCATAAATCCTTGGGAGCTAACATTTGTGCAGGAGATTGGCAGTGGTCAGTTTGGGCTGGTCCATCTTGGCTACTGGCTGGATCAGACTAAAGTCGCTATAAAGACCATTCGCGAAGGAGCAATGTCAGAAGAGGACTTTATTGAGGAGGCCCAAGTCATGATGTAAGTGGCCACTCTGTATTCTCAGCTGATATATTGTGGGCATGCTCAGAAGGACAGAAAAAATAAACCCAACCAAGGTTCAGAGCACCCTATTGAAACATTAAAAAAATATCATGTAAACTAAACTGTGCTTAGATGCTGGCTTATTTATTAGAAAGCTGTGTATAAAAGCATGTGCTGTAGCAGTTACTGGCCAGGGGAACTTTTAGTGTGAGAGAATGTGTCTATACTTCTACCAATACCCCAAATGTCCTGCTAGATCACTGTATCTTCAGAACAGGGATGGGGGGTTCTGGACAAAAAATGGCTTTTTGACAAAAACTGCCACAAGAAGAAATTTCATTTAAACTTTTTTGGCTTTTGTTGAAAAAAAAAACCCGAACAATTTTCGATTTTGGGCAATCCGAATTTTTGTTTTGTGCTTTTTTGACAAAAAACAGAACAAAATCCATTTTATCTGAACATGTTCATGGAAAAAACACCACCTTTTTTGACCAGTTGTTCCTGGGGGTGTTTTGGGTGCACAGAATGTGTCAGCAAGTCTTTTCTGACCATACATCTGTGTACTCACGTTGAATGTGAGTGTGACCATAATGAAAAGACAAATGTCTTAGGTAATTGCAAAGTGCGTATGCAAAAGGAAAGGCAGGAAGAGTGTGGAGGCTGGGATGCCTTGATTCGCACCATTAGACTTTCGTCACATACATTGACTCTTCGATAGCCTGGTTCTGATCTCATTTACATCGGTGTAAATCCAGAATAACTCTGTTGAAGTCAATGTTGATACATCAGCGCTGAACTAGTGTGATGTTAGAATCCGCCCCTAAAGTCCCTCTTTTATGTTCACACTTGTCCATCTCACAGCAAGAGCTGCTTACGCTTAGCACCGGGAAGGTTGCAGTGACACTAACAAGGTTTGTTACTGTATAGTGTTTGGGGCATATATTTATGATAATTTCTGTGAGTGATTGCAGATCCTATGAGCCCACCTCACTCTCCTCTCCCCCACATTCCTTTTGTTCCGTGCAGGAAGCTCTCTCATCCCAAGTTAGTCCAGCTGTATGGCGTGTGCATGGAACAGGCTCCCATATGCCTGGTGTTTGAGTTCATGGAGCATGGCTGTTTGTCGGATTACCTCAGAAACCAGCGGGGCAGCTTCTCCAAGGAAACCCTCTTAGGGATGTGCCAAGATGTGTGCGAAGGGATGGCTTATCTGGAGCAGGATTCTGTCATTCACAGAGACCTGGTATGTCCCCCGTAAACCGTCTTGTTCTCTGAGCCAGCCAGGATTGGTTAATGTCTTGGGATTTCCCCCTTGCCTCATTTCAGCTCCCTCACCCTCCCGTGTATCTGTTGGAGAAGGATCTGCCATCTCTCCTCATTGCAGAGCAGTCTGGATTAGCCTATACAAGGCATTTTCACCCCCAATTGTTCCCTGCATCGGCCCAGGGGCTTTTGGCTGAGCCTAGGTGCGTGCTAAGCCCAGAGGAGACTATGAAATAGCAGGGAGTGAGGGAAGCACTCTAGTGGAAGAGGCATCCTCTGGGGCCCTGTCTACTCTCCTTTGCTGGAGGCCGAGAATTGCATTTGGGGGAGGAGGCAGGGGGCAAAGACCCACCCTCTCCTGTACTGCCTCTTCCCCTCACTGCTAACTCCAGCTCCGTCAGTATGGTGGTGCTGGCAACTCTGAGATGAACAAAGTGTTCATGTCTAAGATCAGGGAAGAAGTCAAAGCTCTGCCATCTTCCAGGGTGCACTGTTGCTAACCCCCCTCCTCTGGTATAGTCCCTTTAATTAACCAGTGGTCCCATGGCCAACCGTGGATCTCTGCCATGTATAATTCCATTGCTCGATACAAACGTTGCAGCTGCTGTTTCATGTTACATCAGTCGCTTTTTAAAAGCTGTGTTGGAGAAATGTATTTGTTGTTGTAGAAGAGGGACTGGATTACTCAGCTCAGGTTGCTCCTGGTTCCCAGGGAGGGGGGGTGGGGGGAATAGTTATCGATTGTTTGGCTAACCCAAGCTTAGACAGCATCTGGGTCAGTGGGTAGTTGCCTGAATTTTTAATGGATGGAGAAATAAAAGAGCTGAGCAAACTACAGGTCAAACTTCCCCATGTAGGACTTTCTTAACAACTGGGAAGCACTGAAGTTAAACTGAACTGGAAATTATAGCATTTAAATTGTCTGACCCCATCTCACTATGCGATGTCACTTTTACTCTCCACATTGCTCAGCTAGACAACATTTCTATGGGGAAATTAAGCAGTTCTTTAAATATCGTTTGTCTATAAGAGGACAAGGGAATGAATCACAGCAGAGAAACCTTAAGTACTAATGATCTCCCTGTATTTCTCCCTTTTTTTGCAGGCAGCTCGGAATTGTTTGGTAGGAGAATCCCAAGTTGTCAAAGTGTCGGATTTTGGAATGTCGAGGTAACGTAGCATGTGTGTGGCCTATGAAATGTGACACCTGAGCTTTAACAGTGCGTGTCACTGAGCATGCTCTGCTCTTTGTCTGTTCCAGGTATGTCCTTGATGATCAGTACACTAGCTCCACCGGCACCAAATTCCCAGTCAAATGGTCTGCCCCAGAGGTTTTCTCCTACTCCAACTACAGCACCAAGTCTGATGTCTGGTCATTTGGTAAGAACCTTTTATCAGAACGGGGGAAATTCAGTAAGCTGCAAATCGGATAATCGCCGGGAGCTTGATCCTGAAGGGAAGCCCTTATTCCGGCAGAACACGTGCTGGATTCCGTGGGTCTTTTGTCTGCATAAAGACTGCAGGGGCACTAAATCCTTTGTTCTCAGGACAAAGGAGAAAGAACAATAAACTAGTTAGGCTTTGTGGGGTACTGCAAATCCAACCTGCTGCACCTTTGCAGTACTGCAGCTCCAGGTACTGTCTCAGGTTCAGGAGGCCCGGGGCTGCTACACATGGCGTGTCCAAGATGAGAATGGAGGTGCACTGACAGGGAACTGTAAGGGAACAGGAGTGCAGCCTATGCTATGTCAGCCTTGGACAATGATGTTTTATTCAGAACTCATCGCCGCCTGAGATTTACGCTGCTCACGCCATTTGCTTTATGTACATCTAAAACGTTACTTCTCCCTTCATGCTCTTTTCTCACCTGACCTGCTCTCAGGTTTCCTGGGCCGCTCTGTGACTTGCATTTGTTCCTAACTCTCCCTTCTGCACCCTCACCCCTAAGAAAGCCACTGGACAGTTTTTCAAAGTGCTAACGGCAATGACCTTAGTCCGAACAAAGGCTAATCCATGACATGTCACGCTTGGCCACTAAAGTGTTGGGCAGATTCCCAGCCAGCATGCAACTCCCGGCTCTGCAAAATGACTCCATGCCGCGTGCTGTGCATGGCTTGAAGTCAGGGAGGCTACTCAGAACATTAAGCACTGTGCCCAGGCCTACATGTTGCAGGAGTGGGCCTCAAAGTATTGTGTGCTCAAGAATCTCCTCCTCACTTTGTCCCGCTACGTAGTTTGAAGTAATTTTGCTTATGAAGCCCCGTTGGATGGTTATTAGACTGTCAGTGGGAGTTGGGTGCCTCAGTCTCTTAGGCAGCTTTGAAAATCCAAGCCGGAGGTTTTTGGGATGGGGCTATGTCTACAGCGCTGAGCATTCTGTCATCCCTCATTAAACACACCCGAAAGAATAACAGTTGATAATAGAATCGACTGTGACATCCTACAGCATCCTGGCCATTGTGGAGCTGTGACACAGGGAGAAATGTGCTTTGAAGGTCAGGTTTGGTTTATGTTCTTCTACTCAACCATTCAGAAATGAGTATGGACAATAAGTTAGGAGAGGATTTTCTATCTCAAACTGCCCCTTTAAGGGCCATACAGCTCCCACCAACTTTAGTGTAGTTTGACATTATTTACAGTATTTTGTAGAGCCAAGCTGGGGAAAGTTGATTTAGTTTTATCTAAAGATAGAATGGCACCTTTGTGGGGCTTGTTTGCATTGCACGGCTCTCCTCTGTGAAATTTGCAGATGCCACTGTTGAATGTCCGTCTGACTTATTATCTCCCCTGCAGCAGGGTTTGCAGAGAGGATTCCTCTGTCATGTCATGGCATCATGTCCCTGGGAGTCTTTGTGCTCTATTACACACAGACCATTAATCTGCTCTGTTGGGATTGAAACCATCCTGCTGTGACCAGGCTAAAAGAACTGGACATGAGAACTGACTTCCCAACTCTAGGAACCTGCACATTCGGGGAGTTCAGATGTTTCGGTTATTTCGCAATAAACCCAGTCTCATAGGCCAGGCCCAGCATCCCCTCTGCTAAAGAGTGGTCTGGTGTGGTTGAAATACTGACACCCTTCTCCCTGTTTAAGAATCAACAGTGCTGGGAACTGGACCTTGTTGAGCAAAAATGAAGCTGTATTTATTCCAGATGTATCCTTCTGTCTGGCTACATCAGTCCCTCCTTTTTATACCTTCCTTGGCAGCCCAAGATAAGATGCACATGTACTGCCACACAGGCATATCAGGCGACCACCCGAATCAATCCTGACAAGAGTCAAAATAACTTTTGTTCATTGTATTTATAAGGTCTCCCTACACGACTGCAACATAGTTTGTCGTCATTTTTCTATGCTTGTCTCTCTTCCACCCCACTCCTCCTCTGCCTTTGTGTATCTTTGTTTCTTTCTCCAAGCGAGATGAGACCGTACATTTCCTGCCATCCTTTCTGCTGACTCCCTCTGATATTCTGTCCCAGTGAATTCCTTTGGTATTCATGAGGAGGTAAAATATGCACCATACTCCCTTAGAAATTCCATCGCAATTTCACATGCGTTCATCACAGTTCATGACAACTTGCCATCTCTTCTGGTGAGCAGTTCCCATAGCTGAGGCTTGGGTGGCTAATTTGACCTGTTCAAATTTTATTTCATAGTTTTGCTCCTGCTCATTTGTCAAAATACGAACTAAATCATGCTTGTGACGCATCTGGTACTGCAGTCATGGCTGCTGGAGATGTGCCTCTCCTAGATGCAGTCCATTAAAGGCAAAAACATCATACAAACTAAACTAGCAATGAAGAGTGAGCTCTCTGTTATTCTTCCACCTCTCAGGATGAATATATACCTCCACTTCCTCTGTGAACCTTATGTGCACCTTCAGCTAACTCACCTTCATCTCCAAAGCCTGGGAGATCAAATGAACGCTGTAGTGTTCTTTGAAAGTGAATAAGCCCAGGCTCCATCTGACCAAGTGGGGAAAGCAGTCCTGGAGTCTCACCTTCCAGCACATGGCTACAGATGCAGACATTGAGTTACAGAAAGACTAAGGGTCAGATTGTTAAATGTATTTAGGTGCCTAAACCCTACAGCTCTCAATGGGAGTCAGGCATCTAAATAACATTACAAATCTGGCCCTAAGAGACTTGCCTAAGGTCATGTGATAAGTCAAAGAGTGAGCTGGGAGCAGAATCGCAATAATTATACCTTGGTTTGAGCATTGGCCTACTAAACCCAGGGTTGTGAGTTCAATCCTTGAGGGGGCCATGTAGGCATCTGGGGCAAAATCAGTACTTGGTCCTGCCAGTGACGGCAGGGGGCTGGACTCGATGACCTTTCAAGGTCCCTTCCAGTTCTAGGAGATAGGATATCTCCATTTATTATTAGTAGTAGACCTCATAATACTTTACAATCCTAACTTCCATTTCTTTAAAGTGCCTTAAACACTAGATAGTCCCCCCACCCCCATCACCATAATCTGCCATCATATGGAAGGGAACAGGTACAGTAATCTCTCAAAGTAGAGCAGTTCAACCCAGCTCTTCTTCACTCAACTGCTGTAGACAGAGCATGCTTGGTTCCTGTGGGATGGGTGGGGGACAGAGGAAAGGCTTGTGTCTCAATGACTCTTCGGACTGATGAGGGAGAGAGATGTGGGTGTGATCTGGAGGGGAGTCTGATCTAGTGCTCCTCAGCTGGAAGGATGGTGGTCACCGCCTGGGCTCTTCAGGGATGGGGATTAAAGCCGATAAAAATGGTGGGCTTTGGGGGGGCTGATTGGGGTGCTGAGGCCCCTTCAAACCAACTGTTGGGGAGGGATGTTTTGGGCAGGCCACTGTTGCTCCTTTACTACCCTTTCCTTTTTCGTTTGTTTCAGGAGTGTTGATGTGGGAGGTCTTCAGCGAAGGCAAAATCCCTTACGAAAACCGGACCAACGCAGAGGTGGTGGAAGAAATCAATGCAGGACTCCGGCTGTATAAACCCAAGCTGGCCTCCAAGGCCATATATGAGCTTATGAGCAGCTGCTGGAACGCGGTTAGTACTGTAGCATACGCAGGCAAGATAATATGATCCCTTCCCCCTTGTCTTCACCAAGAAAAATGGTGTGTTCTTAACTCGAGTTAGCTAACATGAGGCAAAATCCTAGGGACAAAGCAGGGTGTAGTTTTCACACAAGTTAACAGGTCACAGTAAACCCTAGGCTCCACCATGGTCTTTAACTTGATCTACTAACTCATGTGACAACTGCAAGCGGCCTCGTCGTCACTAGGATTTTAACTCATGCTAGCTAACGCCAGTTAAGAACACACCCTGCGGGTCCCACTTTAGAGAGCAGCAGTCAAAGCCAGTCAGCCATTATTGGGCCAACTTCTCTGCTGACAGAAAGGAGACATAAATCAGAGGGAGAGCAGCCCTGAACACACGAGATCACATTTGCTTCCCATGACAATTTCAGTCACATTTTCTCTTTTATTTTTCCCCTTTAAGAATTGATTCTACCTTTGTTACCATTCAGCCTCTGGCCCGTTACAAGGTTCTCTCTCTTACCCTGTAGCCCTTTTCAAGTAGGAGTTTAATGCTGTTCTTTTCTTTCTCCCTCAGAGGAAAGAAGACCGACCCCCCTTCTCTGTTCTGCTCTATCAGCTGAGTGAGATCTCTGAATTTGATCTTTAAGCAGGACACCGGCTCACTGAGTGAAGCTGACCAAGAAGCTGGAGTGGGCAGACTACAGAGTTTTCCCTACAGAAAGCATTAACAAAATCCCTCCTACCAGAGATAATGGTACTAGCCAGGTTGGGGCAGAGGCCTGAACTTCCAGCCAGGCCAATCCTTTTCAAGAGCTCCATGTTGAGAAGATGGAGACAGCCGTTTGGTTTAAGACTCTCACAAACCAGCCCAATGATTTAGCGAAGATCCCAGAGCCAGACGACCCAACACGCCAATTTCTCATGAGGATAATAAGGATCAGTGTGTGGCCTCAGAGCTCAGGTATCTGGCATTGTGATTTTAACCCTGGAAGCACCCAAATGAAAGGAAACTTTAGCCTGCCTTGAGAAATGTGTCTCATCACTGACAAGGAGAGATCTATGTAAGATATTATTACCTCATCCACCTTCTCCTTCTAAGCACCATTCAGATGCTTCCAAATTTGCCTGTGTCACAGCCGGTCTGGAGCAGAAAAGGATGGATGGATTAACTGGGACCAGGACACACAGATCCGACAAGTGTTCTGGCTGAGCGTAGCCATTGCATCCTGTATGTTGAAGTGTTAAGACGGTGTCGTTTCTTAGCATGATTCGCTCTGCAGCTCTGGAGTAAGGGGTGTAGGAATCTGGAGAGTGTAAAGTAGAAGAGAGTGTCCAAGTAATACGAACATAGTACCTGAGAAAACTGTGAAAGAAACTATAAGGTCTTTCAAATGTTATATTGTTAGTGGGGGAAAAATACAAATAAAACCACACACGCAGACTTTCTGGTGCAGTTGGGGATGTCTGTGGGGGACAAACAAAGCTGAAGAATGTGTGTGTCAAAATTCTCAGCAAGACTTCTACATAAGAAAAAAAAATTGGCCTCCAAAGATCTCTTTCAGCTTGAACACCAAGGGACAACTTGGCAACGTACTGGGCAGATCACGTCTGGGGCAGGCGAAGGGCGGGAGCTCAGGGTCTCGTCATCCAAGGCGAAAGGCTCCTTTCTAGAGCTACACAGGACCTGGTGTGTTTTCTGAAGAGAGATGGACAGCAAGAGAGAAAGCGCTGGGTGGGAATTCAACAGGCGTGTTCTCAGCTGGGTGACAAGGTTCTGTGGAGGAGGCAGGGAGGCACATGCAGAGAGATGAAACGCTGCAGAGAAGTACAAGTGCTCAGTGCACTTGTGATAATAAAATGAGACCTACCCTCCTCCCCACTCAGAAAAGCAAGAGATCCACCCCCCAAAAAAGACTTCTTTACCTCTTCTGTGAACAAAATTATTGAGCCTTCTGGACACTTTTAAAATCAGTGGATTTACACAGGTGTTACTGAGACCAGACTCTGTCCCATACAGCATATACAGCCACTGACACAATCATTTGCCTAGTTGTGTGGAAAACGCTGGCCTGTATTTTATAATCCAAGCTCCTACGTGAATTGGATGGACCAGGTATTTCATATTGTGTTGGTCTCTGTGTGGTAGTATTAGAAGAAGCTATGTACCATTTACCCAGCATACTTTAACTTAACTAATATTCTAGGAAAACCCAGGGACATTCTTTTTTACGTAACCAGTCTCAAAACCAGAGTGCAAGCTTTGTTAATCCCCAGGATTGCTAAATAAGATTTGGGACTTTTTGCTAAGCATTAGAATAACAGGAAGAGTCTTGAAGGAGCAGTATATAATGTGTATATATATCTATTTTTAATGTTACTCTGTTCAGTTCTTTGTTAGCCACTAGGTCCTGGAATCTCTTCCAGCTCTACGGGTGCATGCTAGGCACTGCTCCTAGCTTATTCATCTCCCACATTTGATTTTGTTCTGCATTAATTTCTTAGCTATACACATGTGAAACTTCATCATGAAACGTTTTCGCAGGCAGGCCATCCTCATGTACAAACCAGAGACGGGTCTGACCCAGCACCTTGGATCCGAACGCCACCAAAAGGTGGGGATGTTTGGCCCCAGATCCAAACTCCACTACTGCCCCTGTCTGTTTGATAGTCTGAACCAAAACCTGGGGCACAGGGCCGGTGCAAGGAAGTTTCATGCCCTAGGCGAAACTTCCACCTTGCGCCCCCCCCCAGCCCAGTGGCAGCTCCCCACCCTGAGGCATCCCCCCCCCCCGCGGCAACTCCCCACCCCCCAGGGAGCCATGTGGCAGCTCCCCACCCCAGCTCACCTCTGCTCCGCCTTCTCCCCGAGCACGCCGCCCCCGCTCTAATTCTCCCCCCCTCCCAGGCTTGTGGCGCCAAACAGCTGATTGGCGCTGCAAGCCTGGGAGGTGGGAGAAGTGGAGCGGTGACCGCGTGCTCGGGGAGGGGGCATAGGAACCCCTAGTTAAAAAAAACTTGAGGGCACCACTTTTTGGGGCCCCCAAATCTTGGCGCCCTAGGCAACCGCCTAGTTTGCCTAAATGGTAGCACTGGCCCTGCTGGGGCATGACCAGCCGCAAATAGAATTCTGCGGTGTCTCGAGTTCCATCCGATTTCTCTTTGTTCCTCCCCACTAGTTTCAGTTCACCCACTGCCATGTTCTTGTGGCACCAAATCTGGCCTATAATCACTGCCCTGAATAGGGCGCCATGTGGAACTGCACCCTGGGGAGCTCAGAGGGGAATTGTGAGCAGCCCAGGGCACATGGGACTGCAGCATTTGTGACTGATGTGGGGGGGACTTGGCCATGACTCTGCCTCCTCCCCTCCCGCACCCTTTACCCACAGTGGGGCACCGAAGGGGTTCTTCCCCAAGCACAAGGACTGTAATTGTGGCAGACCCTTGTGCAGGATGTGCGAAGATAGGCGCCTTGCACATTAGCCCTGCATGTAAGGGACCATCAGGTTGCTAATGTGTTTGTAACTGTAATATTGCCCCACTGGGTAATGCCTTTAAGACAGTATTTATTCTTGGATAAGGTAAAGGAAATATTTATTAGTTACAACCGATTGCACTAAATAATTCTGTTAAATGTAATGTTGAGATCTTCTTGCATAGGAATTCTTTGTGTACAGAGTATATTTTTTTTACAGTGAATAAAGTGGTCATACAACAACTGTGGTTTTTATTTTTCACACTGGTGCCCCACCCAGAAACAGTGGGGAATGTCTCTGGCTCTTACCACCGCCAGAACATTCTGTTTTAAAGACAGACTTTCATACAAGATCGTAAAGGCCAAATTCTGTGCTCAGACGGGGGCTGTAGAAGAGTGACTCACCCCCTTGTGGCTGGGCCTGGTGGAGCAGGCTAGCCTGCTCTGGTGCCCCCTACTGGCAGCCGCTCTGGGCCTATGGTGGTCCACTTCTTCTTGTGACTTTGCCTGCCAGGAAGGTCACATTCAGTCCCACGGTCAAAAGTCCAATTCAGGGCCGCCGAGAGCAGGTTCAGGCCCCAGCGAAAAAATTTTTTCGGGCCCCCCAGCAAGGGCGGACCGGCTAAACAGGGCCGACGGGGGGCGGGGGGAAGCCGGAGAAGCTGGGCCCCGGACCCCCTTCTGGACCACCGGGCCCTGGTAATTTGTACCAGTTCCCCCCACCTCTCGTCAGCCCTGCAGTGATCCTACCCCAAGTCTCCTGCCTCTAACTCTAGGCCCAGGGGTCCTTACACCCCTTGTTCCAGTGTTTTCAATAGTATTAACCCCTTGAATCAGGATTCACTCCACCTTCCTTGATAGCTGGTAGGGGAACCCAGACCCCCACTCTAGTCTAGGGTCCACTCTGGGGTCCCGATAGTGAGCAGCTAAGGTCTGCTCACTCAGTCTCCAGACTTCTTAGTTCTTCCTATCTTGCCCTGCCTTTTTCCAGGTTCTGCAGACACCTTTCAGCTCCTGTAGTGAGCAAGAGCTCCCAGGGTTTTCTCCCTAAAGGTCAGTTCCTGCCCTTTTATCCCGGTTCTAAGAGGTGCTCACTCCACCCTGTAGCTGCCTTCCAGGCCTTCTATCAGAGTTCCTTTCCCAGGAGAGGCTCTCAAAACCTACTCTCCCCTGAGGTATCCTGCCTCCCTGCTGGGTCCCTCCCGCTGGGCACAGCTCTTTGTGACTCAGAAGATAACCAACCGATTATCCACACCCTCCAGGTGTAACCCAGTGAGCTAACAGAGCCCTCAGGTTCCCGTTAACCCTTTTGCTGCCAGTGGGGGGTGGACATCCCATCACAGGTGCGCTGGGTACCCCAGACTTTGATAGGGGTAAGGAGTGCTCAACACTGTTGGAAATCAGGCTACCTACTTAAGTGCCTGCCTATGGATTTAGGTGCCTATCTTTAGACATCCAGTGCTAAATATTTTAGCCTCAGACGTTCTGTGCCTTATCTTTAAAATGGGATAATACTATTTATATGCCTGAAAGAGGGTGTTTGCTTACTCATATTTATACCGTGCTTTGAGATCCTCAGAGGGAAACTGCCAGATGTCAGTAAGTGCATATTATTTATACAATTCTTTCCTATGCTGGCTCCTTGTCTGACCAATATTAGTCTGGGGCAACTTTATATAGTCTAGTTATAGAAACCCCCAGCAAAGAAGAGGTGAGAATACTGGCAGGCCTGTCACTGGACTGCACTCACAGCCACTCCCATGAGATACAGGAACCCTATTTCCAGCACATTGATAACATGCTGAGAGCGGAAACCATTTCCACTGCATCTCTGCAACATCTGCCCGAGGAGCCTGATGGCAGATAGATATTCAGTGTGCACACCCACTTCTGCCTGTTTTTCATCACCGGTAAGAGACACAATTGCCTTTGTTTGCCTGTTTCACTCAAACAGCTTTAGGAGCACTGGGAAAACTGTGAGCTGGCTTCATTTGGTCCCCTTAGTAGCATAAGCTCTCCTTTTGATCACCCAGCCTTAAGCTTCCCTGTTTTAGCTGCTCATTAGCTGTCGGGAGACAATCACACGATCTCTGAGAGTCAGACCACATCTACGGGATCTGGCACTACATGAGATGGAGCAACTTTGTGTGTCTGTGGCACTGACTCTGTATGTGATGAAATACAGTCTCTTCGATTTCTGCCCTCTCTGTTTATCTTCACATGAGGCTCTCTCAGTGACTGCTCCTAGACATGAGTAGCCTTGGGCATTTGCCAACCAGCACTGCAAAATACCAAGTCACAAGTGGATTCCCAAACATCATGGATGCTTGACTTCATGTCATTGTCTTTGAAAGATTTTTATCACCTCCGGATTAGCTTTTCCGTAGCCAATGTTCAAATGGTGCGATCAACTTTCAGGTGAAGAATCAGCCTCAAATCAGCTCCTTACCCAAACAGGTTTTTTTAAAGGACACTTTATTGAGATTTACCTTTTTTAAAACTCTGAGGATCAGAGATTCATAGATTTTAAGCCCAGAGGGGACCACTGTGATCATCCAGTCTGGCCTCCTGTATGACACAGGCCACAAAACTTCCCTAATTGATTGTTGTTTCAAGTCCACTGGCTGGGATGGAACTAGGGCATATCTTTTAGAAAAACATCCACATTTCATTGAAACATTTCCAGTGAGGGAGAATCCACAACCACCCTTGGAAAATTGTTCCAGTAGATAAATACCCACACTGTTAAAAACTTGCACCTTATTTCTTGCACTAAGTTATATAGCTTCAACTTCTAGTCATTGGACCTTGTTATACTTCTGCTAGATTGAAGAGCCCTCTATTATTACATTTCTGTTCTGCCAATGGGATCTGTGATCATAGGCATGGGAACTAGAGGTCTGGTGGGTGCTCTAGAGGTCTAGGGGGTTCTGCAGCTTTGCTCCCGGCCCCATGACCGTCCCCAGCTGTGGTCCCAGCTTCGCCCCCCTTACCCCTGTCCGGGTCCCACCTCCCAGAGATACGGCCCTGCTCCCGGCCCCAGCTCTGGCAGGGGTGCAGCAGGGGTGAGAGGGCTGGCTTTCAGCACCCCAATATTAAAAATGTTCCAGCACCACTGTCTGTGATCAAGTCTACCCTGAACTTTCTCAGCACAGGTAGTACAAACCTGGAACAGACCCTGGGTATGTACTCTGCTTGCTAGCCCATTCTGAAGCCCACACTGTGCTGACTTCACTACAATTATTATCCACATGCCATCTGGATTCAAGCTAGTTTGGGTAGGCTAGACCATGCACAGCTTTTGCTGTGTAGACATACTCATAGTCTTTTCATCTCACCACAGTGTCATGATCTTTCTCCCACTGTCGCTGTCTCTCATCACACCCGTACACCGATGGTACATACACACATGTATGTGGCCTGTTCATCGCTTGGATTCTTCCCATTGTGCAAAGAGATCCCCAGAAGGAAAACAGTCTATTCCTCGGTGATTTAAGATGTTAAAAGCAGTAAATAAAAACGTGGTCATGAAATTACCAGAATGTTACAATGGCTAAATTGCTAGTGTGCAGAGAAGGCTGTCTATCGTGCTGCTCAATATTGTTCTATTGTTTCCTTATAGTCCCCCTTTCCCTGTCTGTATCCATCGGCTGTCTTTTATCTTATACTTAGATTATAAACCCCTTGGGACAGGGACGGTCTTTTTGTTCTGATTCTGTACAGCACCTAGCACAGTGGGGTCCTGATTGATGACTCAGACTACAAGGCACTGTGGAAATACAAAGAAGAAATAAAGTAGCACTGTGGTTATTGTTAGAGTGGGTCAGTACATGGGGGGAAATCCACAGGAATTTTCACTGACAATTTTTTCCATTTTTCAGTGAGATTTTCCTATCAGCGCTGCATTAACAGGATAATGATGGGGCACATATAAATAGTAAAGTGTCAATAGTTGGAATAGGAAGCACATAAAGCCAGGGCATCCCCGGTGCTTATCCTTTGAAAGAAATCAGTCTTTTTTTGCTCTGTGTCTCGTAACCAGCAGAATGGGGTCCTGGTCCATTTCAGGAGCTCCAAGGCACTACTGTAATACAAATACATACAACTAAAAGACCTTTTCCTTTTGAACTGGTGCCTTGTTAAAAAACATGGGTACATTCTTTCTCAGATATTTCAGCCACTGTGTCCCCAGTTATTATGAATTGTTGCTATAGTTCTTTACATCACAGTAACACTATGGGTATGTCTACACTGCTCACTAAGCCCAAACTCTGACTTGGGTTTGAGCCCAAGCCTTTGTTCCGTGCACACACAAATCAGCCTGACACAGGTTAGCAAGCCCTCAAGACCTGGCTGCTAGGACTCTGTTTGTAGGGTGGGTCAGAGGCCGACTCCCGGAGCAACTCGGGTCCAAACGCTGTCATTTTGCAGAGTGGACACAAGTCAAGTTTCAGACCTGAGTCAGAAGTTCTACGTAGTGCAGTGTGGATGTGTGAGCACCGCAGAGAGACTGGGGGCAGCAACTGTAAACCCAGGTTTACAATGCAGCGTGGATGCTCAAGATCCCACAGACCCAAGCTTAGTGTGCAGTATAGATTCATAGACTCTAAGGCCAGAAGGGACCATCATGATCATCTAGTCTGACCTCCTGCACCTTGCAAGCCACAGCACCTCCCCCACCCACTCCTGTACTAGACCCCTAACCTCTGGCGGAGTTATTGAAGTCTTCAAATCTTCATTTAAAGGCTTCACATTACAGAGAATCCACCATTTACACTAGTTTAAACCTGCAAGTGACCCGTGCCCCATGCTGCAAAGGAAGGTAAAAAATCTCCAGGGTCTCTAACAATCTGACCTGGGGGAAAATTCCTGCCCAGCTCCCAATATGGCGATCAGGTAGACCCTGAGTATGTGGGAAACACCCACCAGCCAGGGAATTCTTTATAGTAACTCAGAGCCCTCCCTATCTAGTGTCCCATCACCGGCCATTGGAGATATTTGCTGCTAGCGGTCACAGATGGGCGACATGCCATTGTAGGCAGTCCCAGCATTCCGTCCCCTCCATAAACGTATCAAGCTCAGTCTTGAAGCCAATTAAGTTTTTTGCCCCCACTGCTCCCCTTGGGAGACTGTCCCAGAACTTCCCTCCTCTCGTGGTTAGAAACCTTCGCCTAATTTCAAGCCTAGACTTGTTGATGGATAGTTTATATCCATTTGTTCTTGTGTCCACATCAGCATTTAACTTAAACATCTCCTTTCCCTCCCTGGTATTTATCCCTCTGATGTATTTCTAGAAAGCAATCATCTCCCCTCAGCCTTCTTTTGGTTAGGCTAAACAAGCAGAGCTATTTGAGTCTGCTCTCATAAGGTAGGTTTTCCATTCCTCGGATCATCCTAGTAGCCCTTCATAGAATCATAGAATATCAGGGTTGGAAGGGACCTCAGGAGGTCATCTAGTCCATCCCCCTGCTCAAAGCAGGACCAATTCCCAACTAAATCATCCCAGCCAGGGCTTTGTCAAGCCTGACCTTAAAAACCTCTAAGGAAGGAGATTCCACCACCTCCCTAGGTAACCCATTCCAGTGCTTCACCACCCTCCTGGTGAAATAGTGTTTCCTAATATCCAACCTGGACCTCCCCCACTGCAACTTGAGACCATTGCTCCTTGTTCTGTCATCTGCCACCACTGAGAACAGCCGAGCTCCATCCTCTTTGGAACCCCCCTTCAGGTAGTTGAAAGCAGCTATCAAGGGAGGTGGTGGAGTCTCCTTCCTTGGAGGTTTTTAAGGCCTGGCTTGACAAAGCCCTGGCTGAGATAATTTAGTTGGGAATTGGTCCTGCTTTGAGCAGGGGGTTGGACTAGATGACCTCTTGAGGTCCCTTCCAACCCTGATATTCTATGATTCTATGATTCTATGAAATCCCCCCTCATTCTTCTCTTCTGCAGACTAAACAATCCCAGTTCCCTCAGCCTCTCCTCATAAGTCATGTGCTCCAGCCCCTAATCATTTTTGTTGCCCTTGGCTGGACTCTTTCCAATTTTTTCACATCCTTCTTGTAGTGTGGGGCCCAAAAACTGGACACAGTACTCCAGTACTCCTTCTCTGCACCTGTTCCAGTTTGAATTCATCTTTCTCAAACACGGAAGAGCAGAAGGACAGGACCTTGCATTTGTAAATGAAAAGGGGGTGTGTGTGCTGGGCGTGTGGGTGTGGGTGCAGTGTGTGGGTGCTGGTGGGAGAGTGTGGGTGTGTGCTGGGTGTGTGGGTGTGGGTGCAGTGTGTGGGTGTGCGTGCTGGTGGGAGAGTGTGGGTGTGTGCTGGGTGTGTGGGTTTGGGTGCAGTGTGTGGCTGTGGGTGCTGGTGGGAGGGTGTGGGTGCTGAGGGGAGGGTCTGTGGGGGTGCTGGGGGAGGGAGGAGGAGTGCGCAGTGGGGGGGCAGGGGGCGCGCTGGGGGGGGGGGGGGATCAGCCTGTCAATCCCCGAGTGCCGCGGGGCCGGCCGGAGCATCCCCCGTGCAGCGGGAGGCGGGGGCCGGAGCATCCCTAGTGCAGCGGGCGGGAGCCGGAGCATCCCCCGTGCAGCCGGCGGGCGGGCGGGGGCCGGAGCATCCCCCGTGCAGCCGGCGGGCGGGGGCCGGAGCATCCCCCGTGCAGCCGGCAGGCGGGGGCCGGAGCATCCCCCGTGCAGCCGGCGGGCGGGGACCGGAGCATCCCCCGTGCAGCCGGCGGGCGGGGACCGGAGCATCCCCCGTGCAGCCGGCGGGCGGGGGCCGGAGCATCCCCCGTGCAGCCGGCGGGCGGGGACCGGAGCATCCCCCGTGCAGCCGGCGGGCGGGGACCGGAGCATCCCCCGTGCAGCCGGCGGGCGGGGGCCGGAGCATCCCCTGTGCAGCGGGAGGCGGGGGCCGGAGCATCCCCCGTGCAGCCGGCGGGCGGGGGCCGGAGCATCCCCCGTGCAGCCGGCGGGCGGGCGGGCGGTCCCCGGGGCGCGCAGCGGGGAGCTCAGGAAGTGCACTTGCTGCAGCCGTTTCCTGCTCTTTGTGTGTGACACCGAGACCGGCGGCGGCAGCGGCAGCGAGAGGAGGCGGCTCCCGAGCATCCCTCCCCGGCGGCCGGTGAGCGGGGCGCGGGGGGAGCCCCCAGCCGGGGGACGCGGGAGGAGGGCCCCGGGCTGGGACCGGGCAGCGCCCCGCGGGAGCCGGCTCTGCAGAGGGGCGATCCCCGGCCCGGAGCAGCGGGGCGCCCCGCTCTCCCCGGCCGCGGGGAAGGGACAAGGGCCGGCCCGGGGCAGGCTGCCCGCTCGCGGGGCTCCGGGCAGTCGCGGGGCTGCAGCCCCCTGCCACCGAGACCCCTCTGCGGCCAGCGGCGAGCCCTGCGCTGGGCTGTGCCGGGGATGCCCGGCAGCCCCTTGGCTGGGCGCGGGTGGGTTTATTTGTAATGCCACCGTCGGGGGGGATTTGGGTTCCCCCAGGCAAAGCCCAAGAGGCAGGTGCTGCCCTTCCCCTGGGGGAGAGACAGGGCCCAGCTCAGCCGTGCAGAAGCTATTGCAAGATGATGTATCCCAGAATGCTTCGGGTACCTGCAATATTCAGCGCCTCCCTGTTTATTCTAGTGCACACACTAGGCAGGAAAAAACCCTAATTCCCCCCCCCCCCCCCCCCTTTTCACTCGGCACGGAAAATGTGATGAGCTAGAATTAGTGGTTGGAAGGCAATGCTGCAATCTGGGGGAGCAAACGCCTCCTGACTCAAACCACAGCTGCTCCCCCAATTGCTCGTGGTTTAGTAAGAATGGCAGCTTCTAATTAGAGAATTTGAGCGGCGAGATGCTGCAGGGACACCGTGATTTGGGTGGATACGAATAATGGGAATGCTCCAGGGGAAATCGGATGGGAGGCACAGCGGCTAGCAGAGGTGAACGCACAAACAATAACTGGAACATCATGAAAAGTATTGCCCTGGTCATAGTGTTCCCTTGGCTCTGCTGAAAGAGAGCAGGCAGACCAGGTTGCAGTTTGAGTTGGGGGTGGAAATTATGGACATGAACTTTGTGGAATATGTGGTTTTGCGGACTATATTTTTGGTTCATCACTAAACCAGCCAGAGTTTGCAGACCTTTTCCCCCCCTCCTATCATTTAAACTCATGGTCACTTTTCAGCCACGAGACGTGCACCGGGTAACGTTTGAGTCGAACTTTCAAAGCCATGATGTTTGAGTGAGTTTGAAATAAGGGGAAACAAGTTAACTCCCACTCTGGTGCCAGTCGGGTCCTGAGTGAAAAGAAGTGAATGGCTTTTCCAGGAATGAACCGTGAGAGGCAAACTGAAACCTTTGTGCTTGCTTCTGTATATTTGCTGGGGTTTGGGGGCGGGAGGTGGCATCTAGAGATGAACATTTATACTTTGGCGAGGAAGAGGATGTTGCATAACTTGGCCCACCTAGCCATCCGTAGCTTTCAGCATGGGGGTTTGTAGCTGTGTTTTTTGGATCACAAGTATCTCACTTAATTGTGTCAGGCCACTAAACCACCTAAGCCTTCCTGCTCTACATAGGAAACTAAAAAAAACCCCATGCTCATGTTATAGATTATGAGGATTGCCAGATGTTAGTCACCTTGACAGATTCCTGGGGCCAAATTCTGCTGTCTGCTATACCAGTGTAAATCCAGAGTAATTCCTCAGAGAAAGGAATTTAGCCCTGGTGTGTACAGTTGATTTTTGTTAGCAAAGTCTATGTAATCAGGTGATGCCTTTCATTCTCAGACCAGGGTCCGTGAAACAAACATGACCACTGAGGAGCCCAAGGCGGAACAATATAATAATAATTAATTAATTAATAATTTATCAACTTGCATATCTCCAAGAAAAAGAGGAAGTTACTTTTTAAATGATTGACTAACAAACTATGACATTTCTTTGTCTACGTGTGACATTTAATTTCACAGGAAGTACTCCAACTATTTCTTGCCAGCTACTAGCAATCAAGATTATTCTTAGACTAAGGCCATGTCTACACCTACAGCGCTGCAGCTGTACCCATGCAACTGCGCCCCTGTAGGGAGTCTGGTGAAGACACCCAATGCCGATGGGAGAGAGCTCTCCTGTCGGCATAATAAAACCACCTCTGCGAACGGCAGAAGCCGTGTCAGTGGGAGAAGCTCTCCCACTGACAGTGCTGTGCGCATGAGTGCTTAAGTCAATGTAACTTATGTCGCTCAGGGGGGTGGTTTAGTCACACCCCGAGCAACATGAATTGTGCCGACAGAGGCTGTAGTGTTGACATAACCTGTGTAGGGGGGGAGGGATAGCTCAGTGGTTTGAGCATTAGCCTCCTAAACCCAGGGTTGTGAGTTCAATCCTTGAGGGGGGCCACTTAGGGATCTGGGGCAAAATCAGTATTTGGTTCTGCTAGTGAAGGTAGGGGGCTGGACTCAATGACCTTTCAGGGTCCCTTCCAGCTCTATGCGATAGGTATACCTCTACTTATTTATTTTAGCCTACTCCATATTAGCAACATCTCTTCTTCCCAAAATAGCACTCGACTGCCTTACTTTTGTGCCTCCTGCATAAATGTTTTGGTCAAATGAGTATCTCCATACCAACACCAGAGTATCTGAGCACTTCACAAACATGGATGAGGTATTCTCCTAAAGCCCTTGTAGAGGAGAGAAGCATTATCCCTATTTTACAGCTAGCAAACGGAGGTACAGAGAAATTAAGTGCCTTGCGCAGGGAGCCTTCAGCATTACTGGGAATCAAACGCAGGTCTTTTAAGTATCAGACAAGTGCCTTAACCACAAGTTCAACTTTCTTCCCCGCAGCTGTGCTTTTTCTCATAGATGGCCCATTTTGCCAGTCCTCTCTCTGCATGTTTCCCCATGACACTGCAGCCTAGTCTCCAGGGTATTACAGGCAGCAGGACTAAAGGTGTGACGCTCCAGCGTAGCCCTTGCTGTTTCTTTCCCTATCCCCTACCCTTACAGCTGTTTTGGCACCAGCACCAGTCTCATCTGCTGGATCAGGGCAAGCTGATTAGATCAGACAATATAACTCACTTCCTCCCTGTCTCTCCTCCACTGCAACTTCTGGGTAAACAAATAGCTGGTTCACTGTTGCTGGCTGGCAGGCAGCTTGTGGATATGATGCACCAGTTTTTTGGAATCCTACCCTAAGCTTGAGTGAGGGGTCCTTCTTCATTCCCCCAAAAGTTATACTGCTCTGAAGAATCAAGACTTGTCTGTAGATCATAGCCAGGAATGTAGCTAACAGAGACTCTGTGGTCTAAAGACATTGCATGGCAAATACTTCAAGCCTGTTTTAAGCTTTAGGCATAAAATAGAGGACCTACACTTGAATCCCAAGTTCAAATACCGTGTGGGTTGACTCATCCCTTTATCCTTCGGAGGAAGATCTATCCAGTTCCATGCAGTTAATTCTGTAGGGTTTTTTGATGAGAGCCTCATGTCTGAGATCATGTCTGCTCTGCATGGGCCTTGAAATTCCTAAAGTATGGCATCCTTTGAAAAGCTTTGCCCTGTTGTCCTTGGCCAGTGTTGTGCAAAGTGCTGGATGTCACTTGCTGGCTGCATTTTAGCTGGGCTGTGTTTATGTGAATAGATTTATTATTACTATAGAGTATACAGGCCCTAGTTCCTTTGTGTTAGGCATTCCACGGCATTATAACCAAGAGACAGGCCCTGCCCCCAAGAGCTTGCAATAGTAGTAGATGAGAGGCAGCAGGTTTATAAAGCAGTTAGACGTGGAGAGCACAAAGTTGTAGTGAGCTGCTACTGATCAGCATGAGAAGCAGCAATCACAACACACCAGCTGCTTATCCATTGTTCAGAGGGTTGTTGTTGTTTTTTGTAGGTATCATGGCAGAGGAGGGTGTTAAGGAGGACAATGTGGTGATTTAGTGGAATTTGGTGAGGAGTTCCTCCCATGCATTAGGGGCAGCATCGGAGAAAGCATGGAGGTGCTTGTTGGCGAATTTGAGAAATGGGTGATCGAGATATAAATTGCTTTGAGGATTCTTTGGGATGAAAGGTGCAATTAAATGAAAAAAAAAAAACCCTCTTAATAGCCTGGGTTGGATACTGTAATGCTAATGTTTGGCTGCCACTCAAAAGTTATTGAATCAGCTGTGAGGTTTGTAGGTGTGATGCCATTTGGTAAAGTTGCCTCTCTTGTCTGTGTGTGGGTGTGGGGAAGAGAATCATCACATGATAAATACCCAGAAAGATAGTTGTAAGTGATTGTTTCTTGCTCCCTGGCATTTGAGTCTGAGACAGACATGGAAGGATATATTTCCTGTCTGAAAGATAAAGATCCACCTTGCGTGCATATATTAATGAAGCGCAAAAGCCCCATGTTCACGGGTGATGTAATCTACCCCGGGTGTGTGTGCTGTTGTGCTTTCATTTGACTGCATTTCTGTTGCAAGGATGATCTCTCAGGCATGACAACACAGGAAGCACCTCAGTGAACCACAAATAGAGCTCAAACCGTTTTTACACTGCTCAATCACCTCTTTTGAACGCTGAATGTAAGAGACCCTGCCCAGGAGGTACAGATGGCTGCTGCTGGTTAATGCTCGACGTTGGCTTTTCGATCACTGACCCAGTGACCCCACCGCCATATTCTTGGAAGAAGACACCCTCTCCTTAGTCTGATCTGGTCGCTAGACTACAGTGGCATTAACTGGCCGAAGATGGCACCAGATGAATTCACCTCTCCAGCCTCAGCATTACTGTTCAAAAACCTTGCCTTGAAAAGACAAGGAGGGAAATTTTGCATTGCATCATGGTCACTGCCTAATTTTCTCTCAAATGTATAGTCTCTCCTTAGGGCTTGGGTATTTGCATGTAAAATTCCACAGATTAGAAGAAAATATTGCATGGATTACAGCATCTTCATCTTCAGAACAGCCATGGCAGGTTCCCCAGAGTACAGTACCATAAAGGGGAAGAAAGAAAAACCCCTCCCTGAAATAAAATGGTTAATAAAGAGGCGTTCCTGGCTTTTCAGGGCTATATATGAATCTACAATAGTAAAACAAAGACAATTCAGCAGAAGAGAAGCATCAATCCTAACCCCTAAATCTCATCAAGCAAGAATTTTTCCCCTGGATGCAAGGATCGGTCCCTTGAGTATCCATCCTGAAGACTTTTCAGCTTCTCATTATTGCTATTATTATGCATATTCCAGTAGCACCTAGGGCGGGGTGGGCAAACTTTTTGGCCCAAGGGCCACATCTGGGTATGGAAATTGTATGACGGGCCATGAATGCTCACAAAATTGGGGGCTGGGGTGCGGGAGGGTTGAGGGCTCCAGCTGAGGGTGCGGGCTCTGGGGTGGGGCCAGAAATGAGTTCAGGGTGTGGGAGGGGGATCAGGGCTGGGGCAGGGGGTTGGGGCTCTGGAGGGGAGGAGGGGTGCAGGCGCCGAGTGGCGCTTACCTCAAGCAGCTCCTGGAAGCAGCGGCATGTCCCGTCTCCAGCTCCTATGCGGAGGCGCGGCCAGGCGGCTCTGCGCGCTGCCCCATCCGCAGGTGCCACCACTGCAGCTCCCATTGGCTGTGGTTGCCGGCCTGCAGGGGCGGTGCTTGGGGCGGCGGCAGTGTGCCCCGACACGTAGGAGCTGCAGGGGGGACACGCTGCTGCTTCTAGGAACTGTGCGGAGCCACGGCATGCATGGAGTGGGGCAACCCCTGGACCCTGCTCCCTGGAAGGAGCTCAAGGGCCAGATTAAAATGTCTGAAGGGCCGGATGTGGCCCCTGGGCTGTAGTTGGCCTGCCCTTGACCTGGAGACACCACTCCTCATCCAAGATCAGGGCTGCATCATGCTACAGACACACAGTGAGAGATGGTCCCTGCCCCACAGAATTTATAATCTAAACAGGCAAGACAGACAAAAAGTGGAAGGAGAAAGAGCGGCACAGAGCAGAGACATGCTGTGCCAAGGTCACCCAGCAGGTCAGTGGCAGAGTTGGGGTTAGAATCCAGATCTCCCGACACCCAGTGCACCACCCCCTCCACGAGACCCTGCTGCTGCCTTCCAAACAGACAGCGCTGCAAATTCTTTTGTTCTTGTGCAGATGTGTGTACAGCTGCAATGGCACTCAGGAACGGGACTGTCCGATTTTACTTTTCTTTCTGAGGATACCTCTTTGTTGTGCTTTGTTGTGCCTAGGGAACATTTAAATTAGCACTTGGACGCCGAGTCTCCGGTGCCATGCAAGAGCTTAATTAAATCCTTCTTAATTAAATCCAGAAGGCCACTACGTCGTCCTCCTTTAAATCCATCTATGCCGTGACGCCTACCAAACACTTGACAACAGCTAGACCGCGGATGGGCTGTGACCACTGCTTGTTACACTAATCTTAACCGGCTCACTGTTACCATGCGCTCTCCTCATCCATTTGTTGTTTCTTCCTGCTGCCTCTTTTCCTATGTGTAGCCTACAAGGTCTCTGGGGCAGGGACTGTCTTTGCATTACGTGCATGTACAGTGCCAGACACAATGGGGCCTTGAACCTTTATTGGGGGCTGCAGGTGTTACTGCCGTACAAATAATAATTTCATCTTTCCAGCTGCTCCGTTTGTCGTAAGTAACCAGGTCATCACGGCAACATTTTCAGTTGTTGGTAAACTCCCAGCAAGTGGCACATACAATGACACATCTTTGTATTTTCTGTCTTAATCAGGCCATTTCAGAGTTCATGGTTTCGCTCAAAAACTTCAATAAAGCTGTTTGATTAAATGCAGAGAAATGTCCCAAGGAAACTTGAATGGATTTGAGAAGTTTCACAGTGTGTTATCACTGAACAATTAATGGAAAGGAATATAGGAATTGGGTAATTAACTGTTGGAACCATTTACCAAGGGACTTTGCTTGAAGTTTTTAAGTCAGAATTGGAAGTCTTTCTCAAGAACATGTTAAAGCTCGGCCAGGACTTATTTGCCTTGATGCAGGAATTACTGGGTGAAAGTCAATCACGTGTGTTATGCAGGAGTCATGAATGGTCTTTTCTGGCTTTAAAATCTATGACTCTATAAAGTACCAGACTGGATCAGATCCCCGGTCCATCTAGTCCAGTATTTCATCCCTGACCCTGGTCAGCACCAGATGCTCCAGAAGAAGGGGTGAGAACCCCACAGTTGGCCGATGTGGGGTAATTTATCCCCCAGAGAAGGTCTCATCCGAACACCGAATAGTTAGAATTTGCCTTATAGCTTGAGAAATAACAAGACTACAATAAAGCTGGGATACAGGGCTATATCCAATGGTATAAAATGGTCTGCTCCTTTCTTTGTCCTACCCACGTCCCCAATCCTGCAACTACTTATGGACGTGAGAAGCAGAGGTGGGTACAGAGCTGGGTTTGGGAACCTGGAAAAGGAGCTGCTGAAGGCAATGGAGAATGAGGTTTGGAAAGAGACTGGGGGGGAGCAGACTGGAGAAAAGCACTGCTACTGAGGCCTTGGCTACACTCGGGACTTCATAGCGCTGCCGCGGCGGCGCTGTGAAACGCGAGTGTAGTCGCGCCGCCAGCACTGCGAGAGAGCTTTCCCAGTGCTGTGTGTACTCCACCTCTCCGAGGGGAGTAGCTCGCAGCGCTGGGAGCGAGCGTGCAGCGCTGCAGGCTCTCATTACATTGGCACTTTACAGCGCTGTACTCGCTGCGCTCAGGGGGGTGTTTTTTCACACCCCTGAGCGCAGCAAGTTGCAGCGCCAGTGTAGCCAAGGCCTGAGAAAGGTTCATAGCTTCCTAGATTCCAAGGCCAGAAGGGACCATTGTGATCATCTAGTCTGACCTCCTGTATAGCACGAGCCACAGAACTGCCCCACAATAATGGCTAGAGCCGAGCTTTCCGAAAAACATCCAGACCTGATTTAAAAACGGTCAGTGATGGAGAATCCACCTTGATCCTTGGTAAATTGCTCCAATGATTAAGTATTCTCACTACTAAAAATTGATGCCTTATTTCCAGTCTGAATTTGTCTAGCTCCAGCTTCCAGCCGTTGGAGTGTGTTATTCCTTTCTCTGCTAAATGGAAGAGCCCATTATTAAATATGTGTTCCCTATGTAATCAAGACACTCCTTAACGTTCCCCCTTTGTTAAGCTAAATAGATTGAGCTCCTTGAGTCTATCACCATAAGGCAGGTTCTCCAATCTTTTAATCATTCTCGTGGCTCTTCTCTGAACCTTCTCTGATTTATCAACATCCTTCTTGAATTGTGGGCACCAGAACTGGAGACAGGATTCCAGCAGCGGTCACACCGGTGCCAAATAGAGAGGTAAAATAACCTCTCTACTCCTACCCGAGATTCCCGTTTATGCATCCCAGGATCACATTAGCTCTTTTGACCACAGAGTCACACCGGGAACTCATGTTCCACCCCAAATCTTTTTCAGAGTCCCTGCTTCCCAGCATATAGTCCCCCATCCTGCAAATATGGCCTACCCCCCCTTGATCATAGAATCATAGAATATCAGAGTTGGAAGAGACCTTAGGAGGTCATCTAGTCCAACCCCCTGCTCAAAGCAGGACCAATCCCCAACTAAATCATCCCAGCCAGGGCTTTTTCAAGCCTGCCCTTAAAAACCTCTAAGGATGGAGATTCCACCACCTCCCTAGGTAACCCATTCCAGTGCTTCACCACCCTCCTAGTGAAAAAGTTTTTCCTAATATCCAACCTAAACCTCCCCCACTGCAACTTGAGACCATTACTCCTTGTTCTGTCATCTGACACCACTGAGAACAGTCTCGATCCATCCTCTTTGGAACCCCCTTTCAGGTAGTTGAAAGCAGCTATCAAATCCCCCCTCACTCTTCTCTTCTGCAGACTAAACAATCCCAGTTCCCTCAGCCTCTCCTCATAAGTCATGTGCTCCAGACCCCTAATCATTTTTGTTGATCAGCAGGTGCAGTGCCCATTAGTACAGTCTGGGGTAAAGAGGAAGCAGTTTCTGACTGCAGCATATCAGGGTGGGAAGAGGGTTTTCACTGTTGCTGTGCTTTGCAACGGTAATTTTAGCAGAGGGGGCTGGAGGACGAAAGAGAAAGTAGAGTCAGTCAGTAGGGTGGGATAGTTTTGTTCTCAGCGGATGGCTTGCTCTACACGGCTTCACTTTGAAAGCATCGGGCCTGATTCTCCGCTGCCTTGCACTTTGTGTCGTCACTCATGCCGGTGCAAAGTGGGTGCAAAATGCTACCAGACAGAATGGTAGCGCTCTACCCCTTTTCTGCATTCCGTTTGCACAGGCAGTATTGAAGACACAAGGTACAGGGCAATGGAGCATCAGGACCAGTATTTCAGTGACACCAGGATGTCTGAGCACTGTACACACACCACACAGACCACTCAGCTGTATTCCTCTGCGTGTGAGGTGTTAATATCATGTTTTATACAGAAATGTTCTTTTGTCCTTCTCAGATCTGAGATGTAAGTCCTCCTACTTCACCCTTAGTGCTGAAATCTAAAGGGAAATTTCAGTTCTGAAAGGAGAACTGTAGAGGAAAGATTGAAAATTGAGATTCATTTCTGGATTCCCCACTAGCCAGGCTGTGGAGGGGCAGGAGGGTAATTTGGCAGAAAATTCAGCTCCCGATGAGACATTTAAAAAGTATTGTTTCCCTTTGTGAAATCACCTTCGTAGTTTATGGATGGCTGATGCAGGGGTTGCAATGAGTCTTCTGATTTTTGCCTTTTCACATTTGGAGGGGTCTTCAGTGAACCAGAAAACACCAAAAGGGAGACGATACTACCTCACCAAGGCTCTCCAAGAATCATGTGTCTGACGAAGTGGGTATTCACCCACGAAAGCTTATGCTCCAACACATCTGTTAGTCTTAAAGGTGCCACAGGACTCTCTGTTGCTTTTTACAAGAATCATAAGAATCGTAAGAGGGAAAAAACATTTTTAAAGGGTTGCAACTTATTTCTTTGCTGCATTCCACCCAAGCGCATAACTTGATTTTCACTTTGGCTTCCTCTGAGATTCATTTGAAACATCCAAGTTTCAATCTTTATTCAGTGTGCCTGTCCTTCAGTTTGGTGGTTCTCATTTTACAGAGCTGTTCTAAAAATACCTCTTTGCTTTTTGGAGGTATGCTTCCACCTGACTCAGTTACAATGTGTGCTTTCCGGTATGTTGCTGTATCAAACTGTTTTGCACAGAAGAATTAAAATGGCAAAGGATTTCAGTAAGCATGGGATTGTCTTCTCCTTCATTCCTACTACATGCACTGAAGCTTAAAAGAGAGGCAGAAAATATGGTAGTTTAAATTTGATGTATGCGTCTCTTCCCTTAGCATGTGTGTTAACCCCACAAGTGTCAGTGAGCGCTCTGGGTATGTACTGAGAGGAGAATTAAACATCTCATGCAGACTATTTATGGGGGAAAAACGGTGTCTTGCAAGTTTGAGGTTGACCAGTGCCAGCTCAGCTAGTTGGGTTTTGTTTGACAGGCTCAGACATTTTAGAACCTGGAAGCTAGCTGAATAAATAAAAGAGATAGGCCCTGGTTCTCAGTGAGTTCCTCCCTGTGCTGAGCACAGGAAGAGAGGGGGCTGTGCAAAGATGACTCTTGTTATGTTGATGGTTTGCAATGAGAAGTTAGAGTGTTTTATGTTTTTATCTTTTCTGGCCAGTTGCAATGTAACATGACTTTGTTTCTTAAAATCCAGAACCTTAAACACACAAGAACTAAAAACACAGAGAGAGAAAGCAGGTTGCTCCCTCAAGTAGAGAGGCACAACTCACCCCACCTTGCGTTAAGGCTGGCTTTTTGCAGACTGACTGCCGTAGACAAAGATTGCCTGCTTCCTACACAATTTGTAGCCTGCAAGCAGGACCAGGAATCCTTTTAGGATTTAAAGTGACAGTTTGTAATTTTTACAGTTTGCAATACACCCCAAATTTAAGCCACCGTTAAGCTTCCCATATTCTGCAGCTCTATGGGCAGAAACACAATGATGCCTTGTGGATCCCAAAGGATAAGCAATAAAAACACAGCAGAGGCTTAAATATTTGTGGGAAAGCCAGCTCTCAAGGCCTCATCATCTGCCTACACCAGTCTTTGGCACAATCAACAAAAAAAGATGAAACATGCAGTCTCATTCAGGACTCAGCCAAAAGCCCATTGAATTAAATGACAAGTCTTCTGCTGACTTCAGTGGGTTTTGGATCAGGGCCTCAGTGCAGCAGTACATAACTAAATCGAAATAATTAGCCCGAGGGTCGGAAGTGGTGTGCCGAGTCTTCATTTATTCACTCTAATTTAAGGTTGCGCGTGCCAGTAATACCTTTTAATGTTTTTAGAAAGTCTGTTTCTATAAATCTATAATATAGAACTAAACTATTGTTGTATGTAAAGTAAATAAGGTTTTTAAAATGTTTAAGAAGCTTCATTTAAAATTAAATTAAAATGCAGAGCCCCCCGGACCGGTGGCCAGGACCCGGGCAGTGTGAGTGACATTGAAAATCAGCTCACGTGCCATAGGTTGCCTACCCCGAATTAGCCGCTAGATAGCTTCAGATCAGGCTCTGGGTTATCAGTCCAGGCTCTCAGATCGGCTTATGCTTGTTGTACTTGGCGGGCACTAACCAGAGAAGAGATACAGGTGCACAGGATTCAGGGAAACCTTCAGAGACAATCTAGCTATGGGGCTCCCATGGGCTTTAAGAGGAGTTAAAGCCCCATGCACCACTTGGCAGATAATGAACGCTTTCCCATTTTGCACCGCTTTTTTTCAAAGATACAAGGGTGATAGAAACCCTTTTTATCCACTTTGAACATTCAAGGGGATGAATCGGGTTTGTGGGGATTTGACCCCATGGTTCCAAGGTCTGATGATATTTTAAAACCTGAGGCATAGCACCCTAAGGGCTTGTCTGCATTAGGGATTTTTGCACCATTGTCGCTAGGCTGGTGTGGATACGTTGCACTGGTGTAAAATGGGGCTTACACCAGTTTGATACCAGACTAAACAAGAGCAAGAGCAAGCCCCAGTTCACACCAGTGCAGTGCATTTACACTCAGGGTTTTGACCCGATGCAAAAATCTCTAATGGAGATAAGTTCTAAGCCATCGTCTCTGGCAATCTCTTTTCATTTAAATACTGGAAACATTTTGATACCTGTTAGCTTGCTGTTTGGACAGGGCACCTGAGATGATGCTTGAAATGCAAGCCAGACGAGGAATGGGTTTGTTCTGCTGGGTCATTTCCCTTCACTCCCTTTCTATGAATTTTTAGCTACTGTTTCCTAACATCACCTGAAAATCCAGAGCCATGACCACTCACGTCACGCTGGAAGATGCCTTGTCCAATGTGGACCTGCTGGAGGAGCTACCGCTGCCAGACCAGCAGCCATGCATCGAGCCACCTCCCTCTTCCATCATGTACCAGGTACGTACCAGCTCCTAGATTTTGGCTGGGGGAGGCGAGCTTTAGAATGGTAACTCCTAATAGGTGTGCATGGTTGTTTGCAGACCGGTCAAAAGGATCTTCTAGTATGAGTAAGGGATGAGGACCAAAGTATGGGAGAAAATACGGGACAGAGGAAAGTTATTGCAATAGTAAAAGATCACAAGATGTGCTTTGCTGTGTACAGGTCCTGTTGGTTCCTCTTTCTATGTAGTGCATATATCTTATCATATAGACACCAGGTAATATATAGTATGTGGATATTTACTCCCCCCACCACCACACTCCTGCCTCCTCGATTGGCTTGCTCCCCATGTTAATGTGTAACTATGTGTGCAGTGATTGCCTTGTCATGCATGGAGGATTGCAAAATTTGTTTCACTAGGTCAGATCGAACACTCGTGCTATAGCATTAGCATCTAGTACGAGTTTTCAGCTCCACAGGCACTTGTGGGTCAAATTCCAGCCCTCCCGAGGCAACCCTGCCATTGTTTTTAATTTGTCTACTTCTCCAGTATTTTCACTCCCTCCTGGCCAGCTTCCTGTGAGCACGCTGGAGGGGAGAGCGAAGTCGGTCCAAGGCAACCCCATTTCAGGGAGCCCACACAGGCATGAATAAGGTTGAGTCTAAAATACCTGGGCTAACCTGAGTCTGGAAAACCTGGTCAAGCCTGTTTCCATATCATGATTAACCCCAGGCATTGGTTGCTAGCCTTCACCACTGCCCTCCACCCCGCCACTCCAGTCCTCAGACTGGCTCTCCCAGCTACATTATCCCAGAAATGAATGTGCTGTGTAGATATCTAGTCTCACAACAGTTATGCTACAGATGCCCTTGTATGGGGAACAGGGCCGGCTCCAGGCACCAGCCGAGCAAGCTGGTGCTTGGGGCTGCAGCTTGTAGGAGGCGGCATTCCGCCCAATCCTAGGGCGGCACGGACGCTTTTTTTTCTTTTTCTCTCTTTGTTGTTGTTCCACTCCGGCTGCCGTGTAGGGGGCGGCGGTGCGGAGGATGGGAGCGCCCTGCAGCAAGCCCGGCAGGGCAGTCCGCGTCCTTCTCTCCCAGCTGACCGGAGCGGCGCGGAGCCCTCCCGGCAAGCGGCAGGTGGCAGGCGGCGCGGCGGGAGGGGCTGCGTGGCAGCGCCCCGCTGAAGCCCTGGCTGCCCCCCTTCTTTCTCTCTTCCCCCCCTCCCTCCGGTAGCCGGGGCACATCTGCAGGGTAGGGAGTCCCCCTGCACCCCGTCTCCGGCCGCTTGGGGTGGCCAAAAAGCCAGAGCCGGCCCTGATGGGGAACTCAGCTATTTATTATTTGTGATGTGCTTTGAGGTCCTCAGTGGAGCCCATTATTCTCGCTGACAGCAGGGTCAGCCTTTAAGTAAGGAGTTCTCCCAGCAGGTGTTCGTGGCTGCGGTAGCTGCCACCTCATATTACTAGGTTCTTGTTATGCAACTCGCCGTCCCAGAGTATCTCCTCGCAGCAAGACCTGGCATCGCAGCACTTCCACCTCAGTTTCCCCACGATGATCTTCAGCCTGCTCCCGCCATAGCCTCCAGCCCACTTCTGGGGTAGCACAGTCCCTGAGTGGAAGCCCCCTGGTTACAGGCAGGCTCCCAGTGGCAACAGCCTGTCTGACTGACTAGCCTCCATCATCCAGGTCAGGTCTACCCTCCTTCCACGGGCTCTTAGCAGGTCACAGCCCTCAGCCAGGTCCTAGCCGGAGTCCAGCTTCTTGCCTCACATCAGAGCAGCTTGTCCACCCTCCGCCCCCAGTCAGCGCTCTGCTGCTGGGCTTTTCTCCTCCTTCACGCCTCCTGCTCTCCCCTCCCCAGACAGCCCTCCACTGCTGGGGTCTCCGGGGGTTTTTTAAGTCCCACACCCAGCACAGGTGTAGTGGGGTGGGGCTGACTGAACAGGGCAGACTGGCCCCAGGCCTCTGGTCTCTTAAAGGGGCAGGCTGCCCTCTGACAGCTCTAGATTGGTTTTGGCCCCAATCTATTGCCATTCATCAGTGGGAGCAGGCTGGAGCCCTGTGTCAGTTAGTCTGAGCAGCACCAAGGGCCTTAAAGCCAGAAGCCAGTGCCCTTCATTTCTTCTTCTCTCAGCGCATCTACGTACAAGAGCAACCACTAGGACTTGGCTGTTAGTTTTCAGCTCTGGTGCCTCAGACACATTCTCACCTTCGGGGCTGCATGACTTGTAAATGTGTATATTTTCCTGCCCTTTATCACCGTTTATTCTTGGTAACCCCTGCTAACAAAGCGTGGCTCTCTGTCCCCCTCCAGAGGCTGGAGCATGAATAGCGGTTAATGAGCCTGCATCAGCCTCTGACGGAATGGACCTGACTATGAGCTCCAGAATGAGCGCTAGAGACTTGTTCTTTTAGACCCAAGAGTGCGGGGATCAATCCATGCAGATGACCCGACCGGGGGAGTCATTACATGTTTTTATGGGATCTTCCTTCTTAATGAATTATTGAAGCTCTTTTGGCCATCTGGAGCAGCTGAACCATAACAAATATCCAACAGTGCTTTAACCCTGGCCCATTTGTTGTGTCTGCAGGCTAATTTCGACACAAACTTCGAAGACAGAAATGCCTTTGTGACCGGCATTGCCAGGTACATCGAACAGGCTACAGTGCACTCTAGCATGGTGAGTCTCCAAGCCCACCCAGGACCCTTGAATGCCTCGCCCCTTCCAGGGTCTGCGCCACCACGTCTTCCTGGCTGTTTTTAGCTTAATTGAAGCGAGTGTGGGTATGCCTGCCCACGCTGCAGTCGCCCCTCCGATTGCAGGGTAGACATACCCTCGGTCCCGTGGTGCTGGTCCATACTTCTTTCTAGCGGGCGTTCCACAGCCGAGCGTTTCTGTATGTTTCAGAATGAAATGCTGGAGGAAGGACATGAGTACGCAGTGATGCTTTACACTTGGAGGAGCTGCTCTCGGGCCATACCCCAGGTAAGAGGTAGCACTGGATCGCTTCCAGGAGGGACATGCTACAGCAGCCAGCTGGCTGTCACTTACAAATGCCTCCATCTGTGCTGGGGAAATCAACCAGGAGAGAAGACTCTTATTGGGGTATGGTGAGACGCTGGAACGAGACTACACTGACCCCCCAGCCCAACCATCCCACTGCTGGGGAGGAGCGGGGCATGGGCTGCAGTACCAACAGCACTAGATAGGTGCTTTAGTAGCCACAGAGCTCTGGGGTACATGCTTTGAGTACTTGTGCTGTGCCCAGGGCAAGACCCATCCCTGTGTGTTATGAGGAGTGTGGGAGCACCTGCTGTCCTTAAAGCTGTGTTGTAGCTTCCATTCTAACCCCTCTTCTTCGGATGCTCCTGACTTTCTCACATTCCTTCGGAGCGGGAAATTGTTTCAGCTCAAAGTTTATTTGCTTTTGAGAAGTTAGGCCCAGATCCTCAAAGGTGCCTAACTCCCATTGATTTCAATGGGAATTAGGTGCCTAAATACCTTTAGGATCTGGGCTTTAGAGTGAAATCAACGAAGCAGTATTTGGAACACACTTTCCCCCTCTTTCTATTCCATGGGTTACATTGGGATGATTTCAAACTTGACTTGTTTGGGGGCTTCCACTGTGATTTAAACATCACTTTAAGTTTGAAAAAAATCTCTTCATTATCTTTAGTGTTAAACTTGTTACAAGCCTGTTGCTGGATTCTGCCCATCTTGAACTTGAGACCAGTGCAAACTGCAGTGAAATTCCACATTTGGGAAGGGGGGGATTTTTTTAGGCATTTGTGTTGAGTGGCAGCTAATGGAAGCTGCTCAGAGGCAGTGGCTCTGCAGTGTTGGATAGGTAGCAATGCAGGCGGAGATGCAAGAGAAATGCAACGTATCCCACGGTTCCACCGTTTAACACACACACGTCACTGCTGTATGTGTAGATCTGTAGGATATAGATATTGTGCACATATACAAAGAAGATCTGGTTCAGAGTTCAACCTTGCCAAAGGCTGGATGAACACACATTTTTTGGCTGCGGGTATATTTAAGTATTGATCCAGCCATAATTTTTGACACCTTTTCTAGCCAAATTGGGATATTTTTCTAGCCTCACGAGCTACAACAAAACCCTAAATGTGGAAGGGCCCAATCCTGCAAACACTCACACACCAGTTTGCTCGTCTGTGGTCCTCTTGAGTGATTGAGTAGGAGTAGGTTCAGGAGCTGTATGCTGTAATGTGAGCCCACGTTACATCACTGTGGTAGGTGCTCTTAGCAGGGCAGATACAACATGCTTTTATTAGCCACTGTGACACTTGGGTTTCTCAGTAGTGCGATACAGCCAGAAACATATGTCCACATGGCTGACAAGGCGATTATGCCTCTGGGGCACCCCAGCAAAGGCCAAAATGCAGTTCCCCTGGGGCTGTCCTTTATGGATGGTTTCATGAGTCACAGCCTCCTGGGGCTTTTCAGAGACTGAATAGTTGCTTATTCCCAATGATTTTCTGTTGCTGTGCGATAATTGCCTCTTTCGATCACTGAAACATGCTGCAGACAGAGTTTGAATGGACGGCGAGAGAGAGAGAGAGATTGCCAGGGCATGGGGAGAGGGGATTGAATGCCACAGAAGATTTGTTTTTTTGGTGGATTAAAATCTTTACCCTCCGGGTGCTGTTACCCTGCCTATCTGAGTCGCATGCTGCGCTGCCTCTGCGCTGCCTCAATGCAACTCTTACATGGATCCATGAGGGCAAAGGTGCTTTTATGGCCAGATGCTTTATAGCCGATTCAGCCCCAAACACACGATTGTATCGGCCCACTCGGGGCTGTCAGAGCTGTGAGAACTGCTGGAGCAGAGTGCACGCTGGCCATGCCCTCGACGTGCCCCTTACGCTAGGGAGGCTGTGCGTGGGTGGCATGGAGCTGGCCATTTGGGGATTTGCTTATACAGGGATGCTGTTAAGGCAGCTTTCCTGTGGTGCAACTTCATTGGACTAGGGGTGGAGGATCTTACATCATAGTGCCCACACAAAAGAAAGTGGAGGTAACGTTGAGAGATGAATTCAGAGAAGCATGAAATTTGGCAATGTCGGATTTGACTCAGGGTGTATAACTCTTACCAGAGTGTCCATTAAAGAGACAGAGTTTGGAATTGAAGCAGGTGAAATTCGGATAAGCCTCTCCCCGTATCCAGCTTTCCATGACCTGGATGAAGGTGACCTATCAAGATATTTTTAACTTGAAAATAAAATAAAATAATAATAATAAAGTCCCCACAACACTTTGTAGTAGAGTCACAACACATTCAAAAAACCCATGACTTGCTAGTGACTATAACAGGTCTGTTCCAGAGCTGCAAGAACATTAAAACCTCGAATGTACTTTGAGTTTTGTGACTTTGCAATGTGAGGCACCAGTGCAACTTTACGGCACGATGACCTTCCATCTTCATGTGATGACATCAAGCCAGGATTTACGTCCTGTATGATAGCCAGGCAAAAAATGTATCAGAAGACTTTGCTTCTCAGAGCAATGCTGCAGGCTACCATCCTTGTTTATAATATCGGAAAGGAATCCCAGGTCTGAGAATTGCTTCCTTAACAACAAACTTTGTCTTCAACTCGACTGTCGTCCTTAACCCAGGCTGGGCTTCACCTTGTCATGTTGACCTTGAAATCAGCAGAGGATGGGGGCCGGTGAAAACCAGAGATGTTGTTAGGAATGCTAATGATGATCATTTGTTGCTGTTGTTCAGGTGAAATGTAACGAACAGCCGAACCGGGTGGAAATTTATGAGAAGACTGTGGAAGTTCTGGAGCCAGAGGTCACCAAGCTGATGAAGTTCATGTATTTCCAGGTAAGTGGTGAAGGAGGGATGCAGGAGCTCTGTTCCCAGTTCAGTATTTGTGGCTCTCTGATCTCATTTCCCTGCCAATCCAGCCTGGAGGACACCTTCCCAACTCCTCTTGGTAGAACTGAGATGCCCTTTAGCTTTGTACCTGCCAGTAGGCACGTGGGATACCTCACAGCAGAATCTCTAAGGCACACAACCCTTGCCTAGCCTCAGATTTAATTATAAACTCAAAATTCAGGCCCAGATCATAAACCTTTGGGCAAAGCTGGGCCCGGAAGCTTATGAAGGTCCAAATGGCTTCAGCCCTGCTGTAGGTATTTGCTCTGCAATGTATTTCTATAAGGCAGCCACCCCACCGGTATTTAGAGACAATAACTAATGCTTCTATTGCTCTGCAAAAGGAAATGAAGGGTTAGGAGGGAACCGTCACCCGCCAGAGCCTGAACTGTGGGTGTTGAGGAAGACACAAAGGCACTTACACCACCATGTTTTTGTTGGCATTTCTGCAGCAGGGGGAGATATTTGAGTTCAGTGCTACTTGTGGTAGAAGATAACAAGCATGAGGTTGCCAGACCACCTGCCTCTTTTATTTTTGCTCAGATTAATATTTTTTGTCAGCCCCTTCCACAGCTCCCCATATTCAATGTGCTTTGATGTGACAGTGTTTTTGGAGCAGTTTCCCCTTCTGTCTGGATGCAAAGCCGGGCACAGCCCATTCCACCCATTTGCAAGAGGACATGCCCCCAGATAATGAAAGTCTTCTGAGGCTCCTTTGCACTTACCACTGTAACTGTCCAACGTCACTAAGGGCACAGAGACTTAAATTTAGCAGCGCTCAGACTTGAGGCATCCCAAAGCACTTAACAAAATAACATGGTAGGTTCTGGCAGAGCGTGTAGACTGACAGCTGGGCTGTGCTCCAGGAGCCCACACAGAACCTGGGGCCAGGTTTCTCCCTTGCTCTTTTTCAGTGCCATGAGATCTTTAACATCCACCTGAAAAGCTGCGCAGAAGGACTCTTGGCGTAACACCTTATTTTATCTGACAGAGCTCCCCAGACTATGTGACATTGTCAGCCCAAGGCCCCATACAGGGTTTGAACCCGCATTCCTCTGGCCAGCAGTGAGAGTACTTTCAAATGAGCTGGGATATTTGTAACAAAGCCTCTTCATCTGTCATCAGTGGGGTTTGAACGTGGAACCTTGAGCCCTGTAACAGAGCACACGCCCTGCTGGCGCTCATCCTGGTGGTTGGGTCTGGGGATTAGCTCTCGCGTCATCTGGCACCCGTTTCTGTCAGTGACTCAGCCCTCCAGCCAGGTCACTATTTAGTCCGTCAGGGGTGTCAAAATCCCAGTGGACAAGCTGTCCATATGCCGTGGGAGGAAGTCTTCCGGTTCACGTCCAGGTCCAGGGGAACTCGGGCCCATCCAGTGTTCTGAGTTCAAATCCAGGGACCCTATACTCCGTAATGACAGTCTGCTCAGTCTCAGACCCAGTTCCTGTTTCCCTGGGCTCCTTCCTACCTCACGTCTCTAGCTCCCGGCCCATCTCTGGGTTTACCAGCCCGAGCGTCCTCCACTCGCAGTGGCTGCACCCCCCGGCTTCTTGCTAGCCTCTGTAGTGCAGGGCAGGAGCCCAGGGCTCGCTCTTCCCCTAGATCTCCTCCTCGTCCTTAGCCAACTCCCTTTCTCTCTAGGGAATGAGTTCAAAGCTCCTCCCGGCAGCCCCCTCCTGGCTTTATACACGCTCAGCCTGCCCTGCCCAGCTGGGCTTCATCATCCGTTAGACTTTATCCGTTCCTGATTCTCCTCCAGGTGCAGCCCATAAGGTTAATTGGCCCTTGTTAACCTGCTCAGGCCTTGGGTGGGGTGGACATCCCATCCCAGCGCTAAACGTGCAGGCCTGTTCTATCTGAGCCGGAGGAGGAATGCTATTAGCTCGTGGCAGTAACGGGCTGTTTTCCGTTTGGTGGGCCGGTCGTTAGGTGGGGACATGTCACACACACGTGCATGCCAAGCCACTGGATTCCATAGTTCTACTAAGCACGGACCGGGCCCCCGCTAAGTATGTTCCCCTCCCGGTGTCTTCCAGCGCAAGGCTATCGAGCGGTTCTGCAACGAGGTGAAGCGCTTGTGCCACGCTGAGAGAAGGAAGGATTTTGTCTCCGAGGCCTATCTCCTGACGCTGGGGAAATTCATTAATATGTTCGCCGTGCTGGATGAGCTGAAGAACATGAAGTGCAGCGTCAAAAATGACCACTCTGCCTACAAAAGGTGGGAGGGGAACCACCTGCCTTGCACATTTCTGTAGCGTGCGGGGAGGAGGCGTAGGATGGCCAGGGCCAGGGCTGTGTCTCATTTGCTTCTGACTCAGGGCAGGAGGAGGAAAGATGACCCAGTGGTTAGGATGCTAGCCAGAGCCTGGGGTTTGAGTTCCTCCTCCATCACAGACTTCCTTTGTGACCCTGGGCAAGTCACTTAGCCTCTCTGTGCATCAGTTCCCCATCTGTGAAATGGGGACAGTAGCACTGCTCTACCTCACAGGGATGTTATGAGGATAGAGTAAAGATTGTGAGGTACTCAGATACTACTGTAATAGGGGTCAGATAAATAGCTTAGATAGAGAGAGCTAATGAGATTATTTTGCAGGTGATTAACGGTTTCTGCTAAAATGCTGTGCAGTGCCAGATGGCTGCTAAACTAAACAACAATGCAAAGGATCAGCATAGGAGTTGCATGAATGTAGTTAGAGTTTTAGAGGCATAAGTTTCCATAGAGGATTTTGCTCTTTGGGGCATTTTCCCCTTAAAACTACAGAATATATTCAATGCAAACCAGTCAGCAGTCTAGCAAAATAGAGGAGACCAAACCTGCAAGGCAACCATGTCAGGTTAAAACCCACGAAAGCTTATGCCCAAATAAATCTGTTAGTCTTTAAGGTGCCACCAGACTCCTTGTTGTTTTTGTAGATACAGACTAACACAGCTGCCCCCTGATACATGCCAGGTTAAAGAGCCTGGATTGCACAAAGCATTCTTTACTTGTGTTACTAATGACATGTAGGGATATTAAAGGTATTACATTTTAAAAAGCTAACCTCAGTTTCCCTATCTGTAAAATGGCGATAATGTTACTGAATTCTTCTGTAAAGCACTTTGAGAGCAATGGATACAAAGCGCTAAAGAGCTAGCTATCATTATTATTTTCACCATTTATATAGTTTGCTCATTAATAGAACTTTGCTCACCTTGGACAGTAAAACGAATCTGGGCTGTTCATGGTCACCTTCACATGCTGGTTCTTAAGCACTAGCAAAGTGTTACAGTGTCTGCACTGCAAAGATCCCAGAGTAATAGCTGCATCTCCTGATGGAGTTGGTGTCGAGAGGACAAAACACTAAGCTGTGAGTCAGGAGGTCTGAGAACTAGTTCGGGCTCCCCCCTCGACTTGCATTACAATGTAAATGGGTAAATAGCCACTTAACCTCTCCGTGTCACAGTCTCCTTGTCTGCCAAACAGGGAGAAGGGACCGTACTCAGACCTGTGAAGTGTTTTATAGATGAGAGGGACACTGTAAGGGCTAAGTATTATTCTGATAAAAAAGGCTGTTTTCATTTAAAATTAAAAGAAAATCATGAAAATGTTTCTATTATTACAGTATTAAATTGTATAAAACTTGTTGTTTTTTTAACCCATCCTCCGTGTTGGGGTAAAAAGACCTGACTGCTCTGTTAACATGGCGTCAACATTGTGATTCCGCCGAGAGAGTTAACCTGATACAAAGAGCCCTGGATAACACAGGATCTCCTCCTTTCAGAGCTGCCCAGTTTTTGAGGAAGATGGCTGACCCGCAGTCTATTCAGGAATCCCAGAACCTCTCCATGTTCCTGGCGAACCACAACCGGATCACACAGGTGGGTCGCTTTCCTTCACTCTTTCTCCCACCACTTGCTCAGCAAAGTTACCAGTTAGTTCTGCCAAGTGGGGTCACCTTCCCATGCAGGGAAGGGGAGACATGATTGCATTGGCAGGGCTAAGAGCACTGCAGGTTCGGCTCTTGAGATGGCTACGTTGTTCATTATGCCCCTGATCTAAAGCCCGATGAAGCCAATCGGAGTCTTTCCGTTGACTTCTGTGGGCTTTGGATCAGGCCTTACCTCCAGCTAACAGAACATCTGGGATGACTTTAGAGTTCTCAGGGTATCAGCTACCAGTGATAAAGAGAAGGTGTGGGGATCAAAAAGACACAAGATGAGCGGGATGAGGTTGTCTCTTTGGTAGAAGATTTACCCTTCAGTCTCTCACACCGAGGGTCCTGTTTTCACCTACTGGGTGCATCCAGACCTTGAGAGTCTTCTCCGGATGAGACATGCACAATGTAAAATACAGATGGATCTGGGAAGGGCCACACTCCACACTTCCACTCCATCTCAGGGACTGCAGATCAGAAAAGGGCTTTGAAAAATGCTCCTTCCTGATCCCAGGGTTTGTGCCGCTGAGGTAGAACATGACACAAAGACAAGAGAAGACACTAGCAGAGTGCGAAGTCTCCTCTTGAGCCAGATCATTTCTCTTCCTCCTGTCACGTCACAGTGTTATGTTGGCTGTTACCCCTGGTTCTCTGGTGACCACACTGGAAGAATCAATCTAAGGAGGGAGTGTTGTTCCTGAGGGCCTGAGCGCTGGAGAAAAGGGGTTTGTTTCTCAGCCCCGGTGCCCTAGCAGAGATAACATTTCCTATACAGCCTCAGGTGAGGCTAGTAGGTGACATTCTCCTCCTGCACCTGGTTCTGAAACCTTGGACACAGGCTCCAGGATGACTAAGAACCACTAACTGTTTAACTAAACACAGACGGCCCGGTCAGTCTGCAAGCTGCAGGGTGAAAATCATGCTCCTCGGTCCTCCAAACGTTGCCTCCACCTTCCTCTCACTGGCCCTTCCAGGGTGGGATTAATGTGGGGCGTGTTGGTGTTTCAGTGTCTGCATCAACAGCTGGAAGTTATCCCTGGCTACGAGGAGCTGCTGGCGGATATTGTCAACATCTGTGTGGACTACTATGAAAACAAGATGTACTTGACGCCCAGCGAGAAGCACATGCTCTTAAAGGTGAATCCCTCTTACACGCGCTCTCGCAGTCTTTGGCTTTTGTTCCGTTCCTTAGTGGTGAAATCCCTTTGTGCTCCCACATGTTTTTTCTCTCCCTTTTTCTTTCCTTTGTTCCCTTCCCCCCTTGTGGTATCAGATTTGCGGGGGGTCTCTCCACGCACGCAGAGCCAGATTCTCCTCGAGCCAAGGGCTAGAATGACAAGGATGCAGCCTCTCCAAGGAATATCAAAGTTCCTGCCGAGCCACCTTGCGCCCTGAGCCCATTCTCCATCTTCCCTCCCTTAAACTTTTGCTCCTTCCTTCAGCTGGGAATCCATAATCTCCACCGCTTCCCCCACTTCCAACCTTTACTTCTCCCCCGCCAGGGCCCCGTGACGGTCTGTTCAGCTGACAGAGCTGGGCACAGTTCTAACCATGGGTCACTCAGGCATGTTCGGCAGCAATACCTCTGCCCGGGGGCTGAGTGTGCTGCCTTCATGGCATTCCCAGCGGCCAGAGCAGTAACTCATCCCTGTATGGCGCTTTCAGTAGATCACTAGCTTGGCTTTTCTCAGTCTGTTCTCTCTCCTCTCCTCTTTATTCTTCCTGTCCTTCTGCTATCCTTCCACAGACCCTTTCCCCCCTTCTTCCTTTCTCTCTTTCCTCTGCTCCCCGTCTCCCCTCGCCACCAGCTTTCTCCTTCTGGACCCTTTACAAGGTCGGCAACCCTGCCCAGCACGCCCAGAGGATGCTCAATGGCTGTTCTGTGCGTTCAGCCAGCAGGTGGAGCCTCTCCCTGATGAATGGGAAAGCTCTGTGCACAGCAGTCAAGTGATGCTTCTGTTGTCACGCACAAGTGTTTAGGAACTGCTCTTTGCTTGCATGGGCCAAAATCAGCATCATGTGGCAAACCAAACCCTGGATCTGAATTCCCCCCCTTCCCTCCCCCCAGACTTAGGAGCCCCTGAATGTTGCTGCTCAGGCCCCTGGCTAGCAGGGATGGAACCGATTGTTGGAGTCTTTGGGCTCCTTCCAGCATTTGTGCCGTAACCCCAAAGAGGCCACAGAGTGAATGGGTCAGGATCTCGGGCGAAGGTAGGCGGGACGAGTGGCAGGAGCTCGATAGGCAGGAACGACCGCCAGGGCTCAGAGTCCATATCAGGGTCAATAGTCAGGCCAAGGGTCAAGCCAAAACCTGGTTGGGGATCAGGCCGAGGGTCAATACCGGGTGTCAGGGTCCATGTGAGTGTTCGGCTGTTCAAGCAGAAGTCATGGTCCTAGTCAGAGCTGAGGTCAATAGTGGGAGTTCACAAACAGAGAAAGCAGGGTGCTCATGGCAGCTAGTCACTGTTACCTGCTCAACACTCCCTGGCCTGCCCCTTGCGTTCATATAAGTACAAAGTAATGCACATCAGAAAACATCATCCCAACTAGACATAGAAAATGATGGGGTCTAAATTTCGCTGTTACCACTCAAGAAAGAGATCTTGGAGTCATTATGGATCGTTCTCTGAAAACATCTGCTCAATGTGCAGTGGCAGTCAAAAAAGCAAACAGAATGTTAGGAATCATCAGGAAAGGGATAGAGAATATCATAGAAAATATCATAATGCCACTATAGAAATCCATGGTATACCCACACCTTGAATAATGTTTGCAGTTCTGGTCTCCCCATCTCAAAAAGTGTGAATTAGAATTGGAAAAGGTGCAGAGAAGGGGGATGGAACAGCTTCCATATGAGGGGAAATTAAAAAGACTGGGACTGTTCATCTTAGAAAGGAGATGACTAAGGGGGATATGCTAGAGAAGTCTATAAAATCATGAATGGCATGGAGAAAATTAATAGGGAAGTGTTGTTTACCCCTTTACATACCAAAAGATCTGTGGGGAACCCTGTGAAATTAATAGACATCCAATTTAAAACAAACAGAAGAAAGTACTTCTTCACACAGTGCCCAGTCAACCCGTAGAACTCATTATCATAGAATGTTTTGAAGCTGGAAAGTAGAACTGGATTGAAAAAAGAACTAGATAAGTTCATGGAGGATCGGTCCATCAATGGCTATTAGCCAAGATGGTGAGGGAGATGCTCCGCGTGACCCTAAATGTCCAACTGCCACAAGCTAGGACTGGATGACAGAAGATGGATCACTCTAAATTACCCTGTTCAGTTCATTCCCTCTGAAGCATTTGGCACTGGCCACTGTCAGAAGACAGGATATTGGGCTAGATGGACCATTCGTCAGACCCAATATTGTCATTCTTATGAGATTGTCCTCAACATTTGTGAGTTTAATCTGGAGCAGAATTTTGAACTTTCCACAAGTGAACATGGCTTTTCATTACAAACAGGTTGAAATTTCTCTAGGGGAAAAATTATGAATTTTTTCAAATTTGCTCTGGGATGAAATTTTTCCATTTTCATTTTAACATTTTATGGCAGCAGAAACTACCTTTTGTTCTTGAAAAAAACAAATAAAGCAAAAGATCAAGGCAAATGTGTTATGTATCCACAAATATTTGATTTTCCCCACACCACCCATTGCCAATTTCACATGGCTAGAGCTGTGATACAGGACCCTGAAATAATGCCTTCTCATGCCCCACAAAAAGGAATTCCCTTGTGACCTATGCTATTTATTTATCATTTCATCACAATGACTCTAGCCTCTCCTGTTGTCTCCCTGTTCTTCCAGGTGATGGGCTTTGGTCTGTATCTGATGGATGGGAATGTCAGCAACATTTACAAACTGGACACCAAGAAGAGAATCAATCTTAGCAAAATAGACAAGTTCTTCAAGGTCAGTGGCCTGTGCAGGTCGGGTTTGAGATTGTTGTAAATTAATGATCCACACGGCTTGGGTTGTGATTTTTAAAGCAAACAACAAACGTATTTAAAGTTCAGAAAAAGGCCGAAGGATCTTGAGCCTGATCCAGACCCTTCTGGAGACGGTGGAGACGGGTGGATTGCCATGAATCTGGGTGAGCAGGTAGTGGTTTGTACTAGCTTGAGAAATACAGGGTTTTCCAGCCCTATTGAAATTCTAGTCCAATTCGGTATGGTCTCTGAGGTTAATGATTGGCTTTTCTTTTCTCTTTACCCCACCATTGACCTGACACACCATGAACCCAAGGAGCCAAACAGCCCTTTGCCTTGCTTTGTGCATCCTCATTGCATCTGTAAATCAGAGCCCCTGTAGGATAAAAAAGTGAATTGGAAGCTTGTGTCCACCTCAAAATGCTCAAGAGGTTCCATAGAGAATTAATGCTACGCTTTGCTGGAACAATTTCACTTCCTTCGTTCTGGGCTGGACTGTCGCTGTATGCCATGCTGTGCTCAGGGAGTGGGTTGCAAAGGGTCTGTGCAGGATTGGGAACACGTGGACAAGTGCCGCCTGATTCCACCCGGTTTCCTCCTGGGACTCTGCATGTCCACCCATACCAAACCAGGTCCACTGGCTGCTGCAGAAAAAGCAAAGGGCCAAGTCTCTGTCCTTATTCTGCCTCTCTTTCCCTCTTTGGGTAGTCCAGTACCTAGCCCTTAGCAGAGTGCCTGCAACCCCTGGCTTGGACTGCAGCTGTTCCCTACATAGAAGAGCGTCTTCTCCCTTCCATTGCTCCCATGCACAGGGCCAGACATAAATTGGCCCTTTAGCTTTGGGTCACATCAGCACTAGCAGACATGGTAAGATCTGGCATTGAGTAGTTGTGGCTGCAGCAATGAACAGGAGAATAAAGCAGTTTTCCTTGTGAAAGGTATTGTATCCTATTAACTTGTCATTAGCTTTCCTTCCACTGAGTCCTTTTGCCAATAACTTTCCTTTCATCAAGTCCCGTTGACTTAATTTTCCCCTAAAACGAGGGGGGGGGAAATCCCTGTATTATTAACAATTTCTGCCTCATTTGAGTGAAAACAAAAACCAACCTTGTACTTAAATAGATGAATATTGCTAAACCACAAAAGGATTTTGCCCTCTTACATAGGGCTGCTGTTTGCTGCCTTGCCACTCTGATCACTTCCTATAAATCTATGGTGATGTCAGTGTAGGAGATGCCTTGAGCCCAGGAACTTGGGTTAGACTAAAGCATTTAGGTCCTCAGGAGACTAAACTGTTGTGTGCCAGGGGCAGAGAAGAGGAGAGACCAAGGTGCCACTAACGCCCGAGGCCATTTTTGAAGCAGCAGGAGCCCCGAATGCTAGCATACTGCTTTATTTCTCTTTGAGGGGGAGGGGAGGGATGGGGTGAGTTGTTCAGGGTTATGTATTTATCTTTTCTATAAATACACTCTTCTCTCTCCAGCAGCTGCCGGTGCTTGTGCATGGCCCATTGCCTAGGGACTCCCGGGGGCTGGAGATATGGCCCTGTACAGTACTGAACAATAAACAGGGTATCACTAAAACCAGGGGCCCGGAGGTCTATGACAGGATGATCCTCCCTATGTAAAAAGCCTGGCATTAATTTTCAGTCATTTTCATGATCTGGGATGCCTGTGCAGCTCCCCCTCGACTGGCAGGCCCGATCCAGCACCTTAGGGGCAGAGGATGCCTTCTCGTGTCCTTGTGTGTTGCTCTCCAGCCAAAGGAAAACCTCTCCCATATTTCAACCGTCTTATGTTTTCTTTTCCAGCAGCTGCAGGTGGTTCCTTTATTCGGCGATATGCAGATAGAACTGGCCAGATACATTAAGACCAGTGCTCACTATGAGGAGAACAAATCCAAGTGAGTGCCTGCCGTAATGTCTCTTGGCTTCCATGTGTCCGGAAAGGGGAGGGAGTTGTGACACTCCTCCTCTAGCGTGTGAGGTCTGTGCGCGGCTGGCTCCGGGTGCCCAAGGGTGCTTGGGCAGCAATGCACAGGAGCGAGTGTGCCAGAATGTGAGGTCAGTTGTCTGTACAGGCATATACACGTGTGTGTGAGAGACAGGTCATTCCTGCAGGCACAAGTGAGTGTGTGTGTGTGTGTGTGTGTGTGTGTGTGTGTGTGTGTGTGTGTGTGTAGGAAAGTGAGAATGTGGACATAGAAGTGTGCCTATGTGTAGGGTGCACTGGGTGTGTGCTCACACTCAATGGTGATTGTGAGTGTGCATCCACGTGAGTGTGCGTGGGTGGTTGTGAGTTTAGGCACACGAGTGAGAATGCACCCAGGAGTGTCATATGGCTCCGTGCCCATGCTTGTGTACTTGCATGGAGGGGAGGGGGTAGCTGTGAATGCAGGTCTGAGTGTTCATGGGATGGGCGTGTGGGCACTCAGGTGCACAGGTTGTGTGAATGTGAGTGATGTGTGCTTGCTCTGGGCAGATTTTAATCCACATTTTTGATCCGGGGTACAAAATCCTCCAGAGCATGAACACAGCACTGGATTCTCTCTGAGCAAGAAGCAGGGCACCTTTTCCAGTGGAAGCAGTTACAGTGAAGCCACCCCACAGCCCTTCCCAGGCAGGAGGTTTTCATATGGGACACAAGGAATGAAACATGCACCTACCAGTCAGATCCATTTGACATGAATTTCTTAATAGTGGTGATTCCATTTTTCTCAAACAGTTTCTTTCCCGGGGCTCGGTGGTGCTGTGGGTTTGTGGAATAGTCTGGGATCTGGATTCAAATCCAGTTTAGCTCTCATGTGAAATGAGTGTGAAGCTGTCAATTTTAGAACACATCACATACACCCCAAAACACCCCTGTCTGCACAATTTGGTGCAGTGGTCAGTTACTGCTCCAAAGAACGTCAGAGATGGATATGGATATCCCTGTGATAGGTTGGGATTAAGATGAATTTGCAACGTTGCACATGGCACATAAGCAGTGCCTGACTGAGATAAGCCTGGCTATTGTCCCAGATATCCATCTGGCTTTCCATGAGCATTCATCTGTGGGACCAAATAACAGAAAAGCAATACAAAAATGTGCTGCTTTCATGTCTCCACTGTCCCAAGGAGCCTCTTGGTCCTTGATTGTTCCTAAACCAACATTGTCTGCTGTGTTGAACTGCCACTGCTGGTTTTTGTGAAGTGGACTCAAGTCTGCATAAAATGAGCTAAATGCTTCAAACTCAGTTCACTTCTCTCCTCAAAGTTAGCTTGAAGTGGAGCCTCAAAAGTCATTAGTTCACTGATCCATCCACTCTAGCTATCCAGGCTCTTCTTCAGTGGTCTCATTAAGAGAGCAGTCTCCAGTCAAACTCTCTTTTCATTGGGCTAGGAAATTACACACACTGTTTAATCACCAGGCTTTCGTTTATATTCCAATTTCACAATGGAGGCCAGGAACACGTAGAATAGGCTTCCACTCCTCCCACATGGTTGGCTGGCTGGATGCATCCTTATGTACCTTCCCAACTTAGAATGTATCTTACCTTCCCTCATTCTTTGAGCTGTTTGGACAATGTTAATTATTTTTTTCACAAGGATGGTGGAATGAGGTTTCCAAAATTTCCACCAGAACTTCTTTTTTTTTTACAAAACGGGTTTTGAAAACATTTTTGGGAAACATTTTTGGTTGGTTGGTCCAAGTTTTCAGTTTCCGAAAATCAAAACTCAGAATTTTTTAACAAAATGTATCAATAAAAAAATGGAAATTTTTGGCCAAAGTGAAAATGTTTATTTTGGTCAAAAAGCCATTTGTTGATTTAAAAAAATGTTTCAATGAAAATTTTCTACCAGCTCTCCTCATTTTGCCATCCTAGAGTCTAATTAGCTGTCTACCTGTCTGTCTAATCACTTTGCTAATGTGCCCATCACCACAGTATGCGGGCACCACATATCTCTCCTCGCCCTGTCTTGCTAATCACAGGATCATTCTTCACACGCTTCCTAACTGAAGTTGCATGGGACTTTGGCAACGAAACTGCTTCAAGTGTGTGTGTGGGGGGGCATTTATTCCCTGCACTCTTTTAGACTTGCATTTTCATCATTTTCCCCCTTTCTGTCCCTTGCTCCCACCTCCCTCGCTCCAGATGGAATTAATTGTATTTTTCTTGCACGGCATTTTATTTCTTCACTATGGACTACATTATATATGGCAGGCCAGGCTGGTGCAGCATTGGCCATCCCTGTTAACCTGCCGATTCTCTTGTGGGAAGCACAGGACACTGAAACGGGTAAGAGCCAAGTAATGGGATTCTGGGATAGCACCATCCAGCACATAACAGAACTTCAGCAACCGCAAGCACCTGCGCCGGGAGCTTGTGTGGATATAGTCTCATGGGAATGTTCACACCACAAGCAACTTATTCAAGTCCCTCTCCTGTGCACAAAGGTGTCAGGCAGCATCCAGCCACGGAGCAGAAACAACACCTTGTGTCTTACCATGGCCCGTCACGTGGCATGAAGAGCCAGTTCTGAAGACTCGAAGCAGTCGCCAGGGCTGACATTTGTGCGATACGGCCAAGTTCCAAGTCTGGATCGTTCATGATCAGGAATTCGGGGGCTAAATTCATTGAATAGACCTAGTTCTTATCTACACTAATAATCTTTTATACAGGCCATGTAAAGGAGCCAGGACCCTCGCTTTAAGGTCCCTTAAAGCTTCCTCCCTGCGAAAGAGAATCCAGCCCAATCACTTGTTCTCTGCATATTTAATTATACACAGGGTTTTTGCTGGGGTGGGAATATAATCCAGGACCAAAAGAAGAGTAGGAAGGAAGCACCTTTCCTGGCTGTCCACTGCAGGGGTACTTCCCCTCTTGTGGTAGAAAGCACAAACCAGGCCTTCAAGGCTGGACTCACAGAAGAGGATATTGTCCGGAGATGGTTATCCTTAGGATTGGGAGGTAGGGATTGGCGATGCACAGCCTGCGTTGCTCTTACTCATCCCCATAGCAGCCTAGAGATGGCTGGCTGTTCACCTCTCTCCAGGGCTGGAAGGTAAGTACAGGAATTGAAGGAGGGTTGTCCTGGCAGAAGGGGTAGATGAGAACCCTGTGTAACACCATGTGAACCAGCCTCTGGACGGAGAAAGACCGTGCATCACACACACGCTGTGTCCAATGTCTCAGGGTGGGACGCTGTATGCTGGGTCCCGATGCTCTGAAGGTGGCAGGCTTTCAGAGCGCCCAGGGAAGGAGGCAGCTGAGCGGAAGGTCGTGTTCCGCCGGGTGCCCTCGCAGGTAAAGAGGCCGCTTTTCTGCCCAGGTGGACGTGCACTCAGAGCAGCATCAGTCCCCAGTACAACATCTGTGAGCAGATGGTCCAGATCCGAGACGACCACATCCGCTTCATCTCGGAGCTCGCTCGCTACAGCAACAGTGAGGTACGTTTGGGCAGCGGCTGCCTCAGGCCGCCCCCTGAGATGGCGGGCGTCACCCGGGGTGAAGGAGGAGGAGTCCAGTGAGTGGTACAGCACATCACATCCATGTTCCATGGGGGGCAAGAGAGACATGAGTGGTACAAACTACTGCTGAAGTCATCAGTAGGCGCAAGTAGTGTAAACCGGATGAGCTTCTAGGCATGCTGCAAAAGCCACTTATCTCTTTGTTACAATACGTAATTATTGACCATATAGTTCATATGAATAATATTGCAACAAAACATGTATAATTCATTATGTGTCAGAGCAGCTAGAGCTTTGCACAGGTGTCTTTTTATTATTGAAACTGAAATCAATAAAATACCTGCCAGGGCTTTGGAGGAAGATTCATGGGAGAGACTAAAGGACCTGTCTTGCCATTTTGATGTATTGGCTGACTGAGTCCTTTCATATTTTCCTGTGATTATTATTTGCTGCTGGGTGATCGTTGGTCATTATTATCTAATTGGTCGGGTGCCTTTTTGTGTATGGGTGTTTTTCTGTTGTTATTTAAATCAAAATAAAGGGGTTCACAAAGAGCTGTCTTATATTTGGGGCACCTCAGGGAAATCTCTGAGACACTGGGACGATAAGGAAGGAGTTGTATTTTCTCTTATGTTATAGGAGAGACACCACTGAGTCCCAGGTCTGTAGGAAATACGCTGCTTGTGCGCTTACTAAGAGTCATGTTGAGCTAGGATTGTAACAATAGTTTGCTTTTCCTGTGGGGGACACATTGCCCACTGCATTTTTGGCTCAGATTATAAAACCACATGAAATTTATTTCATCTGGGAATCAGGGGAGCTAGACCTCTCATTCCGTAGCTTGCAGTCATGGCTGAAGAGCATGGCTTTGGGTTTGTGACTCTAATTTTGCCACTGTGTGGGGAATCTCCAGGTAGTCACCGGCTCGGGGCTGGACAGCCAGAAGTCAGATGAGGAATACAGGGAGCTCTTTGACTTGGCTTTACGGGGGCTGCAGCTGCTCTCCAAGTGGAGCGCCCATGTCATGGAAGTGGTGAGTACCAACAAGGGTAACATCCCCACCAGGTGCTTGCCGTGATGGCCGGGAATTTTCCCGGTCAACGAGAAATGTGAAAATGTAGTCAACTGTTTTGAAAACAATTTTCACTGAAATTCGAAATTTTTCATTGAAATTTCAAAATTTGGCTTTTTTTGTCACCTTTTCTAAAACGGGGGTGATCTGACAGTTCTTTTATTGAGAATTCTAGGAATAAACATTAACGGTCAGCTTGATGTTAGAAAAGTACAAGAACTTAATGCCAGTGGCCCAGAACTCATTAGCAACCCTACAATAAACAAAGCAAAGTGGTCGCACATCACAGCAGAATAAGATGTGGAAATAGCTTGTTTTCAAGCTTCCCAAAGGAATTATTATCTATAAACAACAGTAGTGGAGGCGAGGGCGTGTTTCTCTAAAAGGATGGAAAGCTCTCTTTGCGTGATGCACATTTCAGTTTGCTCAGCTGTGCTCGTTACTAGTTGCACTGGTTTTATTTTCTCCTTCCAGTATTCTTGGAAGCTGGTACATCCCACCGATAAGTTCTGTAACAAAGATTGCCCAGGCACCGCTGAGGAGTACGAGAGAGCCACCCGGTACAACTACACCAGCGAGGAGAAATTTGCCTTTGTGGAGGTAGGTGCTAAGAGTGGCTTGTTTTGCCCAAAGGGCTGGGCAGCCCTCAGAAGGATGGATGGTCTGATGGCTAAGGTAGTAAGCTGGTAGATCTGAGTTCAATTCCCTGCTCTGCTATAGATTCCCTGTGTGACCTTGGGCAAATCACTTAGTCTGGGATTTTCAAAGCAGTCTAGGGGAGTGACACACCCAATCCCCCACTGACATTCAATAGGAGTTGGGCACTTAACTCCCTTCACAATCCCAGACTTCTTGTCTCAGCTCCCCAGCTGCAAAATGGAAATAATACTCCTTCCTTCGCCACCAGAGTTACCTCTGCCAACACAAGGAAATGTATCTAGTTTTGTTCCTTTTACCCAGGTAATTGCCATGATCAAGGGTCTACAAGTGCTGATGGGCCGGATGGAGAGTGTCTTTAACCAGGCCATCAGAAACACTATCTATGCAGCCCTGCAAGACTTTGCCCAGGTGACTCTCCGGGAGCCCTTGAGACAAGCAGTCAGGAAGAAGAAGAACGTCCTGATCAGGTGGGGTCCAAAATGTAACTTAAAGCATATCTTTATGTAGTGTGCTCCTGTCTGCAGCCCAACCTGTGTGGGCAGCCCTCCCACAGCTATAACCAGCCATACGCCACATACAGAGCCTACCAGTGCGCCTTGCCCAGCACTCGTGAGCAACAGACACATAACGAACCAAGGTGAGTTGCTCATCCTCGTGTGACCAACGCACCTGTAACCATCCGGTGGGGACAGGCCAACCCTGGTGGGCCACCCTCCCAAAACTAGCCGGTGCGAGAAGCCATCCCACCATGAGTCCATTCACAATGTGTTTTCCCTTCTCTTATGAGCATGGCATTGGGCATTTTCTCCTTACATTAAAAGGCAAGTTTTAAAGTTTTGCTTTCACCATCCCAGTGTCCTTCAGGCAATCCGGAAGACGATCTGTGACTGGGAGGGAGGTCGGGAGCCCCCTAATGACCCCTGCCTGAGAGGCGAGAAGGACCCCAAAGGTGGATTCGATATTAAGGTCCCTCGACGAGCAGTGGGTCCATCAAGCACACAGGTACGTAAACCGTCTCCACTTCCCCAGGGAGTCCTGGGGCCATAAAGTCATCCAGCTGTGCCCATTCTGGGGGTTAGCTGTTGGTCCATATAGTCTCCTCTTTTCCAAAGTCTTTGCATATGTCTTACGCAGGTAGCTCCCATTGTTGCCTTTGGTGCATCGCTTGTCCTACAATACATGCTAGGGCCATCTTCTTTGTGGGTCTCTAATTAATAATGGAAGCAGGGATGGGGGGGGCTTGCTTGTAGAGCACCATGTGCTGCTGTATCAGTCAGGATGCTGCTGGTTTTTTTAAAGCTTTACATGGTGCGGACCATGCTGGAGTCGCTCATCGCAGACAAGAGCGGCTCGAAGAAGACCCTGAGGAGCAGCTTGGATGGGCCGATAGTCCTGGCCATTGAGGAGTTCCACAAGCAGTCCTTCTTCTTCACTCACCTTCTCAACATCAGCGGTGAGGCGATAGCAGAGGCGGACTTGCACCCGGCCCTGTCCGGCTGTGCTGCACAGGCGGGACGGGCAGCCTGGTGCAACGGGTCGTCTTGCTCAAGAGTGGCCTTGCCAGCAGATTTTACTTTGAGTCAAAGGTTTGCACTTGGGTCTGATTTCAGGCATGTTATCAGTTACCCTGGCCACCTCTTCAGTGAAGATGAGTGCTACAGCGCTAGCAAAGGAGGGGTGGTCTTGTGGGAAGGCTCTGGGCTCTTTTCCTGGCTCTGCCACAAACTCCCTGTGTGACCTTGGCCAAGTCATTTGATTTCCTTGAGCCTCGGTGCCCCAGTTATAAAGTGAGGATCATAATCCTTTCTTTCTCCTACCCTACGGTGCTCAGGTACCATGGCGATGGGTGTGGTTTAAGAACGGTGATGGAATAGAATAGTTAAACCGCATTTAAAATAAACGCTACGCCTAGCCTACAGGGCCTGCCCTTTGCTGTAGGTTTCCCCTAGTTCTCTTGCAGACAGTAAACTCTGTGCCCTCCCGGTGTGGGGGGAATTCTGTTTCCAGAAGCCCTGCAGCAGTGCTGCGATCTGTCCCAGCTCTGGTTCCGAGAATTCTTTCTGGAGCTGACCATGGGCCGTCGGATCCAGTTCCCCATCGAGATGTCCATGCCCTGGATTCTCACGGACCACATCCTGGAAACCAAGGAACCCTCCATGATGGAGTAAGAGCCTAAGGGTGGCGTTGGGTGGGTTCGTTAGCTGGACCTCAGGGCACTAAGGAGCCTATCCTAGGGCACAGAAGTTTTATAAGAGGATTATAATAAGTATTCGAGTGTATATGTGACTTCGTGATACAGTTGTGCGCGACCGGTCCTTTTGTTCTGTTTTTACAACGCCTAGCACACCCTGGCTGGGGCTCTCAGGCACTGCCGTAATACAAGTAATAAATAATACTAACTCTTGTGCCATTTGTTATGCATTATAACTGCTTCCTTGTGAAAGAAATTGTTTTCCACTCTAGGGGCAGGTGCTGCAGACACTAACGTTCCTTTGCAAAGCTAGAGAAGCACAGAAGTTTCTTAAAGGGCAGACGGTGAATTTCCTGGCATGGATGGGAGTGCGGGGGACCCTCAGCTAGCAGAAAGCCAGCTCTCCTCTAGCTACTTCCAGCAACTGTGATCTAGGGACTGTGGGGGGAGTTTCAGGAGCTGGAGCGGGTGGAGCTGAATGGTGCGAGGTTGGAGAATTCTCCATTCCAACAGCCCTGCCTGGGCTGGAGTGGTTGCAGATGGGCCATATACCTTGTACTGGTGCTCAGTGCATCGTCGCCATATGTGGGGTCGGGAAGGAATTTTCCCCCAGGTCCGATTCACAATGACCTTGGGGGTTTTACGCTTTCCTCTGCAGCGTGTGGGTTGCTTGCAAGGATTATCTGGGTATATCTCGCTTCATCGTCCCTCTGCTGCGGGAGCCTTGGACACCAGCGCACCTTGGTCCCTCCTGTTCTCTGCCTGTGGCACATGGTAGTCGAGTCTCCTGTGGGCCGCAAGACTTTGGTCTCATTGCGATTGTTGGGTTGAGTGTGTGGGTGGTGGTGGTGCCCTGTGGTTTATAGGAGTTGAGACTAGATGAGCAGATGGTCCCTTCTGACCATAAACTCTATGACTGTAACATGAACTGTTTTCTCCCCTCAGGTACGTGCTGTATCCCTTGGACCTATACAACGACAGCGCATATTATGCCTTAACCAAGTTTAAAAAACAGTTCCTATACGATGAAATTGAAGCTGAAGTAAGCTCTGTTCTTCTTTATTCGTCTCACTGTGCTATGAATGAAGCGCTCCCTCTTGCTTCACCAACGTGTCCTGTTTGACTGAACAGACCAATTTTTCAGTGAATTAATTAGAGGCATTCCCTAAAAAAAAAAAAAAAATACTGAGAAATATTCAAGAGAAGGCCACAAATTTCCAAAGGCGCCTTTGTGTGCCTGCTGACCAATGGCCCAATCGGCAATCAGCTCCATGTGGAGCCAGAGAAAGCAAAATATTCACGTCCGGGGTGTGTAAAGTGTAACTGATGGCCGAAGAGTCATGAGATGTCAGTGGGGAAAAAGGCGGGAAAGGACATGGAGAGCAGAGCTGGGCAATTATTTTCAGCAAATAGCAAATTTGCCAAAAAATGCATTTTTCTTAGCATCAAAACTATTTGCAAATTTGAATTGGAATTGTGTCAGGGCGTTTTCTTTCCGTAACTGTCAAAGCCTTTCATTTCGACGTTTTTGAAACAGGCTGTTTTGACGTTTCGTTTTGAATTGACGTCTCGTTTCGAAACGCCATTCAAAACGGTTCGTTCAGCTCGTTTCATTTGAACAAGAAAAACCAAAACGTTCTGTTTCAGTTCAAATCAACATTGTTTTCCAGATTTTCCACTCAGCTCAAACTGAGAGATAAAGGGGACAGGGGATGGAAGAGGATGGCTTTTATGGTAGGATTCATAACAGGCAAGAAACATAAATGCTCGATGGTCTGCATTCCTTTATCATAAGAGCGTGGAAACCCCTCTGCTGGGTGACAGGAAATGTAGGGTAAAGTGCTTTGTTAGTGATGGCGTTTTATTAAAACAGTTTCAGGGTAGCAGCCGTGTTAGTCTGTATCCTCAAAAAGAACAGGAGTACTTGTGGCACCTTAGAGATGCTCTAATAAGTTTGTTAGTCTCTAAGGTGCCACAAGTACTCCTGTTCTTATTAAAACAGTGTTTCTCTCTCTCTCTCTCTCTCACACACACACACACACATACACGCTCACACTTGTTCTAAGAGCCTATTTCTTCAATGTTGTTTACACCCTGGTGATGTATATTTCTTTCTCTGGCAGGTGAACTTGTGTTTTGACCAGTTTGTGTACAAGTTGGCAGATCAGATCTTTGCCTATTATAAAGCAATGGCTGGCAGGTATGAGAATCCCATTGCTGCTGAGTGTTGTTATTCCTGTTTGCTCTGCGGTATCCTCTAGAGGCAGGGTTCAAGGATGTGTTGTGCTAGGTGCTGCAGGCACACAATAAAAGAGACAATCCCTGCCCCAAAGTGCCTCCAGTTGGTACCTGTGACCAGACCACAATAGATGGATCCAACAAATAAATTGAGGGGGGGGAGACAAAGCTAACAGCAAAACAAAAATTAGCATAATAAGAAGCAGTCAGAGCACATTGTCGTGAATGCTAACGCTGCAACCTGAGCCCATGGCGAGGTTCCCCATATAAGCGGGGTGCAGTGGACAGGGCAGGAGTGGAGGTCATCGGGAAAGAAATGGAGCATGCAATAGTACTGGTGCCTAGTATTGGTCAGCCATGATCCTTTTAACCATTTAAAGGCATACATGGCATTAATGAGCCAGTCCTACCCTTGCCCGGTGGCCATAATGCAGAACCTTGGCTTAACACAGGGTACAGTGAGGAGAGGAACAAGGAGAACCCCAAAAGGAGAGCTTCAGCCCCTGTGACCAGCAAGGAAATGTCCAGGATTTGCCTACAGATATCCCCAAATTACATTCACCCTGATGGAAGACTGGTGGTCTCCCGCCAATGAAGTCATTCCCTGAAGCAGCCCATCAAGAAGGCCGCCCATCCGTGAAAGAGTCCCAGTGTCAGCTACCCAGTACCTGCCAACACCTACACGTGTCAGAACCAGCCGTGCACTCATTGGGCTTGTCTAGACAGAGAGTTAGCGTGAATGGGGGTAGGTCAGTGCGCACTTGGGAACTTTTAGTGTGCGGTAGCAGGGCCCAGGCAGGCCGTTAGGACAGGGCACACAGGCGCTCTGTAGATGTACACTTCGCCTTGCCGCGCACCCACTCTCCATTTACGCAAGCTGTTGGTGGTGCGTCCGTGAACGATGGACAGCAGGGCGGCAGCCCCTGGATAATGACGGCAGCTGTGAGTTTGACGAGGTGGGGGTGTCGAAGAGTGACTCACCAGCCAGCGCGCCACCTCGTGGCTGGGGGCTGCCTGTCAGGACCTGCCCCTCAGACGCCGCTTGCCAACAGCCATTCGGCCCCTGTGGCGGTCTGTCTCTTCTAATGACTCGGTGCTCCAGCCAGGTCACGTTCAGTCTCACTCCTTCCGGGATACCAGGTGTCCCTACATCCTCCACCCCTCCCGGGCTGCTCTTTAACCCCACTCTTCTTTCAGAGTAGCGGGTTCCCAGGCATCTCCCTACCATCCCCAGGCAGACTCCAAGCCAATCCACTGCTGCCTGCCCGGGGTGTATGCTTTTAGACCCTCTGGGTTCTCTCCATCTCCCTGTTCCTCTTCTGGAAGACTGACCCTAGAGGCTATCCTGCTGGAGTCTAGACCCTGTTTCAGGGCCCACTGTGGGGCTGGCTCCACCCCTGTGAGTGCCTTTCCCAGAGAGAGGGAACTCTACCCCGCTTCTGCCGAGCCTCCTCTCCCTGGGTCTCTCTCCTCACTGGCTTGAGCTCCTTCCTTGAGGAACACCCAGCTCCTCCCCAGCGGAGACTGATAATAAACGGTGCTGCACGCCCTCTAGTTACAGCCAAACGTTCAGGCACCTGTTCACCCGTTGTCTACCAATGTGGGGTTATACACCCTCATGACATAGGGGTATAAAAATATGGTTAAAGAGAGGGAGGAGGGGTTGGGAGAACCCTCCCAGCTCATAAAGGGGATGACTCAGAGAAGGCGGGACTCAGAAGGGGATGTTCTTGCCCTTGGAGAAGATTAAGAGGAAGGAGAAGGGATGATGGGGCAAATGTACTGATAATATTTTCCTTTTCCAGTGTCTTACTGGATAAACGTTTCCGGGCTGAATGTAAGAATTATGGCGTGATTATCCCATACCCGCCGTCCAATCGCTACGAGACGTTACTCAAACAGAGACACGTCCAGGTACAACAGACGCAGCAGCCTCAGACGTTTCCTAAAGGTCTTTTGATCTCAAGGGGATTTAGCCAGGTCCTACTGTCAACTGAAAATGTCAGTGTCCAGTGTCACGGAGTCCCCGGGCGATGCTCTGGAACTGCTCCCCACAAAGCCAGGCAGGACTCTGGGGAAGTCTTCTCTCCCTTGGAGCAGACTGTCTTCAGGGCAAGGAGCTCACACGGCTTCACCTCCTGGGTCTGACCTTGGAGCATTCAGCATCCTCTGCCCCTCCGTGCGCTTCCCACAGCAAGTCCGCCCTGGCGGGGTCCTGGGGAAGCCAGAGGGTTCTGCACCCCCACTTCGCAGTCAGACGTGACTCTGAGCCAGCCAGTAAATCAGAGGTTTATTAGATGACAGGAACATGGTCTAAAACAGAGCTTGTAGGTACAGAAAACAGGACCCCTCAGCTGGATCCATCCTGGGGGGCAGCGAGCCAGACACCCACGTCCGCATTCACTCCACGTCCCCAGCGAGCTCCAAACTAACTCACCCTCCAGCCCCTCCTCTGGGCTTTTTCCTTTCCCGGGCCAGGAAGTCACCTGATTGCTTTGTTCTCCAGCACCTTTAGCTATCTCCTTATGGGGGAGGAGTTGCCAGGAGACAGAGTGCCGGCCATTTATACACACTGGCCTTTATCCCACCACCTAGAGACTTAAGAAATGCACAGGGGAAACTGAGGCACCCCTACACTATTCAGAGGAAACATTAAGAACTGTCCCACTTCGTCACATCTAGGTCATGTTCTTTTGCTGGGTACAGTCACGATTAATGACCACAGATTTCCTATATTTAAGAAGTAACTGGAAAACTGAGTCAAAAGCATTTATTATTATGCTGACAAGGCGTATTCAGGTCTAGTGAGTAAGGAAAGATTGGTTATTTACCTTCCAGGTTCCGAACTCCCCTTTAGATAGAGATAGACCCAACCAGCGAAGTTTTGATCCACTGGCATGAGAAAGGGTTCAGAGAAGGGCAACTAAAATGATTAAGGATTTGGAACAGGTCCCATATGAGGAGAGATTAAAGAGGCTAGGACTTTTCAGCTTGGAAAAGAGGAAACTAAGGGGGGGATATGATAGAGGTCTATAAAATCATGAGTGATGTGGAGAAAGTGAATAAGGAAAAGTTATTTACTTGTTCCCATAATATAAGAACTAGGGGCCACCAAATGAAATTAATGGGCAGCAGGTTTAAAACAAATAAAAGGAAGTTCTTCTTCACACTGCGCACAGTCAACTTGTGGAACTCCTTGCCTGAGGAGGTTGTGAAGAGTAGGACTATAATGGGATTTAAAAGAGAACTGGATAACTTCATGGAGGTTAAGTCCATTAATGGCTATTAGCCAAGATGGGTAAGGAATGGTGTCCCTAGCCTCTGTTTGTCAGAGGGTGGAGATGGACGGCAGGAGAGAGATCACTTGATCATTACCTGTTAGGTTCACTCCCTCTGGGGCACCTGGCATTGGCCACTGTCAGTAGACAGGATACTCAGCTGGACAGACCTTTGGTCTGACCCAGTACGGCCATTCTTATGTTCGTATGCTTTTATCAGAACTTTCTCCACCTTCCAGCTGGTTTGGCTCTGTGGCTCTAGTTTGGATCCATCTCTCCCTTTTCCCACTAATATCTTTTCCTCTTGTCCACAGCTGCTGGGTAGATCAATTGACCTGAACAGGCTCATAACTCAGCGTATTTCAGCTGCGATGTATAAATCGTTAGACCAGGCCATTAGCCGCTTTGAGAGTGAAGACCTGACCTCCATTGTGGTAAGCTCAGTGATTGTTTGAAAGGGCTGTAGAATCTGAGAGTATGATACACTGACATCGTATGTACATATACCATTGTCCACTACTGCATTGAAATCACATAGACAGTAGTTTTCTACCCATCTGTGAATTCTCTTCTTTCTGTCCTATCTTCGGTATTTCTAGGGCTCCCATCATCCACAAAGGGACTATATTTGGGAGTTTCATAGTGGGGGATCTTCACAGAGCACAGATGGTAGAGTCCTGTGATTTGGGAGAAGAAAGTCCTGAGTTTAATTCCCCCCACTGCATCCATGTGGCTAAACTCTGAATTGCCGTGCCTGTGTGCATATGGTTCACAGCCACTGATACATTGCAGGGCTATCAAAGTCGAGGAGTGTATAATTATCCGTTTCCACATGTCAGGGATTCTGATGTGAAAGGTGTTATTCTAGCAAGGATATGCTCCGTGGGGAACAACAGCTTTTCACCACCTGTAGGAAGGGAAATGGTAGAATGGGACCCCTGGAGTGCAAGTGCAAATGCCCTTGGCCTTTTGAGTTCAACCAATGTCTTTAATATTTGATACATCCTCACCTGGAAGACCGTGTGTGTGTGTGTGTGTGTGTGTGTGTGTGTGTGTGTGTGTGTGCATAATCATCTCCATGCTGATTGAATAAGACTTCTATTATGATCTTGATAACACATAAAATCTGCTGCTGTTGCTTTGTCTGGTGCAGGAGCTGGAGTGGCTCTTGGAGATAAATCGTCTGACACACCGGCTGCTGTGTAAGCACATGACTTTGGACAGTTTTGATGCCATGTTCCGAGAGGCCAATCACAACGTCTCTGCCCCTTATGGACGCATCACCCTGCACGTCTTCTGGGAGCTAAACTTTGACTTTCTACCCAACTACTGCTACAATGGCTCCACCAACCGGTAAGAAAAAAATAACAAGCAAGGGCATCTGGAGGCCCTGTTTCAAAACTGGACGTAACTCACCGCCCCCACACCCGCCACACAAAACGCACATGATCCACGCTGACAACAGCAGGTTTCCACTCGGCACCAGGGCAGTAGTGTTTTCATTTCCCATGTGATGCACCATTGCGTTTTAGAGATAAGCTTTAACCTCTCTGCTCTGCTAAGCTTTGAAAGAACAATTCAGGGTTTGCATGTAACAAACAGTGTGGCTGGACTGAAATGCAATTAACAGGCCCCGTCTTTTCCTCCCCACACTCCCCACAGGTTTGTACGGACAGCGATTCCATTCACCCAGGAACCACAGAGAGACAAGCCAGCCAACGTCCAGCCGTATTACCTCTACGGATCAAAGGTCAGTAACGAGCCACATCACCCAGGAAGAAGGACTTTATTTAGGGAGGATGAACAAGGAGGAAAGCAGGTTGTACACAGAAATCAGTCACGGGGTGGGAAATGCCAGGAAAGGCTCATTAGCAGAACGGCAGAAACACACAAGTCGGCTTGGCTTTGCTGAGACCGAAAAGCTGCCAATAGGCCACAGCCCTGTATTGGTGACCAACACACGGACAGAGCCACTGAACAGCCCCTGTCTAGAGATGCAGAGATTAGAATGGATTGGTGAGACTTAGCGAGAGGCTCCCCTCCCACCCAGTTATACGGTACCACAACAGCACTGGGATGATTGGAATGATGGTGTGTATATATATATATATATATATATATATATTGCTTGTCGTCGATGTCAGGCAATCTGTCAATCAGATATATATGGCAGGCTTGTTTACATAGAACTGGGGGGGCCTGGGAGGTAATGGTAGTGGGCTTGAGTGAGTTTTATTACCAGGGAAAGGTGACTGAAGACCCTGTGAGATGACTGCACAGCACAGATACAGCACGTGCAGGGGCATGGCAGGCTTGTCTAGTGACCTAGAAGTAGACGACTCAATATTCCATTCCTAGAGCCCCAAGCTACCCATAACCCCACCCAAAATGGCTGATTGGTTTTCCCCTTAAGCAATTCTGTAGGTGAAAGGTTCCCTGAAGACTGAAGTCCCTTAAGCAGGGCCAAACCCTGTGAGGTGAATGTAGAGCCAGCGAAGTCTATGAGACTTGCAGGTACTCAGGCCTTCTCGGGATTTGGTCCCCAGTGACTAAGTACAACACAGGCAGCTGCACTGCTGGGTGTAACTGGAACAGTCCCAGGACTTGTGCTGTCTCCCTCTAAAATCTAGGGAAGTTTTACCTTTGACCTCAAAGCAAGCGGGATCAGGCCTACAGTTTAGTTCCATCTCCGAGTCCCTTTCTGCAGGGAGTGCCTGCTATCAAGGGGTGCCAGTTGTGGTGGTGATTTGGGGACGTGGATAGCTGCCCAGCTGGAAGCGGACTGTGAGCCTCCAACCTGTGTCAGGAATGGTGTGTTTTCAATGTGATAGAGCCCCGAGAGCCCGTTGCGTGACTCGGTCTCAATGTGCAGATCACTGACTGTCCTGTTGTGTAGCCAGTCTGCTCAAATGTCAATGCTCTTCAACTAGGCAGAAAGGGCTGTTTCTAAACAAGTTATCTCCAGTGTCTTTATTCCACTCTGTACCTCTCCAAATACATATCACGTCTGCTACGCGGGTGTAAATCGGGCGTCACTCCACTGAAGCGAAGTTTATTGAGAGTTGAATGTGGCCTTAATTTCTTAGGGGCTTGTTTTTTACTGATTTCTTAAATTTACTGTCAAGTACAGAATGGAACTGATTTTTTTTCTCTAATTTGGCAAAAATTGTCACCCGTGGCTGCCATTTTTCCACCCCAAGGCAATGTAGTAAGAACACCGATGCATGTCAGGTCAACATTTGCAGCGTGAGAGCAGCCCCACTGAAATGAAAACAAATTGCTAGGCTTTCCCCATGCTGGGAGCTCCTTTTATTTCCCTTTCATTTGAACCCGTGCTGAGGTAAGATGGCCCTTTTGTCATCACTGCTTTGGGTTGGAAAGAAGCAGTGGGGGGACCTATATGGGCTCTCTGTCGTGAAACTGGAACTCCTCATTAGGACATCTGTCATGGGGACCTCCAACAGCTCCTCCTTCATTCTGGTGCTCAGAGTCCCCTCAGGTGAGCTTGTCTGTTCACCCGCTTCCCTCTCTGGGTTGGCACTGTACTGCCCCAGCCTTGACACCGTGTGGCACCTGGAGGACCAGAACTGCAAGCAGCCGTAGACCAAGAAGGCCATAAAGCAGAGAAGCAATAGGCTACTAACCATCCACATGGAGGTGGCAGATTCCTGCTTCAAGCCGCGCAAGGCCAGCAGGTGCTGGTCGAGGGTGTGAAACGTTGTGCAATGGTTGCTGGAGGGGTAGGAGTTTTTACATGTGACGCACAGGATGTAGACAGTGGAGGGAGTGAGTCTGTGGAGGACCAGGGAGCTAAGGGAGTGGGGGACCCTCTCCTCGCGGTGGAAGTTCTGGCGCAAGTAACCTGCGAAGACGCTGTTCCAGTTGGGACGGTACATGACGTGATAATAATTCTCGGGGAAGGGGTTGTTTGTGGACCAGGAGATGGTGGCTCTTGTGTCAGAGACGTTGCGGACTTCAATGTTCATGGCGGCTCTGAAAGCAGAAGCAAGGAAATGCTTAATATACTGGGCCTGAGCCAAAGGCTACTGAAATCACCTGGGCTCTTTCCACTGACCCCGAGGCCCTTTCGATCGGGCCCATATGGTCTTCAGAAGTAAAGGGAATTCGTAATAGCTAAAGCTGGGTGGAAAATGCAGAGACACGTTTGTGAAAAATGTTCAAAGCTTTCTGGGAAGTTTTTTTACTGACATTTTGTATTTTAAAAATTTGCTGGCCAAGAAAACAGGGGGAAAAAGTTTTGTGGGGAAAAAAAGGCAAAACTTTTCATAGAAACGTCAAAAATTCAATAGCTTTCTGTCAGTCCCAGTATTATCGGTGGGACTCCACCGTTCGGTGGCAATGGTTATTTCCAGCCGTCTGGTACACTAGAATAGAACTGATCAATTCAGCATTTGCATGTATCAATACAGTTCTACCAATAGCACTCTCACCTTTGTCTTAGATAATTATATAGTACCTATCACCGCACAGTCGTCAATATATTTGCCTTCCCAACAGCCCTGTAAAGTAAGACAGTGCTATTGTCCCCATTCTACAGATGGGGAAACTGAGTCAGAGAGAGGCTAAGTGACTTGCTCAAGGTCATACACGAAGTACATAGCAAAGCAAGGAATTGAATGTGAGTCTCCCAAGTCTCAGGCTAATACCCGAACCATTAGACCATCCCACCTCATTACCAGAAAGTCACCTGTCCGAAATAACAAATGGGACGTGGGTTTGTCCCTGATGCTCAGATCAGACATTAAACCTCTGCACCTCGTTGCTGGGTCTAGCTAGAAGTTTATGCTCCCCAAGGAATGTACAGAACATTGCCAATTTGGTTAACTTAAACGAGTAGTTAGTTCAACACACGTCTTTCTCTTGCTTGAGCTTCCTATAAACGTTTGGACTGTAAATCAAAGTTCCGTAGCACTCACTGGAAGAGGGCACGGTGACTGAAAATGCAGTGAGTGCTTAGGCAAATCCGACAGTCGCTAACTTGTTGCTTTAGAAAGCACCAGGTCTGCCGATACGCCCTGTGTTGTGCCAATCAGGGATCCTGATTGGGGAGCTTGCTTGCTACTGCAATTCAAATAAATTCAATAATAACAATAGTCAAAATAATAAAATATAGTCAGGAAATAGACTTTTACCACCATGCTTATTCAGCAGGTGAATTTTATTGAAATCTACCGTTTAGCTTCAGTCAGGGATTATTTTGGTAGGGCCCCTCTCGTGGGTCACGTAGTCCCTTTCCTAACTTCACTGCAGGATCAATTCCTCTCTACAAATTCATTTCTATAAAGCAGAAGTGTTCAGCTCTTCTCTCCCTGCTGTCAGTGATATTTACTTCTTTGCTAACCAGACTAAAGCTTATCCATCTGGATTGTCTCTCTTTTCATTTGCTTTCTTTCTCTTTTCCTATGTTCTTCTTTAATTCAAGAAACATCTCATCTTAACAATTGCTCTGTATCCGACTTTCCTCTCATGAACAGCTAAACACATGCACACATAACAGAGTAGCTACATAATCATAAAAAAGCCATTTACCTTTCTCGGCATTTATGTTAAGCAGTGGCCAATAAATGTTCAGTCGTGAGACATGAATCTGAGCTTGTGATGTCTTGCCTTCCTCTCCACAGCCAGAATCCCTGGATAACTCCCTTGGGTGCGGGCTGATTAAATCCATCACCACTCCATAGTCTTGTATTATACCCTTCTTTGATTGCATCATCACTCGCCATAGCAACCAATAGGAAACTGTAGTCAAGCATCTTTCAGTGAATTGCTGAGTGCTGTCCCTAAAAGCTTTTGTCTGGGAGAAGTATTTGTCCATGAAGCTGAAAGAACCAGACATGGTAGTTTTGTTTTCTGGCTCTTTTTTAAATGGGGGCTAATTAGCAGGAAAGTGACTGCAGCCAGCCAGCTCCCTGCCTCCTTTTGTCTCAGCCCCATTATCGGTTCTCTAAATGGCATTCATAGGTTCATAGATTCCAAGGCCAGAAGGGACCATTGTCAGCATTGCATTAGACTTTTCGCTGCTAGATTGAAGAGCACATTATTAAATATTTGTTCCCCATTGAACAAATCTGTCCCTGTCAAGGTCCCTTCCAGTCCTACATTTCTGTGATTCTGATTCTACGGAGGTACTTACACCATGTAGGTCAAGTCACCCCTTAACCTTCTCTTTGTTAAGTGAACTCAACTGAGCTCCTTGAGTCTATCACGACAAGGCAGATTTTCTAATCTTTTAATCCTCTCTTAACCCTCTCTGATTTATTAACTCCCTTCTTGAATTGTGGACACCGGAACTGGACACAGTATTCCAGCAGCAGTCGCACCAGATTCTAAAAGAAAAGGGTTTTAATTCAGGCCGAGGAAATATACCTGCACATACAGGCGTTTGCTTTTTCTACTTCCAAAACGCTGTGTTGACTCTGAGACGCTTGAGTCCCATTCGTTCTTATTGTTCATGGGGACGATGGCTTGGCAGTCTAAGCGACCCTCCTGGGACCAAATCCCAAGAATGACACATTGGGCTCCATGCAGTGCACTTTCAGATGAAATGCTGAGGTTCCCAATGTGCTTTTTAGTAAGAGGATGGGGATTGGTGCAGTGCCTTCTTCCAGCACTATAGCGAGGTAAGGTACTGACACCCGCTCTCCCTGAGGTGCCAGCCTTTCTGGGGTGCTCTGGGAAGTATTTGGGGATTCTTCAGGGTCAGAGATGCTGCAGTATGCAAATGTAAAATACTATTTCCAGTAAAGCAAAGTGTCGCCTATTAACACTCTATCACTTAGTGACTTGTCTTTAACCTTAAGATCTCGGTGACTTTTAAACTGTCAGAAAAATCTAGCTGAGACTCTGTCCTTCGCCCCGGCTCCAGTGGCATCAACTGATCTTTTCTCCAGGTACTGCGCTCTGACTGGAAGCAGCTCTGGCTGTGATTTTCAAAGGCATCCCACTTCTATTGAATTTTAATGGGGTCTAGGCAGGCTCCTTTCAAAAATCATAGCCACAGGGGCCTAGAAATGACTGCGTCCCATCTGGTTAGAGGAAAAGAGGGGAAGGCAAATGTAGGACATATGCAGTGTAAGCTGTTGGAGTCCCTGGGGATAAATAGGTTTGGAAGCATTCGATATTTATCGGTAAATGTAGGTAAATGTCGATTTCGCTATACACACATGCAAGTGGACAACAGACTATTTCCATCGATAGTAACGGAAATGTACAGATAGGCAGAGTAAGAAAAATGCTGCTTGAGAACTTCTTAGAGTTTGATTTAAAGATAATCACTTTGTATATTTTGCCATGTGGTGTTGACAACTTGTGTTTTAATGGTTATAAAGCTTTAACTTTTGTGATCTCGATGTCTGCCATCATTAAATCATTATTGTCTGACACCCCCCAGTGTCTGACCTCCCGCATAATTTCCCACAACTGTGAAAATTTCAGTAGATCAAAATAAAAACGTGTGTAAAAATAAATATGGATGTTATCTGTCAAAGTGATAACAAAATAAAAATCAAATTCTGCCTAGCCCAGAGATAAAGGGGGGAAGGAAAAACTTGCATAATGGACCCAGCACTTCCAGGCAGTGTCTGACTCCTGTCTGAAGCACAGCTGTAAAGGGAGCTTGCTCTGAATTAGAACTTTCCTCGTTGAACATTTGGATCCAGTGTCTGGAGTTCTCAGTCCCTGGAAATGAGTCTGCAGTCTGTGAGCACACCTTCAAATGTCAGCAGCGAGTGAAGTGGAGAGTAAAGAACTATTTTACACCAGGAAGCGTCTGCAGCCCCTGCTCTGCACTTAGTCATTCCACTGCTTGACATTTTAGCTTTGTCTTCCAAGGTCAAGCTGCCTCCCTTCTGTGTCCATCAAACAGCCATTGCCAGAGCAGGGATGGAACTATTCCCTGACAAGAGATGAAAGTGCAAGAGCTCTCACCTGGCTTCGGGCCCTCCCTTCAGGGGCAGAGGTGGAAAAGGTACTTCGCTGGCTTCATGCTGCCAGCCCAGCCCAGTCCTGCCTGCAGGGGGGAAAGCTGGCGAGAGGAACACAGGGTACAGAGGGATGGTGCAACGCAAAGGGACTCTCTCACCAGGGGTCCTGCAAGGCTGAGTTCAACAGGCGTCCCTGCCTGCCGTCATGTCAGAATTATACTTCGGTTGTTCCTCAATAGCCTTTGTTCTAGAAACAGGAGACAATGGAAAGTTTAGTTTCATCATCTTATATAGGAACATAGGAATAGCCCCATTGATCAAACAAGGGCCCATCTAATCCAGGATAGCATCTCCACCAGTGGCCAGTACCAACTGTTTCTGGGGAAGGGGCAAGAAACTCTGTAGTAAGCAGTGATGTGCTAACCTGCTGCCTGCCCTTTCCCCTCCCGAAATTTCTCCTGGATCCCCAGAAGTGAGAGGTCAGCTCATGCCCTAGAGCAGGAGAGTTTGTAACCCTGCCACAGCTCTTCATGAGTTTGCTAATCTCCCTTGTTGTAGTTAAATAAGAACTCAGGGTGTGAATGTGCGGGGGGGTCTCTGAGTCAGAATTCTTTTGTTGCTTTTTTTATAGCCAAGCAGGGATGTGGCTTCTCAAAGGAGGCCCTGATAATTTGTGATAAATATATGTATTAATATATGTATAACCTCACCATGCTGCTGTAACGAGTCCCTTGTCAGAGTCAACCTACCCTCGCGGAAGTCCATGGTCCAAGTGCGTCAGCTAGAATTCCATGGATTGGTGCAGAGGTGGGCAAACTACGGCCCGCGGGCCACATCCAGCCCAGGGGATCGTCCTGCCTGGCCCTTGAGCTCCCGGCCGGGGAGGCTAGTCCCCGGCCCCTCCCCTGCTGTCCTCCCCCCTCGCAGCCTCAGCTCGCCATGCCACCAGCGTGCTGGGCAGCGGGGCTGCGAGCTCCTGTCAGGCAGCGCAGCTGCCAGACATGCTGCTCTGAGCGGCGTGGTAAGGGGGCGGGAAGCGGGGGGTCGGATAAGGGGCAGAGGGTCCCCGGGGCAGTCGCGGGACAGGGAGCAGGAGACGGTTGGATGGGGCGGAGGTTCAGGAAAGTGGTCAGGGAACGAGGGGGTTGGATAGGCGTGGGAGTCCTGGGAGGCCTGTCAGGGGGCAGGGGTGTGGATAGGTGTCAGGGCAGTCAGGGGACAGGGAGAATGGGGGGTTGGAGGTCCCGGGGGGGCAGGGGGGCGGAGGATCCCAAGAGGGGGTGGTCAGGGGACAGGGAGCAGGGGGGGTTGGATAGGGAGTGGGATCCCGGGGGGCGGTTAGGGGCAGGGGGTCCTGGGAGGGGGCGGTCGGGACAAGGAGCAGGGGGGGTGGATGGGTTGGGAGTTCTGAGGGGGGCAGTCAGGGGGCAGGAAGTGGGAGGGGGCGGATAGTGGGTGGGGGCCAGGCTGTTTGGGGAGGCACAGCCTTCCCTACCCGGCCCTCCATACAGTTTCGGAACCCCGATGTGGCCCTCGGACCAAAAAGTTTGCCCACCCCTGGATTGGTGGGTTGCATTAAAGTTCAGTCGGGTGACTGTGTTCCAACACACATCAAGGACAAGTACTATGGAGATCCACTCTATGACAGAAAGTGGGGAGGAACTCAGAGACAACCATATCCCAGTAGTGATACAGTCAGTTCTTAGACCTGGGCACCCAGGGAAGGAGGAAGGAGTTTCCTTATTTTTCCAGAAGTAGGAAACAGAATAAAAGACAGGGTGTAAAAGGGATTTAGGCACCTGAGTCCTATGGGAGTTAGGCGCCTACATACCTTTAACAAATCTGTCTCCAAGTGTCGAGTAGAAATCAAGCCGTTCTCCGCTGTTTAGCCAGCTATAAAATTCAGCTGTATTCAGGCTGCGGCAATGGGTTCCCAAGGCATGTAAAATTACCAACAGCCACTTCTCTGCTTGTTCACTGCTGCTTAGCTTTGTAAACGCTTCTGCTCATGGATCGTTGATGTATATTAATGTGCTCCTGTCCTCCTCTCAGCACCGCCTGAATCAGGATCAGGATCGGTTCTGTGGAAATCTTTAGCTTTGTTGCATTCCCTGACCCACTCACCTGAGTTAATTAACCTGTCTGGCAGATGCCCTCAAAATGCTCTATGTGCCTGTGATGCTATATATTATCTAAATAGTAATTGTACCCAAATGCTGTAAGTCATAACGGTTTCTGGTCGTATATATTCAGCAACCGGACAAGGGCTTCTGGATTGCTGGGTCCAGTAAGTGGCGCTAACAGCTGGGGCTGTTTATCCTCCGAGGCTTGCTATGTGTGTCAGGAGGTGGTACCTGGTCTGTCACTCCAAAGCCCAGATTGGGCAGCAGGGAACAGGCAAATCGTTTTTTCAGTGAGAAGCGGGGCACTGGCAGCCCGTTTTCCATAGTGGGAGCTCCAGTGGTGACACATTGATCACAGTTTCTGCTCAGCTGGGCTAGCGATCACCTCGGATTAAAGGAACCTTCCTGTGCTATCCAGAGTGCATCACAGCCACTGCTAGGGAAAGCGCCAGGCATGTTCCCCGCTATCCTGAACTGAGAACCCCCTTCCCGATAAATAACAACAGCAGCCTATAGGATTGTCACATTAAGATAAAACCATCTGGACACATTCCTTCACAAAGGACATATTTTCTGAGCTGTGGATACCACATAGGACTGGGCATTTATGTGTTCTGGAGGAGAGTTTTTGGCCCTTTGGCTGAGAAACAGGATCAGTTCAATATGATGCATCCCCTACTAGGAGGGACTGGGCTCTCCTATTGCAGGAGGTGAACTTGGTTGCCTAGCAAGGGTTTTCGTTAGAAGTTCATTTTCAAGAGGGTTCGGGTGTGTGGCATTTTTTCTTTCTTTCTACGGCTTAAGGTCTGAATCCTTTCACTTGAAGGCGAGCTGTCAAGCTCAGACTGGGATTCACGACAACAAGCAGTGGGCCTGCAGACTTGGAAATGACCTACTACACCTGCTGCTAACGCCTGTGCTCAGGGATCCCAGCAACAGCTGATCACCTCGGCAGTTCCTAATGTGGAATGGGGATTTTCCCACCACGCTCTGCCAGGCGCATGGCAAAGGGAGACCGACTGCTATTACCTTCTGGATTCTGAGACTGTGGGAACAAGACCCATCTCTGCACATCCCAATCTGTCTGCGCTCCCAGCCTCCTGGCCCAAACACCTGTACCGTGCGAGCAGCCTGGCTGCGTGCCCTGTTCTGCTGCTGTTGGCTGGCCCTCAAGCCACAGCAGAGCTTTATGATGCGTGTTTGATCATGAGCTGCATCACCCCGAGGGAGGAGCAGGCTGCCACTCACCTGGCACACAGAGCGCAGAGGGGCTGCAGGCAGAGGGCCTGTGTGAGGGAATGGATGGTACTATAAAGCCAGCTTGCATGTTCAGCTGGCTTGTCTTAAAATACACTTACCTCCGACATTCTTTAACCCAAGCTGTGCATTTCACCCTTAAATGGAGTTATGTTTTAATTGCTCAACGCCATGGTATTATTCGTAGATGCACGCCTTTTATTACAGCACCGCGTGGCTTTGCATAAAGCTTGGTGGAACTTACATCATCTTTCAGACAGGAAGGAATGAATCATCCTGTTTTGTTGGCAGGCAACCCACGTTATAAAAGAGATTTTCTCGAAGTGTCCAATTAAATGGGGATTGAGGCTGCAGCTTCAGTGCTAGTGCCCCCCTCCCCTTTGAAAGAAAAGTAAACTTGAAAAGCTTTTTTCCAGCTCCGTTAGTCACTGGTCACCGGAGCAATGTGGAAGTGGGATGGAAGCTGGAGAGGTGGGAGGCTATTGGATGCTAATGCTGCACCTGGAGAGAACAGGTCTCCCAAGGCGGGGGCCATCAGTGGAATTGCTCTTTGATGGCAGTGCTGCCCCATCACGGGAATCATCATGTTCCCAACGAGCCCTCTTCAGAGCCTGCTGGCAGGAAGTGTGAATGGGTGTCTTCATGGGAGAAAACAGGAGACTTTGGTATCCCACTGAGGGTCTGCCTACACTGCAGTTAAACCCAGAGTCTGAGCTCTGCAGTTTCATAGCCTCTGCGGTCCACGCCCCGTGAGCCCAAGTCCGCTGACACGGGCCAACCACAGGTGTATAATTGTAGGGCAGACCGACCCTCAGTGGGGAGCTGTGCAACAAGAGCAGTGGGACCCACTCTGGCAAAGCAAAGGCCCGTCACAAGACATGGAGTGGGATGTTTAAAACGTTCAGCATTGTCCCAGCTCTGTTCCCTTTGAAGTCAGCTCCCACTGACATTACTGGAAGCAGAGTTAGGCTTTGGAAAATCCACCATCGTTGACAAGCTCAGGTGACACCGCAGTCTCATCTGTCAGCTGTCGGGGGGGGACAGCTCAGGTTCTCTCCATTGCTCCACAGGACCCTCAGACTCCCAGCACCTCTTGGCCTGGACTGGACCCCAAGTCCCCACGCTGGTAGCTAGTGCTAGAAAGACATGGAAAATGCAGGGCACCCAATGCCTCTGTGTGCAGATAAATCTCTAGGGAAAGCATGGAAGTGAGGTGGGGCTTCCCTTCTCCGTGTTCACGTACCCGGTCTGCACAGCAGTATGCTTCACAGACGTCCCACATGGCTGTAATGATACGTTGCGAAAGCTACAGCAACAGGATGCTACTGTAATGAGCTGCGACCTGGCATAACAGTTTTATTGGCAGGAATCTGGGATGATTGTATCACTCCTGCAACAGTCACACATCAGGCTTCTGCTCCTTTAAAGAGTTTATGAAAACGTTTACTGGTACTATTTTTGTCATTGAAGTCAATGGCAGTCTTTTCATCTACTTCAATAGGCTATGGACCAGTCTCCTAATTACCACGTGCCTTGCTATACAGGCCTTGGTGAAAGAGAAAAGTGTTAATGAATGCAATTTAGACACTTCTATAAGTTACCTACAATAACTTTTCCATACATAGTTCTCTGGGTATGGCATCTTGCAATCTACCTGGGCCTTATCCCATAGGAAGAGGGGAATTCCTGGCTTCCAAATGACATATCCCTTTTCACCTAGTTCCTAATAGTTCCAATTGGCAAGTGGGTTTTGGTACAGAGAAAGGAGGCTGTTGGTCTAAACAAAATGATGAGGATGGTTAATTTGTTGATTAAAGTAACTGGCAAGTGAGCAAATGAGTATTGTGTCGGGGAGTAGAAATTCTACCTTTCGGAGAGAAAGGGGGGAATGGTTTTATGGCTGGTGTTTTTTAAAAAAATGCCACGTTTTTGTAGCTGCTCAGAGGTTTGGAATGTTAGAATTAGTCTGTGAGAGATGGCTCAGTGGGCCAAGGGCAGGTAAGACCGCCAGCGCTGCAGGATAACTGTATTTATCTCCTGGCTAGCACCAGCATGTGTGAGGCAGATGGTGGAAGCAGTGACTTTCGAGAGTATTGTTGATTTGTCCTGTTCTGCCACTTCTGCACACTCTCCCTCTCCTGTTGGCAGGCAGGGCATCACTCCTTGCCCTCTTGTAGCATAGCCAAAGATGGTTAAGATGTGCTCCATTACTAAAATGGCAGGGAATCCCCTTAGAGTACAGTATCTACCTGACCCTTTGTCATGTCTGCAGAAAATGTCCTCGCTTCTGCTTTCTCATCTCTTCGGTTAACCAAAGACAGGCAGGGGACTTATTGGCATTTCACTGGGAGAGGCGCTTTGTGCCAGATGTTGTTTGAAGAATATATTTGGCTCTGCGTATTGATGCAGCAGTTATTGTAATGGGGAGGGGGGCAGAGGAAGTGAGAACACGGTCCTTTTCTTATGGTGCCAAACCCTGATGCAAACGCGTCCTTTTCAGAGCAAGCCCCTGGCACGCACAGCATTCGGCTGGCTCAGTTAAACTGACTTGGCGTCCTTTTCAAATTACACAACTGAATTAATTTCCCCTTCCTCTCCCTTTGGCTTCTCTCAACGCTGCTTGGATCCAACCAATATTCTAGAGACAAAAAGCACTGCAGCACGCTCCATGTTTCCAAGGTTATTCTAAGACCAAATGGAAATTCATTTTGGGCCACGAGCCAAACTAAACCCCACTGTTCCATTTTGAGACATCCACCCACCCACAGGGCCAAATTCAGACACTAGCACACAGTCACACATGGATAAATACCAAGAAAACTACAGAGTCCTACACTGACGCCTACAGGACACAGAGAGGGACTGGTTCATGTCCTTTCCCATGCTGTTTGCTTACCAGCTGTTGTAGTTCCTACTCTCCTACATTATAGTTATTTAGTGAGGTACGTGCCAAGTGAAGACTTCTGTTCATTTTGCAACCTCCTCCTCCCATCATCCTTCACCTCATTTGTCTGTTTTGTCCATTTGCCACATCCCATCCAACACCTAGACTGGGGCAGGGACTTTGTTACCTGTCTGTACAGCACCTGTGGGGGCCTGAGCCTTGATTGGAGTTCCTAGGTGCTACCGTAATTAACCATAATTGTCAGAGATTGGCAGGAGCCAGATGCACTTAGGAGCGCTGGCCATGGTTGCAGCAGGGGTAGCCTGAAGCAGAGAACAAGAACCTCGGCAGTGGGAAAAGGGTACAGGAGTAGTGCATAAAGGGAAGTGAAGGCAAGACAAGCACATCGCCTCACCTCCTTCTTTCCTGTGTCCTTTCCTCTGCCCCCTGTTCCTCATCAAGAATATCTAACAGTTATAGTGATAGCAGCGCTCAGAAGTTCCAGTCAGGATTCAGATGCAGACCTTTTGCTAACACAGAAAAGAGACAAGTGGGCTTTCGACTGAAGGACACAGTGAGACAAAGGGATGGGGAGACAGTATGCAAGAATACCTACTCGTCAGTTGCCAAGGATTTCTCAATAGGCAACCGTTCTTGTTTATATGGTATGTAGACAAAAGCCAAGGCTGTTGCTCTTGTGCGGCCAACAAACCCTTCAGCTAGAATTGAGGATGTTAGCCAACAAAAAAGTGTCAGTTTCAAACGCTCTTCTAAACTGAGTCATCAAATAAAAATTCATGGTGCCCCCTCCCAAAAAAAAGAAGTGTGCCATGGAATATATTCATTCCCTATGTCTTCTGTAAAAGGTATCAGAACAGGTGGGACATAAAACACCGCCTGGAAAAGAGTATTAGGAATCACCCTTGCAAATGCGCCTGTCCTCATAATTGTCTTCGTGCTTCTCATTTTTCAGCCACTGAACATTGCCTACAGTCATATCTACAGCTCCTACCGCAACTTCGTGGGGCCTCCTCATTTCAAGACAATCTGCCGGCTCCTAGGCTATCAAGGGATCGCAGTGGTGATGGAGGAGCTGCTGAAGATCGTCAAAAGCCTGGTAATTATGGGCCTGGAACAAGTGATAGGCAAACCTCACTGCTTTGGGAGGCTTGGGTCAGATAATCAACCTAGGCTTTGGATACTTTGGCCAAAATGTTCCCATTAAAGTATGTACATCCATCCATCTATAGTTAGACACCTGTATACATAGCCTGATTTTCAGAGGTGCTAGGGAATCCCATTCACTTCAAAGAGAGTTGTGGGTGTTGGCTACAGTATTTACATAAAGCATATCCAAGTTCCGCCGAGCCTCTTTGTCTAGCAACGGGGCTATACGCTTCATGAAAAGACGCTCTTCTTGCACATTATCGGCACTTCCTGAGCATGGTCTAGGAGGAAGGGCCTTGGACTGGGACTCGAGACCTGGGTTCGAACACCAGTTCAACCACAGACTCCTTGTGTGACCTTGAGCAAGTCATTTAACCTACCCTGTCTTTCAGTTCCCCATCTGTAAATGGGGATAGTCTTTCCCTACCTCACGGGGATGTTCTGAAGGTAAAATCCATCAATGGCTGTGCTCAGATACTACACAGATGAGGCCCACATAAATACCTAGATAGATCTTGATGAACAGGAGCAATCTGATTTGGGACTTCTGGTCCTAGATAACTAAAGGAAGGGAAGAGATTAAAGAAAATTAAAAAGAAATGAGCCGTACTTTTTTTTTAATTTCTAAAAAGATTCCAATTTTGTGTGAAGGTTTGGATCAGTTCTTATCAATGCCAGTTTGTCCGTCACTACGTGATACTCTTAACACGGGCTGAAAGAGACAATTTTTTCTTCTTGTCTTCTCTGCTTTCTCTCAGAAGATAAATCTGATGTTCAGAAGAAATGTTATCTGTGCAGTTCCAGGGCCTTAATTGACAGCATATAAAATGATTTCTGATCATGTTGTTCCTCCAGAAAAGCTTTTGTTGAGGAGGTTTTTTGGTCAGCAAACAGTATTCATTGCAAATGCTTTAGTTCATTTTTGCCTCTAATGTTAATGCATCTTCTTGATCTTGTCTAATGGAGAAGTGTGAAGCCGAGGATCTCAAAGTATTTTCACTTAACTTTCATAAGACAGTAGTAATTGGAGGGGTCGGCTGTGTGTGCTTAGCGTACAGAGCTCTAGCTAACATCTGAAATTGATAGTGGTCAGAGCAAAGATAAGGGCCTTGGGACTGGCTCAGTTACGCTCAGTGCAGAATCCTGTATAAAATATATACAGGATACAGTTATATAACGCAATTACAGCACATACTTTTATCACCAAATCTGGTTGCTCTTATCCATTTTAATTCACAACTTCGGAGCTCCAGCGGTTAATTACCCCCCCACACACACACACACAGTGCAATTCCATTTTCTGTAGCATGCTCTCTGTCAAGTGTCAATAGCATGCATCCTGTCATCAGTATTTAGGCAGAAGGAATCTTTCCTGTGCTGAAGAATGATTTTTGTAGCCACTGTGAGTGAGATTTTTTTAGGCTATTTTTGATCTATCTGGATTCTCACCCGCAAATGCTGCTTGCGATTCAGGTTCAAACAAACAAAGTGCTCAGAGCTGAGCTTTCAGATGGAAACTACAGAAAATCATGAGTTGGTTTCAGAGTGAAACCATAAAAGAGCCCCAAGCTTGTGGGCTGAGTTTTATGTGTATAATGAAAGCAAAAAGCAGGCGAGTTTTGCATGGTTTGAGGTTTTTATAATCAAAACTGCGTTCTGCTCTGGTAGCCACCAGCCAGTCCACAAAAGTTGCCCTTTAAAATGAATGTGCTCTGAGTAGAGACTCATTGGTGAGGCCTCATCTGGAGTACTGTGTCCAGTTTTGGGCCCCACACTACAAGAAGGATGTGGAAAAATTGGAAAGAGTCCAGCAGAGGGCAACAAAAATGATTAGGGGGCTGGAGCACATGACTTATGAGGAGAGGCTGAGGGAACTGGAGTTATTTAGTCTGCAGAAGAGAAGACTGAGGTGGGATTTGATAGCTGCTTTCAACTATCTGAAAGGGGGCTCCAAAGAGGATGGATCTAGACTGTTCTCAGTGGTGGCAGATGACAGAACAAGGAGCAATGGTCTCAAGTTGCATTGTGGGAGCTTTAGGTTGGATATTAGGAAAAACTTTTTCACTAGGAGGGTGGTGAAACACTGGAATGGGTTACCTAGGGAGGTGGTGGAATCTCCTTCCTTAGAGGTTTTTAAGGTCAGGCTTGACAAAGCCCTGGCTGGGATGATTTAGTTGGGGTTGGTCCTGCTTTGAGCAGGGGGTTGGACTAGATGACCTCTTGAGGTCCCTTCCAACCCTGATATTCTATGATTCTATAATTCATCCTTTCAAGTTAATTTATTTCCTTTTCTTTCCGACAGTTACAGGGCACCATTCTGCAGTATGTGAAAACATTGATAGAGGTGATGCCCAAGATATGCCGCTTGCCAAGACATGAATATGGATCTCCAGGTCAGTGCTAGGATACGTAATGTAGCATGCCTCCCCACCCATGCATGCAGCATTAATCCAAACACAAGGTATTAACAAAACAATGATTGGCTTATTCTCCAAGTTCCTAAAATGATGTGTTATAAGACTGTCTAGATCAGGGGCTCTCAAACTGGGGGTCGGGACCCCTCAGGGGGTCATGAGGTTATTACATGGCGGGTTGTGAGCTGTCTACCTCCACCCCAAACCCGGCTTTGCCTCCATCATTTATAATGGTGTTAAATATATTTTAAAAGTGTTTTTAATTTATAAGGGGGGGTCGCATTCAGAGGCTTGCTATGTGAAAGGGGTCATCAGTAAAAAAGTTTGAGAGCCACTGGTCTAGATGTTACAGGGAAGAGCACGTTAGCAATGTATAAATAAATAGTATTCTCATGAAATTAAACATCTTGAGGCTTATCACATTCCATTTCCTAGCTCTCTTGTCTGGTGCAACCTCAAACTCTCCCCAAAGCTTGTGTTGCTAGAATGTGCACTTGCAGCATTTGAAGAGAAGCCTGCTTGTGAAACCTGGGAATGGCATTGCAATCTGGCCTTTAAAGAAAAATGTCTTACAACTTTAATTATGGAACAGCTACTATGGCTCCATAATGCACCTTTTTTAGCTGTGGAAATGAGAGCCCGCATCAGACGTTTTGTGACCGGTGACAGAAAGTACTGTATGTCGAAAGACCCAACACTTGACAAGTTATTGAAAGTTTCTGTATGGAAACCTGGATCACTGATCTGGAACATTTTAAAAAAGTATTTTGTTTTGCTTTCAAGGTTTTTTAAAGTACATTATTATAGGTTTGTTGTTGCTGACCCAAAAGCTGCACTAATTCCAGGAATACATGTAAAGTTTATTTTCAATACCACTAACTTTTTGCAAATAGGGGTGGGTAGGAAAATTTGCTTGGTCCAGGTAGCTTTGGAAAATAGGAGAATCAGAACCGTTCTGAATGCCTATCTACTATTTTGACACCTGTGCAACTCCTTTGACCTCAAGTGAGTTCTTCCTTATTTACTCAGGCGTGAGAGGAGAATCAGGCTCATTGGTTGCAGACCTTTCATAAGGAGGACGGTTATTTATAATTAGCAATCCAGGATCACAGTTAGTGGTCAGGAAACATTAGGCATTGACTGGTTCTTTGCATGAGCCACTGGTTAGCTTGGTTCTGCTGCTCTTCCTTTCCCGGTCGTCTTACCCTTCTTGTGTCTATTTAGGAATCTTGGAGTTTTTCCATCACCAGCTGAAGGACATCATTGAGTATGCAGAGCTGAAGACTGATGTATTCCAGAGCCTTAGAGAAGTGGGCAACGCTATTCTGTTCTGCCTCCTCATAGAGCAGGCCCTGGTAAGGCAAAACCTCCAATTTCAGCAGGTTACACTCTACAGCTTCACCTGTACTCACCATCTCACTGGGGTTGGGTTATTTTTGTGTGTGCGTGTCATCTAAAGGTATATGAGCAACACTACACAGATTGGTTTTGTGGCCCTGAAGCCAGGGCAACCTGTGAGGAAAGAACTCACTGATATTTAAGATAGAAATGGCCCTGAAGTGGAACCTGAGATCTGAATTCTGGAAGATTTACTTTCAGATCCAAGATCCAGAGAGACCTAAGGTGGTTTAGATTTCAGCTCAGACCCAGAGTCAGGAGCTGCCTGTTTCCTGGATTCAGTTCTAGGGACCCTCTTTTTATTCTACAGTGCTGAGCACAAAGGGCCCTGATCCCCAACTTGCCCACCTAGGCACCATTGCAATATCAATAAATAATAATTATGAAGCAGCCGCAAACAGAGGGACATTCACAAGAACTGCTGATCTGGTGAGATTTCTTGGGGCTTGTCTCCACTGCAAAGCTAACTCGAGTTACAGCTTCAGCATTTCCCTGACTCAAGCCCCATCCACGTACAAAACCCCTTATCTCAAGTGCAGCAGAGCGTTTAACTGGAGTGGGCTCCCTCAGCTGCTAACACAACCCCGCGGTGCGGCTCGAGTGGTATTCTGCCCTGTGGCCACTGGGCTAACGCAAGAGGAGTTAACTCCAGTGTAGATAACTCTGGCTAACTGCAATGGAGACACACCCTTTGTGCGTCGAGCCTGTTGGGCAGAGCTGTGGGGGGGCCGCATGAGCTGCTGCTGCTGTCTGTGCTGTTTTGCACTAGATACCCAGCGAGTATACACCAGATACACAGTCAGTCTCTTGTACTGTCCATCCAGCACCTCCCAGGAGCACTACAGTACATTTTGTTAAGGAAACTAGAGATACGCAAATGTGCCTCTGATAGTCTGGCTGGATTTTTGTATAATGATAGCAGCCGAATGTATCCTGCCCTCCTCCTCCCGTGGTCTGCTGGATGTGTTGCTTTTGCCCTTGAAATGGCTCTCTAAAGTGCACATTATGGTGTCTCGTAGCAATAACCGCCATTGGTGTGAAAAAGCACTCCTGTGTTGCCATGGAGACTGAGAGTGTATCAGCAGCATGCAGGCAGTCCAGGAAACAAAAGTAAGATTCCGAGGTCCCATTTGGGAAGGTTACCATCAAAGTCCATATTGGTGGGGTTTCCATAACCAGCCTGTATCGTGTCTCTCTGATCTTTAAGTTCTTCAGTAAGGCATTTCATTCAGAACTTAATGCAGTTCTGTACTCGGAAGGCCTCAGGTTCCACCCACCAGGAGAACATGAGGCTATAGGGCCCTTCTATGTTGAAAAGCTTTGAAGCTTAGTGGCACGGGAGGTGGACACTCTGGCTTTTCCTCTCTGGGAAGCTGGGTTCTAAATCTCCATACAGGCCCAAGTGAAATTGTTTGGATGGGCTCCGCCTACTGGATATGTGTCTACATCTAAAGAGCTCCAGGTAGCCAAGCGTGATTGACAGCCATCTGCTCGAAAAAGGCCCAGGACTGAAGCTGAAAGAAGGATTATGGGACATAATGGAGGTGGCCTGGCAGAGTGGGCCAAGGAGGGTACCACAGTACTCACTCCCACTCACGCCTGGCTCTCTCTTTTGACACTAGTGCCTAATCTAGAGTCAGCTGAAATCAATGGAGAGACTCCCATGTCCTCGTGAGCATCAAAAATTCACACACATTTGAATTAGGAACTTCCTTTTTTGTGGGAGGATGTGGGAGGAACTTCCTTTTTTATCCAGTGACAAAGTCATTGATTTATTAAGGAGAACCTAATCCCATGTTTAAGATGCAGACTGGCAAAGACAATTGTTTTCCAGGTTCATCCATGACAAGGTACGAAGTGTCATGCTTTGCGTGAGACGCTGTTCCAGAGGATATCTTAGGATATCTTATTTTCCTGCCCACGTCATAAAAGGAACCGTCTGATCAGAGTTACAGAGTATGGGGAGGGTTCAATCAGGTTAGATCGGATTGGATAACATCCCTAACTGCTTTGTAATCTTCCCTGTAGTGGAAGTCTAATGCCATGGATGTAATTGCTCTTACTGTTGTTTATGGTAGCTGGTCAGCTATTATATTGCATTGGACTATTGGCTGATAGTGAATGCTACAATTAAGGTGGGGAAGTAGCTTCCATTCCCCACCACCACCACCACCACACACACACACACGCACACACACACACACACACACAATTTTTGTTGTTGTTCCTTATCAATAACATTCTCAAATTCCTGCAGTAAGGCAGGGAGCCTTGGTTGGAGCGAGGAAAAGGGTGTTATTGACATTCCTAATTCTTGCTCAGAAAATGGGTGAATACAGGCAGCAGCTGGAGAAAATAATTTCCCCGCCGGGACATGTTGAAGCAGCAGGGACAGAATTTGCATCGGAACAAGAGGATGCTTCTGCCCACGTGGTAGCAAGACACCATGCCATGCCCATGCCATGCTTCTGTGCCCACTCCTGGAACTCTCCATGCCGCAAACCGCAGTGTCCATATAGGACCCATGATGCCATCCCCTTTCCTCCACCTCCTGTGCTGACTACGCCACACCCTGCACTCTCACAAACACGCTACGGCATTCACGGCTCTGTTCCCACCACGGTCCATGCCCCAGACTCTTACCAGCATATTGTCAGGGTTATGGACCCTCCGTCAAGGCATCCCAAACAGGAAGATCTACTTGCACAATACAATAGACCTAACTGAGTCATTCCCTCCAGCCCCCTGATCATTTTCACAGCTCTGTCCTGGCTAAATTTATGGTATGGCCAGCCCCAAATGCATGTCCTACCCAGAGTTGCACAGAAACAGACCAAAACCTCTTTGTGCAGCGATGCCTCTATCTATGCAGCCCAAAATCACTTTGTTCTTCTTTGAGTTATTGTCTCTATGGGTGCTCCACATGAGGTGCCCGGGTGCCTTTGATCAGAGATTTTTTTCAGCAGTGTCCATGGGTCCTCACCTGCACCCTGCGCATCCTTGTGCTCCAGACAAAGGTATGTAGGGAAGGGCAGACGCACCACAACTAGTTCTTTTTCAACTTTCTGTGGCTAGAGATTGAGTATCGCGCTGTCTGGTAGATTAACCTTCTAGCTATCCATTACCTCATTGGGTTTACTTAATTTATTTATATTTCTTACTTTTATTTGAATATTCTTGGGGTTTTTCCCTCCTGGCACAAATGGGCCATCTGCTACTACCGTCCAGTAGACGACCTAGGCCGCTTTGACCCTTTGGTCGAGGGCCACGAACCTCCCCCACTCTATGGATCCTGTTCCCCACCCACCCTATAGGGAGTGTCTCTCCCATTTCACACCTTCCTGGAAGCTCATCACATTGGACTGATGGATGCTAGAAGTAATTTCATCAGGCTACAACGTCCCTTTCAACTCCTCTTCCCTTTTCTTGTCCTTTCTCAGGGATCCTTTTCACAAGGGTCTCTTGAGGCAGGAAGTGCAATCCCTCCTGCTCCTATGGGTTTCTGCTCAAGGAGAGGATTTAGTTGCAACTCCCTGGGAGATGCCTTCCTCACTCGTTGGCTTCGAGTGCTGTTATATCCCTATCCTCCAGCACCTTTGCTCCTCAGAGTCTTGAACAAGCTGAAACAAGAGAAATCAGTGGTTATCCTTATAGCCCCAACATGGCTACAAGACAGGTATGGTTCCTCTGGCGCTGATGCCACCTCTTCTCCTCCCTCTGGTGACAGACCTCCTGGCCCAGAAGTCAGGCTGTGTGGCCCATTCCAATCTCGCCTTGTTACACCTCCATGCACGGCTCCTCGACGGCTCTTGAGCCCGGAGCAGAATTGTCGTCTTGAGGGACAGTCGGAAGCGGAACTGCAGGCGGTACTGTGGAACAGTCGGAAGCCCACCATGACAAAAGCCGTCTTGTAAAAGTGGAAGTGTTTCCAGCTTTAGTGTGCACAGCGGTCATCCCCATCCGAGACTGACCTCCCTATCAGGCTTGACTACCTGTTCCATATAAAAACCCGAGGCTTCTCATTCAGCTCTGTTAAAGTCCACCTAGCTGCCGTTAGAGCCTTTCACCAGCCAATTGAAGGGGTTTCAGTTTGTGCTCCTCCTACCACCACAAGATTCCTGAAGGAATCTCGACCAACGTCTTCCCTCACGTCAGTCAGCTCACTCCACCTTGGGTGGTTAATTAATTTTCCGTGCCTTGAGACCCCTCCTCCCCCTTTGAACTCTGGGGAGTTGTTTCCTTTTCCAAGTATCCTTCAAAACCACATACTTCATGGCCATGTCTCCAGATCAGACGCAGCCTTTGGTAAAGCCACTCTCCGAACTGTTCTGAACTTGTCTCCTCAGCATCCTCCTCCATAATAGGTGTACTCCTTGGGAGATACCTAGTGTGGAGCACCCATAAGGACAATAACTCAAAGAAGGAGAGGTTCCTTACCTTGTACAGTAACTGGAGTTCTTTTAGAGGTTTTATCCCTACGGGTGATCCACTGCCCACCCTCCTTTCCCCTCTGCCTCGGAGTTCTTGCCTTTGGACTTGTTGAGAAGGAAGTGGCATGGTGGCAGATCCACCTCTCCCTGTATAACCTCAGTCCAGAGCATGAGGAGGTGTAGGGTGCAGGTGCAGACACATGGACACTGCTGAAGAAAAATCTCCACTCAAAGGCTCACAGGTGCACGCAGAACTCCCACAGGGACAAAACATCTCAGAGAACTCCAGCTACCGGGTAAGTAACCTCTCCTTTTTCCTTGCTGCCGTCTCCCATTGCAAACTCATATACAATTTGTTGTCGGCCATCACTCTTTCAGTATTACTCTTTCCAGGTTTCTCCCTCTTGTATGTCTGTGTTTTGGATTAATTTCCACAAGTGTGCTGGCATGTGTTTTTCCAAGTGGCATCTCATTTTGTTATTCCTTTCTAGCCCTTTTTGTATGACTTCTCAAGTCTGCTTGGGGTGCACCACACCTTTGGTCTGATAGTATTGGCTGTAGAGGCCTATCCAAATGAACTAAATCCAAACAAACATACTCTGTAAGGTTCAGTAACAGCCCCTAGGATTCATATATGTATGTACAGACACACCTTGCAGCAATTAAGCCAACAAGTTCTTCCTATCAAGATAATGTCTTGAGATCCTTAGAAAATAAATGATAGGAAGTCATCAAGTTAGAGTAAAACAGAAATCATTTCCTTCCTGTGCTTCTAGACTCGGAGTCAGTGAGTGCGCTATATAGCCTTCTGGGCTTATACCAACAGGCAGTTATTTAATGGAGCTATACAAACCTTTCTGGTTTAGGTTTAAAGGGCTTTGGGCAGGTACTTTTTTCCAGTTTCACTTCACAGGGGTTCAGACCTCTTACGTTGCTACTGGGCTGGATTTGAATGCGCCCCCTAGAGGTGATCAGGTCCATGTGCTCTTGCCAACCCCCTGAGCCATATACTCAGTCCCTTAAGGAATTTTTTAACTTATTTTATTTTTCTTCCTCCTGCCTCAGTCCCAGGAAGAAGTTTGTGATTTGCTGCATGCTGCTCCCTTCCAAAATATTTTGCCCAGGGTCTACATCAAAGGTAAGAAGTCAAGAGGGAAGCAGAGACCAGTGCTTATTCCCCTACCTAGAATCCCCCCCTTAACGTTGCAGATTTGTTTCTTACCTGCGTCCTGCCCTGTCACAGACAGTGATGCAGTAGAAAGTCAGGTGGAGGACAAGTGCCAGCCAGGATGTTTATAGTCTAGTTACCCAAGTTGAAGCACTCGTTAGCCATTCCATTTCTTTCCGTTTTAAAAGCCGTTTAGCAATGTGCAAGCGGGCCTGGAGAAGGACAGCATGAAATGTGCCACAGCTGATTGATAACAGTAAGATGTGTGCTTTTGAAACAGGGCCCTTTTACAAACTGACCATGAAGCTGCTAGTGCGGAGACTGTAATCACACCCCCTTCCACCGCACGTCAGCCCATTCCCTTTCCCGCTGGTGTTCTGACCCCCTGAGCCAGAGTCAGAGCAGACAATGGTGGGGAGGCAGCTCCAGGCGACTCTGTGGAAATGCCGGCTTGTCACTGCCTAGTCTTATGTCACTGTTTGCTGCTCGCTTGACAGAAGGAGAACGCTTGGAGGTACGCATGAAGCGTCTCGAAGCCAAATATGCCCCACTTCACCTGGTTCCCTTAATAGAGAGGCTGGGAACTCCTCAGGTAAGGATTCCTTTGCAACCCCCAGGAGATGGCTACTGAAAATTCCCAGCAGTCCCCCGATTGTCCATTTGGCCTTAGGAAAGTGCTCCAATTTTTATTCCAAAATGCTACACAGCTCCTCCCTTCCCCTGAGAAGAGGGTTATCTCTGGGGAGGTGCTTTATTGAATTACCTGCACTCATTGGCTTCCCCACACTTCTCAGGGAAGTCTGATTTATTTTTATTCTGGACTGCCATTTTTCTGCTGATCAGACAAATTTAAACCCTGGCCTCTAGCGGCCGATGAGGTCTGTCAGGGAGATTTAGGAGCTGGTGTAAAGATGGCATGTTAGTGCTGCCTTTCAGGAAGGCAGGGTGCTAACCATGCTGCAATAGGGGTGGTGGGGTGAATGCTCAGAAGCCAGCTCTGAACATTAACAACTTTGAAAATTGCCACCTACTGCCATAGGTATTTTCAAAGGAGGGAATTCTGTGGGGGGACATGTGGGGGTTGTTACTGACCTTGGGGATTACCATCAAGTCTTTAAGCCCCCAGTTCAGGAAAGTATTTACGCACACAGTCCATCCATATTCAGGAAGTGATATAAGCACTTGTTTAACTTTAAACATGTGCTTGGGGCTTAAGCATGTGCTTAAAGTTAAGCATGCATTTAAATCAGTGTTTCTCAAACTGGGGTCGCCGCTTGTGCAGGGAAAGCCCCTGGCGGGCCGGGCCGGTTTGTGTACCTGCCCTGTCCGCAGGTCTGGCCGATCACGGCTCCCACTGGCCATGGTTCACCGCTCCAGGCCAATGGGAGCTGCGGGAAGCGGTGGCCAGTAAGTCCCTCAGCCCGCACCGCTTCCAGCAGCTCCCATTGGCCTGGAGCAGCGAACCGCGGCCACTGGGAGCAGCAATGCAGCCACTGGGAACTGCAATCGGCCGAACTTGCGGACACGGCAGTTAAACAAACCGGCCCGGCCCGCCAGGGGCTTTCCCTGCACAAGTGGCTACCCCAGTTTGGGAACCACTGATTTAAATGCTTTCCTACATAGGGATGCTTTCTTGAATCGGGGCCTTAATGGAAAGATCTATATTTTATGCTGAAGTTATGACACCATTTTTAAATCTCTCGCCAAAATAAACAAACATAATGGTTGAACTCTTGGCTCCACTGAAGTCAATGGCTGAACCCCCAGTGATTTCAGTCGGGCCAGGATTTCACCCAGTGTCACTGTCAAAATCCTGCTTTCTTGTAGTTAATAGAATACGATGTATTTGAGACACTGAATTAGATTAACTTCCTCACACAGTAATTTTCTGTAGCTGGAATGAACATCCAGCAATAAAAAGTGACAGATCTGTGGACAGGATCCAGGCAATTAACTTTCCTATTTTCCAGTGGATCGTATTTATAATTCAAGGTCATGTGGAACTTTGCATCTCTGGGAATAATATGAAACAAAAAAACAGAAAGTGTAGCAGAGGATTCTGTTCTGATTTGTGGGCACTTCTCATCTCCCATGTAGTTCCCTTTGTAAAGGGGCATTGTTGAGATATAAATCACCACTGTGCTTTTATGTGTGTGTGTCTATCCTTCCTTGCAAAATCATCCTTGAATTCTACTGTATAAAGTCCACTTGCTGCTTCTCCTTGCCATATTTATTATGATCAAACAAAAGATATTTCATTTTCCCCACTAAAATTAACTCACTCTAGTGTGCTCCCAAGTTCTTCACATACGTACTTTTGGGAACCAAAGTTATGAGCACTCAGAAACTCCGATGTAAATAAACATAACTGTATTTGTTGATAGTGCCCCTCTGCTCCTGGAAATGCAGTTTTGGACACAAACATCAACGTTTTTGTGCACAGAAGACATAGGCACCCAAAAGCAGGTGTCTGGAAACTTACAAGCACATTTCAGCTGTTCGGGTTTGGATGCCATTAATGAAAATTTGGTCCTGTGCAGTTTACATAATAAACGCTGTGGTCTAAGGGCCTCATCCAATGCCGACTGAAGTCAGGGAGAATCTTTCCATGGCTTTGGCCCAGGCTGTAGATGGTTTGTGCATTAAAAGGGGGCTACGTGTAGGCTGTGTTTATACAATGACAAGCAAACAGGCAGTGAGCAGGACATAAATCAGCATTTGCATGTGAGATCAATGCAGAATCCGAGGTGCCAGAATGGCTCATTGAGTAAACTCCCCAACAAGAATGAGAAAATGTACGTTTAGCAGAGTGAGCGTAACTGCCCCCTCTCCCCCCGCAGGCAGTGGGAGGTTAACCGTGGAGCTCAGTGGAAGTAGAGTTGGGCTCTCCTGCCAAGCCCACCCTTAGTTGCTGCAGCTTGTGAGTCATATGCTGCCCTCACCCTCCCACCGTAAAGCTATTCACGAGAGTTTGGTATCTCAGACACGACACAGGCGTGTTTCTTACAACTGGGACATGGTGACGGGACTTCAGACTCTAGGTCTGGCTTTGATATACGAGTATTGCCCTCCGGCTGCCGTTAGCCTGGTGGGCAGCCAGACGCCAGTAGTAGTCTTATATCAAGGCTTTCTGATGATCAGCCATAGGACCAAAGTCTGCCCTTGAATGGATGCTTGGGGATCCTGCTTCATCCCTGGTAGCCCGGTGTGCGCGTCTGAGGGCAGAACTGGTCCTTTTACAGTTTCTTCAAAAATCCTATATTGAGATTATTGGACTAGTTCATTCCAGACAATCTGACCACACTGAAACGGGTGTGCATGGCATATGGATCCCACAAACAGTAACACTGTTCATAAATAATACAATCCCTCAGCCCGCTGAGCAGACACCAAAGTCAGGTCGGGTTCTGTGCCCACCAGCCCGTCTGCATGCAGATGTAGTGGGCACATTGGTGTGGGCCCATTCACTATTTTAGCCTTGAAATGCTAGCCGAGCAGCCGTGCTACAAGCATGCTGCAGTTGTGAGTTCAACACTGCTCTGCAGGACAGCAGGAATCACTCTACCCCCCTATCCACTAAGGCATATCTGCCAGCCACCACTACCAGCTTGGTGTCTGAGCACCGGGGAAGTGAAGCAGTTATGTGAAACCCACATTCGGAAGTTTAACAGATTTAGAGCTGGTGCTGCCGCCTTGCAGAATCTGTACTCTCCCTTGACTTCCTCTGTATGTTTGCTCTTCGTTGAATATTAATTGCCTTGTGCTTTTATGATACCAGGCTGTCCTTGTGGCTGCAGCAGAGGGTAATTGTAGAACTTCCAGTTTCAATATTTACCAAACAAAAAGGCTTTAGGCTACTGCCTGCATAAAGCACTTCTAATGAAATGGGGTGTCAAGAAACGGCCAGGACTTTTTAAACGTCTGGTGGAGACGAGTTTCAGGAGCTCCTGGATTTCGATTAGTGGGGACCTGTGGTTTAGGGCAGCAAAAGGGACAGAGTGGATGGCTGGATCCACTGCCACTAGATTGGTCTCTGTAGGTGGCTAAAATGTTACTTATTAGGCCAATCAGCTGAGCAGAATGAGCCCCAGATGTTTCAAAACCAGATCCCCACAAGTCAACATTAATTTGGATGCACTGTCTCGTAAGTAATACGCTCACATTCTCACTGTCTACCTGGGCCATGCCCCTGTCCCTTCCATCTGCGACCGTGTCCCTGGAACCCCAGTATTGATCCTGATCGGATAAAAATGTATTCGATATAGAAGCTACTGGGATAGTCAGAAATATAGCAACTGCTTAAAGCTACAGGAAACCCCCTAGCATGGGCAGTAGGGCTAGAAAGTGCCACATCTGCTGTGCATGCAGGTGCCATGTAACACCAGGAGCAAAGTGCTCTGTCCATGGGAATAAAACGCCTTGACAAACACTCAAACGAGGGTGATCTTCTGGGACCACAGCATACTCAGCACATTTTGACTCCCTGGCCAGGCAGGCATGGGAACGAAGCTATGCTTCCATTTACCCTGTTACGCTTGGCAAATGTAATTGTAACTCAATGCACCATTTTCCTAACTGACTGCACGGGCCCTGGGAGGAAGCAGTGGGAGTCAACAATGCAGGTGGAAATGCACGAAACAGAACAATTACAAGAGCCAAAGGAAAGTTAACTAATGATACTCTTCAAACTAGCACAACTCACTGCTGCTACAGACAATAACCAGAGCTGCTCTGCTAGGGCGAAGGACACCGTTGCTTTTATGCCCTAAAACATCTTTTTTTCTAGGGTTAGTGACAGTCACTGGGGGATGAAATGAGGTCAGATTCTGCTCTGTTACACAGTGTGCATCTGGGTAACTCTGTTGATGTCAGTGGAACTATTCCAGATTTGCACGGGTGTATCTGAGAGTAGGTATTATTCAGTTCTCAGTACGGCTATACATTTCACCTCCATCCCCCCCAAAGTTCATGAAGTTGGTTACCTCAAGCTTCTTCTAAAATATACCTTTATTTCCCCCAGTACTAAGTTTTTGGTGGCTTCAAATATTTTTCAGAGCTTTTTTTTAATCCTGCCTAGAAAACGAGCCAAGAATTTTACAGCATCCTTGCCTGTTTTTTAAAGAGATCATGGCAAGGCTGGGAGAACCAAAATGTACCCGACATCCTCTCTGTTCTTGCAGCCTGTTTTCAAAGTCTGCATAAACCAGTTTTTCAAAGCTAAACGTGCACAGTTGCATACCAATGTTTGCACATGTCTAACTGGGTGTGCCTATTAGGTATTTGCACACACCATATTGGATCAGTTGCTATGAACAACCCTATCATAGCAAACAAGAGTGTACAGGGAGTATGCCGATAATAACAAACTAGTGTGCACAGCTCACGTCTCACCAATCACCCTACAGTAACAGAGCAGGGATCATTGTCTACTATCCATGAGTGGTATGACAGAAACAATCCAGTATATGCAGTCCAGCAGTCATGAGTAGTCCCACAGTAACATAGCAGTGTGCAGGCAGGATTGAGGATAAATGCTTCTGGATGAAAACAGACTTCAGCTTCTAACTTCCAAGGTATTCAGTTATTTCCAAAGGATAAAAATGTTTAGAGTTATGAAAAATATTTGAGGACTGTGTCCTTTATATTCTTCTGCCCTATCCTAAGTGGGATGGCTGTTCTCAGGAGGGGCGTACCACAATAAGGTCTGGTCTTGCATGGAATATGATGTGAAATATGAAAGACCTGAGAGAGGCAGGGTAGAGATCAGTGCAGAATTCCAAAAGGGAGGTCTTTACACATCCGCTTTTGTTTCTGTGGTTATCTTCCTTCTCAGCAAATAGCCATTGCTCGGGAGGGTGACTTGCTGACCAAGGAGCGGCTGTGCTGCGGGCTCTCCATGTTCGAGGTGATCCTGACGCGCATTCGCAGCTACCTGCAGGACCCAATCTGGCGTGGACCTCCCCCTACCAACGGGGTCATGCACGTGGATGAGTGCGTTGAGTTCCACCGGCTCTGGAGTGCCATGCAGTTCGTGTACTGCATCCCCGTGGGGACAAACGAGTTCACTGCAGAGTGAGTTTGCCTGCACTGGTGCTGACCTCAGCGCTGTTTGTGGGTTAGCGTGTGCCAGCTGGGCATGCCCGGGACTGTGACGGATACCCAGGCTCTTAGTCAGAGAAGCGTGTTCTGATAATGTGGAACCCTAGCTGGTGATTAGAGCATCATTTATAACACAGGGGCGTGGGGATTGGATGGCTCACGGATCAGTAATGTAATACAGAGCCTTTTATCTCCACTGCCAGTTCAAAGCCCGCTGCAGCTGGGCAGGACTGTCTAATGGCAGCCCATATGAAATACTTTTGGCGTTGCCAGGGAACTGATATCCCAGTCACAAAAGCCAGCCCCACAAAGAGAGGCCAGGCATACAATGGGCTGAGACACAGAACTAGAATAATAATGCCTTGTTCTTGCATAGTAACTGTTAGTAGCTCTCACAGCAGGTCAGGATCATTATCCCCTGTATAGATGAGGGCACAGATTTGCCCAGAGTCACCCCACAGGCCGAGCCAGGAATAGAATCCAGGTCTCCTGAGTCCCAGTGCAGTGTGCTGGTCACTACGCTGCATTGCCTACGGCTTAGGGATGCAGTGGAGCTGGGGAGATTGGGCTGGGCCTGTTCTGTGGCTGAGCAGAGGACTCCAGTCTCCAGGGCTGTTGATTTGGCATCATTCACAAGTACTAACATTCACAGAAAGTGTAAAAGCCGGGATAGAACATGAGGTGAGGACAGGCACTGAGATGAAAATGCAGACAAATGGGGCCACCGGCAGCTACATCGTCCACAGCCTGAGGCAATAGAGAGAGAGGGAGCGCGGTGTAAGATACCAGGGTTATCCCTAGTGTAAAGGAAGATCTCACAACAACTCTTCCACTTACACCAAGTGCGTTGATATTTTCCCTTCATTTCTGCACAGTCACAATAAGGGTGGTGATGAAACAACCCCTTGTCGATGAAGTGAGATTGTACTGCCTTAGCCTAGCTCAGCGGTTCTCAAACTGTGGGTCAGGATCTCAAAGTGGGGCTGGCTTAGACTTGCTGGGGCTCGGGGATGAAGCCCAAGCCGCACCGCCCGGGACCGAAGCTGAAGCCTGAGGGATTCAGCTCTGGGTGGCAGGGCTCAGGTTACAGGCCCCCTGGCTGGGACTGAAGCCCTTGGGCTTTGGCTTTGACCCCCTTCCACACCCTTTGGCTTTGACTCCCCCATCCGGGGCAGTGGGAATCAGGCTTTGGTTCCCCCACCCTGGGGTCATGTCGTAATTTTTGTTGTCAGAAGGGGGTGGCGGTGAACGAAGTGTGAGAATCCCTGGCCTAGCTGCAGCCTTCTGGTCTGTTTAGTTTTTGAGGGGAGGAAGGTTTGTTTTAACTTTTTCTCCCAATTTGCATCCTGTTGTTGTTTATTTCTATTACTGGGGCCCCTAAGGAACCCAGCGAAGATCAAGGCCTCATAGTGCTGTACAAACACAGCGAAACAGAAACAACAAGGAGTCCGGTGGCATCTTAAAGACTAACAAGGTGCCACCGGATTCCTTGTTGTTTTTGTGGATACAGACTAACACGGCTACCTCCTGATACTTGACAGCAGAACAGACTTTGCCCTAATGAGTTTTCAAGCTAACTAGGAAGCTAAAAGATGGGAAGAGAAACTGAGGCACAGCTAGAGGAAGGGACTTGCTGGAGGTCACCGAGCAGCTCATTGTCAAAGCTGGGAATAAAAACTAGGTCTTCTAAGTTCTGTCCGCTAGGCCATGCTGCCTGCTTTGAGCTTTGAGAAGACAGGCTGGCTCCACTGGGGTTCGCACGGCTGCTTTTTAGTTCATTTGCTCTCACGCACATCTACACGGTAGCTGTATGAAAGAGTCGAGACAGCAGGAATTCAGTGAGGAAGGTGACTTGTATCATGTGGGACAACCCTTCTCTAAATAGCTCCTCTCATGTCTCTCTGGCCCTCTCCAGGCAGTGCTTTGGAGACGGTTTGAACTGGGCAGGCTGCTCCGTCATTGTTCTCCTCGGGCAGCAGCGGCGCTTCGACCTCTTTGACTTCTGTTACCATCTGCTGAAGGTGCAGAGGCAGGATGGGAAGGATGAAATCATCAAGAACGTGGTAAGGCCAGGGACAGCCACCTCCCACCCCCTTTTGAAAGGTCAGAAACGCAAAGCTACCCTCTCCCTGCTCTGGCACCATAGCAGGATCTCGCTGTTATTCACAGGTGGACAACAAGGTGCTGAATCCCCAACGGGGGACCCGGCGTGTCTAGTGTTACCCTGTGTCTTTAAACAATGCCCAGAATGGGCTAGAGCCATCCACCGTGGGAGTCCTACCTGGAGTTGCAGCAGAAAGGCCACGACTTTAATGGGGCACGGGAACTAAACCCTTTTGCTCTTAAAGCAGAGACCTTCAGCTTGGCCGTGGGGAGCTGCATACAAATAATGATTAATAATGCCCATTAGCCATACTGTAATTGCACCGGCTTTAGCAATAAGTAAGTCGGGGAGAGGGGGGAATGAGGCTAGACTTGGGTTCTTCTGACTACAGCCTACTGGCCCTGTCGTGCTTTGGCATGACTCATGGGCCCACAGAATGGAGGTGACTCGCGTTCACTGTGGGGAGCGAGGTGGAAATGTAACGGGGTAGTAACTGCCCCACTGAGGTTTCCTACTAGCGGGCTCGTGGTACTGTTGATGCTTTCCAGCTGACCAAGAGGGATTGCTTCATCTCTCTCCCTTCTTTTCCCCTCTCCAGCCCCTGAAGAAGATGGCTGACCGCATCAGGAAGTATCAGATTCTGAACAACGAGATTTTCGCCATCCTGAACAAGTACATGAAGTCGGTGGAAACAGACAGCTCCACGGTTGAGCACGTGCGCTGCTTCCAGCCCCCCATCCACCAGTCCCTGGCTACCACTTGCTAAGCAGCAAGTGCTAGTGTGGATATTAAACCCCTTTGGGATTAGGGAGGAAGAGTGACTGGATCAGAACAAGAACTGGGAAGGGGAAACTTGACAATGTGGCTCTGGCAACAAGAGAGATTGGGTACACCCGATACACACATCTTCCTATCTGGCCCTGTTTGAGTGCATGTGCTGTAGCATCCCTGTGGTTGGCTTTACCTGTAGCTTTGAGACTGGGTGTGGGAGGGGGGCAGGATGTGCTTTTCTTCCATGCAGTGGGTTGGGTTTTTTGTTTTTGTTTTTCTGTGATACGTCCAGTCGAACCCAAAACTCTGAAGCCATATTAGAGTCCCAGGTGTCGGGTTCCAGTCACGAGCTGATTGTTTCAGAGGGCCAGAAGCCATCTCCCACTGCCGGTGCGGCGAGGCAAGTGGAACTTCCCCTGTGATGCATGACAGCGGCAGGAGGGTTTGAAGACGTCCCTCATTTGGTGAGGCACAATAGCGGCACTTCTCACTTGGCAGCCCACAGAGGAAGAAGTCGCCTGACCAGAGAAAGGAAACCAAGTTGATTCAGAGTTTGAGTCTAGCATCACTGCCTACCTGGGGTTGGAGATTTCCCCACTCTTTTCACCATGTCTGCATTTCAGAGAGGTGGGAGACAAGATACCACCCTGGTGGTTTCCCACTCCATACCATATCCCCACTACTAATTAAAAAGAGGTGCCCCCTGAAGCTATATCCACCAGGGAGTAAACAATGAAATCTCCTAATGAATGCTGTGTGCTGCATTTACCTGAAAATCCCACTCGCTATATTCCTGGGGTGGGAGGAGGAATCCATGATCCTGGCAGCCCGGCTTACCTCCAGAATGTACATGGACTTTGTTTTTTAGCCAAGGATCAAATGTCCACATTCGACAATGAGCTGGAAGCTACAATTTGTGTCCATTCTTGAGTGACGGTTTTCTTTGTTTCAAATGAGTTCCTCCAGTACATATGCCTACAGGGCATGGAGAGTTCCTGTCGGGGTGAACGGAAACCCTATTACACAGAAACAGCGGGATCCTTTACAGCAAAGGAAATGAAATAAGCATCAGAAAGGAGACGAATATAGTACTCAGATGGTTCTACAAAGGAAATACAGGATTCTGTTTCCTTCTGACTCTTAAACATTGTCCAAGATCCTGTGAGATTAAAAGAACCTAGCTGAAACATCAAGGAACATTTCAGAACTCATTGTCTTCCCTTCTTCCCAACATCAACTTCTTTGAAGTGAGATGAAGGGTCTTGTTTGATGTGGCAAAAGCTAAGGGGCCAGATCCGGATCTCATCTATACAGGGGTAAACGTGGAGTAATCCCATGGACTTCAGTGAAGTCACTCCAGATTTACACAGATATAGATGAGATCAGAACCTGCCCTCTCCTCACCTCTCCTAATCCACCCTGGCCTCACCCTGAGAAAGTTTTAATTTCTTGATTTTATTTAGGTTAAATCAGACCTTTGCCATTATGTAATACAGCCATGTTAATGCACTGTATGTCAACATAACCCAGACACTCTGTTCAGGTTTCAGAGTAACAGCCGTGTTAGTCTGTATCCGCAAAAAGAAGAACAGGAGTACTTGTGGCACCTTAGAAACTAACAAATTTATTAGAGCATAAGCTTTCGTGGACTACAGCCCACTTCTTCGGATGCATATAGAATGGAACATATATTGAGGAGATATATATACACACATACAGAGAGCATAAACAGGTGGGAGTTGTCTTACCAACTCTGAGAGGCCAATTAATTAAGAGAAAAAAAACTTTTGAAGTGATAATCAAGCTAGCCTAGTACAGACAGTTTGATAATAAGTGTGAGAGTACTTACAAGGGGAGATAGAGTCAATGTTTGTAATGGCTCAGCCATTCTCTGTTCAGCTTATTTAGGACAATGCAGTGCTCTCACAAATGCCGGGAAGCCAGAGACAGTGGGCAATTACTCTGTCTGAGGGAACAGAAAGTAGATCAGTTGAAGAGGTGTCCCGACTGGACCATTCTGTCTTTGAGACCAGCAGCAAGCTCAATATTGTTGGCTAGAGGTGAATTTCTGATGGGAGATGCCTTTGTTCTCCCAGAGACCTACCTCTGTTTCCCTGGTAACCAGTGACTATCCCCCTCAAGCGCTGCTGGGCATATTTGCCACCTTGAGTTTCCTTTGGTTGCTGAGGCAGCTGTTTAAGCTACAAAAAGAAATCTCTGGTGCATTTTAATCTGAAACTAACATGAAGGCTGAGGGAGAAGATCATCTCAAACCATTGACTAAGGCAGGGAAAGACTTGAGACTGAGAGGCGGGGATTCTTTTCCATCCCATCTGGAGGAAGAACAGAATGTTCAAGGACACAAACATTGAAAGGTTCTGCTTTATATATGATGTATGCTCCTCTGCTAAGGATGAAAGGCCTGGTTCCTGCTCTGTTACACCACTTTTCGCCGGATGTTACTATACTGAAGTCAGTGGACCTACATAAGTGTAAAAAAACTGGGTTAGCAGAGTGGGGGCATCAGGTATGTTATTTTTGTGGGTGTGTGAAATGAGATGACAGAAAAGATCCTAAATGGTATTTTTTATTGGGCTAAAGGGGTTCTCAAACTTCATTGCACCATGACACCCTTCTGACAACAAAGTTACTACATGACCCCGGGAGTGGGGTGGAGCCTCCCGCCACCTTGGGTGGGGGAAGAGAGGGCCACAGTCTGAATCCCGCTGCCTCAGGTGGGGGGGAGGGGGCCACAGTCTGAGTCCCGCTGCCTCAGGTGGGGGGAGAGGGGCTGCAGCCTGAGCCCCCCAAGTGCGGGGAGAGCTCAGGCTTCAGCCCTGGGTCCAGGGAGTCTAATGCTGGCCCTAGCAACCCCATTAAAATGGGGTCGCAACCCCCACTTTGGAGTCCCAACCCACAGTTTGAGAACCACTAGGCTAAACAGTTGTTTTGTTATTTTGGTATGAAGTGTCCCTGAACTGAAAGCATAGGTTCCTATACACAATGAGGAGTCTTGTGGCATCTTAAAGACTAACACATTTGTTAGCCCACGAAAGCTTTTGCTCTGTGACCCACTTCTTCAGATGTGTGGAGTGAAAATGACAGTAGGCAGGCAAAAAGTATACAGCACAAGAAAAGATGGGAGTTGCCTTACCAAGTGGGGTCATCTGAAGAAGAAGTGGGTCACAGCCCACGAAAGCTTATGTTCAAATAAATTTGTTAGTCTTTAAGGTACCACAAGACTTCTCGTTTTGGCTACCCCTCTGAAACTAGGTTCCTATACGGCCCTCAGAGCACCATCTGGGCACCACATAAATGAAATATCCAGCCCCTCCAGACACTTTTACAGAATGTCGCGGTTGTGGCCAGGCCCGCCGACCGGGGGTGGGGGGGGGGCGTAAAGGGGGCAATTGCCATGGGGCCCAAGTGATTTAAAAGGGCCCAGGGGCCCCTGGCCACTGCAACAGTAGTGGCGGCAGCAGTCAGGGGCCACCTGCAGGGCTCCTAGGTGCGCAGGACCGCTCTAGGCCCCGCATTTTGAGGGGCCCCACGGGCCAACTCGATTGGCCAGCGCAGGCAGTCCCGAAAGTGACGAATTCGTCACTTCCACCCCGGGCTCCGCCTCCGATGGGACGGCCCTGGCCCTGGCCCTGGCCCTGGGGCCGGGAATTTCTGTCGGCGGGCCTGGTTGTGGCACAAAACACTACACGCTTAATACATAAGGGTGAAGTGTACCACACGGCCTGGCTCCAGCAGCTAGACGCAATCGGCTCTACGCAGTTAAAGCCTGTCTGCCAGCGCTTAGGCTCTGAATGAGTTGTGGTGTATTTCACCACGTATGAACAGCAGCTTGCGAAATGGAATGTTCTTTTGCTGTTGATTTAGGGGATTAATTCCTGAGGCCTAGAAAGCACAGTAGGATGAGCTGAAATGGAATGCAGAGACCAATATACGTGTGTGTTGTCCATGAACGGGGAATTTGCTTGAACAAAATGACCTCCCCACCCTTCTCAGGGAGGGGATCAAAAATTATGAGCAGGAAACCAAAGCCTTATGATCAAAACAGAGTATATTTCAGCTGTAGGGTTTATGTGGGTGTTTTACCCTGTTGCTCAAGTGATGTGGGATGGCAGCGAGGGCTCAGTCATACAACTTTTATTCATGCAACTTGATTTCAATACCCTTTTCTACCAAAAAGATGCAAGTCAGTTGTGTAGATCTTGGCTCCAGTTCTCAAATCTTCCTTTACTGCATGTTAGTAAGAAGGGTTTCAAGATTGGGCCCATAAGCCATTGAATGAACTGGACAACCTTTTCTTTTTTGCTTGTTCTTTTTAATCTAATCATCTTTCATGGAATTAAGGTGCAAATTATTAACAGTGAGGGTAATTAACCACGGGAACAGATTACCAAAGGGTGTGGTAAATCCTCCAGCACTTGGGGTATGTCTACCCTGCAGTGTAAGCCCAGGGTTTGAACTCCGGTTCAAGCCTAACCCTCCTACCATCTACACACAAATTGTGCTAACCCTGGGCTTGGAACAAGGGCCCCATGGACTCATGCTCGGGTAGCCACCAAAAGTATCCCACAATCCCATGGGCTAACTTTCTATGTCTTCTGGACAGTCAGGTTTCTCCACTCTGCACCACAAAGGGCTAGAGCAGCCATATTTGCGGGAGGGGAGGGGGGGGAACTAGCAAGTCTGGGATATGGGTGGTTGGACTCAGGTCTGCATAGTGCAGTGTAGATGCTGGCCTCCAGATTGAGAGCCGGGGTTCAACAATTCCTAACCAGGAGTTACAAATGAGTGTAGACTCTCAAGGCCTAGGTTAACAAACACATGTTCTGCTCACCGAAGTTCTACTAACCCTGGGCTTACATTGCAGTGTAGACGAACCCTCAGAGTCTTTAAATCAAGACTGGATATATGTCTTCCTTATACGCACACAGAAGATGTTGGGTTTGATGCAGCAGTTAGTGGATAAAATGTTGTGGCTTGAGTTATGCAGGAGGTCAGACTAGATTATCATAATGATCCCTTCAAGCCTAAAAAATCTATGAAATGTGAGTATTTGCAGTGCACAGCCACATTCCTTGATGACGATGTACTTGATTTTGAGCAGTCCAGTAGAAAAGGGGAAATCAAACCAACTCAAACTCTGTACTTCAATCACATTCTTTTCTCCAGCAACACTTGTTAGGAGCGGTGAACACCACTCTAGTCCTTTTTCTCCTGTATTATCCCAGTTCCGTTGGTTTATGTGTTTGTGAACCAGAGCAAAACTTTGTTCTTGAAAGTGTAAAAAAAAAAAAGTTTGCAAGAACACTTGTCCAATGTACCATATTTGTACGAAGAGCTGCTTGGGGTTTTTTGTACAATGAATTTAAATTTATTTATGGTGAAGTATATTTCTGCTCGTGATTGAATATGGTGTTAAATTCATGAATCATTTTTGCTGTGCAGCGGAGATGATGTTTTGTATTTTTTTGTTGTTCCTATGTTGATCAACAGAAGCTTCCATCTCTATTAAAAATGCTTCTGTGATGATAAAGCACCTGGTACCTAGCAATATGTCCCATAACACAACAACCACCAATGTGTACTGCAAATGTGGGATGATTTTTGTAATTGGGAAAAATAAAAGTGGGGCTCATTGGAGAAGTGGGCAAATCCTAAATGATGTCAAATTATGCCTGCGAAAATGATAGGCTATTGAATGTCACCAAAAATTTTGACTTTTTGTCAAAACCCAAACGTTCTTCATGTTTCAGGCTCTCCCTTTTCCAACAACAAGAAAAATGAAAAATGTCAAGGGAAAACAGACACTTTCTGCAAAATTGAGTTGCAAACCCAGTTCGCAGTCACACACCCAAAGCTTTGATGGAAGAGCGGACAAGCCCGACTCAACACAGATTTGAACTATGGTCCAGATTCTCTGCACTAGCACAGCTCACTGTGTCCAAAAGGGCTTCTACACTCCAGCAGGTTCTCGCTGCCACCTTCTCCCAGGGGTTAGTCCCACTTGGATGCACCCTTCATGCTTCGGTTCCCTAAGGGCACCATAGAAGTTGCAATGCAGAGGAAACACACTTGCATCAGTGCATCCTATCTTTACTGGCCTAAAATGGTCAGGACCTTGGTTTTAAACCTCAGGCCCCTCTAGAAGCACAATGCCTGCTTAACACCAGGTGACGGGACTGCTTCTGTAATGATCAGAGGGGAAAGAGTGCCCAATTTTGGATCATCCACATTGTAGCCTGCATCACTTAGAGGTCTCTTGAAGTCAGTATAGCTGAAGAGATAAAGATAACTTTTAGCACAGGACTGTGGGTCGGGAAAGGAGGGAAAATAAATTTAATTGAATCAAATTCACAGAACCTAAAAAGATACTCCTGCCTTAAGAGGGCACACTGTCTGTGGCAGGGCTGCCATAAAAAACGACAGCTTCAGAAGATTGCTTCTGGGAAAGGCCTCTGAAAGTGAATAGGAACAAAACGTATAGGCTTCCATGGAAATAGAACAGGAACCTTTCTATATGTTGGTTGCAGTGTTCGCGTGGGTTTGAAAACAGTCCAATAAAATTCTACAGCAGGGACAGAATTCCTTATTTTCAGTTCTATAGAACTTTTGCGTAAAGGATAGCTGGGGAATGAGTCTGGCTGACAGAAAACATAAGATTAAAGGAACTACGTAAGTGCAAAGCATATGATCTCATTAGTGTCGTTTTATTATTTGGCTCAAACGTGCTCACATTTGCTCACAACTCGTGTCCAACATTTCCACACACCCAGGGTGCCTTTCATGTTTGTGACAACCTCTCCCTCCCCCCTCACAAAAAAAACAAAAAGAAGCACAGGAGTACTTGTGGCACCTTAGAGACCAACAAATTTATTAGAGCATAAGCTTTCATGGACTACAGCCCAATCTAAGGTGCCACAAGTACTCCTGTTCTTCTTTTTGCGGATGCAGACTAACACGGCTGCTACTCTGAAAAAAAACAAAACCATCTGAGTTTCACTTGATTTCCACTTTTGGGGTGAGTGTTTTGCAGATAAGGGATCAACAAACAAAATGACCTTTGGAACGGTGTGTCACTTGGCCTCTGTGCTCTGTCCTTACAAGACCCACTTGATCTGACGCCTGGAAGCCTCTAATGAACGTCCCTATAGTTATCCTCACCAGTCTAGTGGAATCTCCATACCTTAGCTGCAAATTGCCAGGCATTCAGCCTATCTCTGGATCAATAGCAGATAACATTGAGTTTCCCCCTCCCTCAGCACTTGATGCGGGTGCATATCAATTGCCACTTGTCTTTTCCTGCCATGGATACAAAGGAGAGCAGGACGCCCATAAACATCCCATGGCAGCAAGATGAGACATGTGACTTGCTGCTTCTTCAGGAAAACTCTCTTGGCCTTTTGCCTGGAGGAATTTACCTACAACTGCTTCTTGGGGAGAGTGCAGAAATCAGTGAGGGATGCAGAAGAAAACTCCCCGGAAAATATAGCACATCTTAACGCTGCAGCCCCTGGGAAAGCTACCAGACTGTCTGGTATTCTACCCTCATTACTGGGCCAGTGCAAAGTCAGGAATAGAACCTAGGGGAAGCCAGACGGACAGGCCTCTGCTGTAAAACAGTAATGCCAATGTCAAGCATTCAAAAATATGAGTAAAGCCCTCCAAAAATGAGATTTAAAAAAAATAATAAATGTGGAGTTCTGTTAATTTACTTTTTGAACCTTTAGGATGTATTTGGGTCACACTTAACCCTTTTTTCCACATCCATGAAGGCTAGAAACTTTTTTTTTAATGAAATAGATTTTTGTGAAATAACATGACCCCGTCTAGATATTATTCTGTCATGAGAGTGAGCAACACTGGAACCACTAGCTCACCCCAGACAACGGTTATGTTGAGAACTGCTGAATTAAAGGCTGTTTTCTCACTGAAGTCCAGTTTTTCAAGCTTTTCCCCCCATGTTCTTGAAATGCGATCCCGTACCCCCATGGCAATCAGCTCGTTATCAGTAGGAAAAGGATCTCTCCCCCATTTGAAGCAGGAGACTCTGTTCCTTCAGGCTCTCAGATTACACCACACAACAGTAGAATGTTTCCCCCATGTCCTTCGGAAGCATGTTTCCAAAGCAACTTCGTCTATTAGGCATCCAGATTCAGCATGAAGTTTTCAACTTATTTCTAATGTAGGATAATTGATACCTTGAGTTGTTCCATTACGTTCCTAGGCTGGGATATGTGGGCGGAAGGGGGAGAGGCTGAAAGGAAAGACTGGTTCATGTTGCTGACCGGTATTAGTCACACTTAAAATGGTCTTAACCTTCCCTCTGGATTCCTGTCAGGTAGCTCATCTTGTATATGGTTTGTAAACCAGTATTTCAGGTGTAACGACATTGCTAAGAGATGAGCAGCTGATGAGGACTCCCTGGTTTCAGAGAATGGGGAAGGGCTCTGTTTTTTTTTGTTTTTTTTTTTAAGGAACCATAATGAGTTAAATCCCAGCAAGTGAGGTAGTAAACAGCTGAGAGGTGGGTCCAGTGACTTATGGGAGACAAACTGGAGCCGCCTTTTCCATTCAAAAGTGGATAGCTAAACAGAGCAATAGAAGAACGAATTGCTTTGCCAGGCTCTTGTCACCTGTCTGAACTTGCAAGTGGCAAAGGTTACTATAACTCTAGGGCAGGGGTCGGCAACCTTTCAGAAGTGATGGGCCGAGGCTTCATTTATTCACTCTCATTTAAGGTTTCGCATGTCAGTCATACATTTTAATGTTTTTAGAAGGTCTCTTTCTATAAGTCTATAATATAGAACTAAACTATTGTTGTATGTAAAGTAAATAAGGTTTTTAAAATGTTTAAGAAGCTTCATTTACAATTAAATTAAAATGCAGAGCCCCCCGGACCGGTGGCCAGGACCCGGGCAGTGTGAGTGCCACCGAAAATCAGCTCACGTGCCGCCTTTGGCACGCGTGCCATAGGTTGCCTACCCCTGGTCTATAGCCTGATTCCCCATGGCCTTAAACCTCATATCAGATACTGTACATCTGTGTTGTGTAGAATGAGTCAAATCAGGGCCGGTGTAACCACTAGGCGAACTAGGCAGCCGCCTAAGGTGCCAAGATTTGGGGGTGCCAAAAAGTGGTGACCAAAATTTTTTTTTACACTACAGTATTCATTTTTGAAAGTTTATAATAAGCGATGCTCTGGGGGAGGGGGAAGTGAAAGGGAGGGGGGAGGAGGAAGGTGGCGCAAGGGGGAAGTTTTGCCTAGGGCAAAAAATATCCTTGCACTGGCCCTGAGTCAAATGCTATTCTAATTTGTATGCAATGTACGTGTAGCCATGTCCATCACAGGCTATTAGAGAGAAAAGGTAGATGAAGTAATACTGTATTTTCTAAATGGACAACGAACCTAATTCTCAATTACTGAGGGACAATCTCCACTCATTGATATATTTTGCTTTCCACAACCCAATCTCTGTGCAATTTTTCATGAGTGATGTACCTGAGTATTCGGATTCTAATATCTAAACTGTATTGTTAAATCTATTCACCTAAATTTGGGTTATTGTTGATTATGTACTCTTTGTATCACATGACTTTTAAAAACTAACTTTGTAGTTGTGAAGTATCAGAGGGGTAGCCGTGTTAGTCTAAATCTGTAAAAAGCAACAGAGGGTCCTGTGGCATCTTTAAGACTAACAGAAGTATTGGGAGCATAAGCTTTCGTGGGTAAGAACCTCACTTCTTCAGATGTAGTTGTGGATAATCTAAGCGCTATACCCAGATGTACAAACACTCTTTTCCCAACCTATGTATTATGTAATTTTTTAACATTAGCTTTAATAAGAATTTTTAAATCTTTTACTGAACCAACTTCTGTTGATGAGACAGAGAAGACTGTCTCCCTCACGGACAGAAGTTGGTCCAATAAAAGATATCACTTCACCCAGCTTGTCACCCTTCTAATCTATAGCCACTTTTCACAGGTAGGGGAGAACCCACCCCAAGGCTCATGCCAATGGGACATGGAGAGGAGACAAGAAGCTTGTATGTATATTTATGCAACATAAAAATGAGCAGGGGCTGTGCTACTGAAACACATCTCAGCAGGAAAAGATTCCTGTCCATTTGTGGGTAAGCAATTGTCAGGCACAGAGTAACTCTCTGCCAGGGGAAGTAGTGAAAAGACACAAAGCTGGCATGTTCCTTCAGAGATACAATAATCGAAATAAAGCTTTTAATGAAGGAGGTGCAAGTGAGAAAAAATAAAAAGCAAGGCATCTCCCCCTGCCCCTTGACAAGTTCAGTCCTGCTTTGTACTCAGTCTGATATAGGAGGCTATAGATCGGGATTGTTTTGTTTGTATAGAAAATATAGTATTGTTCAGCTATTTCACTACCAAATGGGCCTATTTTCAGGAGCTGTGTCATTAATACACATGCATGTGTTTCCAAAAAATCCCACACATTTTAGAGTGAAGGTAACATTGCATCAAAAACTTGCAAGAGGTCATTTCAATGCAAAACACACAAGCCATTTATAAGTTAATGTTTGTACAATGTTTTGAAGATGTTTCTTAGTTAGTCAATGTAATAATAACAATACTACATCAGAATTTCTCACAGAGCTAATTTTGGGTGAAATTACACAAAATCAAAGGACAAAGTTTCCATGCAAAAATGTCCATGAAACAAAAATGCTGGATTCCACACAGATGTGACAGACATTTTTTTCAGAGACAATACATCTGGAAAAATCTTCACATCTCTACAGTGCCTGTGATTACTGACCCTGTTTTGTCCCTTTCTACAGGTTCCTTCCCTTAGTTTTCTGTTGACGAGCTCCCTGGCCACATAAGGTCAGGTCTGGGACCATAAACCTGGTGAATATGCTGCTCCAGTGGAGACTCTCCTTATCTTTAATTTGATGAATGGTTAAATCATCCTAAGTGCAGGAGCCATCTCTCCCTTGCTCACAGCAATGGCTTATAAAGAACCCAATACTGCACGTGCTAACATTGCCTTCAGCTGGGAGGTGACTCTTATGTATGAATGGCAGAATGTTAGGATGGAACATTTATTCAGCCAGCCCATTGACCAAGACTGGGGCCTTGTCCACACACAGAAGTTGCACTGGTTTAATTTAACTAGCTTAGTTTTGAAATTGATTTAAACTGCTGCAAACCTCACTCTGGACACTCATATTGGTTTAAAACTGGTTAGCCGGGTAAATTTACCAGTGTAAGTTAAACCAACACAAGGTAATGGCTAGGTCAGGCTTAAAAGGGCATGTATCTACACCAAGATTTGCACCACTTTTTTCACTGAATGGTTTAAGCAATTAAGTGAAATCAGTGCCACTGGTGTGTATAGGCACTAAGCTACCATGACTGCACATCAGGAACACATTTCTGCTTTAATAGCAGCCTGGGGGCATCACCCTGCAGCAGTAAGATGGAGCAGCTATTAAACCCTCCCAGCAGGCCCTGCTTAATATTCTCTGTATTTGGGTCAACAGCTGCTTGTGAAGGTGCCCATTGCGAACAAGCATGCATGTGTCACATTAGCACTAGGAGAATAGGGAGGAAATCTGATGTCTTTCCCTTTTCTACCCTTTTATTTCCTCAGCGACCACAATCTCAAAGACCCTGCACTGCAGTGACCTTCCTTCCGATGGGGAAACAAATCGCTCTGAACCCAGTTGGTAACTTGCAGGTTTGACAAAAATTGCAGGTATCAAACCTCTTCTTAAAAGCAGCTGTTTATGAAGGCGAATTAACTGCGCTGTGCTTTCAGTCGTGATGCTGCCATTTACATCACACATGGACAGAATCTCACCAGTGCACATAAATCAGGACAAAACTCCCAGGCTGTGAAGTAGCCCCAGGGAAGCAGTGACAGTGTCAATAAAATGCGGCATCATGATTTCCTTTGCCTTTTTTGGGGGTAAGTCTCTCATCCTAGTTCCATTAGACAACTAAAAACAACCGGGAACATTTTCTCTCACCCTAGGGCTGAGAGTTTTATATTCCTTGGAGAAGGGCAATTTATCAAGTGATCCATCCCCTGTTGTCCAGTCCCAGCTCCTGGCAGTCAGGTTTAGGGCCACGCAGAGCCTGGGGTTGCATCCCTGACCATCCTGGCTAACAGCCATTGATAGAGCTGTCCTCCATGAACTTATCTAGTTCTTTTTTGAACCCTGTTATAGTCTTGGCCTTCACAACATCCTCTAGCAATGAGTTCCACAGGTTGACTGTGCCTTGTGTGAAGAAGTACTTCCTTATGCTTGTTTTAAAACTTGCTGCCTATTAATTACATTGGATGACCCCTGGTTCTTGTGTTATGTGTAGGAGTAAATAACACTTCCTTATTCCCTTTCTCCCCACCTGTCATGTTTTTATAGACCTCCATCATATCTCCCCTTAGTTGTCTCTTTTCTCAGCTGAGCAAACCCCGTCTTTCTCTCCTCATACAGAAGCTGCTCCATACCCCTATAACAGGCCTCAGCTCATGACTCTGGGCCAAGGGAGCCTTACATCCCTGGTCTCTGGACTTCCAGGAGTCCATACCTCTTGTTTCATGCCACCTTCCTTGGTGGGCAATAGGGAAACCCAGGCCCTCCCTCTACTGCAGGTTCCAGTCCAGGGACTCTGTAGTTAGCAGCCAAGGTCTGCTCCCTCCTACCCTTTGCTGCTTCCCTGAACTTCCTATGCTGGCCTGCCTCTAGGCCTTTCCCACGAGCCCCTTTCTAGGCTCCGCAGCGTTGGTGGCAAGCAACTCCTCCCAGGGTTTCCCCCAGAGAGCCACTTCCTGCCCTTTTATCAAGGCTCCCTACAGGGGCTCACCCCACTCCTGTGGTTTCTCCATGTCTCTCCTGACCTACTATCCAAACACCCATCTCAGGACAGGATCCCAAGACCTACTCTCCCCCCAGGCTTGCTTCTTTCCTTCCAGCCCTCTCCCACTGCTCTGGACTCCTCCCCAGCTGGGCCTGGTAATAAATTGGTTCTCCACACCCTCCAGGTGCCAGTAACTGAGCCCTCAGGCTCCTCTTAACCCTTTTGCTGCCCTTTTGTACACCCCATCACATTCCCTGTTGTTCTCCAGCCCTGTCCACACTGGCATCTGAACTGGGCTACTTACAATCCTCTTAAAAAGGGGTTGCCAAGGACAGTTCTGAATCGTTTCCCAACATGTCTGTAGCTAGCACTGGTGTAGTACAGTTTAAATACCTAGTATGTGCAGGGACATTTTTTGTTCCAGCTATGCTAGCAGAAATGGTGCCATGTATTTATGAATTACTATTATTATTGTAAAATGATCATTTGTATAGCTGTCCTAGGAGCCCCAATCATAGACCAAGAGCCTGTTGTGCCAGGCGCTGTACAAACACAGAACAAAAAGACAGTCCCTGCCCCAGAGAGCTGCAGTCTGCCTACCCCCAGAGCAAGTCCAAAGCACTGTTTCTGAACAGTTTGTGACCGTGTGCTATATGGACAGAAACTGTGCAGTCACAAAGGTGCTTGATAGAGGGTTACAAGACCTAGTGTGAACACAATGTAACATCAAACCTCTCCCTTTTTTATTACTATAGCTGCACCCAGAGACCCCAACTGAGATCAAGGCCCGTTGTACTAGATACTGAACAACTCAAAGCGAGAGACAGAACCAGCCCCAAAGAACGTGCCAGCTGAATAGACAAGACAGACCAACAGCGGGGAAAAGAAAGAAAGATTATCCCCATTTTACAGACAGGGAGCAACACTGGAGTGAGTTTAATTTAGTCAGGCAATGCATACAGAGAGTTCATCATATTCAACCATCTCCCTGAATTTCACAGTCACACATCTGGCACGTACAAGAGTGTGCCAATATCATTGTTGCTAACCTGCATCCACCAGTGAAATTACCAAATCAGGAGGCAAACCCTGCAGTCCTTGCCCAGCCCTTATAAACTCACCCACACTCTCACTGTGCATTTTGCCTGAAGACGGGTTGTGTAACGATAGCAGGATTTAGCCCAAGACTGGCTGAGACCAGACACCACCCTGTATTTTTTTTTTATGCTAAAAACAATGGCAGATTGTTTGGATTGATTGTGTGATAAAGTTAAGAAGCATTTTTATTCAGCTGGTGCAACCTGTCTAAACCAGTGACCTGCTGGTCTGGTCGTAGCCCTGATAAAAGTCAAATGACCAACAGAAAAATGAGCTTCACATTTGCTGGGGAAACAAGGTAATGGCCCCGCACTGATAAGGCCATTATGGCTGAAGGAAGGAAAACAAGGCAGTTTCTATTGGTTTTCCTTATCTCTACAGATTTCCAGCTTGCGTTGGTTAGTGGACTCGCTTTGATGAAAGGGCAAGGGCTGTTGTGTCCGCAGTGGGTTGCCGTGTACACACAGTCACAATGCACAGATGGTGGTGGTGAGAGGGGGGAAGGAAGCAGTGTTAGTGCCAGCTGACTGGGGGGAGGGATAGCTCAGTGGTTTGAGCATTGGCCTGTTAATTGGCCAGAGTTATGAGTTCAATCCTTGAGGGGGCCACTTAGGGATCTGGGGCAAAATCAGTACTTGGTCCTGCTAGTGAAGGCAGGGGGCTGGACTAAATGACCTTTCAGGGTCCCTTCCAGTTCTAGGAGATAGGATATCTCCATTTATTATATTATTACCACATCGCCAACATTAAAACTGACTCATAATAATTTGTCTTTATCGTGAACAGAAATACCATAATTGATAGGTGCTCTCCTGCCAGCTGAAAGGTCAAAGAGTAAAACATTCTAAAGCACCCAAGTGACTTAGGGCCCAGATTCTTAAAGGTATTTAGACACCTAGCTCACATTGGGAGTTAGACATTCTACACTTTAGGTCTGGGTGAAAGTCAGTCTCTCCTCATTTATATTGAAAGTCAATGGGACTTAGGCTGCTAAGTCACCTAGGTGCCTAATTCCCTTTGGCCACTCGGTGTGACTGTAAGACCCTCGATAGTGATTTGCATTCCCCATCTCTCTATACCTTTAAGTGGGGCACTCAATGGTGAGGCTGCATTAAAAATGTAAGATAACCGAGCGGATCACTGTACAGTTTTCCCTCCGCTTTCCCTTTGAGCTCCTAGAACTGCACTAATGGGATCGCAGAAATCAAATGCTTTGGAAAGCTAAGGAGTCCCAGGTTTGCTGAGGAAGACCCTGGGCCCTTTGTCGGAGATGTCCAACCCCATGGCCGTATTAAAGTGGTTATCAAACAACCAGTTTGTCTGCCACGTGCATTCAGAAAACATTGCTTCTGTTCAATACGGAACACGTTAGAAAACAACAGCAGATCCTCCTCCTACTGAAGTCAGTGGCAACATTGATTCAAACAGATGTTAATGGGAGTAGGACTGAGCCCATCACATTCCTTGAGTTGCTTTTCCACCCTAGGATGACCAGACAGCAAATGTGAAAAATCAGGATGGGGGTGGGGGGTAATAGGAGCCTATATAAGAAAAAGACTTAAAAATCGAGACTGTCCCTATAAAAGCGGGACATCTGGTCACCCTACTCCACCCTCACATTCATCTCACGTCCTTTCTGAATGGAATTTCACAATGCAATGGAGAGCTTTTAAATGATCGGACTTGTTCTACATCTGGTGTATTTTTAATAGGTTTGCTCCTGTAAGAAGTTGCTATGACAGAAACCTGACGTGTCCAAGCCCCTCCCACTACTTCAATCTTTCTTCTGTAGTTTGCTCAGCCCCACTCCTGACAGTACATTGCTGGTAGATGATGATATTTGTGCTCACACTAAATACGCAAGCAGTCCCATTGAAATTATGTCCCATTGTTTTTGTCATTAGCTGTCACTGTCATTGCTAAAGCTGTGCGTGTTTGCATTGGAAGAGCCTCTCATCAGCATTAGTTGAGTGTCAAAGATTCATGGATTTCAAGGCTGGGGCGGGCAGGCATTGGGCTCCTTTAGTCTGCATACTGCACTGCATAACACAGATAATAGATTTCACCCAATGGTCCCTGCATCAAATTCACCAGTTTGTGGTTGAATTCAAACCCATCTGGCTTCCTTCTCTTCCTTCAAACCTCTCCTAAAGCCCAAGATGTGCTTGTATTTCTGCAAAATGCAGTGCCCGGCTACAGTACTAAGTACATAACAATTATTCCTACCAACATTTAAAACAACACAAGCCCTTCTGAACTATTTCTTTTAACAGGTTAATATCTGCATGCGGAATCTCTTTTTGTAAGAGTAGATATTCTCTGCAGTACCAATGTGCCTACGTTTTATTAGCCCAGTGCTCTGTTAAAAAGCCTCTTGTTTGCTTTTAATTTCTGCTCCATGGTACACGGTTCTCTCTGTAAATACAAGGTCCTGCATGCTACCGTGTAAGCCATTTATTGGGTTGATTTAATATTACGCCCAGTTTGGTCAGACAATATTCAGCTATGCTCCGCTGGAACTCGGCTTGAACCATGCTGGCTAGCTATCCCCTGTGCTAACTAACGACCTTCAGACTTGCATCTGAAGAAGTGAGGTTCTTACCCAGGAAAGCTTATGCTCCCAATACTTCTGTTAGTCTTAAAGGTGCCACAGGACCCTCTGTTGCTTTTTACAGATTCAGACTAACACGGCTACCCCTCTGATACCTAACGACCTATGTGGCCCTCGTATTTAATGGCAGTAAGTGCAAGTTCTCCCTGTTAGCCCCAAGCCGCACAAGGAGAAAAACAAAGCCCCAAGGAGAAATCTGTCTCCTGAAGTACTCCTGGACCCTGCATCTCTTCAGGGCCCATCTCAAAGAGGTGAAGGGCCGAGCTATTGAGGGGAACACAGGAATTTCAAATCTGATAGAAAGGCTGTTCAGCCATCCCTAGTTTTGCTGGGACGCATTCTTTTTTTCTCTCTTCTTTTTAACCTGGCATCCCATATAGCCAAAATACCCCCACAATGCTTCACAGTAGGGTGACCAGACAGCAAGTGTGAAAAATCGGGACGGGGGTGGGGGTAATAGGAGCCTATATAAGAAAAAGATCCAAAAATCAGGACTGTCCCTATAAAATCGGGACATCTGGTCACCCTACTTCACAGCGAGAGTCAAGCCTGAGCAAAAGTGCAAAGGAAACTTACAAAAAATACCAGCAGCGTTTGCATGGGCACGTCGGGGAATTGTGCTCACGCTCACGGTGTTTTTTTGTGCACACTCAGTACCAGAGGTGCGCTCACCACTGCCGGGTTTGCATGATTACTTGGGTGCGTTTTCAGAGCATCGCTTACACCCACCCACCTGTGTGAGCGGCACACACACGTACACACACACACACACCCTCGCTTGGAGCATTTGGACCTAGGCGTTTGTTTGATCCCTTCCCTTTTTCTGCATGAAGCAGAGACTCACGCCCTCCCCGTCCTGAGTGCTGGGGGCCTGAGGTCAGGCAGGGGCTGAGTCCCTGGGGAGTGAGGAGGCTGCAGCGCCAGGGGGAGGAGAAGCCGGAGTCGGTGGAGTATCTGGCTGCAGCAGGTGCACACCCAGCCCAGCCAGGAGCAACTTTCCGGCTCGGCAGAGGCAGGGCGAGGTCCGAGGTGCCGCTCCTCGCAAAGGAGGGGCAGAGGAGACAGCGGCATCGGCCCGGGGACGGGACACACACACCCGCCTGCGATCCGGATCCGAGCCCATGGAGCCGCTGTGGGGGAACAGCAGCTGTGCGAACGGTGGGTGGCGGGGCATGGGGGGCGGGACGGGATTGAAGTCTGGGGTGAGGAGCGGGGGGGGGGGAGTGAGTGGGATTGATGACTGGGAGGGGGGGTTGAAGGGGGGACGGGGTTGGGGGGTCTGGAGGGGGCTGCGGGAGTGAGTGGGGCTGAGGACTGGGAGGGGGGTTGGTAGGGGGACGGGGTTAGGAGTATGATGGGGTCGGAAGGGGGCAGAGCTGGGGAGTTTGGGAGGGAGCCGGGGAAGTGAGTGGGACTGGGATGGGGGTCAGAAGGGGGGTGGGAAGGGGTTGGGGTATAATGGGGTCGGAAGGGGGAGTTGGGGGGTTCCAGAGGAGGCTGGGGGGTGAGTGGGACTGGGATGGGAGTGAGGTAGGGAGGTGGGGACTGAGCTGGGACAGTAGGATTGGGAGAGGGGTCGGGTCGGAAGGGGGGTAGAGCTGGGGGCGTCTGGAGGGGTCTGGGGAGGTGAGTGGGGCTGAGGACTGGGATGGGGGTTCGAAGGGGGGTGCGATGGGGTTGAGATATGATGAGGTTGGTAGGGGGCAGAGCTGGTGGGTCTGGAGGGGGCCGGGGGGGGTGAGTGGGACTGAGGACTGGGATGTGGGTGGGATAGTGGGGTGGGACAGGGTTGGAGTATGATAGGGTTGGCAGGGGCAGAGCTGGGGAGCTCTGGAGGGCGCTGGGGCGGGGGCTGAGTGGGGCTGGGATGGGGGTGGGATAGGGAGGTGGGGACTGAGCTGGGACAGTAGGATTGGAAGAGGTGGCCGGTCAAGGGGTTAGAGCTGGGGAGGTCGGGGGGGGGGGGAGTGGGGCTGAGGACTGGGATGGGTTCCAAAGGGGGGTGGGATGGAGTTGGGGTATGATGGGGTCAGACGGGTGCAGAGTTGGGGGGTTTGGGAGGGGACTGGGGGGGCTGAGTGGGGCTGGGAAATCACACACCTTTGCAGCCCCGCAGCACTGGGCTTTGTATCCCAGGGCTCCCAAGCCAGGCTGCCGGCCCCTGATTTCTCACCAATTTCGGGGTTGGAAAGGAGACAGTGCCAGGGCCCATGCTAGGACCCCAGGGAATTGGGGCAACAGCTGGGGCTGCCCCCCAAGTCAGCCCTGCCCCAGGCACTGCTCCCATGGTGGGTAGCACTGGAGCCAGGGCCTGGAGCAAGAGTTAGGGGGTGAGGGGCTGGTGGGTTCCCTTGGCTAGAGGGAAATGCAGGGTGCATGTGAGCAGGGGGGCTCCAGGAGGCCAGGTGGCCCCATTGCAGGAGGGGGAACTGGGCAAGTGTTTGTGCTGATCTGAGGGTGGGGTAGCAGAGATCCCCCCATAGGGCTGGCCTGGGTGTCACTCATCGCTGAGGCTGGGCTACCTCCCATAATGCATGCAGGGACCTGGGCAGGAGCAAGTGGGGAGGGTGTCGGGGGGAAGCAGGTGGTAAAGGACTGGCCAGTGCAGGGCTGGTTTCCCTTCCAGGTCCCCCCTCCAGACAGGCAACTTTGTCCAACCTGTTCCTAAGAACTGAGGGGAAGTCCACAGGCTCCGAGGGAGGGTGTGGAACCCGCCTCATTGGAGGGTTTTAGGAACTGGTTGGTTAGCCTCGGTTGACTTGGTCCTGCCTCAGCCTCGGGGTTGTGTGTGCCCTGGAGGCCCCGTCCAGCCCCACCGTTCTGTGATTCTGTAGCTTGTTCTTTCCAAGGTGAAACTTTCTTTTTTTAAAGTTCCCAGAAGCGCTAGATCCAGCCCCTGTTCTGGGGGAGGCTGGAACAGGGGGTCCCCTCAGAGCGCTCTCCCTCCCACTCAGAGCCCTGGAGATGTGCACTCCTAGCCGAGGCCTGGTGGGCTGCCCCGTGATGCCAAAAGGTGTGAAGTGTAAAGCATCTGGGATTTGCATTGGAATGATAATCGGGACTGCAGGCAGCTGCGTGGGGCCTACTGCCAATGAAGGTCAAGAGGAAGTGTTCCGTTGACTCTAGCGGGCTTTGGCTCACGCCCTTAAAGCACATGTGTGATAGCTCTGGGCTCTGGCTGTGAAAATGTGCGTGCATATCTACGTTCCTTTTAATCCTCATGGGGCAGATCTGCAGCTGGTGGAATTGGCCCCAGCTCTATTGAAGGCAATGGCGCCATGACAACTGACCCCAGCTGAGAATCTGCCTTTTTAACTTCTAGAAATAACCAGTGACAAGAATAGGAAACCTCACTCTCTTCGGGTAAGCCACAGTCGCTTGTCCATGTGCCTTATTGACTGGTGTATTTTCATGTCTGGGGATATAAGTATCAACATCTGGGCCCTATTTGAAGTTCAGGTGATTCTTGTGTATCCCAACCTGAAATTCTAAGGGAAGAGAATTTATCTTTGGAGATACCTCCCCCCCATACCCACTACAAAGGCATGTAATTCCTTTTGCTGCCTGGAAGGCTGAATAATAGAATGTAACAAGCAGAGCTAATCAATCAGCAAGCAGACCTCTGGCTTGCTCCCGCTCAGGTTTTATAGTGGCTCTGTTTTGCATTGGAGGGGACTGATGTTATTTGCTCTCTTTGGGAGAGGTAAAAGCTATGGCACATGGGGACATTGTGCAGCCAGGGGAGTTAGCAGTCACTTTTGTTCTAAAGTGCATCTGAAGAAGTGGGGTTTTTACCCACGAAAGCTTATGCCCAATTAAATCTGTTAGTCTTTAAGGTGCTCCTCATTTTTGTTCTAAGTCTCACAAAGCCTGTTCTAGAGCAGAAGAAATGAGAGTGACTAAGCACTATGTTACCTGTGCATTACAGCATGTGCAGGAACTGCAAGTTTAGTTTGGGAATTGGGATTGAGTTGGGGATTGGTCCTGCTTTGAGCAGGGGGTTGGACTAGATTACCTCCTGAGGTCCCTTCCAACCCTGATATTCTATGATTCTATGACTTACAAAGCAGCTGGGGGGTTTCTTCTTCTAAATTTTACTAATCCAAGATAGGAAAGACTCTGTAGACCATTTAACCCATCCCCCTGCCTTATGGAGGATTGTTCCCTACAATATATATGGGAGCATTTTACACAGCCTAGAAAAAAAAAAAACTAGTGATGGAGCTTCCATCAGGTCCTTTGGGAGAGAAGTCCACAGTTAGGGAATTTCCCACTGGATCATTTGAGCACAGGGCAATCCCTCCTGCAGAAACACCCACACGGTGAGGAGAGGAGAGACTGCACAATGGTGGGTACGTCCAGACGGCGGGTAGCGATCGATTTATCGGGGATCGATTTATCGCGTCTCGTCTAGATGCGATATATCGATCCCTGAACGCGCTCCCGTTGACTCCGGAACTCCGCCAGGGCAAGCGGCGGTAGCGGAGTCGACGGGGGAGCCGCGGCCATCGGATGGGAGGTAAGTCGAAATAAGATACGTCGACTTCAGCTACACTGTTCCCGTAGCTGAAGTTGCATATCTTACATCAACCCCCCCACCCCTAGTGTAGACCAGCCCGCTACAGCAGCCTCAGACTGTACCAACTTTTTTTTGTGAATTCCTCATAGGGTCTGAGAAGGGGGCGGGGGAGGGGGATGTGTGACATGAGTGTCCATGTCCAACCAGCCACAAAGAACTCCTTGGCTGGGCAAAATCCACATGGCAGGTCCCTCTTCCCATTGCTAAGACTGAGGCAATGATCTAGCAGCTCATAGTTCTGATACACGCCGTCTATTCTTTTAAAATTCGACTCCGCTCTTTCGTTGCTCAGAGGCGGTCTGCTCCCTAGTGGTGGAACCCTCGTCTGTGAAGTTCCATCTGGGCATTTTCTTCCCTCATCCGTCTCTGTACTTTTTTTCACAGAGCTAAGGGTAGCTAGGAGCAATGTCTCGGGTGTGGCAGCAGTGGGAGAACCAGAAAAAGAAGCTTGACAATTTTCCCACCCACACCCATTGATACAGCTTTGATGTAGACGCTGATTTTTAGTGGTGCTTTACCGAAAAGCACTTGATTCTTATCTATTTTCATGCCACCTGATAATGAATCACATGGATAGTCCCAATTTCATCCTGCAGGATCTGAATACTTTCCAACTTCACATGCATTCACCAGCCAGGGGGTGCCCAGGACACTGCACAACAGTGGGGATGGGAAGTGGAAATTTTGGTCAAGGACGAATCCGTACTGCTAGAAAAAGTGCCAAGGGATCATTTGCCAGACAGAGCCTCTGGGCCAAATTCACCATTACTGAAATCAGTGGAGTCGCCACAGCATATGCAGTGATGAATCAGGACCTCTGTTTTCAAGGTCCCAGCTGAAGGAAACACACAGCCAGTAAATCTACCTAGGTGTTAATGCTGTGCCCATCACTGTGGTATCTGAGTACATAAAATTTCTGGCAATCAGAAAGAATTAGGAAGGGTTGAGTCAACCTTGCTGGTGTTTTAATTTGTGTTTTCAGAGCGTCTCGGTATCATCCCACTAAGGGACTCCTCCTTTGACCTAACTTCAGAATAATCATGTGGCAGATGCTTAGCTAGTGTCGTTTGCCAGAACTCTGTTGAATCAAGGAGGCTACGAAAGGATCTGAGGATCTGCCCCCATACCTTCTGGGTTCTCAGGCGTGATATAGTGTGCTTCTAGAGGGCAAAGGGGCACAGAAAGAGGCCCAGCATCTTTGTCATATGCTGCAGTACTCTGAAGTTAGCATCTTCTCTGGAGGAGATTTCGCCTAGGTTTTGCCAGAAGTTATTGGCATATGACATGGCCCCAAGTGCTGGATGCTGCCATACGGGTGGCTGTGAAAACAAACGACAATCCGACCAAGAGAATAATTATTTTGTGTAACCTGACATGAGAACATAAGAGCGGCCAGACTGGGTCAGACCAGTGATCCATCTAGCCCAGTATCCTTCCGACAGTGGCCAGTGCCAGGTGCCCCAGAGGGAATGAACAGAACAGGGAATCATCAAGTGATCCATCCTGTGTCGCCCATTCCTAGCTTCTGATCAACTCTGTAATCGGTTGGTCTTTATTCCCAATGATCCTACCACAGACAACGTGCACCAGAGAGGGAAGCTTTGCGAGAGGTTGCTATTCTAACCTTTTACTTAACTATCTGCTCCTATAGGGGTCAGGCCATTTGGGAGCGCTTGACGAAAAGCTCTCCTCTAATTCCATAGAAAAGCAAAATTACCAAATTAGGTAGAAATGTGGTGCTGGAAATGATGAGCGACGGACTAGCTGGCAGAGGGCGGCCTGAACAGGCAGGGTGACATTGGAGTCTCTAAATCAACAAGGGTTGGATGTCTTTCTAGAAGATATGCTCTCATTCAACCACACGTTACCAGGCTTGATGCAGGAATTACTGGGTGGAGAGTCTCTGACCTGTATTATGCAGGAGGTCAAATTAAATAACCATAATGGTCCCATTTGACCTTTAAATCTATGAGTCCTGAGCTCTACAGCAAGTTTTGTGTCAAGGGGCCTTGATAACTAGCGCTGGTCAGGAAGCAGATTTCCTGCCCCGTGGAAAATGTCACTATTTCAAATTTTTTTGCGACCCCCCAAATGGAGATGAAAAGGCAGATTCTTGACATTTTTGGCAAACTGAAAATCTATCAAAAATTAAAATTCATTTTGTTGGCGTAGCTATGGTTGTCCCAGGATATTAGCGAGACGAGGTGGGTGAGGTAATAGCTTTTATTGGACCAACTTCTGTTGGGGAGAGAGACAAGCTTTCAACCTTACACAGTATCTCCTTCAGGTACTAGCCCAGGGGTCGGCAACCTTTCAGAAGTGCTGTGCCGAATCTTCATTTATTCACTCTAATTTAAGGTTTCGCGTGCCAGTCATACATTTTAACATTTTTAGAAGGTCTCTTTCTATAAGTCTATAATATAGAACTAAACTATTGTATGTAAAGTAAATACGGTTTTTAAAATGTTTAAGAAGCTTCATTTAAAATTAAATTAAAATGCAGAGCCCCCCGGACCGGTGGCCAGGACCCGGGCAGTGTGAGTGCACTGAAAATCAGCTTGCGTGCCGCAGGTTGCCTACCCCTGTACTAGACAAATGACAGTCCTACCAAGAGAATAATTCTTTTGTGTAACCTGACTGACCTGAAGAAGAGCTCTGTGTAAGCTCAAAATCGTGTCTCTCTTGCCAACAGAAGTTGGTGCAATAAAAGCCATTACCTCACCCATCCTGTCTCGCTAATATCCTGGGACCGACAGGGCTACACAAACACTGCAAACAATGTTTGAATCATGGCTGTTTCAGAATTCAGTAAACAGATCTGCCACTCTGAGCTGGGAGCCATGCCCTTCTTGTTTCTCTTGGAGCTTCCTGGTGCCCAGCCCTCACATACTATACTGAGGGGCCATAAATAGAAGATAACTTGAAAGTCAATATTCATTTTCAAATAGGGAAAGTGTCAATATTTTTTTCCAAGTTCATTTCATTTCCCCCCCTCTCTATCTTGGTGCTGGTGGAGTCATTCCAACCTGGCAAATGCTTTTTAATGCTTCTCTCCACACTTCAGAGAAGTGTTTTATTCAATAAACGTCTTCCTTCCAATTACTATACTCGTGCTAGATAGCCAATGATCTTCACCTGTCGTATAGTAAATCCCTTCTCTCGGCTGCCCCCGTATTTGTTCTGCATTTGCTGAAGTCAGTTCCTGACGGAAACAAATAATGCTTTAGGCTCTGATGGCCCTGTAGTAGCAGTGTGATTGTGCTGAGATAGACTCTCCCTTAGCCTCCAGGGCTGTTAGTATATCTGGAGAGCAAGGATTGTTTGTGACTCTGTGAATAAAGAGTGGGAGTCAAATTGTTATTTCTGCTTGTGGTGGAGAAAGGGGAAATTACTTCAGAGTCTCAGTTCTTGAAGGACTTTAGCTGACAAGGGAACATTACTGATAACATACAGGACTCGCATAGTACCTGAGAAGGATACTGTGACCCCTGCAGTGTGACAGCGATATTAACTTTCAGCAGCCCTGACCAATGTCATATGACAGGAGTCAGGAAATAAAGTTCACCCTCTTCCCAGCACTCCTGCATGTCACCCATTTATAGCCAGGTGGGAGGATGTCCTAAAGCGCAGGTCACTGTATGAAAAGGACCCACAAACTACAGCTCCCGGTCTCAGCTGCTGAGCCCAAGTTTTCCTAGAGTGTGTTGACACAAAACATGTAGTGTTGTGGTAGCTGTGTTGGTCCCAGGATATTAGAGAGACAAGATACAAACATGGCTGTTCAGTGCATAGGTGTGGAAAGGCCGACACAAATGACACACATGAGTGAAGGAACACAAGCCAGAACGGATTACAGAATAGTTAGATGAGTTAGATATATTCAAGTCATCAGGGCTTGATGAAGTTCACCTTTGGGTGTTTTCTCGGAGCCATTAGTGATTATCTTGGAGGATGGGTGAGGTCCCAGAGGACTGGAGAAGAACAAGCATAGTACTGATCTTGAAAAAGGGGTACAAAGAGAACCTGGGGAATTAGGCCAGTGAGTCTAACTTTGAGACCTGGAAAGATATTGGAACAAATGATTAAACAATCAATTTGTAAGCACCCTGAGGATAGCAGGATTATAAGGAATAGCCACCATGGATTTGTCAGGAACAAGTCAGGCTCATTTCCTTCTTTGACAGTGTTTCGGTCCTAGTGGATTGTGGGGAAGCAGTAGGTGTGCTATAGCTTGATTTTAATAAGGCTTTTGACGCAGTCCCATATGAATTCTCATAAGCCAACTAGGAAAATGGGGTCTAAATGAAATTTCTAGATGGTGGGTGCACAACTGGTTGAAAGATTATCCTCAAAGAGTAGTTATCAATGATTCACTGTCAAACTGGGAAGACGTATCTAGTGGGGTCTGTCCAGGGCCGGTGCTTCCATTTAGGTGACCTAGGCGGTTGCCTGGGGTGCCAGGATTTGGGGGGGGTGGCATTTTGCCACCCTCTGCGGCAATTCGGCAGTGGGGGGTCCTTCCGCGCTCCGGGTCTTCGGCAGCAATTCTGCAGCGGGTCCTTCACTCACTCCAGGACCCGCCGCCAAAGTGCCACGAAGACCGAGAGCGCGGAAGGACCCCCCCGCCGCAGAATTGCCAACGACGACCGGGAGCACGGAAGGACCCCCGCCTAGGGCGCCAAAAACCCTGGCATCGCTCCTGGGTCCGTCTTGGGTCTGGTACTAGTCAACATTTCCATTAATGACTTGGCTAATGGAGTGAAAAATATGCTTATAAATGTCATGGGTGGCACCGAGCTGGGAGGGTTGTAAGCACTTTTGGTGGACAGGATTAGAATTCAAAATGGCTATGACAAATTGGGCGATTGGTCTGAAATCAACAAGATGAACTGCAATAAAAGCAAGTGCAAAGTACTACTCTGAGGAAGGAAAAAGCAAATGCACAACTATGAAATGGGGAATAACTGGCTAGGCAGTGGTACTGCAGAAGAGGATCTAGGGGATATAGTGGGTAACAAATTGAATATGAGCAAAAAAATGTGATGCAGTGGGGTGTATTAACAGGAGTGTCATATGTACGACATGGGAGGTAATTGTTCCGCTCTCCTCAGCACTGGTGAGGTATTAGCTGGAGTCCGGTGTCCAGTTTTGGATGCCACATTTTAAGAAAGATGTGGACAAGTGGGAGAGAGTCCAGAGGACAGCAACGAACATGATACAAGGTTTAGAAAACCTGACCAATGGGGAAAGGCTGAAAAAATTGGGCATCCTTAGTCATGAGAATAGGAGACAGAGGGTGGAGCTGGTAACAGTCTTCCAATATGCTAAGGGCTGTTCTAAACAGGACAGGGATCACTTGCTCTCCATGTCCACTGAAGGAAGGACAAGGAGCAATGGGCTTACGATGCAGCAAGGGTAATTTCGGTTAGATATTAGGAAAATCTTTCTAACTATAAGGCTAGTTAAGCACTAGACTAGGTTACCAGAGGAGGTTATGGAACCCCATCGCTGGAGATATTTAAGAACAGTTCAACGAACACCCCTCAGGGAGGGTCTAGGTTTACTTGGTCCTGCCTCAGGGCAGGCAGCGGGACTAGTGACCTATCGAGGTCCCTTCCAGCCCGACATTTCCAGGATTCTAGAGCCATGCTGGGAAAGAGCTGCTGTGTCCAGTCACGCTAGCTGGAAACTTGCCCGCTAAGCATGCCAGGGGTTTCTAGCTGTAGTACAGATGGAGCTTAAAGCCGAGTGTCCCAGTGCCACTGATGCCTACCCATGGCATCCAGCCACAAAGTCATGCCACATAATTGCCCCCTTCTTGAGGGTTTCGTACATTAAACAATTAGCATTTATGCCTCTGTTAAGCATTTCCTTTGCTACTTGGTTTTGTTGTTGGTTTGAACCTTTGGTCTGGGGTCAGTTCCCTGCTCCAACACAGACTTCCTGCATGACCTTGGGCAAGTCACTTAGGCCCAGGTCTTCCAGCCCCTAACTTCCATTCATGTAGGAGAAACCTAAATACTTTGTGAAGCTGCTTCTTAGTCTCTCTCTGCCTCAGTTTCATGACAATAATAGGATTTACCCGGCTCCCAGGGGTGTTAGGAGGATAAACATGCTAAAGATTTTGGGGTGCTCACATACTACAGTATTGGGGGGCCACATAAGTACCCTAGATAGAGAGAGTCTGTTACTTTGATCATATTCAGTAACACCTTGACGTCAGGGGGACTGTTCATGAACTAGAGTGCATAAGAGTGCTAGAATCTGGCTTTAAATCATTTTTGTCAAGGCTGTCTAAGGAGTCAGTGATAGACCTGCAATTAGAATCCTGGGTCCCAGCCCTGTGCTCCGACCACTACATCACCATCCCTAAAGAAACACATTTGATAGAGTCCCATAGAATATTCTCACTAACGTTTCACACTTGTTTTCTGTGTGCGTTGTCCTCACAGGTTCTTTGGTTGCTGTTTCTTGCTCTTCTCATCGGGTCGTATGCCAGGTGATCAGTGACGGCAACCTGACCACCTCTGTCCATAAGAACCTCACTTTGCACAGCAGCTGGGCAACACAAGTAGAAAGCAAATATGGATTCTACATTGGCTTGGCCCTTGCCATCTTCTCCAGTTTCCTCATCGGCAGCAGTGTCATCCTCAAGAAGAAAGGGCTGCTGCGGCTGGTGGACAAAGGGAGCACCAGAGCAGGTATGGAGATTCCGGGAGGATGGTGGGGAAGATGGGGTTTCTGCTCCCAGAATCAGACGCATTGTCCACACTCCCATAAGTAATGAGGCCGGGGGAAATGCCTCGTGAGATTTGCTGTTGGTGCGTGTGTTTGCATCTGAAGAGCATGATAACTGGGAGTGGGGAACTTTTTATCCATCAGGGACTCTTCTCTGTGTAAGTAAAACTGGATGTGGGACTCAAATGGTTCACAGCTTTGGTGCTGGCCCTTTGCCCAGGGGAGAATTTCACCCATGAAGAATGGATCAATTTACTCAGATGGGATTGCACAATTCTATTCTCCATGAATCAAATCCTGCATGTATTGAAGTCAATGGGGAAGTTTGCCATTGGATTCACTGGGACAGGACAAGACCCTGTGTGTTTTTCCTGCACTGGAGAATGACATCTTATTAATACAAAATGTCAAATTCATTTGCAGAGCCCAGAATGTGTGTATAAACTTTCCCTCTTCCACCAAGTAAATATTAACTTAATGTTAAACTACATATAAATAATTCCCCATCTGTGTTATTTATTTATTATTAATAATAATACAGTAACTAAAACATGCTGAAAACTCTACAGAACGATATGGTATCTGTGCTGGCTGGAGAGGTTACAATCTAATCTCAAACATGATGCAGCAAGTGAGGGCCGCTGTCGTTATCTTTGCCGTCTCAGAGAGGTTATCTTTTTGATGCACCTGCACCCAGCACCTCAGAACCAAAGCAGTTCTAATGCCCTAAGAATGGTCCGGGTGGCTTTACTTCACAGGTAGAAAAGCACCTTGGATGGTGCCCATCCAAATTAGAGGTAATGATTATAAGATCCTCAGTGTTCTTCAGTTGGTGTCTCAGGTATCCTACCGCTGGCACCATGAGGTTTCACTGACTATGACTTCTCAGATGACACAGAACAGGGCAGGGCTTATTACTGAGTGGGCTGGCCCCTAATGGTATTGCTGACCTTGATCCCCACTGTTTTGCAAGGTGAGGGTAAGTGATACTGCAAGGCTTTACTTCCATCCCTTCACACATGTGCATTGTCCTTAATGAGCAGAGTGCAAACCATGCCTTCTTGCTGACAGTGTGTCTGTCCTGATAAGATGGCCTAGGGGGCACGACCAGAGCTGGAGCAAGAGGGATCTCTGTGAGAGCATGCAAATGTGTCATGCCTGTTGGGGCAAGTGGGGGGTGCTGAATGCAGGCTCTGGCTGAGACATGCCTGTGTGGGATTGTGTTGCACAAGGGGAAAGGTATGTGCCAGAATGCGATTATGCAGTAGGTGCTTGAGCAAGGGGAAGCGTGTGTATATTGCATCACGTTAGAGCAGCAGGTGGAGGTGAGTCTGAGTGGGATTTGTGGAAGCTCAGCTTGTGGTTGTTGGAGCATGTGTGTGCAGTGGGGGTTGCACTGGTATGTGTGTGTCTGTTGGCTGACCAGCCGTGTGTACAGATTCTAGGTAAATGTGGGTGTGTTTGTGTGTCCCAATAGGTGGAATTTGGAGGCAGGGTGGAGTCTTATCCCCCAGTTCTGCCCTCTGTTGAGTTGCACAGTGGAGTTTAGCCCATTGCTCTGGTGTCACAGACATAATTCTTAATAGGCGTTTCGAACCGCACCTGCAGCCAACCTCATTGTGTACAAACCACAGCACCTAGCTCCTAGATAACATTTTTCATCAGCTGATCTCAAAGAGCTTTACAAAGGAGGTCAGTATCATTGTCCCTGTTTTACAGATGGGGAAACTGAGGCACAGAGCAGTGAGGTGACTTGACTAAGGTCGCCCAGCAGGCCCGGGGCAAAGCTGGGACTATAACCCAGAGCTCCTGAATGCCAGTCTGGGCCTCGAACCACTAAAGCGATACAGATCCACCCCCAGGGTGACTGCCCCTTGCTGAGGACCGGCCATATGCAACAGCCGATGTTGTACAGTTCAGCTTTTTTGAGTTATCTGCCCAAAGAAATCTTAGAAATTTAACATTAACAGAAGTATTTCCCCAGCTTCCCCCTCCCAAAGCTGAGCTAACTCCGTAGTGGTCACGGGGATTTTCCAGAGTGATCCACCGTGGGGCTGCGTTCAACCACGGAAAATTTCAGCCACAAAGAAGAATATCTGAGAAAGTTTTGTGCCAGAGACAGCCGGGATTTCTAAGGGAGCCGGTGTGTAATCTTCTCCCTGTAGCTTTCATTGAGGAGCTTGAAATGTTTCAAGTCTAGCAATAGTTTCCCAAGTGTTCTTTCTCCATTGCTGGCTCAGACTTTCATTTTAGCCATCTCATCTTTCCATCTAGGCATTTATTCCAGGGTCATTAGCATGGTATTTGAGCACGGCCCTCTGCTGCTGCATATGTCGACAGTCCCCGTAATTTGGGCTGTTACGTGGTAGTACCTGCTCAGCCAGTGTCATTGAAAACTGGCCCTAGCCTACTCCCACTAAAATCAATGGGAGTTCAGAGCCTCTGAACTCCCCCTTTTTAGAGACACATTTTCCACCATCTCTTTTTTTTAATGCCATAAATAATTCTGCATCGGAAATGCAGAGTCCTGAAACTCCCTGTTTGCATTAAGTCGGGGCCGTTATTATTATTTATTTGTATTCCAGTAGCGCCTAGAGGCCCCAACTGAGATCAGGACGCCTGTGTGCTAGGTACTGCACAAACACATAATGACAGAATCCCTGCCCAAAGAGACATGACAAAGAGTAGGAGGGGAAACAGAGGCCAAGAGAGAGAAAGCAACATGCCCAAGGTCACCCAGCCCATCAGCAGCAGAGCTTGGGATAGAATCTAGACGTCCTGAGCAGTTTAGTGCCCTATGCTCTAGCTAACACTGCCACCCACGATGCCAGCAAGAGGATTGTTTCCCCATCAGCTTTACCCTTTGTCTCGTCCCCCCACGATCTCCCTTTCAGGTTTCAGTCCCACATCTGGGCCCTAGCCAAGGCATTTATAGTTTACTGGTTTGAGCATTGGCCTGCTAAATCCAGCGTTGTGAGTTCAATCCTTGAGGGGACTGTGTAGGGAACTGGGGTAAAAATCTGTCTGGGGATTGGTCCTACTTTGAGCAGGGGGTTGGTCTAGATGACCTCCCGAGGTTCCTTCCAACCCTGATATTCTGTGATTTGCTGCTGGGACCCTTCCAGCAATTCCCTGAAAAACAGAAACAATGACCATGGCTGTTAGTGGTCAAGGGCATGCAGCAAATCCATGCAAAGATGCTGCAAACTCATCACAGAGCTTTCAGTGCTTAGCACCGGCCAGGGATAACATTGCCTTTTCAGTGTCGTCCAGTGGGATTAAATAGCTGTTTTCTATTGTATTTATGCAGGCTGTAAATACCACCTTCCACTAATAGCCTTCTCAATCTCTGGTTGCTGTGTTGGATTTTACTGATTTGTTTATTGTCTCCTCTCCTTCTAGGTTGTTTCAATAGTCATTTGAAACAGCCCCTCCATAGCTCGGTATCTGCTAGTTCTTGTGGCTGTGGGTTATTTTTCTTGTAGTCCCTAAATATCTGTGCTTTGTTTTCCCAGGAGACGGAGGTCATGGCTACCTTAAGGACTGGCTGTGGTGGGCTGGACTGTTAACCAGTAAGTGGGGTTATTCACATTCCCATGCATTTCTAGCCCTCACAAGGTTTAGAAAATGGAGGCATAACCAAGCTATTATTTTAGCCAGTTTCTCCAGTGGCTCGGACGTTGGTTCAGTGGGGGGACGGATTCTCCACCCTTTGCAGATAGATAAATAGAGCAGAACCAGCATGCTGTGCCCGTCACATCGCAGCCCGTCTGGATTGCTTGCAGAACTAGTTTGCTCGGTTTTCCTGGCCAAGAGTATGAAAAGCCCCGGTTATATCAGGAAGGCTGGCTGGTCTGTCAGTGTAACAGACACTGGACAAAGCCTGCTGGACTACCAAGGTCATGAAAGGGCATGTCTACAGCAGTAGGTAGATATTCGGGAGAGGGTAGTAGCACCTCCATCCCCCTGCTTGGTAATGGAATCCAGGATGCACAACTTCCTGCAGATCCCCCTTGTGAGAAGCTCCCTCCTCGGTAATAGTTCTCACGGGGGTTATTTTTACCCAAGATGCCCTGGCTCAGTTTACATGGGGCATGGAAACCCCCAGCAAGATTCGGGCTCCTTCCTGAAAATGCACAGTGACCTTAACGAAGTACATGTTGTAACTCACTTGTTGGCTGTTTGTTTTTCTCTTGTTTGCTCAGTGGGTGGAGGGGAAGCTGCCAACTTTGCTGCCTATGCGTTTGCACCTGCAACTATCGTCACCCCCCTTGGCGCCCTGAGCGTGCTCATAAGGTGATTTCTAGGTCTCTCTCTTTTTATATTCAACCCCCTTTTTTTCCCAGATGGCACAAACGTGATTTGCGCGGCAAGAAGAAAAACATCTTGGCGATTGCTACAAAATAGACAACTAGGTGGATGCTCTTCTCAGCGTGAGATGTTGCGCAAAGCACATTAACTGTTGGAGTAAATAACATATGCCATATGGGAACAATGTATGTTGGTGTGACCAATAGTCCAGTGTCTCTTTGGAAGCTTTTATAAAAACCTTGGTCTCTTCCTCCTTGTTCTGTTTGCCCAGCTGTGGTGCTGGTACCAGAACATTTTTGGCAGTGGATAGTATTGCCAATCCCAAATGCCAAAAATCATGAGAACTTTTCACAAAATCATCCATTTTGGGTTCTCTTGATTTGCAGTCTGGCTTTTGAACTTTTAGGGTGCATTGGGATCACATTTTTGCACTTTTCTCTCCTGCCAGAGGGCTAGAAACTTACTTTTCTTTTATTGAAAACTGGGAGTCTCCGATTTTCACATGACTCCAGGAGCTAGGGCTATTTTTTCAAAAAGACACCAATTACTGCAAGACTCACAATAAAAATGGGAGATTTAGTACCACTACAGTGGGGGAACTGCCTCCAGAGTGGGCCATTTTGATGAGCAAACACGTAGTTGGAACGTGACTAGACTTTTTGCTGTTGGGTTCCCCTGTCCCTTCAAAGAGTTTCTAAAGTTTAATAACTCAATAATTAATGGAGTGTTAGTTTCTTTGGTCCTCAAACCCCTTTCTCTGGGTGCTAGGGACGTCATGTTACCCAACTGAGCATGAATGGAACTGGCCACACTATTAGTTTCTCTGGAGACACATTGATCTCTCTCCACCTATAAGCATTTTCTTTTCAAGACCTTAATTTTATTTCTACGAGTTGTGAATTTTAGGAGTCACACAGTCCGGACTCTGTTGTTAGTAACTCTGGTGTGAATCTGGAATAACCCCACTTAACTCAGTGGAGTTACTCTAGATTTACAGCCACACAACAGAGAGAAGAATTTCTTCCTGGCCCTTAATAAAAGTGAAGACATGAATGTATTTTACATGTAACCTTTTAATCTGCCTTTTGTTTAGCCCTTGCAGTTCTCCCTTAGACGATTTGGGGGTAGTAACGTATTTTATTTGTCTGACCCGCACAGCGCCATCCTATCTTCCTATCTGCTCGGAGAGCGGCTAAACCTGCTGGGAAAGCTAGGCTGCATGCTGAGCATTGTGGGTAGCACGGTGATAGTGATACATGCCCCAGAAGAAGAAGAGGTCACCACGCTGGCCGAAATGGCTTCAAAACTGAAAGAGCCCGGTAAGCACCAGGCCGTTCAGCCGGCTGAAAGATGGGGCCATTTAGAGGAAACCGTACGAGCATCAGATAGAAGGAGGTTTGCTTTAGTTAGGGACCACGCCTCCAGGGTCTAGCGGAAGGATTTAATAGACTCCATGGTGCACCCCTATAACCCGTTCCCTGCAGTACCCCTGTTGTGCATTCTGGTGTTTTAGACAGTGGCTCTAGAATCCTGGAGCGTGCGTTTGTTTTTGTAATCAGCACTTGGGATCCCCTAGAGAATCATAGTCTTGCGGTTGGGTTTGCAGTTATTTGTATGACTGGAGCATCTAGGAGCCTGATTCTATTGCTGCCCTTCTCTGAGGGGCGTCCATATCTGGGCTGAATTTGTACGAGGAGCTTTCTCCCACCCCAAACCATTTGCAGTCTCCGCTTCCAAGGTGCTCAGGTTGTGACTACCTGGAGTGGAGCAGGTCAGCATTAAGGTGGCCAAGCTGCAATGCGGAGGCGGCACAGCCGTTTCCCACAGTCAGCCAAATCCCGTCCTCCTTTATGCCCATGGCCCCATGTGCTGATGTTGGCCTACACGTTGCCATCTGATTCGAACTTTCCGTGGGCAACGAGCTCATTCATAAACTGGTCAAATGAACCCCCGACCGGTATTTGTCTAAGGCCTTAGACTGGGATCACATAACAAGTGCCTGGGGATTCTTTGGTCCCAGATCTGGAGCTGGTGGAAATCCACATAGCTTCATGCACTTTAGTGGAGCTACAATGTTTTCCACCAGTGTGAAGATCTGGCCTTTGGGGTTTTTTTCAAACTGTATTCCTGCATATGTCCGGTGTGTTACTGCCTTACTCTGGGTTACGTTGCTTATGACCAGCGGTGGGCTGGTATTTGATCTCTCTGACGTATCCCGAGTAATGCATGCTGGCGTTATAGCCTGACTGTGCATGCCAGTGGATTTCATGTTGTCACTTCTTGCCTCTCAAAGGTTTCCTCGCTTACGCTGCCATTCTCTTAGTCACCTGCCTGATTCTGATCTTCTTCCTCGCACCCCGCTACGGGCAGCGCAACATTCTCATCTACCTCACCATCTGCTCCGTGATTGGTGCCTTCTCAGTGTCTTCCGTCAAAGGACTGGGGATCGCCATCAAGGGCTTCTTTGCTGACCAGCCTGTCCTGCAGAACCCGCTGACTTGGATCCTCATCCTCACGCTAGTGGGTTCCGTCACCACTCAGATCAACTACCTCAACAAAGCTCTAGACATTTTCAACACCTCCTTGGTATTTCCCATCTACTACGTGTTATTCACCACCATAGTCATCACCACTTCTATCATCCTCTTTAAGGAGTGGGTCGCCATGTCGGTGGTGGACATTATTGGGACGGTTTGTGGCTTCCTCACCATTATTTTGGGGGTGTTTTTACTCCATGCCTTCAAAGACATGGATATAAATTTGGGGAACCTACCGCATGTTCTTCAGAACAGCGACCAGGCACCAGCAGTCAAGGACGACAAGAACATTCTGATAGAAGTGGACAATTCTGGCATGATTGCTGATGATAAACCCAAAGTATTCATGATCTACAGCTAAAGCAGTGATATAAATGTTCAAGGGCAGAGGATGCTGCTCTGAACAGGCTAAAATGTTACTGAGAAATTTTAAAGCAAAAGCACAGAAAGTAAAACTAATCATGGGGCTGACCTAATGCTACTAGAGTCAAATGAAATCTTCCAGTGGGCTCTGGAGAAGGCCTGATGTCATAACACGAGGAAGAGGTATATTTTGTGTTCATCCACAAGACAGCAACGTGAATAGCTGCTGAAAGTGGCAACTCTCTTGAAATATGACAAACTTGGAGCAAAATTCTACTCTGGGATCCTTTCTGATGGCTGGTCTCTCAACATTGTCAGTTTCTAGTGCACGATCTGCACACTTTTTCCTAAGCAGAACTCTGGCTGATATGCTTACTTCAAACTGACCTCCACTGACTGACTGATTAGTGGGTTTTGATTTCTTTACAGCCCCTATCTCAAGAGCTTTAGGTACTTCTACAAAACTTCAAATACATGGCAACAGCAAACAGAAAGGGCAGAGACCCCCCAGTGAATATTCTACCATTGCAACCCCCCTGGGCAGCTTACCCAGGTGGATAGCAACAGCAGGTCCCGACATCTGACAACCCCTTAACGCTTCCAATCCCCGAAAGCCTGGGGGGAAAGATGGGTTTTCAGCATGCCATTGGCTTGTCAGAGCAAGTTCCATAGTAAAAGGCCAACTCCTGGAAAACACCCTCCTCTGACCCACCAACCCCCTCTTTTTGAAGCCAGGACACCCCTTCATCCTGGGCAAGTAAATATTTAGACAGGCAAGTAAGGGATCATTTGTTTTTGTTGCCATCCTACCGAAGGGCAGCCAAACAGATTTTGTACCTAATAAATTGTCAGGGTAATTATGCAACATGACTTTATGGCCTCTGATGATTTTAACCACAGCAGTGTAACATGGGGCGTTCCACGGAAGGATCTAGTGCAACATTTGAGAGGGGATTGAACCAAAACATCCTTAAAGAGGAAGTTCAGGTCAGATCTGAACATAGTTTCTGTCGCTTTAGTGAGAGAAACCAAAACCTCAGGTCCCAACACCCTGAATGCTGAGAAAGTTTGAAGCTGAGTTTTGCAGTTCTCTCAGCCCTCCCAGTGCAGAATAGACCCTAGCAGGGCAGGGCAGGAAGCAGTGTTTGTCCTCAGGTGGTGAAAGCTTCCACTGCCTGGCTGCAGGAGAACCTAGTCTATCTGAGTGCATGAATGTAGAAGGGTGGACTCACTGCTGGAACTCCCCCTGCCCCCAAATTGCTGGATGAGGTGGTATCATAGAATATCAGGGTTAGAAGGTCATCTAGTCCAACCCCCTGCTCAAAGCAAGACCAATCCCCAGATAGATTTTTGCCCCTGATCCCTAAATGGCCCCCTCAAGGATTGAGCTCACAACGCTGGGTTTAGCAGGCCAATGCTCAAACCACTGAGCTATCCCTCCCCGATATAACAGGTGCTCACCTAGCACCTCCAGCTAAAGGACCCCAGAGAAAGCAGCCAAACTCCATCCACACACTGCTTGTTGCCTCCCCAGACTACTGCCTGCCTCGGCCTATTTCTGGCTTTTTCCACGGCCCCTTCCTGAACTCGCTCTTCGCTCCTCTCCCTTGCTCTGCAGAGTTCTTGCCCATTCTTTATCAGAGCACTACCTCCCCTGGTCTTCTCCCTAGAAGCCCATTCCTACCAAGGCACTAACGCTCAGGGCTTTTTCCCTGGACTCCCTTCCCCTATGCTAGGGCCTCAGCTCCAGTCTACCCCCAAGGCCAGCCACCTATGGTTGACATCCTCCGAGGCCCACCTACAACCCTCTCCCATTACGGCCAGCCCCAAGCTGTAACCTCCCTCCAACTGAGCATGTGCTGCCTTTTGTGCAAACCCTCTTGCTCTCAGCTGGCCCAGTCATGAATCAAAGCCACCTGGTCCCCAGCCAGTTAGGAGCAGCTGGAGGGGGCTCTGACTCCCTTATAGGGTGAGCCAGCTGGTGACAATGAGCTAATAGCCTGTGCAAGTGTGTTAATCAAACGAGGCAGAGCTCAATCTTGCCAGTGGTGAAGAGCTGTAGAATGTACACCCTGGGCCCTAAATGATCAGCAGGCAACCCCCTGAGAGCACGCAGGTCTGCTGCTCTTGCACTAATGATTTCACATGGGACAGCCCCAGACTTCAGCTTGGTAGTTCAGAGAGGTTCAGACCTGGCGGTTGGGGGTTGATTCAGTCTTTTACAGAGAGGAGCTCTTAACCAAATGCCAAGATTTCAATCGGCTCAGCTTGGAAGTACCCCCAGATTTCTAAGGGGTTGGCTGTGGAGTTTTGGTTCAGCCCCATCTCTGCGTTGACCTGTTGTTCTACTAGGACATTGCTTTGTGCTGGGTAACGCTGTGGGCTGTGATGGCGCTAGGACTGCGTTTGAAATTATCTGCGTTCACTAGAAAGGTGACCGATGCCACTTAAAGCTATAGGGCCAGATTCTGCCAGTTTATGGTGAGTAATAACTTTGCAATGGGACTTCCTCTGCAGGAAGGGACCATTCAGCTTGAGTAATAATGGCACAATCTGCCCCTTAGCACATTTTATTTTAAACAGGGCTCTGGCAAAGTGTGTGTGTATATATGTATAGTATATAATTAAGCTTTGGTTTTGTGAGCTGTGGGGGGAGCAGTTTCCTGCAGCACTATGTTAATTAGCTTTCACGTGAGTGTTTTTCACATTAGCTCTAATTGATGCTGAGTGTCTTCTGTAAAGTTACTGGGCCTGATTCTGCCCTTGCACGAGCCAGTGTAAATGGGGACCAAGCTCAGCGGAGTAACATCGGCCTTGGAAAGCGGCAAATCACTGACAGTCACTGGCTGCCTCAAGTCTTAGCACCTTTCCTTGGTCAGTGAAAGTGCTTCTTTAGCCTGGAAGACCAATTGGGTGCAAATGCTAAAGACTTTTTTGGCAAATGAGATTAGTAACCAAATAGGCAAATGTTTTCGAAGCTGAGGTTTGGGGAGCCCATTGTGGGCTGTTTGGGAGATTTGCAAAGCTAGTTTCCAAGTCTTTTCTTCCCCTCATTGAAACCCATATGCTTTTTGTCCCCAAGGGAAGTGTGGGCTGTGCATTAGAAGCCAGCCTGGCATAAGTGGGTAACCGATCTGTGGCTGTATAGATTTATTTTTTTATTAGCATTTTTCTTTCCTCACCTTGTCTTTGCACAGTCTCTCTGTCTGTGGTTTGCACTGTGCCCGGCTCACCTTCCCCCTGGATTTTTACTCTTCTCCGCACAGCTCCCTCTTCCACCCTGTCTTTCAGCCACAACCCCCACACGCTGAGTCCTCCCCCACCTTTTGAACCCACAACGTGAGCTTTAGTTAATCCTGAATCATGGCTCGGTTGCTGGTAAGCAGAGCCTTCAGATGATTGTGATCTAGTTCCCCTACAGCGGAACATCTGCGTGCTGAGTAAGCAGAGCCTTCAGATGATTGTGATCTAGTTCCCCTACAGCGGAACATCTCCTGAAACCACACTTGGATCCTTGAAAAACATCTCGTCTCTCTTGGGATCTGGTTTAAGAACACGGCTGGTCCCAGGGCCCAGGTAGACCCTCTCTGTACTGGCATCCGAGTGCTGAGTTAAAGGGGAAGATCAGCCGCTGGGGTAAATTGTCCTAGCCCTGTTGATGTTAAATGAAGCTAGGATCCCTCTGGTGTCTGGTTTTTTAAAGGGTGGAGATGTACTAGATACAGAGTCCAATGAAAAACCCCAGCATTATTTTGTGAGCGGAAGGTTCAGCTAATGAGCTCAGCACATCAGCGCTACGCTCAACACCCGTCACTCGTGGCCAGCTGAATAAGTGGGGTGGCAGTATCCAGGGGCAGGAGATCGGAGCAACACGCTGAGCCGGAAGGCACAGCTGTGACCGGTGAAAGTCAATGTCCCCCCCCGACTCTGCCGTGGAGCTGCCAGAGCTCACATTATGTCCTTTGCGGCCCTCAGCACAAGGTGATACAAGACACCGTCTGGCCCTGTCTGCAAGATCCTGGGCTCTTTGTTCCTAATGAACATGCTTTATACATACTGGGAAGAGGCAGAATTAATGTATCTGGGACTAGCTTTGATGTTTAACTGGAGGCCACCCCCACGTTCAATGACATTTCAATAACGTTTGTACTTAGAGGGAGAATAAAGAGTTTTATACAAACGCTGGAGCGCTGAGCTGAAATCTTTCTGAGTGGTTCTTTGTTGCGAAGTTATTGCTGTGCCGCATGTGGGTATACTGCCGGCATCTGCACCATAGCAAGAAACAGAACCGTGGCAAAGAGATTAGAACAGCAGCTCCCTCTCCTGGTAAAGAAAAACGGTCCTTGTGCTCTGCTCTGCCTGTAATTCCAGTTCCTAGCCATGGCTTTGCTTGGTGGGTTGAATTTTGGAGCGATAAGGGGGGTGAGGGAGTAGCTTTTGTTGGACTAACGTCTGTTGGAGAAAGAGAGAGAAGCTTTCGGGCTAGACAGAGCTCTTCTTCAGGTCTGCAACCGACTGGAGTCTTTGCAGTGCCTGAACTTACCTAGACGTTTAGAAAAGACCTTTTCCCTGGAATCGCATCACTTCTGAACAAGGCACATCCCTATTTAAGAGTGTATCAGGCACCAGGCTGAGCTAGCGCTGTCTGGCATTGATTCAGTTAGCAACAGGTCAATGACAACTGACAACAAATTTATTAAATAGAAACTAGGCAAAAGGCACAATGAATTGCATTATTCAAGTATTTGCATAGGTGCAGAGAGAGCATTATTGTAAACAATACATGGACCGAAGAGAAAGTGACACACAGTTTGTATATGTTCTCCCAAATAAAATTTAAAAAAATCACATTTTCGTTTCTCCCCCACCTTCATTCACTCAGCTCACACACGCGGAAATGTAACGTGATTTACTGAGCGTTCCCTTTTGGAGGCTTTACAATATCCCAGAACTGCAGGGTTCCCTTCAGGCTTCAGGGCATGTCCAGTTGTTTTCTGAGCTCTGTGTTCCCTGGCTCTATCCCCCACCCATTGAAGTCAGTGGAAAGTATCCTAAGGATTTCAGTGGGCCCGGATCAGAACCAGAGGCTGTAGCTGAGGGGTCGCTGTCTGTGGGAGTTAATAAGGGTGTGTGTGGTTTTAATAAGATGTCGAGCTGTGTTCAAAATGTGCATCTGGTGCTGATAGGGATTGAGGCCTAAATGCATGATGTGTCCTTTCCCCCCACCCTGTGTCCATCTAGTCTGTAAGCTCTTTGGGGCAGGGACTGTCTACCACTCCTTGCACAATGGGGGCTCATTCTGGGTTGGGGCCTTGGCACTGTCGTAATAAACATGATTCATAACAATAAACAGAGTGGTGAAAAGCCAGCTAAGGTGGCCGTTACAATCACTGGAAGATAAAAAAACCCTCTGAGAAATAACTGGCTGCTGGTGCAATTCCCTTCTTATCACCCTTCTGTCAGGGTCTTTTGCAAGGAAACTATCCAATTAAAGAAGGGCCTCTAAAAATACCTTGATTTTGTCAAACTGCAAATGGCTGCTTTGCATTGAAGCACTGATGCCAGTGGACAGTAATCAGGAGCAGGTGTGGAGAAAAACATTTCAAGGGTAGCGAGAGTCACTTACAGCCCCGTTTGCGGAGCGTTATTGGTTGGTTTTTAAGGAGTATGAAAATCTCGGCAGAGTGTCCAAACTAACCATTGCAATGAGTACACGGCCGGATGGGAACAAAGTGCCCTTGTTTACTTATAGAACCTTGAGGAGGAAGAAATGCTAATGTTGCAAAAAAATGGCTCGGTCCATCTTTAGATGCCAGCCAAACCTAATGTGAATGTTCAGAGGTATTTCTTCATGGTCAGGTAGCAATAATGGAATCACAACCCAGAACAGGTTTTTGCAGCAAAGCGTAGGATTTCTTACACTGTGCAGCTTGGACTATTCGGCTTGAAGACTTCTAGTCATAGTAAGTCGGATATGACAGCTTCTGTGGCTCTAGCTCCAGAATTGCTGATGCTCACACATGAAGTAATTTCAAGGAAAACGGAAAAATTGCTGGGGGAACAAAATGTCCCAAATCTAAAATCTTGAGATAAAATGTGCGGGAACCTAAATCAGTTAAAAAAACCCAACACATTCACAATGTTAAGGCCCTAGGATTAGGACCTTCAGTTTAAAGTGCACATGGACAACTGCCTCCACGAGGTCCATTTAGAGGAGAGTTTGGATTCAATCAGCTGTCCAACAAAAGCACCATGTGTCATAGAAATCTTCCATTGCTCTCCCAACTGGGAAGCTTTAAAGTTACGTTTCTTGTTAGTCTGGTGACCGGGTACCCAGTGTTGCTCTGTATTGCTCAACACAGAATGGAGGCTGATGGACTATATACGGAAAGTGTACGGGTCTGGTTAGCTGTGGTACCGCATTATGGCAGGAAGGTGCCACCACCCAGACTTCATTTTAACTCCATTTGACTGTTCACCCTGTAATTTCTTTAGAGAGTTTTTCAGTAGTACCTAGTCTAAGTCCAAATGACACTGATAAGGGCACATAAACCAAGCTGGAAATGCCACTCGATCTTACACTTACATCAACAAGACAAGACAGAGGAATCAAGCGGTTAATGCAATACAACCGACTGGCCGTGATGGAAAGGGTCTTGCTAGGGATGGTCTGGTTGGGAGGAGGTTTCCAGCCCAGGTTACTTCAGCATGGCATATTTTCCACTGTTTCCTTCCCCGCTGCTGGCCAGTCAGTCAATGCCCAGGGAAACAGAACGGACTGAAGGCTTTGATAGCTCTGTAGCAGTGACACCCTCACAGCTGTGCCTGCTCTAGACAGACCAAGGGAAGCGGAGTGGTGTGATCCTTAGAGCACCGCCTGTCAAGTCCAGCAGCTGACAAATTCAGAGCCCTGAGCACCGGAGCACTAACGTACTGATGAAATATAGCGTGTCGGTGTAGCCATCTCAGTCCCAGGATATTAGAGACACTAGGTGGGTGAGGTCATATTTTTTAAAATATGGAGCACTCTCTCTCCCCAGCCCCCCTCTTCTGCATTATACATTGCACAATAATATGTCACTGCCATTTTAATCAAGTAACTCCTGTATTGCAGGAAGCCAAAGGCACAGTGGGCCAAATTCAGTCTTGGAGTATACTGATGCAATTCCCATTGGTGTCATTAGGTGTTGCATCTGCCTACACTAGGACTGTGATTTAGCTGGGAATTGGTCCTGCTTTGAGCAGGGGGTTGGACTAGATGACCTCCTGAGGTCCCTTCCAGCCCTGATATTCCAGGATTCTATGCTAGCGACATACATTTGTGCAGGGCCGGATGTGGCCCAGTGAGCCAGGTGGGAACATGGGGCCGGGGGAGAGGAGATCAAGCTCTGAACATGACCTGTGTATCTGCTTCCTGGTGACAAAGACATCCAGTTCCTGGTGAGATCCTGAGTCGATACGGAAAGAATCCCTGTTTGGCTGGATGACCCCAGCCCTGTGGCACAGAGGGCCTGGCCATCATTTTTTCAAGGCGTTCGCTCCTCCGGCTAGCTTCACTGTTGAATTCTGGTGTGGGGAGTTACAATGGGGGGAAAAAAAAGACACTGAAATAAGTATTTGTGAAAAAGAAAAGCTTCCCACTTGTTCTCACTCAGCTCACACCACAGAGGGGCAGGCCAGGTTGTCCAAGTCCAGCTGACTGATGGAAGAAACATATAGGAACCCTGGCAACGTCATGCCAATTCAGACCTGTATCCCGCCTCTGGCCGTGGCCCGTACCAGACTCTTCACAGGAAGGTGCAAGAATGCCCATAATGGACACTGCTAGAGTAACCCACCCATAGGGAAAGTTTCTTCCTGACCCCAGGCAGTTAGAGGCTGGGCTCAGACTTTATATTAAGCGTGAGTCAATGATTACTAGACGCTATAAGCACATTACATAGATGAGTAATGTATTCTAAGCAAGAAACAAAGAATTTTGAATTCACATTCAGAAAAGACAATGATATGGCCAAGCCTATAGGGTCCCCAATCTCAGGGCATAAGAAATGTTTGCAACCAACTGCACATGACCTAAACCTTTCCTTGTAGTTTACATACATGAGTAATGTGTGTTACAGATGGTTATAAGTTAGTCACTGGACAGTGGTGTAGCTGGTTATAAGCCGTGGTCTCAAATAATCTATAAAAATTGTTTAACTATTTGTTAAAACACCTATTAAGCATTTCTCAACTCTTTATCAATGGAACCCTAATATAAAGAGTGACAAGATTGGAATTTTACCTGAAGCAGGAAAGTTTATATCCCTTATCATTTATTTTTGTCCAATCTAATATAATGGTGGGTGTTTTCAGTAGTCAAATACATGCCTAATTCTTTAAGAATCTTGTGGCAATGAGTTCCACAGGCAATGTGTTGTGTTAAAGCATGTTTACTCTGATCAGGTCCAAATTGGTTGCCTTTCAGTTTCATTGGCTGGCCCCCTTGTTCTGAATTTATACAAAAGGATAAATAGGAGTGCCTGAATTACTTTTTCTATAGCCTTCATTATTTTGTGCCCACCTACGTCATGTCCTCTCTTATTCTTCTCCTTTCAAAATATCTCCTCAGAGGCCGTTCTGACTAATCTTTTACGTCACCCGTCCCTGGACCCCAGAACGGAACACAGGATGAGGGCCTGCCATCAATTTATAATTATACACTGCCATCATAATATTGTCAGTATTTTTTTCTAGCCCATTCCTAACATATCCAATATGACTGCCATTGTACAATGAGCAGAAGTTTACTCTGAGCTATCCACAGTGACAAATCAAGTCTTTCCCTTGAGCGATAAAGGGCTTCTTTAAAAACCAGCCTGGTGTCTGAGCAGCTAGAGTTCTTCCTTCCTGCATGTATTGTCCTGTATTTAGCAACCACGAGTTTCATCTGCCATCATGCTAGCCAGTCACTTGGTTTGAAATTCCTCAGCGCCTCACTGGTCTTGACCAACGTAAATAATTGTCTGTCATCAGCATGTTTTGTCATCTAGGTCGCTGCTCGTGCCCTTCTCTAGACCATTAATTAATGTAGAGATTTAATCTCTGGAAAATGTTATGGGAGCTAGAGAATTAAAAAGCAACTCAACTGCTGTGGACTATAACCCAGTCACAGGATTGCCTATATTTAGCAATTCCCACGGCTGATTTTTTGTTTCTATTAAAGACTATTTTGAAACAGCCACTGTCCTCGGTATCCCTGGAGAGTTGAATCCATTCAATCGTTTAACCCAACAAATAGGTAGTGAGAAATGAACTAAAATCAGTGCCATCAACCCTACAACAACAAACAGGTGCGTGTAGCCCAGCACTCATAAGCAACCCAGCCACAATAAACCAGCGAAGGAAAATATTTTGGTGATAAAACCTTCTTGTTTCCTTTAACCGCCCTGCACTAGTGGATTTTGTATTTTAATAGCAAGGTGATTTTATATCTCTGGAACAGCCATGCTGCGTGGTGGCGAGAGCATGCTGCTCTCCTCTGTGGTATTTTGTAAGCAAGCCCTACCTCCACCGGTGGTGGGTGTCGTCCTGGGCGCCTTCCAACAGCAGGTGGTGGTAGCGTTGTGGTGTTCATCTTTGGCACAGTCCTGGGTCCAGTAGGGACGGGGTTAGCCGGCAAAGCTTTCTGTGGGGGGCGGGGTCTAGCAGGGTCCTAAGCAAGAAACAAAGAGCTTTGAATTCACATTCAGGAAGGGCGCTTCTATGGCCAAGCCTATGAAGTCCCCAACCTCAGAGCATAAGAAAGGTTTGCAGCCAATTGCTCATGACTTAACCCTTTCCTTGCTCTTTCCATGGATGACTGCAGTTACTGAGAGCCTAGAATCCCATGTAATGCATCAGCTCAAGCTCACTGCCGGCCCTGCCAGAGGCCTTTGGCACACCTGCCAGCACCCTGGCCCTCTCAAGAGCAGGCATTCACCAGCTGCAGATTAGGAGCTCTGCAAAGAGCACGGAAGGTGGTTTCGCCCACCCTGCCCTGCGCCCAGTTTTTCTCCCTCCTCATTACAAAGCCCAGGAAGTCATTAGCTAAAAGGTCCTGAGCGTCTGCTCGATTTCCTGGCCCGTATTGATTGCCAGAGCTGTTACTGAAAGGTGCTTAAGGGGGTTTCTGTATAGACTCCGAGCTTGGGATGGAGCCCGGGCTCTGGGACCCTGCGAGGTGGGAGGGTCTCAGACCTCAGGCTGCAGCCCGAGCCCTGCGGCATGGACCAGCTGCCGATGTCTAGTTGCTGCGTAGACATACCCAGTGTGACCTCAGTTACACAAAGACTTGGTGCCCCTGCTGAAGGAAATGGTATTGCCTGATACTGGCTAACAGTCTCCTTTGCACCCAGCGGGACATCCGGAGAACTGACAGAGCTGAATGAAGAATAATCATTGAAAAAGCGCACCCAGCAGGGGAACATTATCAACTGCAGCATGAGGCAGCAGGAGCACATGTGCTAACCTCTCCACTGGGAACAAACAGAACTGTCCTGCAGGAAGAGGTAACACAATGGAGTTCATTCACCCGCATCTCATCTCAAGAGATGTGAATGCAACCTAAAGGCAAGCACAAAAGAACTGAGTCCCTGGTGGTTCCATCCCACCCCCTCCTGTGCCCAGTTCAGCACAGCTCTCGGTCAGAGAGAGCATAGGTGGGGGAAATGCATCGCTTGAGCTGCAGTAGGAAAGGTTAGTCACTGGGCTCTGCCCCATGCCCGGTGCTAGTGACCATCAGAACTCTAAGGTTGCCATGAGCAGTTAGATGCCAGCACATTTGCTCAGAGCAGGTGGCACGTTCCAACCACAGTAAAGGACAGACAGATCTATGGCAAATTGCAATGGGATTACTTTACCTGTGGGACTATGAGTTTTGGAGCAGGGGGTGCTGGCCTGGTTGGAGGAATTCGTCTTGCAGTGTCCTTCGGAATCCCATCTATCTGATATACCAGACCAGGGGATTTCCTGGTGTCGTTGCTGTGGCCGACTGGGAAAGCAGGGGGTTGCTGGATATTAGTTTTGAGATCTGGGGTAGGTTTGGGGTGAAGCACAGCAGGTTTCGATGGGATTTCTGGGGTGGAGGTAGCCTGCATACAAGTCACACAAACACCAGGCATTATTTCCACATCAGACATGCTGCTTTCTATACTCATTGTCGCACCTCTGTTTCTTCCATGAGGCCTTCCAGCAATACAGCACAAAGTGCTGACTACAGACAGAGTCATGAACTGACCAAGTGACTCTGTCTTCGGCCATGGATATCTAGCAAATGTTGATCATCTTGGATCATTTTGCCTGTGACACAGTCCACACCAGGAAGTTTACAAGTGTCAGCAACGGGTGCATTGAATAGTGTAGAAAACAATTTGGCTGTGATTTTCAAAGGAGCCAAAAGGAGTGAGTCTAGGGTTGCCAACTTTTTACTCACACAAAACCGAACACCCTTGCCCCGCCCCTCCTCTGAGGCCCCACCCCCTCTCACTCCATCCCCCCCACCACCACCACCATAACTCGCTCTCCTCACCCTCACTCACTCGCTCATTTTCACTGGGTTGGCTCAGGGGGCTGGGGTGTGGGAGGGGGTGAGGGCTCCAGCTGGGGGTGTGGGCTCTGGGGTGGGGCCGGGGATGAGGGGTTTGGGGTGCAGGAGGGGTCTCCGGGCTGAGGTTGGGGTGTGGGAGGAGGTACAGGCTCTGGGCTGGGGGTGCAGGTTCTGGGGTGGGGCCAGAAATGAGGGGTTCCGGGTGCGGGAGGGGGCTCTGGGCTGGGGCAGAGGGTTGGGGTGGTGAGGGCTCCGGCTGGAGGTGCAGGCTCTGATGTGGGGCTGGGGATGAGGGATTTGGGGTACAGGAGGGTGCTCCAGGCTGGGACCGAGGGGTTTGGAGTGCGGGAGGGGGCTCTGGGCTGGGGTGCGGGAGGTATGAGGGCTCTGGCTGGGGGTGCAGACTTCCTGTGACCCACAGGAAAAAAATCAAACACGGGCCACTCAGCCACCTGGGGGGGGGCACGGAGGCTCGGGGCTTCCCCCTGCAGCGGGGCAAGTTGGCGCTTGTGGCTCCAGCCCCGGGGGGTGGGGGGCAGGATCCCTTTTCGACCAGCTGTTCTGGTCGAAAACCGGACACCTGGTCACCCTAAGTGAGTCACTCAAAATCGTAGGACTGGCAGGGACCTTGAGAAGTCATCTAGTCCAGTCGCCTGCTCTCAAGACAGGACTAAGTATTATCTAGACCATCCCTGACAGGGGTTTGTCTAACCTGCTCTTAACAATCCCCAGAGATGGAGATTCCACCACCTCCCTAGGCAATTTATTCCAGTGCTTAACCACCCTGACAGTTAGGAAGTTTTTCCTAATGTCCAACCTAAACCTCCCTTGCTGCAATTTAAGCCCATTGCTTCTTGTCCTATCCTCAGAGGTTAAGAACAACAATTTTTCTCCCTCCTCCTTGTAACAACTTCTTATGTACTTGAAAACTGGTATCATGTCTTCTCTTTTCCAGACTAAACAAACCCAATTTTTTCAATCTTCCCTCACAGGTCATGTTTTCTAGACCTTTAATCATTTTTGCTGCTTTTCTCTGGACTTTCTTCAGTTTGTCCACACCTTTCCTGAAATGTGGCGCCCAGAACTGGACACAATACTCCAGCTGAGGCCTAATCAGCACACTGTAGAGCGGAAAAATTACTCCTTGTGTCTTGCTTACAACACTCCTGCTAATATATCTGAGAATGATGTGGAGACAGAGGCAGACTGGGTTTAGCACTATGGCTGAACAATGCCTCTGAGTAGGTTTCTGGTGTTTTTGTCTCTACCTTTCTGTGTTCCTGTGGGGTTTTCAGCTTGAAGGCTGGATTTGCATGGCCGTTCACACCATACTGATCTGGAGCAGAGGCACTGCTGGCAATCAGGGAGAGAAAAGAAAAGAATGGTTAATGAATTTCCTCTTTTTTTCTTTGCCTAAATTTCAACAAGAAATTTCATCAAAATTTGAAAACATCACCAGCCCAACCAGCATGTTTAACCATGTCGCCCTCTAGTGACTAAACTTTACCACGCAAACTGCTATCCTGACATCCACAAACATCTGTGTCACTCATTAGTGGCTGCCTGGCCAACAGAATCGCCTATGGGAACATTTTCTTGTGCCTATTCTCCAAACGGAAGTGTCTGAAAGTTCAGTCCATGGAGTGATCTGCATGGCATGAACCTTCTCGGTGCTCGACAGGGAGACGGATAATTAGATACAGGAGTTATCTGTGATTTCTCTTCTCTCGGACACTGGAAAGGTTTGGGACAGAGGGAGGCAAAGAATAATCGTGAACATTCACCCAAACTGTTGGCTCCTCTTTGAAGGGATGATGGTCTCTTTTAGAGGCCTGAGTCTGTCCCTCCATTTATAGCAGCAAAACGCAACTGCTATTCCGATCAAAAGCAAGATGGAAACCAGGACTCCTGCTATCACTGGAACCAGGCCTGAGAGCAAGAAAACAGAATCCATCACTGTGTAAGGATCTTCCTTCCCCAACCCACTCCCCACTGCTTTACTAGGGACCAGGAAGATCAAATGAGTCACACCCACTTTCTTGGGGCACGGGCCCACTGTCCAGGCTGCCTCCATTCCCAGGTTTGTTGCAAAACGGGGGCGCCCATCCATTGTTGCAGTGGCAGTTCTTGTTGCTGTTGCACACCTGTTTCGGGAACAGTTAGGGACTTTCTTGGCAGCTGTTCAGCTCTGCTAGAATCCACGCACAGCAACAAACCAAACACCGGCCTGCAGCCTCTCACATGGGCCACATGGTAGAGTCGGTTTTCAAAGGCACAAATTGGGAGTTAGACGCCCCGTCACTCGCATGGGATTAAGAAGCAGGAGACCAGAGGGGCTCATGTAAATGTGACACCAGAACTGCGTTTTTAAGTATAAATAGCTCCACAAAATGCCACGCACAAATGTACAGTGGCTTGTCCCCACCCCAGCCTGAAATGGAGACGAGACAGAAAGACACTCACTCCCCGCCCATGGCACTTCTTCCGACAGCCTTCAGAGTCAAAGATGGATGTGTTCCTGCAGTGCCCCTCGAAGCAAACCTGTGGGAACAGGAACCAAGCACCCTGTCAGCTCTCTGGGGGAGGGACCGTCTCATTGTTCCATGTTTGTACAGCACCTGGTCCGAGGGGGAGGGGCTGGCTAGGACTCCTGGGGGCTACCAGAGTACAGATATTAATAAATAATAATGTCAGAACTGAAGCCCCGGCCAGCAGTGAGGTTCGGCTGGTCTCCAAACAAATGTCCATCCCCATCCGCGCCCCAGTGAATGGAACTTCAGACACACGATGGAGAAACTGAGGCTAAGAGGCCAGTTGACTTGCCCAAAGCCACACAGCAGGCCTGTGGGAGAGCTGGTATTAGTTCTTGACCCATAAGCTGGCGCTCGTCGCTCTGGGCCGCACTGTCTGACAGCACAAGACTCAGATCTGACATCATCCCCCTCTTTCACATGGCAAAGAGCTAAGACGCCGCCTTTTGGTAGCAGTGTAAAAAGGAGCCTTCTTCTGCTGCTGGAGAGAGGGAACTATTAGAAACATAGGACTGGGAGGGAGGTCATCCTAGGTCATCGTTTCCAGCCCCTGCTATAGCAGGTAACCTGCGGTAGGGATGCCGTGTTATCTCTCAACAAGCACGCAGAAGCAGTGCTGTAAGAAGTTGCTCATGTGACATATGTAACAATTCCCCAGAGAGGCAGGAAGCCTCAGGTGAGAATTGTTTAATAACCATAGAACATTTTCCAGCTGGCAAAGCCACACCCAGACCCATCCAACAACACCGTGGTACGCGGCTGTACCTACATGATTGTTCCCACACTTTGTTCCCGTCATCACCAGGCCAGGGTCTAGCATATCCCCTTCACTCTCTTCAGCACCATACACGTGGGTCCCCCGACACTTGATCGGTCTTCCCTCCACCAGGATGGTGGTGTCTATCGAGACAGCTCTGGACTCCAGCGGCTTGGAAGCAGAGCTCTGGCACTGTATCTTCCCGCATTTCGCATCTCTGTTGGAAACGTGGAGACAGGGTGAAGGGTTGCAGCGTGCCTTCTGGTTCACATTTCCACTTTATTCCCACAGAACTAAGAAAATTCACATTAAAACCAAGAGATAGGAGGGGGCGCTGACCAATCTCTGAACTTATGTCAAGACAATAACATTCCTTGGTTCAGTGGCAACAGAAATAAGGAGCCATTGAGAGCCAGCTTATGGAACAATCCTAAGGAGACAGGCTGTCACCATCTCACCTATGTACCTGGGGTAAGCCAAACCCAACAGACTCATCAATAGGACACAGACTGCAGGGCCCTTCGCCCCACCGTGTGTTGAGACTGTTCAGTCCGAGTGGATGGACATGGAGATGGACGTGAACGCGCCTTTTAGATGTTATAAATATTGGGCCTGGCCAAATAACAGAGAACAACATTTAGCAAAACTTTTTCAAAAATTTCCTTCCCTCTTTACTGTTGGGTAGAAATCTCATCCTTTTTTCTTCAAAATTCAGGGGGGGTTTTTTGGTGAAATCTTTAAACTTGGAAAAATTTCGAGCAGCCCAAATAAATATCAATGCTACTATCATAAAGAACCGCACAGTTCTAATTGGGATAAGGGCGCTCTGACGGCAGGGAGAGGGCATTAATACGAACAGAGGGTAGCTAGCTTTAATCTGGTGGTCCTTATCTTAGCAGGGTAGGAAACATCACTTCCCTACTAGCGGTTATCAGTGGCCATTCTGCATTCTACCTCATTTCACATTTCCTGTATCTGCCGTAGACATCCTTCCCGCAGTTCCCATAGGTGTCGCCGGCAGCGTTAACCTTCTCAAAGCACAGGTCAGGTGCGGGCCTTGCTCCTGTATGGAAGAGACTCATGTGACTGACTCTTGGGGAAGGTGGTGGTTTCCTAGGGTGACCAGATGGGGACAGTCCCAATATCTGGGGCTTTGTCTTTTATAGGCGCCTATTACCCCCATCCCGATTTTTCACACTTGCTGTCTGGTCATGCTACTGCTTCCTCAAACCCAGCACCCCATCACTTGTTCATTCTTTTTCCCTGAGAAGTTGATAATATAATAATAGATGGAGATATACCTATCTCATAGAACTGGTAGGGACCCTGAAAGGTCATAGAGTCCAGCCCCCTGCCTTCACTAGCAGGACCAAGTACTGATTTTGCCCCAGATGGCCCCCTCAAGGATTGAACTCACAACCCTGGGTTTAGCAGGCTATCCCTCCCCCCTTAGATGGATGGATGGATGACAACCTATTACTACTCAGTGAGCAGTGCAGGAGAGGTTTTCCAGCCGAGCGTGAACAGCCTGGGACAAGTCCTCAGGAACTGACCACTGCTGATGCTAGCCCTCTAGGGATGTAGCGAACGGGTGGAATGCTGGGCACCGCTGGAGCTTTCTGGCTGGCTGTCATTGGTATAATGTGTACAAGCACTTGGGTTTGCATCTGTGCTTCCTCCAGCCCCAACTGGCTTCTCCTGGATCACATGGTGAAGCCACAATTCCATGCTTGTGAGGTCATAATCTGTCACCATAGAAATCTACAAGTCCTCTCTTTATCTGAAAACAGATACAACACGGGCAGAGGAAGTAGAAGCTTCTGCGTGCTGCCCCTGCAATATGCTCAACCCTTCCTGGCCACTTCTGGAGACAGTTACGGGGAGGCAGCATGCTACAGCATACAGGGCACTGGCCTACAAGTCATGAGACCTAGGTCCAATTCCTGGGGTGGCCAATGACCTGCTGCGTGACCTTGGGCACGTCATATTCCCTCTTTGTGCCTGTTTGCCCTCCCACCCTTTGTCCATCTGGTCTCTTTGGATTGGAAGATCCTCCAACTGGGGATTGTCTTTCATTATGTTTGTACCATGCCCAGCACAATGGGGCCTGATCTCACTAAGGGGTCCTAGGTGCTACCATCATGAACAATAATAATAATCTAAAGCAGATGATCAATTTTGCAAAGACCATCTCCCCAGTGAGCCTACTTCTCTGCAAGACACTCTCCTTACCAGGCCCCCAGAGCTCCACGCACTGCTGCTCGTACGTGATACACATGCCAACGTAGCAATACGCCCTCCCTTCTGCACACGGCGTGCCGTCCATTTGGTAGAAGTTGGCGGGGCAGAATGCTGACTTGCCAGTGCAATGCTCTGGCAGGTCACAGGGTCTCGACGTCTCCCTGCAGAGAGTTCCTGGAGCCATTAACTAAAGAGATGGAGGGGGGGGGGAAATCACTGGTTACTTCTTGCCTGTCTGCAATAGGATTTTTTTTCTCTACAGTTAGAAAAATCTACAAGCTGTCTAATCTAGCCATCCCACAGCTCTTAGTCTTAGCCACCCTCAAACTGCTATCAGCTGAACTTTCATTAACTAGCTAGACGTGGTTAAAAGCAAGTTGATCGGTTTAAGCCCTTTCCCGTCTCTGGTTAAAATGAGATGGGCGAAGTAGAGTACCGTGACCCGGTGAGTATCTCTCATCTCTAGGATGGCTGGGAACCCAGGCCGAGTCATTGAAATGCTGTTAGCGTTTCGCAGCCCACTGGCGATCGACATGGGCACATTGTCACTATAAGACAATTGCACACACACCCTGTGTGAGGATTAATCGCCTAGAGAAACGGCGGAGCTTTGAACTTGGGACGCAGGGCTCCAAAACCAGACATACATTCCCGCAAGATCTAACAAGACAGCAAAACTGTTTGACGCGAGCAAGGCAGTCAGATCGCTCCAGTGGCAGGCTCTGCTTGTTATATATTTACACACCGCTCATCACACCCACTGAGCTGAACATAGTGACATCTGGTTGTAGAGTTTACAACCACTGGGCCAGGCAAGCGTGTTGTTTGCAGAACTCAAGACCTCTACACCCAGGCTTGGAAGGAGTTAAAACAACCAGGCTATTTTGACCAGACTTTCCTAGGGAAGCGGAGATGTAAAGTGAGATCCAGACATCCACAGCACACACCCTGTTGCTGGAGTTTCTCCGGTTACCTGCTATGCTAGAGGAATTCAACTGTTCACTAGAAGGCTGAAGACCAAGATAACATCCAATCGAACCCCTCCCCCTCCAAGGAAAACACTCCTTCTCCTGTGCAGGTTTCTCCTGGGATACAGTTTCACTCTTTCACCGACCACTGGGGCAGAACACAAAAACCATCAATAAACTGGTAACATAATCCACCAGGGAACCTACGCTCCAAGCCCTGCTGTGCCAGTTGTCTTTTTGGAAACAGAAGCTTGTCCCTTGATGCAGTTTAACCCCTCGTAATCACAGCACGGCACCAGCGTAAGCCAAAACAGATGGTGCTGGTCTCCCCAGGGGATGGAAGGTGGAAGGGAAGGGGAGAAAACGGACTTCTCCACTGTCTAGACTACCCACGTTTTTTTAAATTCAGAAGCCTGCAGAGTTCACTCCACTGATCATAGAAGAGGCTGCAGGCAGTAACAAAGTGACAGGAACCGAATCCAACTGGCCACGTGTTTGAAATGACAGGGACTATGACCAGCACACGCTTCACGCAACACTCCAATGGAGCAACAAATTAACCTACATTATGTACTGAAATCCTGTTCATATAAACGACAAAGACTTGCAAAAATGACTAGAAATTTTAGCTGCCTCCATTGTTGGGGACCCAACTTTAGGTACCTGAGGAGCTGTGCTTTGCAGAAAGGGTGGAGTATCCGTTCTCTGAAATTCTAGCCTCTGTAATTGGTCTGAAGTTGGGCACCCAAAACCATGAGTCACTTTTGAAGATCTTGGCCTATACTGCTTACAAGCTTAGGACCTCGGGATTCGGGACACAAGGGTCTTTTCTTCCTCCTCCGCAGCATTTCTCAAAGCAATAAGGCCACAGCCTCAAAGGCAGCCTCCACCTTTGTGCCGGAAGTCGATGGCGGGCAGCGAGCAAAGTGGGTACGAATGCAGATGTCTCACACCCTGAGTGGTGAACGCGACCAGGTGGCTAGATCTCCACATTCTACCATTTGCCCCACTGTTGACTGCAGGTCCAAAATCAGGGGGCTGGGACCCATTTGAAAATGTCTCCCTGGAGCCTGGCCAGTACTATGGGGCCTCAGTGAGCTAACAGCAGGAATCTATCAGCTGTAGGACTCTGTATTTTTTTATTTTTTAATATGAAGATATACCTATCTCATAGAACTGGAAGGGACCTTAAAAGGTCATTGAGTCCAGTCCCCTGCCTTTACAGCAGGACCAAGTACCATCCCTGACAGATTTTTGCCCCAGATCCCTAAATGGCCCCCTCAAGGATTGAACTCACAACCCTGAGTATAGCAGGCCAATGTGCAAACCACTGAGCTATCCCTCCCCCACAGTGTGGTCTGTGCCTATCACCATGGTATCTGTTGCCTTTGGCCAGAGGGGGAGATACTTGCACAGGAGAATGCAACTGTATTTAAAAGTGCATGTTGTATACAAGCTGTTTCCCAAAATATTTTATAGAGATAATAAACAATAGCAGAGGGGCAAAGAAACTAGACGGCACAAGCAAGATACACCTGCATGAGGTGGGGAATCCAAACAGTCCCCAGGACTGCGTTCCATACGTCTTTTCAAATCATTGGCGGGAGGAGCCGTAAATTTGGGGCCACATGCTCCTCGCTCCGTCAGTTTCCCCTCAGCCACTCCCCTGTTCTAACAGCCCCGACCAACCTCTCTCTTCTTTGCTAGTACAGGACAGATGCAACAGGCCCCACCTTGCACTGGTGACAGCAGGTTCCATGCGCACACTCGGCGCCAGGCTTCAGGGAGCAATCGATGGCGTTGCAGCAGGGATTATTGCACTCCTGAGAGAGAGGAACAAGAGACGTGCGGTGTTTATGAGGCAGATGTCCTGAGCCGGAAACACCCAGGTGGCCAGTTGCCAGGGCGGGGCTTATCCCATTCTTGTCGATGATGCACATAGTGCATCTGCCCTCCCCCCTCTCCCTGCATGTTCTGTGCAACTGACCCTTCCAGAAAGCCCCGCACTTGTCTTCTAGCTGCAGCACTGCTGTGTCCCCCCTGGCAGTAGTATGCTATTGACCCCCTTTTCTAATGAATGGAAGGTTAGCTCATGCTGTGTGCATTTCAACTGGTGGCTCTGGCCTGCTAGCCCCAGGAGGGTTCCGTCTCATCCTGCTTCATCGCAGGGAGGAGAAGACAGGGAAGCACAGAATGAAAGAAAGGAGGCATGTTCAGAGATGAAGCTGCACATAATTCCAGTGAGCCTGGCAAACCGCAATACAAACGAGGCTCGTACGGCTGTCCGAAAGGCCAGCGAGAATTCTACCCACTTTTTTTCTGATTTAGATTTGGGTCCAAATCTATTGCGGATTCCAGATCCCTGAACTTCAAACCTACGTCTGGCTTTGAATTTTGCAAATGACTCCTCCTCTTTGCATCAGGTCAAACCAGAGGCCCCTGGACTATCTGAAATCTAGAACTCGATGCAAATTTTGTGGTGTGTCCAGGCTACCTACCTAGTTTAACTGTATTTTAGAGCTGCGTTGGTGGAGCGATTGCATTAAGATGGCAACTAGAATACTCATATCTAGCTGTTATGTAGCACTTCTCACCAGTAGATCTCAAGCGCTTCGCCCCCACTATCATTATCCCCATTTTACAGATTGGGAAACTGAGGCAGAGAATGGCGCTGTGATTTGCACAAGGTTAGCCAGCAGGCCAGTGGCAGAGCCAGGAATAGAAGCCAGGCTAGTGCTCTATCCATTAAGCTAACGGGCTTCTCTACACTGAACTCCCATCCTTCCGCTCATGCAAATGCTCGTCCCATTTATTTTCTTTGTTTCTTTTGAACCAGACTAACCAATCCCTGTGGATTTTTCAAATACATCCCGTGGTAAATGCTTTAGCTTAGTATAGTTCCTAAAGCTACAAGCATCCAGCTGGCATGCTCTCTCCATACATGTCTCCTACCAGCATGTATGCTGGATGTTCCCTGCACATGCCTTCTGCCAAAAGCAGTGCTGAATGTGTCGTCGGCAGGGATTAATCCTAAAATCTTCAGCATCAAAAGCACAGACGTCTGTCACCTGAGCTAAAGGAGTCACTTCATTAGCGGATATCAGTAGTAGGCTCTTATCTTCTATGAGCATCAGCCACTAGAGGGGAACATGACCCATTTAGCTAGCAAGTTACAAATGCATGTTACCATTATTGTTTGTATTGTGGTAGCCCCCAGAGGCCCCAGGCAGGATTAGGGATGCATTGTGTTAGGTGCCGTACATACAGTTAGACAAGGTCTCAGCCTTAAAGAGCTTTACAATCTGATGGACATTGCACCCATGTTAATTGTACTTTCCATACGCGTGTCTCCTGCACCTATAAAAGCTGTGCACATATGGGTTTGTGTGCCTGTCGGCTGCTTCGCACCCGCATCACTTTCTCCCATCTCAGCCTCAAACAATTCGATCTAAACGAGAGTTACCTCCACTTCTCCGCAGTCACATTCTTCCCCATCTTCCAGGTAACCGTTTCTGCACCTCTTCCCTCCGTATAAAGTATTGGGGTCTGGCATGTTGGAGAGACATATCCCTCCGCCGGACTGCAGGTACCTGTCCAGCTCCTTCCTATTGCACGTGTTGAATACCCTGGGGAACGGGTGCCTGCACACAGATGGGGTCAGAGGAGCATCGCGTGAGAGGTGATCTAAGGCATAAAGCAGCAAATGCACACGCGGGTAGAACTGCTCCTCCTCTGAAGGTTGGGCTCCCACCGGGACTGCAGTGAAGTTGCACAAAGGGTGAATTTGGCTTGTGCGTTCCTGGGCAGGGTCAGATTCCATCTTGCATCCAGGTTACGTCGGACAAGGAGTTTAGATTTCAGCTCTGACGCCTCCTTTCCCCATGTGGGGGATTCAAGGTGGGAGAGTCTGGAAGAGGCATAGCTGACACCCCATCCAAGAGGTTTTCTTAATATCAAGTATTAGACTAAAACCCAGGCTCCACTAGGGTGACCAGAGAGCAAATGTGAAAAATTGGGATGGGGGTGAGGGGTAATAGGAGCCTATATAAGAAAAAGACATCTGGTCACCCTAGGCTCCACGTACACAGCCCCCAAGGAGATATACCCTTGGGCACTCAGTATGGCTTCTTCCGAACTGTTAGAGTAACTTTTAGAACCTTACACTTGACACTGAATAATTGGTTGTGAATCTGACTGATAAAAAGATTTATTCCCGCTTCCCCACCCCCCAACCGCCTACTCAAGTGGAACAGATTTAAGTAGGTTTTCTGTTACATGGCTTTTTAATCTCCTCTTGGGGTGTATGTGTGTATATGTACAAGTATGTTAGATGCATGCACACAGGCACATGCGTGTTGCATTTGTGTGCATGTTGCGTGTGTGCACGCACGCCAGCATACCGCCACTTTCCCTCTTGATATTTTTCTTTGTTTGTGAAAACTCAAGGACTTCAAAACAAGGGGTTTTAAAGATGGGCTTGTGATAAACAACTTCAAATGTTCTTGGTTAAATGATGGGTTTGTTTCATTTCAAATAAGAAGCGGGTGAGGAGTGGGGGGTGGGTTAGGGTTTTTTATTAGTACAAAGCCCAGCTCTAGGACTTCTAGAAACTCTTCTGGAGCCCTAAGGAGTGAATTTTTCAGCAATAGGAGGGCATGTGGCTTTAAGGGAGGAGGGCAGAGCTAGGGATTGTGTGTGTCTGAAGAAACACAGAACCCATGAAAAATTAACCCTGAATCCCCCTGGGTTTACACTCTAGCTCTTCCTCCCTCTTCCCCTCAGGGCTTGTGGTTCCCTTTCTTGGAAATACAGACTTGTAGCCACTCACCTGAAATAGAAGCAGAAGAACATGGACCAAATCCATTTGCAGCATCACCACTTCCAGGGCAAAACTACGCTCTCACCCCATTAACCTGTTAATTGCCCCCAGTGAATTGACATGAAGTGGAACTGAGTTCTCTTAAGAAGAAGCTCCTAACAGGCAATGACAACCCCAGGTAACCGGCTTACAAACATGGCTCTGTAGCTGTGCCTTGGATGGTCCCCCAGGTAATCGCTTTGCCCTTGGTTACCATGTTGCCTGGGAATATGAACCCTGCTGTTATACAAGTAAAAGTGCCTAACACCCGTAGGGGTATTTTACATACAGAGCACATGCAACTAAATGGACTAAACCCTCCCGCTGCAGGGTATCTTGGCTGAACCCTTCATTCCACTGGGGTCAGTCATTTGGTAGGGGGCAGTTTAATTTAAACTGGGAATTAAACTAACTGCTCCTGCCGCGTGACCCAAGTTGCCACTGAAGAGGTGTCTCCGTAAACCTGTTACATACAACAGCCAGCGCTGGACCCAGCTCCATGCTGCCTCCTCACTGATCCCCGTTCCCCTGGGTTCTCTGGGACGCAGCGGGTTTTGTTTTCCACGGAAGAGCAACTCACCCCGTGGCGGCAGCCATGATGCAGCCTCCGTCGTCAGCCCGGGCGGCACAGCAGCCAGCCGAGTCGTGGCTCATGCCCAAGTTGTGGCCCATCTCATGGGCCACGGTGGCAGCGACGCCGATGGGGTTGTCGGAGTGATCCTGGTCAGAATCAAAGAGCAGCGTCAGCGTGTCACCGACACGTCGGCCGAGCGCTGGCGCCGAGCGGGGATGGGCCGAGAGGTGCATTTTCTGCTGCTGAAGGTGGGCCTGCAGTCAATGGGGCAGTTTGGATCCAGGTCTGGATGCTGCAGCTCAGGCCCATCTCTGTCTGTTTCAGATGTCTGTTGCAAAGTGGTCTGCTGGCTATGAGCACCAATCTGTACTGCCTACGGCCTGTCTTGTCTGGGCCATAATGCTGTATAACAGGCCTTTACTTTGGGTTGAATTGAATATTGTTTATTGTTTATTGTTAGAGCCCGGTAGCCTTTTACACGATCGGAGTGGTGGCACCTCGTGCTGCATTGCTGGCACCCGAGACTGAAGTCGTGAAGTCTTGTTTTCTACGCACAAATGCTCCAGATTCAACTCCCACCTCAATCTTCTCCCCACCAACGTTTTGTCAGACTGTGTGCGCCCCAGATTAATGAGGTACCCAGAGTCTTTCACGGATGCACGGAGAATTGTTACCTGGGGTTGTCTTTAACCTTTTATGAAAGGGAATGCTGGAGACCGACCTAAAAAAAGCGTTTTCCCTCTTGGTTTTCTGGGAGGCAGCTATCACACATATTTGCTACGCACAGGAAACGCCTGATTAGTTGTTAGTAATAACTTACCATGTTCACTCCTCCAGATTGGAAATCGGAGCACATGGCCATCAGCGGAGCTAAGCCGATTGTGGTGCCCTGGAACGACATCCCACTGAAAACAATCCAGAGAAATAATGAAATGGGACAGAGATGTAGTCTGAGGTCTTGTAGAAACCAATGCTGTCTGTAGCCCTATGAACTTACATCAGCCCATAAGGAAATGGCTTCTTCATTAATACCTTTCCTGCTATCTTCACAGTTTAGCTTTTCAGCTCCATCATTCCTCTTCTAGAGCTAATAGTTCACCTTACACCATGATCAAGCCATCTAGACTGTGCAGCCAATCCGATTGCTTGTAATGGCCTGGTGATGTTCCTAGCAGATTACTGACTTCCTGGACTTGGAAACAAACACACAAGAGACTGTCCACTGACAATCCACCCCAGGCTGTATCCTGAGCACAATGCATGCTGGGGCCACACTCTGGGAATTTAATGAGTGCTGGGTGAATACCCAGGCAGTGCAGATCTATTCCAGGGCTCACTATGCTAGCTCAGTGCATTGATTTAAGGAGTCCCCAGTCACCTGGAATGCTACACTGCCCTTCCGAGTTTTTAGGGTCTCATAAGAAAGCGGTGGCTTGGGGAATCATGTCCGACCAGACACTCAGAACAGTATGAAAAACAGAATGAATCTGGCTGTGAAAAACCCCACAGAAAAGGGGTTGCATCTCTGCATTTTCTTTTTACTGGCTCCCACTCCACTTCTCACTAGGGAGCTGCTGCATTGTTCTTCTAACAGGCCCACCTTGCTGACCCTGTATCTAGTGGAACTAATCAGATCAACAGGATGAGTCACTCTGATTAGCCAGCGAGCTCCCAGCCCGATGCGCCAAGCATGTCAGAGTGCAGAATGATGCACTTGCTAACACAGGGCGCTGCCCCAGAACTGGCCGAGTGCCTCCTGCAATCTGCACCCACTGTACCATACATCTTGCCTTACGGCCCAGATCTTCCGAAAAGTCTGTGCACAATTGTGCATGCAAAGATGCACAAGCATTTGCATGAGGATTATGCATGCACAATAATGGGGATGGCAGTCCCCCACTTCAATGTCCATGTACTGTGACTCCATCCCACTTTCTAAAGTTCCAGCCCCATGAATGCGGTCCAACTAGAACCTTATCCCTGCTGATTTCACACCTTGTCCCCAGATCCCTTGGGCAGAGAGATCGTGTTATCCCAGGAAAAGCAACATACGTGATTAACTGGGCATTGTCGTGCTTTTTGCGGGCTAGCAGCTTGCGCCTCCAAGCGAGGAAGGACCAAAGGGTTGAATGTGAATTCTCGGATATATCGCACTTATTTCGGTCAGTCCAGACCTCCAGCCCCACCAGGGCAATCCGAATGTTCAGGGACTTGTAAAACTAGAAGATGCACAGAGAGGAGAGGAAAGAGCCGATCAACTGATTGCTGACGATTTTTCTCCTCGTTTTAAACCCGTGACTATAAACGATGCTAAATATGTGAATTTTGTACCATTAGACAGAACCGTACGTTCAGGGAAAGTGGGTCTCCCTAGAAGCATGTTCTACCCTCAGCTCTGGGATGGGAAGAGCCCCCTCAGCATCCAATACAAAACCCTTCCAAAGCACCATCTGGGCTGGATGCCAGATGTGGCGCTTTCATTGTGTGGCTAATGGTAGCAGGTTGCAGTAAGCGATGAAGGTCACCCACAATAACACAGCTTTGAGAAGAAACAATTCAAAAAACATCGAGATTTTCTTGCTAACACCCCTGTAAGGGAAGGGGATTCCCTCTGGGCTCCCCGTCTTCAATGCCTCTGCCCAGTGGAACTGTTCTGGGGGCGCCGTCCAGTCTCCACAGTGCCAGGTCATTGAGGAGAAGGAGCCAGTGGGGAATTCCCTTTGCCGAGAAGGATGCCTTCTTTCTGGCACAAGGAGTTCAGGTGATTGTGTTTCGCTGAGACTTCAGCTCCTTTCCCACCGGTTATACACCTGGCCTCACCTTATCTACGTAATTAGCAACCTCCACTAGTTTATTCTTCGTTATTTGAAGGTCATAGTTATTCTTCTGAAACTGAATGAAATGAGCACAAATCAGCATCATCCTTTAAAAAACAAGCAAGAGCGTAACACACATTTAACCAGATCGTGTTATTCTGAGAATACGGAGGTGACTAACCCAGTCAGTGCACATGTGGTGCCCAGGAGTCCCCCTTCGGTGAATACACCAGACCCCTATTCGCAACAGGAGGAGCTACACATGTGTAGATCTCGGAACACTTCTCCCTGTGCGCCGAGCTGGGGGCATCATACCACCGTGATGCTAGCCATCGAACAGAGCAACACATGTTCATCCTAGGTGAGAATCCCCTGGCCAGACATTTACGTAAAGAGCTGACTAATTTGACATGTTACGCACAAGGTAATGTAACTTCATGCCTTTAATTAGTACAACCACAGCACTTATCATAGAGGAGTCGTTACACAACTCACTTACCAGACAAGAATGATAGTTGCACTGCTTCATTTAAAACACTTTTGACCCATTGAAAACGTGGTAAATAATGAGTTAACTTGGCAAATAATTTTCGATTCATGTACTTAAAACAAGTTACAAAAAGATCTTTTTTAAAGCAGACTGGGTGTTGTCACTGGAAAAGCTGGGGCATTTTTTCTTTTAGGAGGGGATAGTTTGCATTGATCACATCAAGGGTTTGACTAACGAAAGGGGGAAGAACCTCTGGCAATCCCTGGACAAGCTGCGTTTTCTCACAATCTCTGCTGTCTCTTGCTGCCTAACAGAGGCGGAACACCCAGAATGTGCCTCTCTAGTGTCATTCAGAAGAGGTTACAGCCAATAGCCCTGAAGGAGCTGTGCAATTTTAGCATCAGGTGGTAACTTTATGAATGGGGCTGACCTCCCTACTCCACTCTGTGCTGATAATTAAATGATCAATTAAATGTTGTCAGGTTTGGGATGGTATTGAACAGCTTCGACACAGAAAGTTTAGATTCGCAGCATCTGAAACCTCGGCAAGAGCTTTCTTTACCTCCACCACTAAATACCAACGGATATAGTAGCTAATCACCTGGATTTCTGTAGGGAAGGGACAGGGAGTAGAATTAGGGACCAGGTTATCCCTGAGAAACCCCACAACCCCAAATCACAGTCTGTAGAGAGCTGTCTATTCCAGGAGCAACATCATTAAACATGGAGCTGTGTAACTGAGTGAATGCTCCTGCATGCTGACTGCTAATAAGACATGGAGCCTTTTCACGTTAGGTCACTGGTTAGCGTTACCCAGGGTTTTCAGAACCCCAGCAGGGGTAACGTAACGGTTTCACTTCAGGCAGTGCCAGGAATAAATCAATGGGAACACAGCAATTCTGTCTGATAAAAAGATTAATGCAAGTCAGCGTGTTCTATCTAAAACTGCTGTTTGTTAGATTTAAGCACACACAGACATAAGCGATAGGTTTTGAACATCCCAGATATTTACCTGAACTCTGGAACAGTATTGAGTAATTAACAGCGGGTTCGCAGTGGCCAGTTGCTCACCCACAGGAGAGAAAAGGTGTCCAAAAAAACATTTCTCAAGATGGCTTTAGAGGACTGTTCCAAAAGTACACTCTATTATCTAGACTTTTTATAACTAACTTCTACAAAACATATAGGTCTTAATGACCCTCCTGGATCATCACTTTTCCTAACTTTCAATAAACTTCTAATATCAGAGGCATCTAGACTCAAGGTTTCCATCCACGTATCTTCTTTCTGTCTCAGTTATTTACTTTTCTTTCCCCTCCTCCCACTCTGATTAGCAGAAACTGCCAGTTAGATTTTGACCTTGCATCTAAAAGCCTGCTTTCCAATTAACTGTTAACTATGTGGTGTTCTTCTTTATTAACGCAAGGTGGCTGAATGCTCATAATACGGTTGCAATTGGCTTGATCACATTCTGAGGTACACACACCCCTCAAATCCAGGGTAACTGTTAGTAGTCAGTGCAGACTGGGAGTGACAGGCGATAGTTACATCTCTGATGGCCGTGCAGTGACCTACTTGAAATAAATGGGTGACCTCAATCCTACACGCTTGTCCGTATCACAGTTTCCACCTCCTATTGGCAATAAGTGACGTCTTTCCTGGGTATTCTCGGAGTGGTCTGGGGCCGGGAGGGCAGGGAAGTGGAACCCCATTCTGTACACCCTGCCGGGATCCCTCCACATCAGGGATAGCAGGGGAAAGCTGCCCCTGCCAGTGTCTGCACTCTACCTGTTCTGCAGCGAGAGAGATTTGCCATGGGCCCAGTTCTCAGCCGGTGTCAACATGGCGTATTTCTCTTACCTCTGCATAATCAGCCACCAGCAGCAGCTCCACGTACTTCGTCGACTGCAAATCCTCCCGCTTCACCTGGGACAGAGCACCCCGGAGGTTAGTTGCGGTTAATCATTTTTCTTGTCTGGCAATCGCTGCCTTACTGACCATTCCCCTGCCCCCCATTACACACAGACACTTGTTTGCTTCCATTACATCGTTTGAGCGGCCACTAGTTCCTAATCACCATCTTCTTTTTGGAGGAACCGCATCCCCTTGGTTTCATGTCCTCAGCCCTGCTCTTGGAGGATGGCAGGCTGAACCTGCTCAGAGGTGATGACCCACACCCTGCCGCATGTTGCGATGAGTGCCCTCGCTTACGTGGTACACACTCACCCTGTGATGGTGTGCTGTGGCCCGGCCCATCAATGGGTTGAGCAAGTGTGTAGTTGTGGGCTCTTTGTGAAGATATCCACAGGTCCCCCTGGGAAGCCTCAAATGTTCTGATCTGTAGATCAAGTGTTGATCCTGGCTATCGGGGACCGGCTCCAAGATGTAACTGAGATTGCTGCTCAGTACTATAAGACCACTGTGGAAATAAGAAGCAGTGAGAGAAAGGACAGTTCAGTGGTTAGACTAGGGTCCAGAAATCCAGCATTTAATTTCCGGCTCCGCCACTGACTTCCTGTGCGATCTTGGGGAAGTCACTTAGGCCCAATGCCACTAACTTTCACTGAAATCCTTTGACAATCTGGGCCTTAGCTTCTCAGTGTCTCTGTTCCCTGTCTGTACTCTGGGGACAATAGGGGAGTTGTGAGGATAAACACATTAGTGACTGTGAGGTGCTCAGATACTGTGGGAAAGGAAGCTAAATAAATACTTCAGACAGGGAAATGATGTTACCAATTAATAGAAGAGCTTGTTGAGATTTTTTTTGTCTAAAATATTGTGCACCAAGCGGCTTATCAACTGAACCACAAATTTGCTAAACAAGAAAATGTTTTGTTTTTTTCATCAATAGAAATTTGAGGTTTTGGGTTATTTTCCTCCTTTGCCTCATTTCCTCAAAGTGGAGGAAAGGGAGGAAAAACTTCTCTCCCCACCCATCTCTCCCTCCCCCGCCCCATTTTCTGGTGGGCAAAAAGGGAAGAGAACCCAAGCCAGAAGCCTGTGCATTTTGAACCAAAACCATGTTTTTCATTTTGTTTCCCTTCATGAAAAAAAAATGTGAAAATTTTCAACTGCAATGTCAATTGTAAGGGGTTTTTCCCCCATTTCTCCCCCTCACAGAAAATACCATTTTCCAACCCGATCTAGTCAATAAATACAGAACTACAGCCTCTCTGGGATGCAATCACATGGGGGCTGGGAATGTCAAAGGTGCCTGGGAGAAAAAGGCATCCAACTTCCACGGTCTTTCAATGAGAGTTGGGCACCTAATTTCCTTAGGCTCCTCTGTAAATACCAGCCATGATCAATACATTGTTTGTCACGTACCCGTGTGCCTTAGATAATCATTCTTAGGGCCTTTTTGGCCAAAGTGGGTAAGAATTTATTACCCCCTAATACAAATGGAGAAATTGAGGTTCAGGGATGCAGGTGAAGCAAGGGGAGGGCCTTTTGCTATTCTTCTGCACAAGGATGAATTTCACCCAGGCTGCTTGAAATTATACTGAAGATTGGAGAGAGACAAACTGTAACACCACTGCTGGTACGTAACAAACCATGTTCCGAGTAGGCTAAGAGCTCCTATTTTTATCTCCTTCATGCAGGTTTAATTTCATTTCAGCCTTTGAGACACTGCAGGGGTTTGCAGTGATACAAACGGAAGCCAGGGAGCAACACATCCTTAGCACATCCCATGCAGGAATTCCCTGCCCCCAACTGCCCAGGTCGGGACCCACCTCTGGCCGAGGCTTCTTCTGCCAGCTCTTTTGGTCTGTGCTTCCGTGCATGGCACAGTATGGGAGGGGAACTAGCGCATCCTATTTAGCAAAGTGAGTGGCCGACAGAAAAGAGGTATCAAAGAACATAAATCATGTATATGGCCAAGGAACGCTCTTTCGTTATAGTCTGGGGTTGTATTCGGGATGCTCTCCGCGAGCGGGACGCGCTCTCCAGATTTCATATATTAGAAGCCTGTTATTTTCACTTATAAGCTACTTGCTAGAGCAAGAGTTTCCAGGCGACCCCTTTCAAGCAAAGTAGGGAGCCATTGTGTGGCGCTTTGCCGCATTTCTCCTACAGCTCTTCCCCCACAAGCCCACGCTGTGCAGTGACTCAGGCACGGCTCCGTATTTCCAATACCAGCCAGGAGGCAGTTGCCCCTTTGGACAGAAGCTGCATGGGATGCTTAGCAGATGCTTTCCCCAGGCCCCTGAAAGGTGCATTGCAGCCATACCAGACTCGGCGCAAGATGGAAGCCTTTCCCTGAGCCCTGCAGCAATAGGAATACCTGGACAAACGGAGCAGGCTTTAGAAAGCAGGAGAGGAGCCCAGTCTCTCGTATTCCCAGTGCCAGAAACACACCCCATGTCGCAGAGTTATTTTAGGTGCTGCAGAGCAATGCCAAATAAAGCTCACCCGTAAAAAGGAAAAGATCCAGGTTAAATTCTGCTCTCGTTTACACTGGTGTTAGCCCAGGTTAATCAGCAGGGGTTGCCCCTCCGAAAGCAGCATCTGGTCCCATTGACAGATGCCCAGGAGGAATCCACTGGTGGGTCGCATAGCTGGGGAGGAAGGGGGGTCCCACTGAAAGCCTTGCTTCAAGCTTCTGCTTCTACTGCTTCAATGCAGGCCCCATCCTCTTCTTTAGTTCCTCAGACACAAGCCCACTGAAGCCCTGCTGGTACTCATGGTGTTTGCTCACACAGTGGTTTATTACCACATCATAACTAATGAGCTCACTTCTGCATAAGTTTCTACGGCCCTGGTCCTGCAAACACACCTGCATTAAATTTTAAGCACGTGACGAGGGGCTAGAAGTTAAGCACGTGCATGAGTATTTGACTGATCGGGGTCTATGTTTGTACAGCACCCAGCACCAGGGAGCCCCAGTCCTGATCAGGGACTCTTCGTTTTCTAGCAGTAACACAGGTCAACAGCAAAACCTTAAGGGCCAACATCCGAGAATGCAAGCAACCCTTATGAGCACCCCCGTTTGCTAATCACAAACCCCACCTTTGCAGGGACAAGCAGGTGTTCGTGTTTGCAAATGGGTAACTGCTCCTTTACGTGCCCTATTCTCAGACCCTGCCCCATCCCTCTCTCACACATCTGTAGAGATTGCACAGCCCTCTGAGCGTCACCCTCGACCTTAAAGGAGCCTCCTTGCTGTTCGCGCCGTCACTCGCTCAGCTTTGTGCTGGGAAGCTGCCGAGTTTTGTGGATGAACCAGCAGTTTATCCAATTCGGAGAATCCATTTCAGTCATTTGCTGCCCACTCAGGCTGTGGGGCTGTGCCTGCGACCGAGGCACATGAGAAGCCAAGGGTATCTTCATCCCTGGCTCTCTTTAGAACATGACCGTATTGCAGGGGCCTGTTACAAACTACAGAATTACCCCCAGGCCGTGTTGCTCCAGGGGAGCTTACAGCAGGGTGGGCGTCCAAAGAGGCTCCCCCATCTTCTTGCACTCCATGCAGTGATGGGATATGATTGCAGGCCTTCCGTTCCACACAATGGGAGCCATTCTCCCTGTCAATCGTCAGGGCACAGGACATCCCGGAGAAGACAGGGTCATGCCCCCCCTCGCTCTATTCTTTGGTATTTGTACTGCAGTAGCAGCTAGCAGCCCCAGTCTCAGACCAAGACCCAATTGTGCTGGGTGCTGTGCAAACACCGAGTGAGAAGATGGTCCCTGCTCCTAAGAACTTAGCCAACAAAACCAGCCAGGTGCTGCATGCTGTACCCCGTGAAGAGGAAAAGCAGGGAGGACGCTCACCCACTGGCAGTTTGGCTTCACTGACTTCAGCTGGTAAATCGAGGGTCACAGGATGGGGCCCTTTCTATGGGGCGCCCCCACACATGTGTCGTGCAACATCAAATCGCTAAAATCGCACTAAGACAGTTTCCTGGTGGAAAGTATAACGACTTCTGGAGGTTTGCCTCTTGCAAGTACATTTTTAACAATACTCCTAGGTGCTACGTTGCCGTTCTCCCCACATTGTAACAGAAACCTCGTTTGTACTATTGTAATCAAGGGCTGATGGAAGGATGTTTCCCATGTGGATCTGTTTTTCTCAACTGGCCTTTTTCCATGCAGCAGGTTTGGAAAGGCTCCGTGTTTAACGGGGTTCTTTGCCCAGTGGAAGACGTATAGATTTGGGGGTAGAATGGCTCTGCTTGAGAGCTCTGTAGGGAAAGTGAAAACAGATGTGTGTGCTCGACTTCCCTACATCGTTATTTAGACCAGTGCAGCACGATGATTGGGGCGCAGGGCAGCAGGACTGCACACGTTAGACAAACTAGAGCCGTTTCCTCTGACGCTAAGAATAAAGCTCCTGGAAGAATGTGGGATAAAACAGAAGTAGGGCACACCTGTGATTTCTTCTGCTTTTTTATAGCAAGTGGATTATTTATTGCAAAACACAGGTGGCCACTTTGTCCTGTTTATACCACCAGATATTTCATCTACATTGAAAGCACTTGAGGTTGTTAAGGGTTTTTTTTGGCAAGGCCTGTTTCCTGACAGAACTAAATCTCTCCAGCCCGGCTTCCAACCAGCTTTCAGCTGGAGTCGATTGCAAACAGTGTCCTGTTTATAAACAGATGTGAAGTATCTTAACTGAGAGCCTTCAAGTGCATGTGATATTTAGGGTTGCCAACTTTGTAATATTTAAAAACCGGACACTCCAGCAGGAGTGCCGAAACCTCCCCTGCCCCACCTCTTCCCCCAAGGCCCCACTCCTGCCCCGCCCCTTCCCCCTGAGGCCCCACTCCCCATTTGCTCCTATTTCCCCATCCCTCCATCACTCACTGCTTTTCCCCTCTCCCCCTTCCTCACTGCGTGGGTTGGGAGGGACTCTCCTGCAGAGCTGGGGCGGGGAGCTGCAGCCGCCCGATGCAGGTAGGAGGTGACCCTGACTGAGTAGGGGCTGACACAGGTGATGACTTGGTCCCTCCCTACCTCCCCGACCCGCAGTAACTGGACGTTGGGTGTCCAGTTAGTAGATCTGACTGGACACCAGCAAGTCCCCTTTTCAACAGGATAGCTGGCCACCCTCGTTGTGGGCCCAGATCCCCAGCTGCTGTAAGTGAACGTAGCTCTGTTGATTTCACTAGAGCGATGCTGATTTACACTTGCTCAGGATCTGGTCTTTTTTCTGCCCAGGACTAAAACTTGTTGGAAATTTGTCAAACACTTTTTCAGTGTGTCAATTCCAACAAAAATTCCTGTGGACAAAATATTCAGAAGTTAGTGATTTTTTACTCAGTTTCCAACCAAAGCGTCAGTTCTGACTGGGAAAAAAAGGTTTCGTTGCGACAATTTCAAAACTTTTCAAAAGTTCAAGTCGAACCATTTGTTGAAGCCGACCCTTTCGCACACAAAGCTTCGCTTTTGACCAATCCACGTTTTCTGGCCAAAAACTTTTAGTTGGAAAATTCCCGACTAGGTCTAATGCTAACAACCTAGCCAGGGTGTCACATGAGGGGATGCCCGGAGGCCTTGGAAAGGACGAGGGGAGGCCAGACTGTCAGATGCTTGTTTTGTCAGGGCTTGCTTGAATCTTACCGTAGCCCTTTGCACGTGCTGAGTGTGACGCTGGATTGTTCCAGGCCTCGCACAACACCATGGTAGAAGCAGTGGTCCTGGAAAGGAGAAAGGAGATTGTCAAGGGAAGGAACAGTTTGGTGAGTTCTTTTATTGTTGGAGGGTGGAATTTACTCCTGGGCAGAAAGGACCAGTACAGGACCTGGGTGCTGCTAAGTCCCACGTGAGCAATGAGAGAGCCTTTAATTCTCTCTAGTACTGTCCCTTCTGCCACCAGGTGAGACTTTAATGCAACAACAACAACAACAACAACGACGAACAGTGGTCCCCTGATTCAAACCTAGCATCTCAGCTGTCATAACATGGCCTTGTGGACATGCATGAACATGCTCTTCATTGCTAATAAAATCTAAGGTGCTGTAACGTCCCGAGGAAGCTTCACAGATGAGCCGACCGGGCTTGATCCGAAGCTTGCTGAAGTCAATGGGAATCTGTCTGTTGACTTCAGCTGGCGTTGGATCAGGCCCTGAAGAATGTGCTGACCTCATACTTTAGTTCTATAAAGGGTTATATGTTATAGACCGGAAAGTCTATTTAGATGGGCTCATCTCAAGACAAAAGGCAGACTATGGTAAGAACAAGGAAGCCACTCGGGCCAACATGCTGACAGCATTCCACCCCAGCCCAAACTCCTCACCCAGCTGTGCGCCTCCGGGAGGAGAGAGGGGAGCAAACAGTAGCAGGGAAAATGATCTCATCATCTTTATCTTTTAGTTTAAAATTCTAACCAATGTATATCTTTGTGCAACCGCAGCCGAGAGTCCTAGTCTGAGATCGGTAATTCATGATGATTTTTCTGACCAGGAGCCAGCTGGCATGGGCTAGTCGCGCAAAAGGCTGGGAACATAGAAACATGGAGCTCGCACTTTGCAAAGAGCAGTGTCAATGAACCGCAGCATTGGAAGGCAATGGGGCTGAGTCTCCTAAGTCCTTTCAGTGCTTTGGAAAATTCTCTCTCTGCTCTGCTTTATATTTGTTGGGGTGAGCCCAGATTGGGTATTTGGGATCTGGTGAAGACCTTGGCTTTCAGAAGTGGAATACGGTCACTGGAATAGGATACTCAGCTGGCGTTTTATTGGAGTGCTACAACTCCACCTGCGGGCAGAGGCAAACAATCAAATCTGCTCATACACAGAAGAGTTTTGATCCTCGTCAAGGAAAAAGCAGCATTTTCCCCAGGTCTTCGCTTTCAAGAGCTGCAAAGTTCTGCAGAGACTAAAAAGAAACGGCTAGAAGCCGGCACAGGAAGAGGTTTCCTTGGAGATCTCTTCCACTGCCCCACAGACCTAATCTGCAGCATCCATCAGACTGTGCCAAGAACTCATCTGCGACGGGACCACTGACTGGCCAAAGGTTTGGGGATGCAAACAGTTGTCCACTAGAGACTTCTACAGGCTGAGAATTCCAAACTCAATTCACATTCAACCCAGTCCAGTTGGGAACTCAAGTCTCCAGAAAATGAAGCCCCGTCCCCCCTCTGTACCCTCTCCTTGGATTTGCCTGCATGGTCTGCATACTTACTGTGTGGTTGAAAGTGATGGTGTGAGGCCTTCCAGTCTGGGTATAGTGGGTTTCAGTGTAGCCTGGGGCAAAGAGGTGCCTACCAATAGCAAGGCAAAGACAAAAAAAGGACATTTCTTTAGACTTGGCACATTATTATTGAATCATCTCTGCTGGGATATCTGACAATCACAGTGCAAGAAGGGCCTGATCCAGCTCCCGTTTAAATCAATGGAAACACGCCCATTAACTGCAGTGGGTGCTGGATTGGGTCCTAAGGCATTTAGTGTGGGAGTTCTTTGTTATGAGACTCATAGACTTCAAGGCGACAAGGGACCATTATGATCATCTAGTCGGATCTCCTGTGTGTTGCAGGCCACAGCACCTCACCCACCCACTGCTGTAATAGACCCGTAATCTCTGGCCGAGTTACTGACATCCTCAATTCATGATTTAAAGACTTCAAGTTACAGAGAATCCACATTTACACTAAACCTGCAAGTGACCCGTTCCCCAGGCTGCAGAGGAAGGCGAAAAAACCAAACCCAGGGTCTCCGCCAATCTGACTTGGGGGGGAAATTCCTTCCCAGCCCCCCAATATGGTGATCAGTTAGCCCCTGAGCATGTGGGCAAGGCCCACCAGCCAGACCCCTGGGAAAGAATTCTTTATAGTAACTCAGAGCCCTCCCTATCTAGTGTCCCATCACCGGCCATTGGAGATATTTGCTGCTAGTGGTCACAGATGGGCGACATGCCATTGTAGGCAGTCCCAGCATTCCGTCCCCTCCATAAACGTATCAAGCTCAGTCTTGAAGCCAAATACGTTTTTGGCCCCCCACTGCTCCCCTTGGGAGGCTGTTCCAGAACATCACTCCTCTGCTGGTTTGCAACAGTCTAATGTCAAGCCTAAACTTGCTGATGGCCAGTTTGTTTCCATTTGTTCTTGTGCCCACCTTGGCGATTAACTTAAATAACTCCTCTCCCTCCCTGATGTTTATCCCTCTGATGTATTCACAGAGAGGAATCATATCTCCCCTCAGCCTTCGTTTGGTTAGGCTAAACAAGCTATAACAAACACAGAATAAAATTGAATGAAGTGAAAAAAAAAAACCCATGGCCAATGGAAGATGAGTCTTTTGGGGGCAGTCAGTATGGAGCTTTTCTTTGGTACATATTCCACATTCTGCCATGCAACATTTACCTCTAAGGCAGCACTTTCCATCTGCCAAGCCCTCTGCTAACACACCGTCAGAAACAAGAAAGGGGCTAATGGCTTGCACACAACATCAATGCAATCAGAGCATCTGCCAGACCAATATTATATGTCCCCTCTCCCTACCCAGAGGAACTTGAGTGGGGAGAGGTGCGGAAGTTCAAAGGTTAATGGCCATTGACAACTGCATTCAGATCATTTGGTCTCATGAAATACACTCATACGTGTAAGTGCTCAGCTAGTCATCTTCCTAAGTGCCCCTTCAAACCATTTATTAAATGAAATCAGGACAAAGGAAAGCATGCCTGTGAATCCCAAACTCGGCCACTGAATGATTCCCCACTCTGTAGCACTGTGCCCACACGGCCAGGCCCCCCACTGCCACCGCTGTATTTTGGTTCATTCAGAAATCCTGCCTCCAGTTTCAAAAAACTCCAATGGTAACATTTTTTTAAAAATGAAATAAATAAATAAAACGGCAAAGAGTAAAAAAAACTGATGCACCAGCCAGGTTCCTGTGGGACACGGAACAGCACTAACAATAATTTCCTGTACAAGACGGATTTGCAGAGACTTGGGGATGCAATATGAAGAAAACCACAAGATTTCACTTGAGGTTTTTAGTCCCTCTACAGGACAGGGACTGCATGTTGTTATGTGTTTGAGCAATGCCCAGACCAATGGGTTCACTGATCCTCTGGTACTATTAGCACATAGATTCAAAGATTTTAAGCCCAGAAGGGAATGTTTGACCATCTAATCTGACCTGTCCATAGAATTTAAGAACATAAAACCAAAGGACTGGAAGGGACCTCCTGGTTTGAGTCCCGTCCCAGGCTCCTCTGTTCGTGCAAGTCATTTCATCCAGTTACTCCTGTACCAAGCCCAATAACTTGTGTTTGGCTCAAGAATCTCTCCAGAAATTCATCCAGTCTTCAGCCAACGACACCAAGAGATGGAAAACCAACCATCATCGTCTCCAATGAGAATGGGGCCCGTGCCCCTTGTGGTTTGACATTAGGCCATAAAAGTTGTGATCCAAATTCATCATGGTTGAAGCCTGGGCCTGTTCAGATTCCGGGTTTGGGTTCAGTCCAACATGCATTTTGGGGGAGGGGGACCAGCTGTGAAGTCTGGATCCAGCTTGAGCCACAAATTTCCCCCAGGATTGTGGGCTGTCCATGGCTGTGATAAGCCCATCTCTGCTCCTGTTACAATGGAATGGCCCAAGAATGGATTCAGATAGTGCCATTTTACAGCTCGCAAAACCTTCTTTGGCGTAGGAACAAGGCAAAGGTTGGCACCCTATTTAGGACCTGACCCTGTGCTCCTTATAGAGGCAAAATTCCCCCTGAGTTCAACAAGGAGACGGGGATCCTGGGAACGGCAAAGCAAGCTGGATTGCTCTCAGCACTTCACTAGTAAGCATTTGGATTGGGTGCCGGGGCGATGCTGCTGTGACACCGTCTCCTCCTCCGCTTTCGCCCAGATGGCTGAGTTTGCAAAATTAGGAAATAAGACCGGCTCGTGAATGGCAAAACTGAGAAAGTCGCAACCCATCTCCATCTCGGCAGCAGCAAAACAGGGCAGATCCCGACAAAAAACCAGCCAGCCCATCTCTAAAAGCCTGTAAAACGACCGATAGCAGATATTTACAAAGTACCCCTTGCTGTACTGTCGACTGGCTAGGCATCACACTTGGCATCACGTGAGGATGCCATAGTTGGGGACTGTGATATTCAGCCTTGGTGCCAGCTCCTACTCAGCTGAGGGGTTGTTATATTCCAGGCAGTGGAGTTCTTAAAGTGCAAAGTGCAAAGTGGGGTGGGCAGAATGTGCTTGTGCCCTTTTTATGCTTTATAAAGAAGGCCTGATGGGTTGTGGGTTCCACCCTCCCCCAAGTAACAAAATGTAAATGGTTATTTCTTTAAATGGCTTGTTTTTTGACAGGAGGCATACAGGTCTTGTCACTCCTGGAAGACTCTACGGTTAGAGAATTAGCAGGTTTAGGACATCAGAGATACCAAGAAAGTGAAACCTGACTGATTGAATAAAAATCCCTTCCCCTTCCAGAGTGTCTGAAACTCTTTCTCTTGCCCTATATTTAACTCAAATCCTTCTGAGAAAAGCTCGGGCTGGCTTGGTTAAGGATTCAGTCCCGAACCCCTTCAGTTAAGGGATGGAAAGATCCAATCCACCTCTCCGAGTCATCCAAGAAGTGCTCCAGAAAAACCAGGAAAGACCAGAATTCCCAATATTCCTAAGGGGAAAAACAAGCAAAATAAATAAACTCCAGACTTTTCTAGGGGGAGAATAAACCCTGTCAAGTCATCTTTACAAATCACAAAGAAGGAAAAAAAAAACCTCCTATTTTTTTATTCCCCCTTTGCAGGTCTGTGATCACTCTCTCCCCAGCAGGCAGCCCACTAAGACTTCCCTCAGCTAAATGTAAACAGCACTCTCAAAAATGACTTGCAAGTGTCTCATCTCCTGAGACGCCCCGTTCTCCCTCGCCCGGCTGCAATGGAAAATGTTCTTTCATGCCACAGACGAGACTGCCGCTTGCCTTCACGCAGATAATGATTCTTTTCAAGACGGCGAGAAGTAGAAGTCATGTTTGGCAGCGATCCGTTTGAGCCCCATTGATGTCTGGAATACGACTGCTTTTCTCTCTGCTTTCAAACTTCATTGTAGCCCAGCAAAGCTCACGTGGCTTCTTTCTGATGTGCTAATGCTCATCACTGGATACCTCATTATTGGCCCATCCTTCAGTTGTATTGGTATCAGCCATTCCAGATCTGTAAACAGCCGATCATCATAGAAACACCATGCTACGGAAAAACGTCTCCTGACTATCCTAACTTGCTCAGCGTGAATCTGCAAGAAACAAATGTTTCATCACCAAATTGCATTAACTTCCAGGAAATTGCTTCAAGCCGTGTGTTTATGAGAGGCTCTGGATTGTGTGAAAGTCTCTGCTGAGAACTTATGGGGCAGATCCTCAACCGGTGTAAATTGACATTGCTCCGCTTAAGTCAGGATCAGGCTCCTAGCCAGCAGATCTTACATCAGCGAGGCTCTGGCCTTCATTGCCCACTTTTCAAACATGCTTCCTCTGGCACTGTGCAATCACGTTGTGTCAAACTGCCAGCCCTAAAGCTGGCATCACTGTCCCAAAGGCAATCACCCCACTGCAAGGTGATATAAGGCCAGCCAGCACCGGCGCGGTCAAGCTCTTTCTCCCCCTCCGCTGATGGTGTGTCAGGAAAAACAGGGCATGGGTGGAGGAAAGGATCCGTGGGGCTGGGAGTAACCCTCTCCCATGCCGATTCCTGGCCATGGTTTCAGGTATTGGGGCGATCTGAGGCCTGCCTAAGTTAGAGTAGCCCTCAGGCTGCTCTAACCAGCAGAGAGGCTGGCTCTCAGCACCCACACTCACCCCTCCCTGACCTGCACACATCAGCTGCACCCCAGAGCATCCGACTTCCCCGTGCTGGAGCTGGGAGGCTGGCTGGAAAGAGGCTGCTGCTGCCAGTTTTCATTGAACGGACATCCTGGGGAGCCAGGTCAGCTCTGAGCAAGGCAGCCAAGTGAGCAAAGGCCTGGCCCGCTGCCACAATGTACAGCTGTCTTAAAGACGCTGTTCTGCTGAAGACCGGCTTGGAGTGATCTTGGCCCAGTGCAGCTCCGTCAATGAGGTCATTGTTTTAAACAAAGGGCCCATCTTAATGCCACTGAGCTGCTGTGTGAAGGGCCTGCAGGGAAGGCCTGGTCTCCTAATTCAGGGGTGTCTCTGGTTTGCTGTCTCAGACACAGCGACAGGGCAGGTCAAGTAGTCAGTGAATGAGGCTGACGGCATTTTGCGGGAGAAGGCAGCACTAGGTAACGGAGACAGGGCACGGGATGCAGGGAGACCCTGCTGGGAGGCTGGTCCCCGGGGTTCCCTGGAGAGCACTGCCTGCAGCCCAGTCAGCTAAACAGAACAGGGAGGGAATCAGAGGAAAGACTGGGGATGAAAGACTCCCTTCCCTCTTCCTTTTCCTGTCAGATCTCCAAAGAACAGCAGAAAGCAAGATAAACGAATTGCAAATAGATGGCAGGGAAGAAGGCCCCGGGAAGCCCCTAACTGCCCCTGGAGTCAAGACTTGGCAGCACCGGGGCTTAGATAAGACCAGGGCTAGATAAGGGCTGAATAATACATTTGGTGGGAGATTTTCCAAGTCGCCTAGGAAGTTTAGAGGCACATTAATTTAAATGGGAATTGGGGTCCAATCCCTAAGTGGCTTTGGAAAAATCTATGACAGGGTTTCCACAATAAATTGGTCTTCCGGTGTCTTAGAGCCAGTAAAATATTTACAACAAGCATAATCGACTAGCACAACCCTGTGTCGTGCTGGGAACCTTCAATGACCAATTATCTCAATGGGAGGTGCTCAGAAATGATATACTCAGAGGTCTTCAACTAAGATTGGCTGGGCTCCAGTGGACGTCCATGGTTGTCCTTTGAGACGGGTGGGTTCTTCTAATGAACTAAGTGGAGCTAACAACTCGGTTGAGGATTGTGATACAATGCCGTCAGTCTGGATGGGTAGGTGCCATTTTTAAAATAAATACAAATATTTTGGATGCATGAACACAATTTTTCAAAAACCAACAGGCCACAGATCTCTTGTGGGAAATGTCAGCTGTTTTCATTTTGGTCTAGAGACCGACCGTAGCGAGTCTATAACCGGATTGAGAGCTCTGAATTTTTTCCATCCCTCTCTCTTTGCAAATAATAATAAATCTGCCCAAACTGATTGCCAAGAACATTTTGGGGTGGGAGGGATTCGTTTCCCTGTCAGGGTTTCTACATCAGATTTGTCTGCATTTGGGGGCTATTCCTCCTTTCACAGAGTGGAGCTACTCCATCGACTGCAGCAGAATCACACCGGTGTACCAGAGGAGACTTTGACCCCTCTTCTCTGGACACTTTGCTAAAATCGCCCAACAGAGTTTATTGTGAGAAACTCAGCCAACCCTTCCCTCTAACATCCAGCCTGGTAGTAATATTTGTCAGGGCTGCTTTTTGACATCCAACTGCAACGGGAGAGGAAAACAAGTAAGCCCTTATGTAAAACCTGACACATTTTCAAAGAGAATCATAGACTATCAGGGTTGGAGGGGACACAGGAGGTCATCTAGTCCAACCCCCTGCTCAAATCAGGACCAATCTTCAACTAAATCATCCCAGCCAGGGCTATGTCAAGCCTAATCTTAAAAACCTCTAAGGAAGGAGATTCCACTACCTCCTTAGGTAACCCATTCCAGTGCTTCACCACCCTCCTAGTGAAAAAGTTTTTCCTAACATCCAACCTAAACCTCCCCCACTGCAACTTGAGACCATTACTCCTTGTTCTGTCATCTGGTACCACTGAGAAAAAGTCTAGATCCATCGTCTTTGGAACCCCCTTTCAGGTAGTTGAAAGCAGCTATCAAATCCCCCCTCATTCTTCTCTTCTGCAGACTAAACAATCCCAGTTCCCTCAGCCTCTCCTCATAAGTCATGTGCTCCAGCCCCCTAATCATTTTTGTTGCCCTCCGCTGGATTCTTTCCAATTTTTCCACATCCTTCTTGTAGTGTGGGGTCCAAAACTGGACACAGTACTCCAGATGAGGCCTCACCAATGCCGAATAGAGGGGAATGATCATGTCCCTTGATCTGCTGGCAATGCCCCTACTTATACAGCCCAAAATGCCATTAGCCTTCTTGGTAACAAGGGCACACTGCTGACTTATATCCAGCTTCTCATCCACTGTAACCCCTAGGTCCTTTTCTGCAGAACAGTTGCCTAGCCATTCGGTCCCGAGTCTGTAACAGTGCATGGGATTCTTCCGTCCTAAGTGCAGGACTCTGCACTTGTCCTTGTTGAACCTCATCACGTTTCTTTTGGCCCAATCCTCTAATTTGTCTAGGTCCCTCTGTATCCTATCCCTACCCTCCAGCGTATCTACCACTCCTCCCAATTTAGTGTCATCTGCAAACTTGCTGAGAGTACAGTCCACGCCATCCTCCAGATCATTAATGAAGATATTGAACAAAACCAGCCCCAGGACCGACCCTTGGGGCACTCCACTTGATAGCTGGAATCCAAGGCTCTTTGCTAGTGCTGGTGACTCAGATGCACACGAAGACTGGAACCTGCACATCTCACTTTCTCAAGGCCCTTTCCTCGGGTAACGAGAACACGTTTGTTGCTCTGGCAAAATAGGCTTGGAAGGGGAGGCGACTCTCCAGCGCTGAAGGTAAAACGCAGCTGCCTGTTTCAGAGTATTGAAAAGACTCCTCTCAGCCAGGTCAGGGACATTTGGGGTAGAAGAGCCAGGCAATGAAGTCACGGCTGCAGCGCAAAGTCAGCACCACGTCCTGCTGCACTTAGCAATGGATAACGCAAACATATCAAGAGGAAGAGGAAAGGAAATGGATTTCCTGGCTGGGAAGTCATGCAATCACTGCAGCCAGGGAACAGGTAATTCAGAGGGGTACGTTCCTTTCTCTCCTCCCCCGCCTTACAAAGAAATCACTAACCAGCCCAAACGAAAGAGGAGGAGGAAGAGCAGCTGCATGTCTCCAGGTGCCAACTCCGTTTTCCTAATGGTAAAAAAGCCCTTCGTGAGCCCAGCCGAGCAAATGCTTCCTGCCCCTTGCCTCCATGCCACCGCCCCCCATTCCTTCCCCCAATGCAGGAAGCCATTAGATACAGATAATGCGTGGACACTGTGTGGAAGATCTGGAATATCCTTCCTGCTGGGAGGTGGACAAACCCCTCTCGGTCAGCAGTCACTGAAACCAGTACTGTAGCGGCAGGAAATGACAACCAACCAGTGACCCCCAGCTTCATTATCTGACAGCTCAGAGCATCAGATACAGGGCTCCCTTGTTATCAGACACGGAAATGGTACCGTTTAGAGGTGGAATGTTTTTGCTTCTGAGGTAAAAGAGTCTAAAATTAGATTTCTCGGTTGGGCTGGGAGCCTGTGAACTCTGTCTATGCTAGGAGAGTAACTGCTCTCAGCCAACCACTGTACATTTTGGCTTCCATTGCATGGAATTGGCCTTGCACATGGTTAAAAATGCCCTTTGGGGGCCTGATGCCGTTCCCCTCATTCAAACAAGATGCTTCCTGGGGTCAGTGGGAGCTTTGTCTGCATTAGGAATACGTGATCCAACCCGCTGTTCCCAGCATGGTGCTGTAGCTGCACTACAGCCAACCAGGGGGCAGGACAGGGGCACCCGATCTGACAGAAAGCTACGAGGATAAAGCTACCAATGGTCTGAAAGGCACGTCAGAGCTGCCATATGCTATTGTGACTCCCTCCATGGCTCAGAGGGACTCAAGCATCCCTGGCTGGCCACTCCCCTGGCAGCTTCAGGCTGAAGTGTGGTGAGGAAGGGCAGGACCCATCACTGATGGTCCTCAGCATAGGTGGACATCTAGGCACCAATCAATCCCCTGCAGTGTCTGGCGGCTTTTCCTGTTGCCAGGTGGGAAAACAAATTACTCTCAGATGTGTACAACAGAAGTATCAGCTGTTCTCCCTGATAGAGAGGAACTTCACGGCATGCAGACCTGCTACATGATCAGAAGGGACCATTGTGATCAACATTTGTAGCTTCTCCACTGCACCTCCAGTACACCCCTCTTCAGCTCAAAGCTGGTTCTTATTAAACAAAAGTCCCTTTAAAAAAAAAAAAAAAAAACTCTGTTTTCATCCAAGGTTTAGAATGCAGATTCTTCCATTCCTAAGCCACAGCCAAATGTATGATTGCTCTTATAGGCATCTCTCCATATATTTCTCTCTCCATGCAGTCTTGGACTTTCCAGCCCTGCAGCTGCAGGACTTGAGCGTTTCAATGACTTATTAAAATAAAAAGAATTAAATGGCACTAGGGGATATTCTCTTGCTATTGCTCAGATTTTATATGCTATGGCCTAGATTCCTCTGGAACGAAATCATGGTTCTGCCTTTTTCATACTAGCAACACCAACAAAATGGTGTTATTAGTTTCTAACGCACAAAGCCTGTACTCAGGTGTATGGAGTCCACAGTCAGATAGGTGCTGAGTTTATTACAAACTAAATGATAATGTAGCATGTTAACGGGAACAGATGCAATATCCCCTGGTTTACATCTCCTGGGGATGAGCACAATGTGCTCTTCATAAATGTGAAATCAAGGACGTGGCACAAACATTTCTGCCATGCAACACAACCGTTGCATTCAAAACCAACAGCTCTGTCATAGGCACGCGCCAGGGACAAGAGGAGGCCTCATTCTTTAACGCTTGCAAAGGGCTGGAGATTCTCAGATAGACGGCGTCTTATTAGAGCATCCACAACATTCTTGAGGCCCCCACTTCTTCTGCCTGCTTCATCGTTCCTTCTTCGCTGCTCTTGAATTCCCCTATAACTCGCTGAAATGACTTTGAAAGTGACATCCAAACAACGGCTCTGTTCTCAAACACTTCTCAGCTGCTCATTGGGCCAGTATCCCAATAGCTGTCCCTGAAATGTATGTCTTTTTGCCCGTTCTCCTCTGGGTCTCGGCTTCTGTCTCTGACTATAAGCCTGAGCCTTCACTCCGTGCCCAGGAAAAACTCCTCTGAAGTCAGTGTTAAAGATGATTTTGTATGCTCTATATTTTCTATGTACTGTGTTTTTATAAGATCTGTTCAAATAGTAGGACTTCCTAATGCCATCTGTGTTTATTAATCCTGGTAAGCCAGCATGCTCCCTGATGGAAGGGTATGTATGTGTATCTTGCTGAATGAAAGCCTTACCTCAGGAAGTAAACACAATAGCAAATGGTGTGTGAGCCTCATTCTGTTTACGAACACATGCCGAGAGCCAGACCTCTGATGGAAATAGCACAGCACAGTTCCCAGGAGGCACCCGGAGGTTATGTCATCATACGCTGAATTAACCTGTTACTTGGATTTCTGACAGGACTCTGCTTTTGCCAACTCCTCCTGGACTGTGAATAAATTCATCTCTACAGTACTACAAAGCACAAATGCTGCAATAGGTTTAAGACCCGACAGTCAAAGGAAATAGACCCCAATGGTGGTGTCCTATCTACAGTAGCAGTTAGATAATTTACAGCATTGCTTCAGAGATCGCTACTGCTCACAATTGCTACACTGTTCATTTTGCTTCTGTAGACAGGACTTAGCTAGGACTGGCAGTAGAGTTTGGTCCCCTCTCTATGCGTTGGTACTTTCAAAGCCCAAAGATGTTGATAGGTGGAATATTTATAACATTTTCTGTTAGCACAAGTGCAGAATTGGCTCTGCAGTGTCTTCAATGCTGAAAGTCCGAGCAGCTTGTCCTTAGGATATAGTCCTTCACAGAAACCCCTTCCCAGAATCTACTTTCATCTGATTTCGGATACTGCCTTACCCCATGCCAAGAGAAGCTGGGCTCCCCTTCAAACTATCTCGCAAATCAGTTATGTTCGTTTGTCACCATAAACACGAATTACAGTTGTATATCCATATTGCGGCATTTCCTTGCACTCTTAGGGAAGGAGAAAAGTGATCCTAGGTTTGACTGGTATGTCTGCACTATATACTTAAATAGGGTAAGTAGTCTTATTCCAGGGTATAAATACATTAGTGGGTACTAGGAGAAAAAACACTCAACTGGAACTCACTATATAAATCTGACACAGAAAGAAATCCAACATCAATGGATTAAAATTGGCAAGGGCCAGCTATATAAGAAAAGTCTTGGCTGCTCTTCCACCATTAGAATCTAATCCACTTGCCTGGCAAAGGATCTGGTATAAAAAAGTAGCAAAGAATCTACATCCAAACTCCAGCAGCTAAATCATCATGCCTACCTATATCCACTGGTACTTCATTTGGATACAGTATTCTTCTTCACTTCCTATCCCAAACTACTATGTACTGTTCCTGTGTGCTGTCAACCAGCTGCTGTGTTCTACCCCAGAGGTGGCGGAATTTCTGTAGTCAGTGCAAGTGAAAACATTTCTTTAGGCCACTTTAGGATGAACGGCATTAGAGAAATATAAGTTTCACTGTCATTCCTCCTAAGAGACCTGGAGTGGAATCCCTTATGAGTAACATAACAAACAAAATCCACATTAGAGCTTTTTACTGATAAAAAAAACCACTGAGCCATTTGGTGAACAATCCAGCTCACTAGCATCAGGTAAAGAGTAACAAGAAATCATTGTCTAGTTAACACAGGTACTAACTGTTACATGACATGGGTTTATATACTGTGGGACAGATTCCCAGCTGGCATACATTGACAGAGCTCCACAGAAGTCACTCTACCAGCTGAAGGTCAGACCCAGAGTAGTCTTATCATGCACGAGAGCGGCACGCATTTCCCCCACTCAGAGTATGTCTAAACCACAGTGGCACACTACGGCGCAGCACAGACGTTTCCTACATTGACAAAAGGGGATGGTCAATTGATATAGTTAATCCACAGCGAGGCTGAAGGAAGAATTTTTCCATGACTCTGACTGTGTCTACGGTGGGGGCTTAGGTCAACCTAACTATGTCGCACAGGGCACGAGATTTTTCACAGCCCTGAGCAATGTCGCTAGGTCAATCTAAGCTTTAGGTTTAGACCAGCCCTTAGAGTGTGAGCCAAAGTGCAGTGAAGCCAACAGGAAGAGCTCTGAATCAGCTCCTTATTCATCACCTTCAGGAGCAGACGGCACAGGGCATACAATGGACAAGCACACTTACTCATTCTTCTCAACATCCAGGAGGAGCTCTCTCCCCTCGACTGTCATCTTGACTTCGGCTTTGAATGGGTGCTGCATGCAACAGAGAAACTGCCCATTACACATACAGCGCGATCATTGGGAATACCTAAGTGTTCATCAACACGGCAATTACTTTGTTTGCAAGTGCAAACCTCCCCTTATCCCACCCTGCAACGGTGAGCACATCTCCCACCTCAGCTGTGCCTAATAATGCTCAAGAGGAACGATGTGTAGTTACTTCTTTGGAAACATGGACATGTCCCATGCCTTGGTGCCCAGGGAATGCTTGGTCACTGGAAAAACATCCTAGCACGATTTGCCTGATGCAGAGCTGTGTTTACACTATTTCTTAGCAGATGGCACTAAAACCAAACTGATATCTCCTACCTGACCCACTCCGAGACACATTTATTTTAATGGTGAAATATAACCAGCATCCGTGAGGATCTATTTTCATAGCACCCCAAGAGAGTTTGGTCCCCAAATCCCACTGGCATTCCCTGGGAGTATGATGCCTAATTCCCATGGCCTCCTTCGAAAAATCCAAGCCCTGCTTTGGATGGTAGCTCTAGTACTGGGCCCTGTCTACAATGAAATTTGAAACGGTGATAGCAATTTATTAGAGAATGCCAGGACTTCGTTTAATAACACGGTTTTGCAAGCCATTTCATAATAGAGCCTGAAGCAGCTGTTCTCAAACTGAGGCCCATGGACTTCCTGTGGCTCACGGAGTCCTGCTTCATGGCCTGCAAAAATTAAACCCAAGCAGTGGGGAATTGGGTTGCTGGAGGCAGAGCTGGTCCAGGAAAGACGCTTTCTTCTACAAAGTGAAGTGTTGGAGAACCACTGGTTTATAGCATGCACAATTTGTATAAAGTCTCCTGCCCAGAAAAACTATTCAACATATACTGAAACTGCAGCCCCGCTGGTCTACAATATATGCTAGACACTATAGTCTACCTTTCTAGGATGTACTCAGAGACATGGTTCTCTATGAAGGTCCTAAGATCATTTCAAATGTCAATATAGACAGGTCCAAAGATCAGGGGGTACGTCTATATTTACAGTATACAGATATATAGCTGTATTTAGGTAGAGCAAGTTATGTGTATCCCTAGCTTTAAATAAATGGTAGGGCTGGAAGAAGACAAACTGGAGGTGTGCATTGTACACAGGTGAGGCGTGTACACCTGCTAGGCAGGATGTATTACCTGAAAAGTGTTCCCAGTAACCACTACATTATAATTATTTTCATTATTAGGCAGATACAATTAAAACACAAAGGGGGAGGGGGAGAGAGATCAGGGATATAAACTATACCCAAGCACCTCATTACTAGATGTGTCTGCTATTACTGACTTATTTTTCAGTACAGTATTTCATTTTTATACTAATTCACATAAAGGAACATGGGCCCGTTCAGCGCAGAAACAGAAACAAGTTTTAAATGATCACAGAGCTGATAAAAATTAGCTGCTTCTTAGCAGAAGTGGTCTGAAAGGTAAAATGTAAGTTGACTCAGTACAACTGAGAATATTAAAAGATTTTCTCAGTACAACTGAGGATATTACAAGATTTTCTATTAAGGGAAGTTGCCTCCTAAGGAGGCACGAAAGGCTGCTCTTACTCGATTAATTGTAAGATAAGGAGTTATTAAGAAATAAGAGCGTCAGGTTATTTCCTCATCTGCCTTACTCAATGTGCAAGGGGATTTCATACCACCGACATCAAGTGAAACCATAAGAGTATTCTAAAGACTTGCTTGGCTGAAACATTCTGTCAGTCAACGTGTGTGTTCAGATCCCTTTGTGTTAATCCCAACTCTAGTGTCAACTAAAAATTTTTTCTTTCATATCCACGTAGCAGGTCTTCATTCTGATATTCTGGTCTTCTGCTAATCCTGTGATTATGGAAGACAATGGGAGTCTTTCCTTGGCTTCCATGACTCAGGCCATTAGATATTATATCCAGCAGACAACATTGGTTTGTAATTGCAAAGGGCCAAATTCTGGTTTCATTGGATCCAAGCTGCAAATAGGGTGACCAGATGTCCTGATTTTATAGGGACAGTCCTGATATTTGGGGCTTTTTTTTTAATATTGGCTCCTGTTACCCCCCCACACACACACCCTGATTTTTCACACTTGCTGTCTGGTCACCCTAGGTGCAGGTGCTCAGCACGGGTCTATTGTTGAGCTGCTAAGTGAGACACGGCACAAACACAGGCAGGTTTAACTGTAGCTCAGAGCCTTGTGTGTCACTGAACCTCTCCATACAGTTGATGCTGACAAGATTTTCCCTGCCCCTCCCATCCCGTTTTGTTTTTAGGGTCCTGTTAACAGTTGGACCCGAAATATACTAGTTGTAACTGCTCATGCTTGCTTGTTGCTAGCAGGGTTCTTGAATCCAATGAGAATTTGCCTGAATAAACATTGACGAAGGATCTTAGGATCTGACAATTTGTCTAAGGGTAAGTGCTGGTCAGATGCCCTTGTGTTCTTTGTGGACAGGTCTGTGATTAAGAATAACCAAATACCTCCACAATACATTAAGAACATAAGAATGTCCATAATGGGTCAGACCAATGATGCATGTAGCCAAGCAGCTGGTCTTCCAACAGTGGCCAATTCCAGGTGCTTCCGAGGGAATGAACAGAACAGGGCAACTTATTGAGTGATCGGTCCTCTGTCGTCCAGTCCCTGCTTCCGGCAGTCAGAGGTTTAGCATCACCCAGAAGGCAGGATAGCATCCCTGATCATCTTGGCTAATAGCCATTGATGGACCTATCCTTCATCAACTTATCTAATTCTTTTTTGAACCCTGTTATAGTCTTGGCCTTCGCAACATCCTCTGGCAAAGAGTTTCACAGGTTGACTGTCATCGTGTGAAGCAATACTTCCTTTTGTTTGTTTTAAACTTGCCGCCTGTTCATTTCAGAGGGTGAGCCCTGGTTCTTCCATCATTGCAATGATGTTATTGAGTGAGATACTGTTTGGCCTGATCCTGAGAGCAAGTTACCTACCATAGCTCCTGTTCATCACATTACACTATAAAAGCTTCCCAGAAGTTCTCACAGTATTGACAAAAAGAACAGGAGTCCTTGTGGCACCTTAGAGACTAACAAATTTATTTGAGCATAAGCTTTTGTGGGCTACAGCCCACTTCATCAGATGCATGCAGTGGAAAATACAGTAGGAAGATGTGTGTATATATATATATATATATATATACATACACACACACACACACACATATACATACACACACACACACACACACAGAGAACATGAAACTGATCACTCTCCTTATAGTGTGTATGGTGACACCCATTGTTTCCTGTTCTCTGTGTGTATATATATCTTCCTACTGTATTTTCCACTGCATGCATCCGATGAAGTGGGCTGTAGCCCACGAAAGCTTATGCTGAAATAAATGTGTTAGTCTCTAAGGTGCCACAAGTACTCCTGTTCTTTTTGCGAATACAAACTAACACGGCTGCTACTCTGAAACTTGTCATAGTATTGAGTGATTCATACCCTGGATATGCCAAGGCTGTAACTACTTATATCATTAAAAAGAGCCTAAGGATAGTGGTGAAGGTTCCTCTCCCTGGCTAGTTCCCATTTGCATTTGACCTTGCGCTGTAGTTTTGGTTAGAGTGGTTACTAAACTCTTCAAGGGAACCGGCGTGTGTGTGCTGAGAGGAAGAAGGATGGTTTTGTGGTTAATGCACAGGACTGGGACTCAGGAGATCATGCTCTACCACAGACTGCCTGTGTGACCTTGGTCAAGTCACTGAACCCTTACCTCATGGGGTTTCTGGGAGGCAAAACCCAGCCTGAAAACCATCACTCATGTGAGCAGCCTTTATTCTTGAGAGGACTCCCCATGATATCCATGGGACACTCACCTAGGGGTGCAGCATTCAGGCCCTGACTGGGAATGGACCATTCCCCCTAGATCTGAACATGGAGAGATGCAGAGGAAGCAGGTGAACCTCCCTCCATTATCCTCCTCTGCCTTCTACCTCTGGAGACTTGTCTGAGGCTCCAGGAGAGGGCCAGGGCGTGTTTCTCATCCTCCCTGGCACCCAAGGGTGACTCCGCTGAGGAGGCAACACAGCCCCAAGCTGCATTACCCTTTCCATGGCCCTCACTCTTTGCAACAGAGTCCGCTTCATGGAACGCCCTGAGATTTGCTGCTGCCAAAACAACCCTGTTAGTGCGAGTCTAATGGAGCTGCCCTGCCAGACACTGTGGGAGCCTGTTGAGAGCAGGTGTGAAGGCACGGGGCATAGGGATCCAACAGATCACTGGGTGTTGGAGCTGGATGCAGCTTCTTCCAAGAGGGAAAACCTGCCTTCCCACACCTGACTCAGATTTGGAGCAAACTCCCAAGGAGACCAGCACTGAGTTATCCTGCCTCTGGGCCTCCCTCCTTAAGGTTTTTGCCACTGGAGGCCACAGACAGCCTGTTACTGTTATCATTGATGGGTGTGTTAAATGGCTGCTGGGCTCTTCCCCTGAGGCAGCTGCATTTCAGTGGTGGGTGCAATCTTAATACATAGTCTAAAGGGATCCTTCATAATGGAAAGTGATATAGCATCAAGAGTTATTTGTTATTATTGCTCTGCAAGCCAAAGCCAGGGTACTGACTACGCTCTGTCTCCAAACCTGGAGCACACATCCGCCACAAATGCAGGGCAAGTCTGCCTCCGTATTCTGCCCAGCAATGGCTCTCTGGAGGTAGGATTCCAGCTTGGAGCTGAGATACTATGCACAGAGAGCAGTGCTTTATCGGCATTGGGTCCGGGGATCTTACCGGCAGGTCATCCTTAGCCCCTCTCTGTAGCACTCCCCTACGGCACCATATGCCAAGCGGGTACATAGCAGCCTATGAGTTTTGGGGAGAGTCCAGATCACAGCAAACAGCTCCTCTCTATGCTGATGTGTTTTTTTATATGTTCCTATAGCCTGCATGTGCCTCCAGTGACCGGGATCTGGCCTGAAGAATTTAAGAGACATCACCAGATCCAGTCAACCATTTCGCACCTTGGGAGAGAATAGTTGAAAAAAAAAAAAAATTAAGAGCACCTTTCCTGTCAACGTGGTCATATGACATACCTTCACGCTTCCTGTGGCTTTCCACTGCAGCGTTATTTCTTCCTGGTACAGCTGTGGGCCAACAGTGTTGTTTTCTCCTGGGGAGCACAGACAGTTGCTCAGAATCAAAACTCCACTGCAAAGCCCAGTATTTAAAGTTTAATCCTGCCCCATCAGAGACAATGGGACTTAATGGAACAGGGTCAGAGCCTTCAAAAGACAGCATATAAACAGCAAAAAGCAAGAACTGTTTGAATTATTTGGCCACTAATGTCTCTAAATACACTTAAGTACATTGTTTAATATTAGCAGCAGAAAAGATTTTCCTTATAATTTTTTACATCTACATTTCGGAAAGTCCAGACATATGCAAGCACAGGCATTGATCCAGCAAAGCACTTAAGCATGTGCTTGAATTTAAGCACACGAGCTATCGGATTGATTTAAATGAGGCAGCGCCTATATTTAAAAACACGTGCTGTGCTGGATTGGGGGCCGTGTGCTCAGCTCCTCTCTGGATCAGGCCTGTAATAAATATACAAACCATGGATAAGTTCAGCTGGACAGAGCAATAATTGTTGAAGAGGATTTTTAAATAGGAGTTTAAAAAGACACATTAATTGCTGGAACAAAGATGGAGAAACTCCCTGAAGCACTTAAATAATTCTCTTAGTTTGAAACTTATGGGCATGGCCAACGTGTCCAACAACCACATAGCAATGCCCAGTGATGCTTTCCCCTTGAAAGCAGGTCTGTCTTTTCTTTCCCCTGAGACAAGGCCCATGTGAGGTAATATCTTTCATTGAACCAATTTCTGTTGGTGAAAGAGAGAAACTTTTGTGCTCCACAGACCTCTTCTTCAGGTCTGGGAAACAGAATGGGGAAAGACATTCTCATGACATCTAAACTCATCGAGTTCTCTTTCGCTACTCTTCCAGACCCCTTCCAGCCGATTTGTATCATGGAATGCTTCCCCAAGTAGAGTGAGATGAAATACATAATTTGCCGTATCTGTCTTTCCTGCATTTGACTCGGGTGTAAAAGCCCCTGGTGTCAAAGCCTTCACAAGACACTCAGAGGGTAATCCACTGGGGACAGTGACAGCAAGTGGAAGAGAATCTTATTCTAATAGCCAGCTTGAAAATGGGCTGAATTCAGTCCGCCCCCAACCCACCAATCCAAGATTTAGGACCCTGTGATTAACCGCCAGTTAAAAATGCTCCTGGGTTTAATGAGACAAGGCGGGCGAGGGACTCTCTGTTGCCGAAAGAAACAAGCTCTTCTTGCTGGCTAATGTCTATCCCAGCCTGCTGACCCGCAATTAGGGCTGTCACCCATCCAAGGCGATCATCGCTTTCCTGCGGAGCTGGGTTTTTGCAGCTGGGAGTGTGTTGCAGGGAGAGAGGGGAACCTCTGCCATTCCACGCCGCTAGAAATCCCCAGGGCACATCCTGGGGATGGACCCTGGACCCAGCAGCAGACAAGACATTGCTGATAACCAGGTATCCCCCAATCCCAGGATTTTCTATAGGGGCAGTGCAGCCTGCAATGCGTATTCTCTGGGTGTTCTTGCTGATTTGCTAGGACGCTGGCTGCGCGATCCCTGCGGCTAACCCTTCTGTTCAGAGGGAAGGTGGGGAAGATACAAAAGAACAGAGAGAAAAGAGGGGGGAGAGGAGGTACATCATCATGGCCAGGAGCCGGGTTCGAATAAAGCCCCACCGGTTCACCCCACCCAGGGTTCCCACCGCCTGGCATCTTCCCCCGCGGACTTACCTCTCCAGCCGGCTGCCTCCAGGGCGGGGAGAAACCGCAGCAGCAGTAGGAAAGGCGCCGGGGAGCCCCAGGCTGGCCCCGCAGCCCCAGGCATGGCTCCGCGGGGCGGCTGGCACCCTCCAGACCCGCCGGGGGGCTGGCAGAGGCTCCCCGCCCAGGCTCGCTCGGCGGCTCGCTGCAGGCTCGGGTTCCGCCCGGCGAACTGGCGGCCGCTCAGCGGGCAGGCGCCTCTCCCCACGCACAGCCCGGAGCCAGCCCCCGAGTCCGCCCAATGGGGGCGTCCCCCCCTCCGCCAGCCAGACGGGCCAGAGATGTCCGGGACAATCCGCCGAGCTGCGCACCCGGCCCCGGCACGGACTGCACCTTGCGAGCTCGCACAGCGGCTCAGATACCCTCCCAAAGGCAAAGCATGCGCAAAGGGAGCCAGGGGTGTCTTCCCGAGTCTGCAGGCAGCCTGGCCCCATCGCGGAGCGCTGCTAAGGGTCTGGTTCATCATCTCCGTCAGCGTTAGCTCTGGGGCCCAATGATGGCAGTTTAAATGGCAACACCATGAACTCTTGCCAATCCCCAAAGCCGCAGCTATCCCCCACCTAACTTCCCACACTTCCAGCCTCCTGCCCATCTGCTCCCCCATTGGAGTTATAGGCTGGCAATCCAAAAATGTAGAACGCACTGAAAACTTCGGCACAGGGCAACCCAAATAGACTTTACTCTCCAGACAAACAGCAGCAGGGGGCCTGTACTGAGTGTTTCTATCCATTTTCATAGTTGATTTCCTCAATCCCTCCATAGTTGAAGGTTTGTCTCCAAAGACATATGCGTGACTATAACAGGGTTCAAAAAAGAACTAGGTAAGTTCATGGAGGATAGGTCCATCAATGGCTATTAGCCAGGCTGGGCAGGGATGGTGTCCCTAGCCTCTGTTTGCCAGCAGCTGGGAATGAGCGATGGGGGATGAACCACTTGATGATTCCCTGTTCTGTTCATTCCCTCTGGGGCACCCGGCACTGGCCACTCTCAGAAGACAGGATACGGGGCTAGATGGATCACTGGTCTGACCCAGTATGGCCGCTCTTATGTTCTTATCTCCCCACCAGCCCTGTGGATGTACCCCCAGGAAAATAAATACATCTCCAAGCCAATGGAATTGTGCTTCAGGAGAGTGCAATGGTTGGGGGCGGTGTCCTAGGGCATGGCCATCCCAGAGCTCCCCCTTCTGCTCAGACACAGCCCTACCAGCCCTTTCTGCCTCAGTTTCCTCCCCCACAGTAGGTCTCCTCAGTTTGCCACACACCAATGAGTGCTGGAGATGTAGTTTGGCCCTCTGCCAAGTCACAAACAAACATAACCCGTCCTGGGGTAACAAAAGTCTAACTCAAGAGTCCCAACAAGCCTCAGGCCCTTCAGACCACCCGAATCTCAGTCCCTTTTTTGGTTACCTTTGAGTCTTGCCCTCTGCTCTGGTGCAGAGCAGTCAGCCCCTGGGCTGGGTCCCCTAGAGAACCCTTCTTTTGCAGAGCCTGGCTCAGGGTCTTCAAAAGAAACCTACCCACTCCCTGTGGTTGTACACCCTCAGACTGAACACTCCCAGCATTTTATGAAGCCCAGGTGTCCATTAATCTATCATTGCTGCTCCTTAGGCCCATTCCTTCAACAAATTAATGATGGCACAGGTGTAATAGATTAGACTAGCCGGCTTTTAACCCATCCTAGTCCATGATGGAGTTTCACCCCATCACAGGCTACCAGGGACATTGCTGGCATAGAAGCACCAGGCTTCTGCATAGACAGACCTGGCCTCCCACAGTGAGGCCAGGTCTGTCTATGCAGAAGCCTGGTGCTTCTGTCTATGTTTTCAGCTCTGAGAACCCAATTCCCAGAGCTGAAAACACAATAGAGTTTGAGTTGCTCAAGCAAAGACTAGGCCTTCTAGGGCAAAGAGAAGCATTTCCTCATAGTTCAATTCTACACCAGAAGAAATGAGGGCAAGTTATTGGGGTCTATGCAGGGATTACTGGTTACGATTCTGTGGCCTGTGTTTTGCAGGCCAGACTAGCTGATCATAGAATCATAGACTTTAAGGTCAGAAGGGTCTAGTCCGACCTCCTGACCAACGCAGGCCACAGAATCTCACTCACCCTCTCCTGTAACAAACCCCTAACCTATGTCCGAGCCACTGAAGTCCTTAAATGATGATTTAAAGACTTCAAGATGCAGAGAATCCTCCAGCAAGTGACCCATGTCCCATGCTGCGGAGGAAGGCGAAAAACTCCCAGGGCCCATAATGGTCCCTTCTGCCCTTTTCTATTCATTGATTCAAGGAAACACATCATATTATCTACTTTTGCTTACATTTTCTAGAGACTCCCAGCATGAATGTCCACACTTTACCCGAAGATGAGGATGATTAATCATGTTTATTAGGGCAGTGCCTAAGGGCCAGCCAAAAATGGGTCTCTATTGTGCTAGGTGCTGTACAAATCTAGAAAGAGACGATCCCTGCCTCGAAGAGCCGGCAATCTAAATGGACAAGACAGACCCAGGTGGAGGAAGGGGTTGGACACACATGCTGCATGAGCAGTGGGACGGCAGCAAACTAACGTGACGTTAGTTCCACGATTTTTTTCTTCCTTTTGGTGGGTTTTCTTAGGAGGGGATTTGCTACATGGGAAGGGAAGAGAAGGGAGCTCAGGGGGACAGAGCAGGGTAAGAGGGGCAGCTATGGAGTGGAGCTGAGGTGAAGAGATCTACACCAGCTAAAACTTCATCCACCCCGCAAGATGTGCTCCCATAGATGTGGATTTCTTTATGAATTGTCCTCCTGTGATTCATGATAAACGTAGGTAGAGATCATGACCTGAAGATTTAGGCATGTAATTTTATGTTTAAAAATCAGAAGTAAGAATGTAAGAACATAAGAATGGCCATACTGGGTCAGACCAAAGGTCCAACTAGCCAATGCCAGGTGCCCCAGAGGGAATGAACAGAACAGGAAAGCATCAAATGATCCATCCCGTCGCCCATTCCCAGCTTCTGGCAAACAGAGGCTAGGGACACCATCCCTGCCCATCCTGGCTAATAGCCATTGATGGACCTATCCTCCATGAATTTATCTAGTTCTTTTTTGAACCCTGTTATAGTCTTGGCTTTCACAACATCCTGTGGCAAGGAATTCCACAGGTTGACTGTGCGTTGTATGAAAAAATACTTCCTTTTGTTTGTTTTAAACCTGCTGCCTATTAATTTCATTTGGCAACCCCTAGTTCTTGTGTTATGAGGAGTAAATAATACTTCCTTATTTACATTCTCCACACCAGTCGTGAGTTTATAGACCTCTATCATATCCCCTGTTGGTTGTCTTTTTTCCCAAGCTGAAAAGTCCCAGTCTTATTAATCTCTCCTCATATGGCAGATGCTCCATACCCCTAATCATTTTTATTTCCCTTTTCGGAACCTTTTCCAATTCCAATATATCTTTTTTGAGATGGGGAAGCACATCTGCATGCACTATTCCAGATGAGGGCGTACCATGGATTTATATAGGCAATATGATATTTTCTGACTTATTATCTATCCCTTTCTTAATGATGCCCAACATTCTGTTTGCTTTTTTGACTGCCTCTGCACATTGAGTGGATGTTTGCAGAGAACTATCCACAATGACTCCAAGATCTCTTTCTTGAGTGGTAACTTGAGTGTTAAAGTGCACAGGCAGATAGAGATTGAAGGCATTTGGTTCTGGTACTTTGAAAGTGATTTGATATTGTGGTGTCTCAGGAGGCCAAGTAAACTCATTATTTGCTGTCCAAACTCTTCAGAAGATTATTGATCTGTATGATCCATAAAATCCTCTACTTTCACCTCTAGAGTAAAAATGACTGTAGGAGAGTGATCAGCAAACCCACTTAGAAAGGAGCAGTTTGCAGATGGTTTCTATATGCATGCTGGATCTGTGTTGTCTTCCTGAGTATACCAATAAATCATGATGATGGAAAATTAAGATTCCATTTGGAAGAAAGTTTTGCTAGAGGCTGTAATGATTTTCTGTCTGGCCCTAATTCCAGGAGCTTTCCCGATGCTACTGAGATTGTTATAAACGTCTCTGTTAAAAGAATGTTCAGGCCCCTTAATGGTTACTGTGACGGGGGGAGATGTCTGTATCGAACTGTGAACTCCATTTTGTTTTGTGACTTCCATTTTTGTAGCCAGTCTCCAATTTTATGTGCTAGCTGCCACTGTGTGTTGTGGGTTGAAAAACCAGCCTGGGAGGAGGTTTGAACTAAGATACACAACTTCAGCTACGTTATTTGCATAGCTGAAGTTGAAGTATCTTAGTTCGACTTACCTGGCCGTCCTCATGGCGGTGAGTCACCTGCCGCGGCTCCCCCGTCGACTGCGCTTACTCCTCCTGCCGAGGTGGAGTACGGGCGTCGATTCAAGGATCGATTTATCGCGTCCAGACGAGACGCGATAAATCAATCCCAGATACATTGAACACTACCTGCCGATCCGGTGGGTAGTATAGATGTACCCTAAGCCTTAGACCTGCTGTGGGGAAAGGGGTTGCATTGCCTGGACTAGTCGTGAGCACTGAGAGCTGAGGTAAGTGGCAGGTGTGACGTTGCACTCTATATGATATTACGAAAATATGCTAATGAATGTGAATATAATGTAACTGGAATATGCTTCATGCAAAAGGTCTCTTGTAAGGTATCATTACAAAGCTTATAATCTACTGAGTGTGGTCATCCCATTTGTATAAATGTATCACTCTTGTATCTGAAACTAGAAATATGAAATATAACTCTGAGGTCCTAAAGTAGTTATGCAAACTGTGGGCCATTAATGGTGGTTTGGAATCTTGATCAGGGGCGGCTCCAGGGTTTTTGCCACTCCAAGCAGCAAAAAGAAAAAAAGGAAAAAAAAAAAGCCGCGATCGCGATCTGCAGTTCTACCGCCGCCGCTTCAGTCTTCGGTGGCAATTTGGCAGCTGGTCCTTCGCTCCGAGAAGGAGCGAGGGATCCGCTGCCGAATTGCTGCCGAAGACCCGGACATGCCGCCCCTCACCGTTGGCCACCCCAAGCAGCTGCTTGCTGGGCTGGTGCCTGGAGCCGGCCCAGATCTTGATGGCTCCCATCAACCAGGACAATTGACGGTGGATGGCTCTGTTTGCTTGCAGGCCTTCCTGTGAGTCAGGCTGGGAGGAATGAAGGCTTGGGGTGTTACAGTGACATATGATCGTGTCACCTGAACTGGAATCCATCTTTAACCTGGTGCTTTTCCAATGAGAAGGAGGGATGGGAACCCAGAGAGGGACAAAGGATTCCCGCCTTATGCAAAAGATATATAAAGGGTGGAACAGAACAAAGGGGGAGGGCAATCATGAGAAATCCCCTAGCTACCACCTAAGCTTGAACAAGGGCTGTACCAGGGGAAAGGATTGTGCCTAGACTATGAAGGCGTCCAGTCTGTGATACAAGCTTATTGAAACATCTGAGGATGAAATTTTATCTGTATTCAGTTTTTTTACTGTATTAGGTTTAGATTTGCGTGTTTTATTTTATTTTGCTTGGTAATTCACTTTGTTCTGTCTGTTATTACTTGGAACCACATAAATCTTACTTTTTGTATTTAATAAAATCACTTTTTACTTATTAATTAACCCAGAGTATGTATTAATACCTGGGGGGGGGGGGCAAACAGCTGTGCATATCTCTCTATCAGCGTTATAGAGGGTGAACAATTTATGAGTTTACCCTGTATAAGCTTTATACAGGGTAAAATGGATTTATTTGGGGTTTGGACCCTATTGGGAACTGGGCATCTGAGTGCTGGAGACAGGAGCACTTCTTATGCTGTTTTCAGTTAAGCCTGCAGTTTTTGGGGGACGTAGTTCAGACCTCGGTCTGGGTTTGCAGCAGGCTAGCGTGTCTGGCTCGAACCAGGCAGGGCCCTTAACCCCCAAGCTGGCAGGGAAAACGGGCTCAGAGATAGTCTCGGCATATCAGGTGGCAGTTCCCAAGGGGGTTTCTGTGATCCAACCCGTCCCAGCGGGACCTCGAGATGTGGCACCGCAGACGTTGCAGTAGCGAGGCAGGGGACAGCGCAGAAAGCACCAGTGCGGCAGCCAACAGCCGCGGAGTGAACGGCGGCGCAGAGGCGGGCCCCAGGCAGGGACGCCGAGCGAACAGCTGCAACTGTGGGCCAGTTGCAGCAGCAAGAGCAGCAGAAGCATCACTTGATGTCTTCCCTGCCCCAGGGTGGGAGGTGAACTCACACCCACGTACCTCTGAGCTCTCCGCTGCGAGTGGGGTGCAATGGAGGGAGAGGGCAGTGGGGTGCAAAAGGAACACTGGTCTGTCGGACTTTCACACTACAGGGCGAGGAGCTGAGGCAAAGGACGCTGCCCAGCGTACGCTGGAGTGGGTGGTTTGCTTATGTTTCTGAATGGGGTGGTGGGGTTTTCCAAAACCAATGCTTGGTTCCTTTTTCCTAGTAATAAAACTTCTAATTTGTTTTACCCATAAATGGGGAAGTATCGCCTCTCAGAGGCGTCTGGCGGTGGTGGTAAGTTTTCCCAGATTACTGAGGGGGAGTTGGCTCGAGCCAGTTCTGTTTTGTAGAGGTAAGACAAACCTCTAGCTAGTGAATCCGGCCCTTGTTGCTGCCGACTTCACCTGGCAGAAGGGTTACCTGTGAATGACTCTCCGTGATGCGCCCACCTCGGGGTATAATGGTTTTTCTTCACCTGGGACTAGGGTGACCAGACGTCTCGATAAAATTGGCACAGTCCCAATATTCGGGTGGTTGTCCCGCGTCCTGACCGAGCTTTGGTCGGGATGCAATTTGTCCCGATATTTTTTTTTTTTTGCTCGCTCCACCGGCAGACCTCCCCCATGTGTCCCGATATTTTCTTCATCTCATCTGGTCACCCTACCTGGGACACGCATGGGTGGGGGTTGGAATGTCCCATCTGGGCACAGGGCAAACAGGGTACAGACTGTATTTAAGGGGGGATGCTCTCTGAGAAGGGCGGTCACCCACTGCCAGGCGCCACAAGACCAGGCTAGTGAGCGAGAAAAGGCAGGAGGAATTTTGCCTAGTCTGACAGGCTGACCAGACCTCAGGCTAACCGAAGGGGTGAGGACAGAGTAAGAGGGTGTACAACTCAGGACGGTTTGTTAGTTTGCCAAGATCTGGGACACTCTAGAGCTTTCCTGAGCGTAAAAGTGCCTGTGGTTAAGAAATCCATTTGCTAAGCCCGTGCTCCTGGTTTGCTTCCACATGGTCGCTGAAGGGGTTAACTCCATCGAGATGCTCCGGGAGCTTGCAGAAAGGCGGAACGCCCATGCAGCTGGGGGATCCACAGGGCCAAGTCTTTGGTTCTGGGGTGGCCAGGCAGCAGAGCCCTACATCCCAAGGAGAGGGGAGCTGCACGGGGGAGTGTGCCTTAGAGTATGTCTACACTGCCGTTAAACAGCCGGGGCTAGCCTAGGTCAGCTGACTCGGGCTCACAGGGCTTGGACGAGGGGGCTATTTAATTGTGATGTCGATGTTCTGGCTCAAACTGGAGCCTGGGGCCCTATGCAGGAGGGAAGGTCCCAGAGCCTGGGCTCCAGCCCTATCTGGAACGTCTACACCTCAATGAAACGGCCATAGCCCAAACCCCGCGAGCCCGAGTGAGCTGCCACAGGCCAGTCACCAGTGTTTAACTGCAGTATAGACAGACCCTTAGAGACCCCGAGCTGGGAACAGTGCCCTGGCTCTGGCAGGGCCCAGATGGCATCGGAGCAAAGGGGACCCAACAGACCGATGTCCTTCCAGAGAGCTAATGAGCCCGGTTGTGACAGTTACTACTACTTCTAGGAAATATTACAATAGCAGCTGGCTAGTTGTGGTTTTGTGTGTCTTGCCAGCTCCTTAAGCTTTCCACAAATCAGGGGGAGAGAGAGAGAGAGAGAGAACAAAGACTTGCAGGGGCCAACTTTTTCTTCTATGTTTGTGCAGCAGTTGGTAGAATGCGGACCTGATCCATGACTGGGACTCCTCGATACTATCATAATAAATAAGACAGATCTTATTTGCCCTCAAAATGGCAGCGGACTTGGGGGAAGGGCAGAGGACAGCCGGTGTTGAGTAAGTTCTGCAGATCCTTGGTCCGAAGAAAGAAAAAGATAAAGTATGTGGCACAGCTTTAGTAGTATCAGGATCTTCCCCCCCTTGTCTACTTTTCACAGTGTGGTGAACAAACTGTGTTAGAAGAACACCGCGGCTTCACAGGGGCTGGCGCCCAACTGTTTCAAAGCACTCATCCTTTAACTAGCTAGTATAGTACCCGTCCCTTCCTCCCTTACTGATGCAAGCAGTCCCGTGACATCAATGGGGCAAGTAGTCCTCGTCTGAGTAGCATCAATACAGGGTCACAGCAAGGCCTCAAAACACCCCAGTGGAGCAGAGGAGTGTTACCTTTGACAGATTGGTAAACTGAGGCACGGGGCGGTTAAATGATTTTCCCCACTTCATCCAATGAATGAGTCTCACAGGTCAGAGCAGAAACCAGGAAGCTAACAATGAATCAGTGTCACAGCTGGAACAGAAACCAGGACTCCTGATTTCCAGATCCCCATTCTAACCGCTGGCACACACTCCCTCCGGTATGCAGTCATCCACACCACCCCGGAAGTTGTGTCTGTATCACAATCTGGAATGATACTCTTACAGAAGACAGTGTGTTAGACAGCAACAGAGGGTCCTGTGGCACCTTTGAGACTAACAGAAGTACTGGGAGCATAAGCTTTCGTGGGTAAGAACCTCACTTCTTCAGATGCAAGGCTCTGTGTTAGACAGAGCACCACGGGGCTTTGTCCTCTTAGTACCTATATTGAACAACAGGTAATGCAAATAGAAAAGACACCTATGCAATGGCTGTGTAAATGCCTGGCATATCTTTGAAAACTTCCTATAATGCAGCAAACCTTCTTCCAAAGTTCCCACATTTACTCTTCAGTCAGAAGATTGAGCCAAAAATGTTGTAATCAATATAGAGTTCGGTCAGGAGATATTTGTGATTTTTGGTAGCACTCAAGAATAATAAAAAAAAAAAAACATTCAATAATTACACATTATATGACAGGTTTCAGAGTAGCAGTCGTGTTAGTCTGTATCCGCAAAAAGAACAGGAGTACTTGTGGCTTATATGACAGTACTTTTATCATTGGATTTTGCTTATATGACTTTGACCTCATCAGAAACCCCCTCTATAAAAATAGAACCTCACACTGTTCAGTTGTGCATTGGTTATTGTTCAGACATGTTCACATGGAGCGGCCCAGAGTATTTTAGGCTTAACAGGGCTCTTGTGGTTGCACTGCTAAATGCCAGTGGCAAAGGAATTAGTCACATCCTGTCTAGCACTTCTGAAGCCTCTTCCTGTACCCCTTTCTTCAGAAAAGTCTTACTGAAGTCTAGGGGAATTTTGCTTGATTCACACCTGCACGGTCATCTGTAGACTATTTAGTAACTTCATTGATAGTCACATCGAGGTAATGGAACTCCTCTATGTGTGCTTCCCAGTTCTGCTGTCTAGCTAATGCTGATCTTGTGATTAAAGCACCAGATTGGGACCTAGGAAATCTGGATTCTGTTCCCAGCCTTACCATGGACTTCCCATGGGATGTAGGCAAATTTAAAAGTGTTTCTGCACAGTGACCATAAATGAGCACACAAAACAAGGATGGTTGCAGCAAATGGTTAGTTAGGTCTAAAAACAAGGACCTCCATCTCCCCACCTGTAAAATGGGGACAATGACACTTGCCAATGTGATAGTGTTGCTGTGAAGCTAATATGAATTCATTGGTGTTTGTAAAGCACTTTAATGTCCTTGGATCGAAGACACTATATAAGGACAAAGAATTCTTCTTCTTCCTTCATCATGAATTAGGAGTCATTCAAACAAGGAAATAGAAAGAATGCTTGTTAAAGTAATAAACCTCTTCAGAGACTAGAACCCCATGCTCTGGGTGTCCCTAAACCTCTGACTGCCAGAACCTGGGACTGGCCGACAGGGATGGATCACTCAATAATTGCCCTGTTCAGTTCATCTGGCACCAGCTATCATTGGAAGACAGGATACTGGACTAGATGGACCATTGGCCATGCTGGGTCAGACCATTCTTGGATTTGCATCAGATTAAAAGAACCTCAGTGATATTTCAGGGGAACTCTTTTGGGGAAAAGGAAAGGCTGCCTAAGGAATCACCGTTAAAAGACTGACTCTGGAGGAAGTATTACCAAAAATGGCGGTCCCAGACAGAGAAGGGAACACTGCTTTGCTGCTGTCAAACCTCAGCATTTGAGACACTTGCCTTGACTGAGGGAGCATCCACATTCTTGACAGACTTGAACAGAATATTAAATTCTTCCGTATTAAAACATTTTGTCACCCAATATTTTTGACGTTATCAAAGGGAGGAGACTGGGATTCAATAGAAGCAACTGACAATTTAACAGCTGACTTCACTATTTCAGGTGGTGACAGTTCAGAAGGGCTCAGCTCGTCCCAAATCATCTGATTTAGCCTCCGTTTTTCCCCTTCCATTCAGAATGGCAGGAAATATTTGCAGAGCCCAGAGCAGCTGTCCTTTCCAAAACAGGGAGACATGCCATAGTTTGATGGTATACTACTGGATGTGGGCTTGGTCCTAGTCTGTTTTTAATGGGACTAACACAAAGAAAAAAAAATCAAGCCACCATTTGTGCTTTTTAAAAGAGGGTGCCACTCCCATTGACCCTAATTGTGTCGGCTCAGACCCTGAGTAGATGCTGAGTGCTCCCAATTTCCACTGAGGTTCACGGGCCAAATGATGGCCAAAGGCGAGCTCTCGGGGCAGTTCCCCCCAAAAGGCAAAGGACATCTTTGTTAGTTACCTCAACCTCCCAAGAGAACACACAACATTCAGACTATTAATGGAAAGCAGCAGCTCTGGCTTCCTGCACCTTGTAATGGACCAGTCCAGTGTCTGTCTCCTTTTACCATCCCCGGAATCTATGAACGGGAAAGTGGGGGGAGAGGGAGGTCAGATTCAGGGAGTAATCCTGCGAACAGCTGCCTTACGCTTTGGAAACATGCTTGTGTGGGAATTAGCGCACTTGCCCACATGCATTCTCCAGAGCCATATCAGCTTTCAGTCAGAAGCCAATTTAGGAGCTAACGGGCATTTTCAGCTATTTATAAGACTTTTTCTCTTAAGGGCCCATCCACACTACAGATATAATAGAATCAGGGGACCTGGTTACAACATGGTCACCATGTGTCGTGTAAATGGAACCTAGCTAGGTTCTTTAACTGGGTAAAGCCTTAGACACCTTAAAACCTGGGATAGATTATCAATAGGAAATCCAACACGTATCTATGCTATTTATATTGAGAAAACCTGTCCAATGTTCTAGAACACACTATCCCTGGAGACTCCCATTTTAACTCTTCAACAGTCCAACTGTAGTCAATGGCAAATTTTCCCCTGGATTTCAAATGGAGCAGGATCAGGCTCTCAATCTGCAACAGGTCTGATTTTCCTAGCTGCTAAACAAGGAACATGATTAGAATATCTGCGTTATGATCATACAGGGGTCTGAGTGCAACAGGTCAGGCCCTTATCAGGTCCTCTTCATATACACCATAAAGTTTGTCATCACAACATACAGCACTAACAACATGCAGTTCATGTGACTTTATTTAAATAGAACAGAAGCAGAACAATGGGATTCCCAGTGAAAGAAATGGGAAGAAAGGAAAAAGAAAGAAAAAAATTGTTTAGTGACATGAATTACTAGTTTTGGCAATAAAATTCTGTATCTCATCTGCTCTTACAATTTAGTGGAGACATTTTCCAACTAACAAATTTAAAATAGGTATTGTATAGATATTAATGTTAACTATACTCAGGGATCAAATCATAGTCCACCAGTATAAGTTATTTCACAGGGCTAGACTTTATCACCCTGATTCCCATTGAATAGCACCTTACTCTCCAAATGGTCCCCATTTAAATCAATGGGACTCTTGCACAATAAGACACTGTTTAATGTGAGTATGGGTGGTAGAATTGGACCCTAAATTTTCAATGTATTACACAACAGTTGGCAGCACAAATATAGATTATATAGAAAAACAAACTAAATTATGTTGTTAAATAAATATACCATGGTAGCCAAACGGCAAATCTGAAAGCATGAGGGAATTACTCCTGACCCCAATCCCTAGCCCCCAGTGCATTTTATTGCATCAAGAATTACATTTTGTTCAAGAATCTGTGACATACAGACAGAATTATTTCACTTGCTAAAATTCCTAAAGTAAAACTGCCAAAATGAATGCAAGTCCTGGAACACAGAAAGCCAGAGTCCTGATTCAGGCCAGCACTTAAGCACATTCCTAAGTCCATTCCTATTCAGAAATGCACTTAAGTACAGGCCTAAAGCTAAGCACATGCTTATATGCTTTCCTGAATAGGAATGGCTTCATGATTCTGGGCCCAAATGCAGACCTAATGTGAGCAGGTGAAAACCCAGAGACATCAGAGACAGCCCCAGGTCCGTATCTGGCTTCCCAAAATGCTAAAGGATGATCAGATTTCTTAAAATAATCTGCACTTATCGCCGAGGTGATTCGGGTTTCTCCTTGAACACACTGACTAAAAAGATATTATAGGACTGAAATGTTTATTTAATATTTTAAAAGCCTCCTGTGTATTGTTATCATTTGGTTTAAAAATTACAAATCTCTTAACACTTTCCCCTCCTCCTCCTCATCGCTGTCAGTCACATTGACTTGCTGGATGCTGGAGGGTGTGGACGGGGTTGCTGTGAAAACGTTCTCCAAGGCTCCAATATCCAGCTGTGGCATGGGGGTTAAATATTCCTCCTCGCTATGGCTGTGGCTGTTGTAATAAGACACTCCCTCTAGGCTCTCACAGCTGCGGGAATCTTCACTCTGTGCGCGCTCATCTGGGTACTCCCTGAAAGGATAGTCTCTATTCAGAGCAGAAAACATAGCCTCGTGCTTTTGGTACTGGTCTTCGTAAAAGCCAAGACATTCGGGCATTGAGCTGGGGAAATTCCCATAGCCAAATGGAGGGCGGCTGTACGGGCACGTGCTGCAGTGAGAGAGACCAAGAGACGACAAATCAAGCTTTCTGCCATGGTGCTAAGTTGTACTGCAAAAGGACTACGTCAGACTGGCTTCACTTCTATTGGGGACTGAAGCTGAATGATCTGCATTAGCCAATTCATACAGTAGTGAGATATTTAAACACACTAACCTCTATAAACACTGCAGCCACCCTATATACAAGGAGAGTCATACCCAAGGGCTATGACAGAGACACCAGCCTACATGTGCAGCTCTGTTGCTGCTGGATACACCCAAGAAGTTGTTTTTTTAAAAACAATTTTATTTATTAGTGTAAATACAGCAGAACCTCAGAGTTACAAACACCTCGGGAATGGAGGTTGTTCGTAACTCCTGAAATGTTTGTAACTCTGAACAAAACATTATGGTTGTTCTTTCAAAAGTTTACAACTGAACATTGACTTAATACAGCTTTGAAACTTTACAATGCAGAAGAAAAATGCTGCTTTTAACCATCTTAATGTAAATGAAACAAGCACAGAAACAGTTTCCTTGTCAAATTGTTTTAAACTGTCCCATTTTTTAGTAGTTTATGTTTAACACAATACTGTATCGTATTTGCTTTCTCTGTGTGTCTGCTGCTGCCGGATTGCGCACTTCCAGTTCCAAATGAGGTGTGTGGTTGACTGGTCAGTTTGTAACTCTGGTGTTCGTAACTCTGAGGTTCTACGGTAATGTCACAGATAAAATATCAGGGGGTAGCCAACCCAGGAACCAATCCCTGTAGCAAACCTCGTTGCCTACTCTGTCCCCATATCTACTCTGGCGACACCATCAGAGGACCCAACCACATCAGCCACACCATCAAGGGCTCATTCACCTGCACATCCACTAATGTTATATATGCCACCATGTGCCAGCAATGCCCCTCTGCCATGTACATTGGGCAAACCAGACGGTCCCTCCGCAAAAGAATGGACACAAATTGGACATCAGGAATGGTAACATACATAAGCCAGTAAGTGAACACTTCAATCTCCCTGGTCATTCTATTACAGATTTAAAAGTCACTATCATTGAACAAAAAAACTTCAGAAACAGACTTCAAAGAGAAACAGCAGAACTAAAATTCATTTGCAAATTTAACACCATTAATCTGGGCTTGAATAGGGACTGGGAGTGGCTGGCTCATTACAGAAGCAGCTTTTCCTCTCCTGGAATTGACACCTCCTCATCTATTATTGGGAGTGGACTACATCCACCCTGATTGAATTGGCCCTGTCAACACTGGTTCTCCACTTGCGAAGTAACTCCCTGCTCTCCATGTGTCAGTATATAATGCCTGCATCTGTAACTTTCACTCTATGCAGCCGAAGAAGTGAGGTTTTTACCCATGAAAGCTTATGCCCAAATAAATGTTAGTCTTTAAGGTGCCACCAGACTCCTTGTTGTTTTTACAGATAAAATAGTGTCCTACACTCTATCAAGCATTTTATCAAACATACCCAAATAGTAAAACCAAGCATCATAACCTAAAGGGCGATATGGTAGAGGTCTATAAAATCATGAATGATATGGGGAAAAAAGTGTTATTTACCCTGTCACATAACACAAGAACCAGAGATCAACCAATGAAATTAATAGGCAGCAGGTTTAAAACAAACAAAAGGAAGTATTTCTTCACACAATGCACAGTCAACCTGTGGAACTCATTGCCGGGGATGTTGTGAAGGCCAAATGTATAACTGGGTTCAAAAAAGAATAAGATAAGTTCATGGAGGATAGATCCATCAATGGCTATTAGCCAAGATGGTCATGGATGCAACTCCATGCTCTGGGCGTCCCTAGTCTCTGACTGCCAGATTCTGGGACTGGATGACAGGGGATGGATCATTTGATAACTGCCCTATTCTGTTCATTCCCTCTGAAGCATCTGGCATTGGCCACTGTCAGAAGACAGGCTACTGGGCTAAATGGACCATTGGTCTGACCCAATATGGTCGTTCTTATGTTCTAACCCAGTTTATGTGATCTCCGCAGGCCACCGTTTATAGTGGAGTTGGAGACGGCTAAAAAAATTCCTTTTATTTCCTTTTTAAATCATGTCTTGCAGCTGCTAGATTGTTAGTAAACAAGAAGGATGTCAGGGAATCCTGTCCCTCAGAGTATACTAGGTAAAGAGGATACGTCAGTGGTTCGCAGCCCAGTCAGCACACAGCTGTTGCCCATGTAACATCCTCAGGGCCATTCAGGTAGTATATATATGTGTGGCTATGGCGCACATAACACAGAGAGCACTGCATATGCGGCCTAAAATGGTGCATAGGTTGAGAACCCCACTAGGATACATGGCTAGACATCATTAGGGTGACCACATCACCCAGGTCAAATATCGGGACACGGGGGGGGTGGAGGGGGAGCAAAAAAAAGAAAGATGGCAGAGAAAAAACAAACAAACAAACAAACAAAAAAAACCCTCCTCCACAAGTGCTGGAGGGAGGCCCCAGAGACGCAGGGGAAGCGGGGTGCCGTGAGTGAGAGTCTGGCCTGGCCCCGAGCAGGCAGGACTCAGTCGGGCGGTAGGGAGAGGAGGGGGGTGGCCCGCGGGGCCAGGCAGCGGCTGCTCTCCCCCCCGGGCAGCGGGACTCGGGAGCAGCCGCTGCTGCAGCTCCCACTGCCGCGGGGGAAGGAAGCGGCCGATGGCCAAGCTCGGCGGCTGCGGATCAGGTGCCCGGGCCCGAACCCGGGCATGCAGTGGCAACCCAGCGCGCACGCTGCGCCCAGCCCTGACCAGTCGCGTCTGGGCTGCTGCCCAGCTGGTGCTATCCCGCGGCGGCCCCGGAGTGGGGGCAGCAGGCCCCAGCCCCCCCGTCCTGCTCGGGTCCCGCAGGGGAACAAACGGGCCTGGGCTGCCGATGCCTCCGCCCCGGGGCCGCCACGGGATTGCACCAGCTGGGCAGCAGCCCAGACGCCACTGGCCAGGGGCTTGCGCGCTGCTGGGTCCCCGCAGCAGGCCCGGGCTTGGGGGGTTCGGGCCCGGGCGCCAGAGCCGCAGCCGCCGAGCTTGGCCATCGGCCGCTTCCTCCCCCCGCGGCAGTGGGAGCTGCAGCAGCGGCTGCTCCCGAGTCCCGCTGCCCGGGGGGAGAACAGTCGCCGCCTGGCCCCGCGGGCCGCCCCCCTACTCTCCCTCCAAGTACCGCCCGACTGAGTCCTGCCTGCTCGGGCCCAGGCCGGACTCTCACTCACCCCGGCCCCGCGCTCCCCCTGCGTCTCCGGGGCCTCCCTCCAGCGCTTGTGGAGGGAGGAGGAAGGGCGAGCCTGGAGAAGAGGCGGGGATTTGGGGAGGGAGGGGACGGAGTCGGGGCAGGGGGAGACGTGAGCACTTCCGGGCTCCAGAGCATTTGCTTGTTTGTCCAGTGTCCCGACCTAACATCGGTCGGGACGTGGGACAAACAAGCAAATATCGGGACAGTCCCAATAAAATCGGGACGTCTGGTCACCCTAGACATCGTGCAATTGACAGTTGAAAGTGAGAAACTCCAGAAAAAGAATCATACAAGGTGATAAAAAATTGCTCCCCAAAACAACTAATAACTGATTTTTTATCCTGATTCAGGACCCAGAGGGCCAAAGTGTATTACAATTTATTCAGTGTCGTAGATATATACAGTAATATATATATTACTGTAGAGTAACTAAAGTGTGTGAAACAAGTAATAGAGCCCTTCTCTAATGATATTATAGTTTAACGATATGTATTGGTACAATGCAGATCCAGGCTTCAATGGTACTATTCACATCTCTTAAGAGAGCACATGGATAGGATCCCAAAAGCAGCTGGTACAAACACGGTCAAGAGGTCTTTCCTTAAATTTCTTCAATCCAGCTGCTAATTTTTAGCACAAAATTTTTCACACATATTCATTTGCACAATCAGTGCTACACAAAAAAGATGAATTGTTTTAGAACACCAAACAGACTGTTATGGCATGAGCAAAAAAAACCACCCCCCAAGCTGCTCGTGAGCTCTGCCTAATGACAGAGACCAAAGGCCAAAGCTCAGCTCATCTTTAGTGCCCAATGTGAAGGCAGGCACCAATGCATCAATGCTATAGTGTGTTGTTCAAGTGATGATAACTTTGGTCTATTATTTAAGGTTCTTGAACTTAACACATGCCCACAGACTGACTTGTGTTGCAGATACGATCTGTCCATTAAGGTCTTTCAATTTTCATGGGTCATCGTCTGCCCTGATTTACCCTCAAGGCAACCCCATTGACTTCATGCAGGCACATTCTACTGAGATCAATAGGAGAGTGCTGTGTGTAAGTCAAGGCTGAATGTGGCCCCAAATCTTTAAGCATCGCCTCCAGCTGGAGAGTGATCGTTGCAATCATTTGTGATCAAATATAGGAAAATTGGCTACTTATAAAAAATAAGCTATGAAAATGAACACTGAGCTCGCTCATTTCTCCATTCAAAGTGACACAGAGTTTGTGCAGTGTGAATTCTCTTCATTGATCTCTATGCACTAGCTGGCTTGCAGGTATTCTTGGGCCTGAACAGCACATTCGGCTGTTGCTCAACCAGCTGCTACAAGGCACTGGAGCCTGCAGGCAGTCACTGTTGAACCAATAGCAGTCCCTCTGCACGTGGTCAGTTTAGTCAACACTGAAATACTGTAACGGGGGTGTACAAACCCAAGAGTTCTTGGTTCAAGTTGCTCTTCTCCAGTTGACTAACCCAAAGGTTCAAAGAATATACTATGGTTTATTTGCTATATCATCCCCAGGGCTCTTCCCGATGGTAAGACCTCAGTACTATCCCTTTTCATAGAGACAACCCCACCAAGGTGTTTGGGGTACTATGTAACCAGCTCAAATGCTTGCCCAGTTATTTGTTTTTATTTCCATAACTTTTACTCAATATATTTTTGTTGAATTCAATTGCACTGCTGGGACTTGGGTGGCGGGGAGGGCAGCAAGCACTTCTATTTACTGTTAGCTTGGAACACACAATGGCTTGGAGCTATTGGTAGTTGGGTACAACTGAGAGCAGCCTCGAGCTGCCAGGTCCCACAATTGGGGAGCTGTTAAGGTGGCATTAAGCCCACTTTCCCACACAGCCTGGCATTCTTGCACTGAGAGTCATTTGACCAGTCTGCTGTTCTTTGCCCTCTTTCTATAAGCAGTAGGTTTCATTGACCTTTAGCATATACATGCTCTCGCTAGAATTTAAATGAATGACTTAATTACCTTGATGGGAAGTAGTGGGGTCCAGGTAAGAAGTAAGGGTGATGAAACGAAAATCGAGGAGGAGCTCCAAAGAGAGTGGCTGGATGACCAATGGGAGGAGGTTGATAGAGATGTGAGTGAGGAATGGGAGGAGCCTGGGGAATTGGTGCACTTCTAGGACAGGTAGAAACACCTGAGTACTCCTTAGGGGGTTGACTATTAGAGACAGGAAATCTGGAGTGAGTGGTGCTGGCATTACTCGGGTTCCTGCTGGAGCTCTCAATGCAAACTGGGATAGGTCTCTTTACAGAACAACTTGATCCGGAAGGTACATGATGAGCTTCTGTCTGTGCAGGTCCAGCAAAGCGCTGTGGTGGAATTACAGGGTGAAGGGGCAGATTTGGAGCTCGGACAGCCACTGGTGTGGTGCTTCCAACACTCGGCTGGAAAAGTGTAATTGGACCTGGATGTTGAATGGAAGGAGCTGGCAGCTGGATAGTAGAAGGGGCTTCACCTTTTGAAAACAGAAATGATTATTGATCAATCATGAATGGAAGGGTTCCAGTAAGAGCATTTTATAAGTACCACTTTAGCTAACTACACATAGACTAGAAAGTATCAGAGGGGTAGCCGTGTTAGTCTGGATCTGTAAAAAGCGGCAGAGAGTCCTGTGGCACCTTATAGCTAACAGAAGTATTGGAGCATAAGCTTTCGTGGGTGAATACCCACTTCATCAGACGCATGTGGTGGAAATTTCCAGAGGCAGGTATAAATATGCAGGCAAGAATCAGTCTGTTTCTCCTCCCTAGGTGTTCACACCTCAACTGCTAGAAGAGGGCCTCATCCTCCCTGATTGAACTAACCTCGTTATCTCTAGATTGATTCTTGCTTGCATATTTATATCTGCCTCTGGAAATTTCCACCACATGCGTCTGACGAAGTGGGTATTCACCCACGAAAGCTTATGCTCCAATACTTCTGTTAGTCTCTAAGGTGCCACAGGACTCTTTGCCGCTTTTTATAGAATAGAAAGAAGACAGACATGCTAAGTTCCCGGGCGGATTCTGTATTGTCCTCCTCCATCTCCCAAACCAAAAACAGAGACAGCTCAACATTTCTTCTGTCCTTGGATAACCAAGACAGTTTTCTCACCTCTACTGAGTAATATACCAACCTTTGTCACACTGATATCCAAATCTGAATGTAATTAAGTGTATTAGCAAATTTAAGAAGGATGACATGTGGTTAACTCCAACGCTGCTTTATTGAAATGCTGCCATTACAGGGCTCTCTAACCCATCTCTCCAGAGCATCTTCAGCAAAACACCCCTATAATTCACAATCATATGCCACTTAGCAAGCCAGTATGGACCTGCAATGTATACATAAAGAATATATGCATACATTCTCAGCTGATGTAAACCTGCTTAGTTCTACTGTGGCCCTAAGAAACAGAATCAAGTGGGAATACCAAATTGCCCCAAAATTGTTATTTTTCATTTGTTTTGAAAAAGGACACACCCAGGCAATGTTTGTTCACTTTGTCATAATTTACAGACATGTTTCTGTATCATTTTTATGATATTAAAGTTATCATTTAGAGTGTGCCTCTCCTACAGAACGATTCCAAAGCATTTTGGGGACATTTTCAAAAGTGCCTAAATCCCAAGTCACTGGAATGTAGGCACTCTGGAAAATTTTGTCCTTCACAACAATATATTCAGGAATCACTTCAACTATAACTAAAGTATAGCCATCTCTGGGATGAAACAGAGAAGGTATTCAAGGCAGCATAACAACACTATCAATAGTTTAGATGTAGGCACAATTTTGCACATGCACTTTTTTGTGCACACTTCTCTCATAACCAGGTTTTGGTGTGTACAGAAACTTGGATTTGTGTACTCAAACCGAATGTGTGTTTGCAAATTAGAGAGACAAAGCGAACGAGGTAATTTTTTTATTGGACCAACTTCTGTTGGTGAGAGAGACAATCTTTTGAGCTTATACAGAGTTCTTGTTCAGGACATGAAGAGCTCTGTGTAAGCGTGAAAGCTTGTCTCTCTCACCAACAGATGTTGGTCCAATAAAAACTATTACCTCACTCACCTTATGTCTCTAATATCCTGGGACCAACATGGCTAACACAGTTTGCAAATTAGCTAGTTAAATACATAATTATTTTCCAGTTGTGTATGCAAAGCTGAGTTGCTGTGCATGCAAAACTGTGGCTGTGAAAACACTGTACATCTAGAAAATTGTGTGCAAAGTTGCACCTGCACGTTTAGATGCAGCTTTTAAAAATGCAGCCCTCACATTATCAACATCTTTCCCTGTGACGCTTTTTCTGACAAATTTCACCTTGTCCTCTTAAGCAGCTTTGCCACTGGACTGTTGCTTTAAACACTCTTATGCTGGCTTACGCTTGACCTTATACAGGATACAATTTTCTTATTATTATTGAATGAATTCACCAAAACTAATTGAACAAACTCACAGACAGGATGTCCAATACTGTTCTGTACATTGGGAATGACAACGGAGTAAGTGGGTGATCGGAAAGGATAAATTGTGGTTGGGTTTGTAGTGATGATGTTCTGAGAGGTGCCGGAAAATACAGTGGAGACAGTCAATGGGAAGCGCTTTCTTTTGCCGGGTCGTGGTTGGTAAACCCAGCCTGTGGGAGAGTAAATGAGAAAGCTTAAGGCAGATTTCATAGACATGTGGGCCAGTTTCTTGCACTGTAACAAGACATGAAAAACCACGACAACCGCAATTCTGAAAAGTCTGTATGGATCCACAACAAGGGCAAATCCTCATCCAGTTGAAGTTAATAGCAAAACTCCCTTTCACTTCAATAAAGTGGCAGACTGAGCACCCTATCAGAGAGTATGATGAAACTGGCACATTCTCTCATTCTTTTCATATTAACATATGTTATTATGTGGTTGGTGGAGGAGATACAGGATCAGAAAACCAGAGGGGCCAGTGTGGCGCAGGTTAACACCACATTATGAAGGGAGGGTACAGGAGAAAATGGCAATGCATCTTGGACTTTATTTTGAAAAAATATGGTAATATTAAAAATATGGCTCTGGATTTATAATCTCACTGGCTCCCTAATTCTCAAATACACCTGTGCAAATTTCATTTACACCAGTGAGACTGTAGAGATGTAATAGTTAAGGAAGAATTTGACCCAATGGGAGCTGTGCATATATTACTGCAGGCAGAACTAGGTTTGCCTCTGATACATACACCAATCAAATAGTAAGAGACTTGTAAAGATGATGGAAGGTCATTTATACCAATTAGGTTTCATTAGACTTTTTGTCTCGGTTATGATGTTTAAAGGAGGCCTGAATGTTTGGGGGTGTTTAATATTATGTTTTGTCTTCTGTTTGTTTTTAACATAAGAAATTCAGATCTTGTCTACTCTGGAATACTCTGTGGCAGCCTGGAGAACAAGTCGGATTATGACATCACAGATATAAAGGATGTAGCACCTTATAGTTTAGTGATTTTTATTCAGTTTAAAAACTCTGTTTTTTTCACGTTTAAAATACTCAGGAGAAAAATGCTTTGTTAAAGATTCACTACCCTGCCCCCTTCAGTTAAAGGCTGAAAAAAGTCTCATTCCACATCTGAGATCTCCAAAAATCCTCCGGCCAAAACACAGAAAACCAGATTTGAGCCTTGATTCACCTCTGGATTATTTACAATAGTGTAATATAGACAGCCGAAAATTGGAGTAAAAAGGGGTGAATGAGACCCTTGGTATTCCTGCTATTTCTAAGCTAATATTAATAAATGTGTTTCCAATGAAAATGAGGATTTTTGTTCAGATTTAACATTTGTATTTGGCTTTAACATTCCCTTATAGCTTTGCAACCGAACATTTCCTACAGCTTTGCAGCATTATATTTGTGCATGGAAAACAGAAAGTGAAACTCACTAAAAATTGTTTATAAAGTTAAACTGACAAGTTTAATTTCTTTGCCCAATCTGAGTGAAAAGAAAAATATAAAGAAACAGAATAACTGATGAAAAATAAATTAGATTTGAAAATCTTTGAATTTTAATAATCTAATTTGTAATTGGTGTTATAGATATAGATTTCTTTGTTTTTAATTATATGGGTATTGGACGCTATTATTATTTACATTATTACTCCCAGACAGGAAATTGTTAGTCCACAGTTAAGGTTGAAAAAATTATTTAATCTATTTATAGGCATTTCGATGTCCTTGTCACCATAGTATCTGATAAAATTAATTTTTAGGAAAATGCCTTAAATGAATATTACAATTTTAGGAACAAATAACTCTAGAAGCACAGGGAATTCAAAGTTCAGAATACTGTGCTCCAAGAACCAAACATTAGGAGTTGGGGACCCTCCTCTTACCCACCTCCACACAGGGTTTTCTTCTTCCCATTTAGCGTACTGACTCTCATTCCCTATATGGCTTTTCCTTTCCCAATCCTACTGGACTAGATTCATTTGCCTATCACGTGGCTCTCTGCCTGCCATTTCCCCCACTCTGGGCATCTGTATCAGTCCATGCAGAATACTGCACTAGGCCATGAGCACTTTATAAAGTCAACATTTTGGGGTAATGCAAACTTTTAAAACATGCAGTGTAAGGAAGTATATGCATTTTTTACCAGGAAATTCCTCTCTGTGTTTTTCTTTAATCTTTTGAGCTTCATCATAATAGGGCTTCTTTTGCTCTTCAGTGAGTTTGTTCCACTCTAATCCAAGCTGGACACTGATTTCTGCATTATTGGCAGCTGGGTTAGCTTTGGCTAGTGCCGGCCGGTGAATTCTTGCCCAAACCATAAATGCATTCATTGGACGTTTTACATGGCCATTTCTGTCTTTGCTAAATGGGGTATCTGGTATCCCTACATAACAAAAATCAGGAAAAAATATCATTAGGCAGACAGCACATGCAATGTTGCCGTAAATCATATTTAAAGAAAGAATCCACCTAAACCCAAACAAAAGAAACCCCCAGATTCTGGAACCCACAAGCCTCCATACACATTTGGAGAATTGCCCCTGGAAAAAACATTTAAGTGTCGTCAACTAAGAGAATACTGGAGTAATGACTAGCCACAAGTGAAATACTCCATAAAGGCTAATTTAAATATTTGACATTACACTATCTGCTATTGTGGCATAAAGCAACAGAGTCCTGCAGCACCTTTAAGACTAACAGATGTATTGGAGCATAAGCTTTCATGGGTGAATACCCACTTCGTCAGACGTATGTAATGGATGTATTGTGGCATAGTCTCTCTCTCTTTCATACAGATCATAGCTAATTTCACCATAATAAAAAAAATGGTAGGGGGTTTGTTTTCATTTGACTAATTATTGTGTTATGTAATGCATATGTTTATAAAGGCACCACAGTATCAGTGCAAGCTTATGCACAGTGCAACAGTAATGCACCTAAACCCTGACCTTGCAGGGACCACATTCAGTGGTAATATGCTATTTCAGTTCCATAGCTATTCAATTCTTGGCTTCTCTGCTAAGTCTGCCAGATGGTGCTAGTTTTTTGTGAGATGTGGATACCTTTGCTGGAAGGACTGATGAATCTACTAAATGCTCATCAGATGCAATCAACTTCCAATCACAACCAATAGGGCTGGATTTGAGCTGATGACCTAAAGGTGGAAGGTTTCCACTCCACTACTAATTCACTTAGCAAGCAGTCCCTCTATGAAAGGTATTTCTAAATGCACCCATCACTTACACCCTGCATTATCAATGAAAGGACAAGGGTCTATTAGCCATTAGGACAGAAATTAATTTTAAAGGTCAAAATTGAGCTCCTAAATCCACTCTTAAAGATTAAGCCCTGCATTTTCAAAATCGGGCCGGTGCCTAAACAAGGACTTTAAAGACTGCTTTTAGGCTCCTATTCTTGAAAATCTTAGGCTTTATAGTTAAGAATCAGACACCTGCTACAGGGGGCTAAAGTCAGAACTGGAGTAAGCAGCTGCACAGACGTCAAAGAGCTGAACCCTCTCAAACCCAGGTTGAATGTGACCCTGTATGTTTACACTCTCAGTGCAGGTGGAAATGATATGGATACAGTTTACATAGAAAGGCCAGTACTTCAATAGCATTTCCACTTGTGTTTCCTAACTGCTAGAATTCCAACTATGGGGCAACACGTGTTGAAGCTTTGGACATTCCGATGCCACTGCCATAGAATAATACCTGCATCAGAGGGCAGCACTGTGAGGGGCACATCCTTAGTTTCAATTTTGACTGAAGGCTCCAGTAAGGATTGCATTTTAAGGGGCACTTGGGCCAGGGGCACTTTAGTCACTCTGATCAGCTCAGAAGGTGGAGGTCCCTGAAACTGGATCCTGGTCCCAGAGGGTACTGGATGGAGCGTCAATGGGATCTTCAGGTCTTGAGGATGCTGTGCTCCAAACCCACCAGGCGGCTGAGCCGCGGGGGCATCTTTGCTGGCATGAGTCGGGCCGCTGAAGGATCCAGCTGGCTTGGACGACACAGCGTCTTCCCTCCCCTTGCACTCCTCACCGGCTGCCTCTGCCTGCTCTGCCTTGATTGCTCCTTCTTTCCCAGTCCCCGAGGCCACGCTGCCCCCCCCAGTCTCTTTCACCATCACCTCTTTCTGGCTCTCCTCTGCGTTCCCCCCTTTTTGATCCCCTCCTCTCCTGACGGTGCCGCTGGCCGCGAGCTGGGTCCCCTCTTTCCCTGCTCGTCGGGCTGCGGCGGCCTTGAGCTCGCCCCTCTTTCTCTTGCTGCAGCCGCTGCACCCCAGCTGGCCCTCTTGCTCCTGCTTCTCCGCTTTCCCCTGCAGCGCCCGGGGGGGCTCACTCCCCCCCTGCTGCTCCCCAGGTCCCAGCGCAGCCGGGGGGGGCAGCAGCTGCTTGCTGGGGGAACTTTGCCCATGCAGGGGGTGCAGCTCCTTGCACGGGGCGCCCTGCCCGGGGAGGGGGCACAGGAGCTGAGGGAGGGGCCCCGGCCTGGGGGGGAGGAGCAGGAGGTGCGGCTCCCTGCCCCCCTGCCTGGTGAGGGGGTGCAGGAGGAGGTGCTCCAAGCGGGGTGCCGCCTGCCCGGCTGGGGGGTGCGGCTGCCGGGGGGGCTCCTCCTGCGGCCCCCCCTCCATGGCGCAGGCGGGGCCCGGCGGGAGGGGGATTGTCGGGGATTGTGAGCTCAGCCGCCTCCCTCTGTCGCCGTCCGTTTGTTTCCTGCGGTTGCTTCGCAAACGTTCTCAGCGCCCCGGGCCCCGCCCCGCCCGCGGCACGCGCTGCCCTCCGCGCCTCGCGCCCCGCCCGGGGCCGCCGCAAATGGCAACGGCGGGGCGCCACGTGCCGCCCCGCGGGCCCGGCGGTCGCCATGGAGACGCGCAACAATGGCGTTGCCGCGGCGACCCCGGGAGGAACGCGGGGCGGCTCGCGACGCCTGCAGCCCGGCGCGAGGCCGCTGAAAGGCTGCGCTGAGCCGTGGCGCGCCCTGGCCCTCCGGGGCATTTTAATTCCTGAGCGTTTATCTCCGGAGCCTGCGGGCTCCCCGCCGGGCACGCTCTGGGGTACACGCGGGACCCGGACACACACGCCTCTTGCCCGTGCTGCGGTCGTGCTAACGCATCCCCTGGCCCCGTCGGCCCCACAGCAGAGGGTGGGGAGCCTGGCCAGTCCCAGCCGAGGGGAGTCAGGGCTGCATCTGGCCTGATGGCTCTGCTCCCGGGGCGGCTCGTCCACCCCCCTGCGCAGAGCCCTGGGCCAGCGGCACGGACCAGACGCTCCCCCGCTTCTAGAGCGAGCAGCGGTCCTCCAACGAGGCGTCACACCATAGAGGTGGCCTAGCCGGTGGCTAGAAGAGGTCGCTTCCGGTGGGTGGGTGGGTTTCCGGTGCAGCGCATGCGGCTGCGGGAAGCTGCCCGGGCTATTGCCGCTGCCGCGCTTGGGCCTGGGGCGAGGGCGCGGCTGAGCGGCGGCCGGGCCCCCATGGCGAAGAGCAAGTTCGAGTACGTGCGGGACTTCGAGGCGGACGATACGTGCCTGCCCAACTGCTGGGTGGTCACCCGGCTGGACGGCCGCAACTTCCACCGGTGCGAGGGGCGGGGCGCTTCCGGGAGGGGTGGGGCCGGCGGCAGCCAATGGCGGGGCCGCGTGGCGCAGGGGCGGTTGCCGAGGCGACGCTGTAGCCTATGGGCGTGAGGGCGGGGCCCCAGGCCTGGAGCGAGCCTCGGGGCTCCCTTCTCCTGAGGGGAGTGGGGCGCGTGCAGCCCCCCCCCCCGTTCCCATGGAGACGGCGGGTCCCCGCGTGCTGCGGCTCAGGCCGGGGGGCGGGCAGCGCTTGTGACTGTGTCTAGTAGGGTGACCAGGCAGCAAGTGTGAAAAATCAGGACAGGGGGTGGGGGGTAATAGGAGCCTATATAAGAAAAAGTCCCAAATATCAGGACTGTCCCTATAAAATTGGGAATCTGGTCCCACCCTGGGTGTAGCTAACGGGCTCGGTAAGGGGGCAGCAGCGGGTCCCCGGAGGTGCCCGTCCGTTCACTCAGCTTGGTAATCAACTGTTTTGTCAAGGTCCAGCCACCAGAGAAAATCATACAAAACCAATCGCAACAAGGATAATACGTACATGAAAAAGTTTTTGTGATCCATTCAGAGGCACCTGGCGGTCTGGCTTTGGCCCACGCACCGCTTATTGACTACCTCTGTGTCGTGTTGTCATAGGCCTCGGGGCAGCTGGGAACCGCTGTAGGCAGCGGGGAAATGTCATGACTGTTGCCTTGGGGGGAGGGAGGAGAGAGTGGGACTGATACACGGGGAACATTTATCTCTGGGTTCGGCAGATGTTTTCCGTTCTATATAGGTATTTGTACTGTGCTCATCACCATAGGATCTGAGGCCTGGTCTGGAGCTAAAACTTAGGTTGACCTCGCTACATCGGTCAGGGCTGTGAACGTTTCATGCCCTGAGCACTGTAGATAGGTTGACCTGGTCACCAGTGTAGACATGGCTAGGTTGACTGAAGGATTCTTCCATTGATGTAGCTACCGTCTCTTAGAGAGATGGAGTGATGGAAGGCTGCTTTGTGGTGCTGCAGCGGCACAGCTGCAGTGCTTAAAGCTATGATGCTCTAGTGTCTGTAGTACAGATGTACCATGAATGCCTTCCTGTAGAGCATTAAGCAGCGTGACTACATGTCTGTCATGTGTTGTTTGTTCTCTCCTCCTCTCCCCCAAGACAGAAATGTGTGCAGTGGAATGACTTATTTTGGTGGTGTGTGGGTTTGGGAGAGTGTGACCATCATCTCCATAAGTGATAAGGCTGTGGGTTGCTCCCACAGGCTGTTCAGAGTCAGATGGAGCACTTCTTCACTGTAGTTATAGGCCTAGTCTTCACTTACCGGCTGGTCCGGCGGCACGTCATCGATGTTCTGGGATCGATTTATCGCGTCTGGTTAAGACGCGATAAATCGATCCCGGATCGATCCCGGAAGTGCTCACAGTCGGCGCCGGTACTCCAGCTCACCGAGAGGAGTACGCGGCGTCGACGGGGGGAGACTTCCGGCCGCGTCTGGACCGCGGTAAGTTCAGACTAAGGTACTTCGAATTCAGCTACGTTATTAACGTAGCTGAATTTGCGTACCTTAGTCCGAAGTCCGGACTAAGTGGGGACCAGCCCATAGTTTCCACAGGCTGCACCACTCACACAGCTGACTCTTACTTTGTACAAATTCAGTGAAGTTCTCAAGCTCTGGTAATTTGCTGATGTGTCTCCTCCATTGAATAAAGTCTGAATGTGCTTTAGCAAAAAAGTGACATAATAGTGACAAGCCATACGCCTCCCATTGACTCCACATAACATAGGGGCACCAGTTGATTTGAAGGGCAGTTAAATAGTTGGTGTCTGATCTTGTTGAGGAGGAGATTGTGGTATATGGGACTCAGAAGCAGACAGATTTTCTCATAGTGGTTTTGACACCTGGAGGGAGTTCATTGACTTCCAAAAATCCTGTTCATGCCAACGATGTTCTGAGGAAATGTGATGAAAACAAATATTTAGGTTCTTGAATATCTTTTATAAGGTTACTTTCCTGTTGAACCTCTATTCTCTTTGAAGCTTTGCTGAGCAGCATGGCTTCAGTAAGCCTAACGATGACCGTGCCCTCCATCTGATGACTAAGTGTGCCCAGACTGTGATGCAAGAGCTGGAGGATATTGTCATGGCTTATGGACAGAGTGATGAATACAGCTTTGTTTTTAAAAAGAAAAGTAATTGGTTTAAAAGAAGAGCAAGGTAATTTCTCCTTTTGAGCTTACCAGTTTCCCCATGTTTAATAGTTCTCTCTGAGAACTGGCATGTGCACTTATTGTTTATCTTTGTCCTTACACGTGTACAGATGCTACCCGTACAATATAGGTGAAAACTACGCAATTCACTTGTGTTTGTGGGTGATATATATATAAAAATAATATAAGATTGTAATTAGCTACGGACTATTTGATGTTCTGTTTCTGTGTATGATGTTTTTGAAAAGTAAATTCAATAACAAAGTTAAAAACAAACAAACAGCAAAAGGGTGAATAAAAACCATCTTCTACAAAAGAGAGGTTACTGAAAAAAAACATCTCCTCTTCCAATCTCCACTGCTTGGCTCTTAACATATTTAATTCCACCAACCACTCAAAAAGGTTCTACCTGCCATTGGTGGTCCATAGAGCCACGGTATGAAAAGCACTGCTGTCCACCAGAAGCCTTACCACTGATACCCAAATAATTACAGATAGAAAGGTAGAATTCTTTTAATATCTAATGTATTCTCTGTCTCTCTCCTCTCTCTGTGTCTGTTGGCTTTGCGTTTGCAAGTAAGTTCATGACTCACGTCGTCTCCCAGTTTGCCTCCAGTTATGTTTTCTACTGGAAGGATTATTTTAAGGACCAGCCGCTCCTGTATCCACCAGGATTTGATGGACGAGTTGTCTTGTATCCCAGTAACCAGAATTTAAAGGACTATCTCAGCTGGAGACAAGCAGATTGTAAGCATCTTTAGATATCAGGAAAACGAGAACAGTTGATTTTTAGCATAACAATTTATAACTGTTAGGTGTTTTTTTCCTCTGGGATGAAAACCTCAAACCCCTTATTGCCAGTGTGCATATGTGCACTCAGTGAAAAAGAAGCTGCTGCATGTCAGAGGGATTCTAGTTTACTTGGTTAACAACACATCCTTGGAGCTGTTAAGCTGCAGAAGAGTTGGTTGACGTTCTTAGAAAGCAGATTATTTTACATTCTACAATAATTTTCCAAAAACATCCCAATTTGTATTTTTATTACCCTTTTAACTTCACTGACACTGTTTTAGAAAGAGCAACGTGTTATCTGTGACGTTACATATTTTGTGTGTTAATACTCATATTATTTTTACAAGCACAGCCATTAATAACATGGGATCCATAGCAGATACCGGATTGTCATCACTAAAATACTAAAAATGAGTCAATACCAAAAATTTTAGAAACATCACTTGAATGTTGTTTTTTTAACTGAGGGGTATAAACATTCTGATTCAGCAATATTGTGTAGCAAAATTACAACAGTCAAATGATGAATATAGGATTTTCCATGCCAGATCAGGTCATTGTTGCAAAGCTAGTATCAAACCTATGGCAGTGACTAACACCTGTTGCTTCAGAGGAAGGTAAACTCTGTCTGCCATAATGCATCTTACTTAACAATTATGAAATACTTTATGTAGCTGTGAGGAATCAATCTTCTGACCATTCCAGAGATCTAGTATGCCATGAAGTGTGAGATTGGATTACGATGATATTACATAACTACAAATATTACTAATGGTATTTTAAAAATCTAGCTGCAGGAATTTGTGGGAATGGAAAACCATTCTGTGACTAGTCATCTAGACTTTGCAAATAGTCTGTTTGTCCTTTGACACCATTTCCTATTTCTGCAGGCCACGTTAATAACCTCTATAATACAGTGTTTTGGATGCTTGTGCAGCGAAGTGGCTTGACACCAGTCCAAGCACAAGACAGATTAAAGGTAGGAACCTCCTTCTAAATTCATTGTCTTTTAACATCAGCGATGTACAGGGAACATACACAGAACCCAGTTGCCAAGTACTTCCAATTACCCAGCCCTATGCAGACATGTCTTGCTCATTAGGGAAGGCCAGCTGGCTTATATGTTCACTGTATACCAATTCATTTTTCCCAGTATGTGCTTGTTTTTCTCTGGAGATGATGTTGGTTTTGGATTTCTGTTTTGCTGTTGAATTGAAAAGATCTTAACCTGACTGGCAAAGAATCCAAACAGGATTTTAACTTCGTAATTAATGGCATCAGATGCCTAAAAATGTGTATATGAAATGTTACTGTCCTCAAATAGATGTGGTATGGGTGTAAAACTGTGAGTCAGCAATTCTTGAAGTCTAATCCCAGCTCTAACAATGATTCAGTATGTGGTCTTGGGCAGGTCACTTTATTAATCTTGTTCTCCTCTTCTTGCCTTTACAGGGTGGTGTTCCCCACCTTCTTTTGTTGTGTACAAATATAAAAATTAGTGCTGTCAATTAATTGTGTTAACTACCATGATTAACTCACCAAAATTAATCACGATTAACAAAATGGATCACGGTTTTAATCGCACTGTTAAACAATAGAATACCAATTGAAATTTATTAAATATTTTGGATGTTTTTCTACATTTTCATATATATTGTATTCTGTGTTGTAAGTGTATATTATTTTTATTAAAAATATTTGCACTATAAAAATGATAAAAGAAATAGTATTTTTCAGTTCACATCATACAAGTACTGTAGTACAATCTCTTTGTCCTGAAAGGGCAACTTACAAATGTAGATTGTTTGTTACATAAGTGTACTCAAAAACAAAATAATGTAAAACTTCAAAGCCTACAAATCCACTCAGTCCTACTTTTTATTCAGCCAATCGCTAAGACAAACAAGTTTGTTTACATTTACAGGAGATAATGGTGCCTCTTCTTGTTTACAATGTCACCAGAAAGTGAGAACAGGCATTTGCATGGCGCTTTTGTAGCTGGATTGCAAGGTCTTTACATGCCACTATGCTAAATGTTCGTGTGTCCCTTTATGCTTCGGCCACCATTCCAGAGGACATGCTTCCATGTTAAAAAAATAATATGTTGATTACATTTGTGACTGAACTCCTTGGGGGAGAATTGTATATCCCCTGCTCTGTTTTACCCGTATTCTGCCACATATTTCATGTTATAACAGTCTCGGATTATGATCTAGCACATGTTCACTTTAAGAACACTTTCGCTGCAGATTTGACAAAAAGCAAAGAAGGTACCAATGTGAGATTTCTAAAGATAGCTACAGCACTTGACCCAAGGTTTAAGAATCTGAAGTGCCTTCCAAAATCTGAGAGGGATGAGGTGTGGACCATGCTTTCAGAAGTCTTAAAAGAGCACCGCTGATGCGGAAACTATAGAACCCGAACCACCAAAAAGGAAGATCAATCTTCTGCAGGTGGCATCTGACTCAGATGATGAAAATGAACATGCGTCGGTCTGCACTGCTTTGGATTGTTATTGAGCAGAACCTGTCATCAGCATGGTTGCATGTCCTCTGGAATGGTGGTTGAAGCATGAAGGGACATATGAATCTTTAACACGTCTGGCATGTAAATATCTTGCGATGGCGGCTACAACAGTGCCACAAGAACGCCTGTTCTCACTTTCAGGTGACATTGTAAAGAAGAAGCAGGCAACATTATCTCCTGCAAATGTAAACAAACTTGTTTGTTTGAGTGATTGGCTTAAAAAAAAGTTGGACTGAGTGGACTTGCAGGCCCTAAAATTTTACATTTATTTTTGAATGCAGTTATTTTTGTCCATAATTCTATATTTGTAAGTTGACCTTTCATGATAAAAGTACTGTAGTGCAATCTCTTTATTAGGTGAATTGAAAAATACTATTTTTTTAATAGAGCAAATACTTGTAATAAAAATAAATATAAAGTGAGCACTGTATATTTTGTATTGTGTTGTAATAGAAATCAGTCTATTTGAATGTAGAAAAATCCAAAAATATTTAAATAATCGCTATTAATTTGTTTAATCGCTTGACAGCCCTAATAAAATCAAGAAGAACACACCTTGCTCTGCTTATCTATCCCCATTTTACCAAAGGAGAGAACGCTTACTTACTTCATGGGGATGCTGTGAGGATAAGAAGTTGTTTGAAGATTAAAAAAACCCTGTGTACATAAAAGCAGCAAAGAGTCCTGTGGCACGTTATAGACTAACAGATGTATTGGACCATGAGCTTTCGTGGGTGAATACCCAGTTCGTCAGATGCATGTACACATGTTGTTGTTATTAATTACTTACACTCAACATTTACCCCACTTGTTTCTGTGCTATAAAAAATAATATTTATAAATAAATTGAGGCTATAAGGTGCACTTTTTATTGTCTTTTTCTCAATTTCAGGGAACTTTGGCTGGAGACAAGAATGAGATTTTATTTTCTGAATTCAACATTAACTACAACAATGAGCCCTTGATGTATAGGAAAGGAACTGTACTAATATGGCAGAAGGTAAAAGCATCTTAACTGCATGCCTAGCCCCCCACACTACTTACCATCTCTCGTTCGATATAGACAGGTAGACTCCTGCCTCCAGTTGGCCTGTGACGGGGTGGCCATCCTGAGCCTGAGTAGGAGCCAGAATTTACCAATGTACATTGCCAAAGAGCCACAGTAATGCATCAGCTCCCGCTCCCAGCTCCTCCCACCCACCCCCACCCACCGGCAGCCTCACTGATCAGCGCCTCCCCCTCCCTCCCCACACCTCCCGATCAGCTGTTTCGTGGTGTGCAAGAGGCAAGGGGAGGGAGAGCGTGAGGGCAAGGCAGGCTCGTGGGAGGGGGTGGTGTGGGGGCAGGGCCTGTGGTAGAGCCAGGGGTTGAGCAGTGAGCACCCCCCGGCACATTGGAAAGTTGGTGCCTGTAGCTCCAGCCCCAGAGTCGGTGCCTAGACAAGGAGCCGCATATTAACCTCTGAAGAGCTGCATGTGGCTCCAGAGCCACAGGTTGGCCACCCCTGGCCTGTGATGTCAGCCTCCATTGCCCATGGGTTAAATTTTCAAACAAGCACCTTTGTGCTTTCTCTCCGGCTTGGGAGGAGCCCCCCATAAACATTTGTAAAACTACCTCATTCGCCTTCAGATCCCGCCTTCAAACTCTCCTTTGCCATGGTGCCTACAAAAATATTGACAACAATTAGGCTGTTCATGAGCTGGGACCACCACCTACTATACTGACCAATATTGTCTCATTGTTTCCTTGTACTCTCCCATCAGTCTGTTTAAGCATTTGTTGTCTTTTGTCTTATTCTTAAATTGCACTCTTTGGGGGCAGGGACCATCTTTTTGTTTGTTCTTTGTACAGCACCAAGGTCCATGGTTAGTGCTCCTAGGTGCTACAACAATATAAATAATAACAACAACTATGTGCAGTTCACAAACCACAGTATAACCCCACCCCTGATGTTTCTTATGATTACATGTCGTGACCTCAGATTCTGTGGCTATGACTGTCTATCTATAGATATATATATTCTAGATACTAAGGAAATGGGGGTTTTGAACAAAAGGTGTTAAAAATGAGTTATTTTGAGGTGTTATAGATATATCTGTCTAACTGAATAATATGAAAACTGGTGTCTGAAATCTGACTCACTTATAAAATATCTGTACAACTGTTTACCTAGGCATAGACTTATTATCATCTCTGTGGATGCATGTGTTACAGAAGTCAGTCTTGCATGTGTGTGTTTCTTGTGATTAGGGCCTAGCTAATGTTGGTTGAGTGTCTGCCACAATTATTTTCTCACTGTTCTTACTTTTTGTTATATATAAAAAGAATGACTAACAGCTAACTCAGTTTTCTTTTGTGGCTGGTGATTTCTATGGCACTTTACCAAGAGGACTGATATATTATAGGGAGAGACTCCTTGGTTTGACATAGTGTTCCACTTGTCTCCTTGTTTCTTGCACATCCCTTTCTTCGACAATATGAGGCCTTCTGGGGGGCTTTATATCTACTTTTTTCATAAAAGTGAATATATTCTTTCCCAGCTTTCCAAGTATTTATAGGTGTTCTCTTCAGACCATGTGAGAATGACCAACTGTTTCATCTGTTTCTTTATCCAGCGGGCTAACCTGCATGAATACCTATCTCTTGATTATATTAATAAATGCCTTTAATGAGTGTCTCACCATATAGTAATATATACACCTGGGGATGCTTGCCTTTATATTGAAACGTCATCTCAGTGTTTGGCTTAGAGCGAACAGCTCACCTGCACCTTTGTTTTTGTCTTTCTGAAAATACTCATGTGATAAGCTAAAAAACTTCAGGTGTAGATATTGAATGAAAAATGAATCCTGAAACAATTACTGTGAAAATCATCAGTATGGCATTAATTAGTGGCACTCTTGTAATCTGATCCATTCAGTAGCAAAACCCTGTAAATATATGACCTGCATGGAATGAGTTTTGACTGGAAAAATTGTTTCAGTATGACTTATTTTTGGTACCTGAGTGACACCATATGCCTAGATTTGCAGGTTCTGGTACAAAATTAAAAGGTGTCATGAGGCAGAGGGGACAAAGTGGTGGCTTATGGTTAATATGTAAACAAGGCAAAACCAACAATTTATGAAACCTTCAAAACCCTTTTATAAATGCAGTCATGTGTCAACTATCTTTGCAGGTTAACGAAGTCACTACAAAAAGAATAAAACTGCCAAAGGAAAGTGAAGAGAAGGAAGTTGAAGTGGCACGGACCAGGACTAAAGCTGTCCCACTGCACTGTGACATCATTGGGGACCAGTTCTGGGAGGAGTATCCAGAAATCCTAGCTGATAGCTGACCTTCCCAGTTTGAGTTCTTGTGCAAATAACAGGAAACAACTTATCTGCATGAGCTTCTGGGAAGTGAGGACTGTGCGGTGAGGCTCGGATAATTTAACTTTGTAATTCAGCATCCACATTTTGAGCGATATTGTCTTAGAAACAGTGTCCTTGCCTGTCATGTAGATATATCTGCCTGCAGAAGCTAAAATCATGTTACTTTCAAAGGGGAAGAATTTTTATATAAAATTACAAAATTTAACCCTTGTTAAATGCATATTTGCATTGATTTATAACATCATCATCATACATTTATGTAGCATCTTTCACATTAAAGTCACAGGGTGCTTTATAGAGTTATTCACCTAAAACAATCCACTCTTTGGAACAGTTAAAAGCAGCAGAAAGATTATTTCTTTAGCTTTGTTTTATACTCTGAAACAGACTAAAGACTTGGAATAGTGCCTTGAATCAAGTTCCATAACCAGGGAGCTTAGTTACAAAAATTCTCTAGCAGTCAACATCTCAGGCCCATATCGAGGATACACAAAGTAGCCCAACAATTTGCTGTAACTAATTTTAAAGGGTTTTTCTCATGTGTAAATTACTTTTGTATTTTTTTAAAGATGCAGAAATGTAATTCTCCCCTTTCCACTCCCATGTTTATTCTTCAGACTTTATCGTCACTGTAGCTTTGCTAGTTATTAGTGACGGTCTCAAATGGCCAAATGTTGTAATAAAATTCTCATACAGTCTTCTGTCACGGTAGGAGGTGTGTGTAGGTCATGCTCTCATTTTTCTGCTCACTGGGAAACTCCCTGGCTCCTGCTGGCTAGGACTATGGAAACTAGCAGAGAGGGGGGAGAGGGAGAGAAGATCTTATTGCTTATAGTTGGGAAGGTCTTATGTTACTCTTGTGTTTGATCCATGAAGTGGTATTGATGACAATTCCTGCTACAAAAGGAGGCAGAGATGAGTCATGGGATGGATGGGGAGAAATTACCTTGTGGAGTGGGTACCTGAAGGAATTTGGTGGCCTGGCTCACACACAGTTTTTGTGCTGATTTAACTATTTCGGTTAGAGGAATACTTGTTACCAAAGTAGTTAAATCAGTTCAGTCCCTAGTGTGGACACAGTTATACCAGTATATTTAGGGGGATAAGCTATAAAAGTGCTTATACCTGTATACTGATATACAAGCATCCATACTAGGGATGGTACCATTTTAACTATACTGGTTTCAAAATGACATACACCTCTACCCCGATATAACATGAATTCGGATATAATGCGATAAAGCAGTGCTCCGGGGGGGGGCGGGGCTGCGCACTCCGGCGGATCAAAGCAAGTTCGATATAACGCGGTTTCACCTATAATGTGGTAAGATTTTTTGGTTCCTGAGGACAGCGTTATATCGGGGTAGAAGTGTAGTTTAACTGTCAGATAAGGTGGGGAGGTAATATCTTTTATTGGATCAACTGTTGGTGAAAGAGACAAGCTTTTAAGCTTACACAGAACTCTTCTTTAGGTCTGGTTAAACTATGGTGACAAGTACTTGGTAAGGGATTGTTCATGCTTCGCAGGCTGGGGATAGACAATGAAAGCAAGGAGCAACTATGACTAAAGAAGGTTGACACTGGACTTGTCTCTCATTAATTAACATTCCAGCCACTTCTCCTCCTCCTCCTTCCCCCAGGAAGGGAGCTGATCTACAGCAATATGCATTTTTTTTTTTTTTTTTTTTTACTATTATTTATTCACAACCTGCCTGAAAAGCTCTAATAAAAGTTTACGGCGTCAAGGTGTTTTACTACTGTGGCCATTTCCCTCTCCACCCCCACTCCTGTTAAGGGGATAGGCTGGGTATAATGAAAACAATACATTCAAGCCAGCTGGATCATAAGCACTTAAATAGAAGCGAGTGTAAATAATCCCATTTTCTTAATGTGTAGTATGGATACGGGATCACCAAGAAGCTAATAGGAAAAGGCAGACTTGGGGGATTGTGGGGTGGGCAGCACATCATTCATTCCAAATTAATCACTACACCAAAGTTATTTAGAGTCTTCCTAGCATCTGTGAGCCCTCTATACTTTTTTTTGGTCTGAGATATAAACTCCATTAGACTCCAGAATGTCTCATGTCAGTATCCAGTAACTGACTTTTGGAGGTTTCTCTTCATATAATAAATGAATCTTCAACAAAAATATAGTAAAATTTGGATTTTTCACTCCAGAATAAAGTGGAAAGAGAATTTTTTGAGAACATAGTTCCAGCTGATAATACTTATCACTCACATGGGGCTTTATATCCTTAGAGCATTTTACAAGCATTAACCAATCCTCAGAATAGTGTAGAATAGATAAATAGTCCCCTTTCACAGATAGGTGGAAACTGCAGGCCATAGGTAAGAGTCATATTTTCAAAAATGGCCTTTAATTTTGGATCACATTGTTTTGAGAGGTGCTGAACAAATAACTAACTGAAGTAAATGGTGTTGAGGACCTACAAAAATCAGGCCCTATCTAAAGTTTGCTATTCAAAACGAGAGGAAATTGAAAATGCCCAAGTCAAAAAAGCTGGATGAGTGTTGGACAGAATTAGAACCAGTATGTGCCAGCGGCCCAATACTGTGTTCACACCGTGCCTCTAGAGAGCAGGTAAAGTTTCACTGTGACCCACTTAAGAAATGGACCCTTCCTTTTGAAGTTGTTCAGAGGACTTTTCTCAGTTATGTTTTATTGCCATAAAATGAAGCATTTGACCTTTGGGAACTAGTTATAGAGTTTAATAGCAGGGGGTGCAGTCTCTTAAAAGTGACTATAATGGGCTCCAGGGACTGAAACTGTGTCACTTTCCTTTGCAGAAAACACTTCTGCAATATGTACTGTAAGGAAAAAATAACAAAAAGCTTTTTGTACTGACCTTTACCCAGCTGCCTTTCAGTTGTGCAACATAAGTGCTCACCTATATGAAAGAGCCAGTGCATGACCTGTGAAAGGTCCTTGGGGGAGGGACTTGATGTTTTACACGGGCACAGCTGCTGTGATACACAGAGGGGTTTGGGTATGAGAAATTAATTAAAGGGGCAGCAATTAGAGAAGCCATATTAAAACTAGAGCATCTTTATCTGAGTGCTGGTGAGCTTGATTACCAGCTAGGAGGGCTGGGGCTGCTGGCCTGATTTTCAACTAGATGAAGTGATAAGCACAGAGCAAGGCTCATCTGTATTGAAACCATCAGTGCAGTGGCTCTCAGCCTTTCCAGACTACTGTAGCCCTTTCGGGAGTCAGATTTGTTTTGCGCACTCCCAAGTTTCACCTCATTTAAAAACGACTTACTTACAAAATTCAGACATAAAAATACAAAAGTGTCACAGCCACACTAGTCCTGAACAATTGCTCATCTTTACCATCGAATTATAAAATAAAATCACTGGACTATAAATATTGTAGGCACAGTTCAGCGTACAGAGCAGTAGAAACAAGTCATCTGTATCAAATTTTAGTTCGTGTTGACCTAAGTCTAGTTCACGTAGCCTGTTGTAAAACTAGGCAAATATCTAGAGGAGCTGATGTACGCCCTAGATTAGAAGACCTTTGCTCGGTGTACCCCAGGACTACATGTGCCTCTGGTTGATAACCACTGCATTGGGGCAGGGAGCCTGTTGAAGGCCTCCGGGCTCTGGCCATGTGCGCTATTTCCAACAGTGGCTGTCCCTGCAGTATGCCTGCTTGGCCTCCAGCGAGGGTGACCAGCCAGCACATGTGAAAAATCGGGACGGGGGTAGGGGGTAATAGGAGTCTATATAAGAAAAAGCCACAAATATCGGGCCTGTCCCTCAGGGCCGGCTCCAGGCACCAGCGGAGGAAGCACATGCCTGAAGTGGCACATGCTAAGGGAACAACAAGGAGTCTGGTGGCACCTTAAAGACTCACAGATTTATGTGGGCATCAGCTTTCGTGGGTAAAAAAACCTCACTTCTTCGGATGCATTACCCACGAAAGCTTATACCCACGTAAATCTGTGAGTCTTTAAGGGGCCACCAGACTCCTTGTTGTTTTTGTAGCTACAGACTAACACGGCTACCCCCTGATACGTGACATGCTAAGGGGTGGCACAGTGGTGACTTTTTTTTTTTTTTTTGCTTGGGGCGGTGAAAATGGTGGAGCCGGCCCTGCTGTCCCTATAAAACCAGGACATCTGGTCGCCCTCCCGCCAGCCCGGCCGCGCTGCGTCTCCCATCCCAGCGCGGTGCGGGCCGGAGCCTGCTTAGCTTGGGGGCGGTGCCGGGCGCGGGGCGGCACTAGGGCGGCCCCTAGCGGCGGCCGCGGCGAGCTACACGGGGCCCGGCGCCGAGCCCGGCCCGAGCGGAGCATGGAGCAGGCGGCCGGTGCGGAGCCGCGGCGGTGGCGGCGGCGCTCGGGCTCCAGCCCCGAGCCCGAGCCCGGCCGGTCTCCCAGCCCCAGCCGCCTGGACGTGAGCTCGGCCCGCTTCGACCCGCTGCTGGCGCTGTACTCGGCCCGCACGCCGCTGCCCTTCCCCGGCGCGCCCTGCTTCAACAACCTGGCCGAGTACGAGAGCTTCCAGCGGGGCCTGCGCCGCCCGGCCGCCCGCCGGGGCCCGCCCGCCGCCCGCCGCGCCCGCCGCCGCGCGCCCGCCGCCGACCCCGAGCGCCTCCAGCGCCTCCGCAGCCTCATGGTGCCCCGGGACCCCGAGCGCGAGGCGGCGGCTCGCGGCCGGGCCGGGCCCCGCCGGGCCCCGCGCAACGTCCTCACCAGGATGCCGCGTAAGGGGGGCGGGGGGCTGTGGGGGGGAGGGGGAACGGGGGCTGGAGGTTATGGGGGGGCTGGCTGTGGGGGGAGGGGGAACGGGGGCTGTGGGGGGGAGGGGGAACGGGGGCTGGAGGTTATGGGGAGCGGTGGGGTGAAGGTTATGGGGGGGCTGGCTGTAGGGGGAGGGGGAACGGGGGTGAAGGTTATAGGGGGGCTGGCTGTAGGGGGAGGGGGAACGGGGGCTGGAGGTTATGGGGGGGCTGGCTGTGGGGGGAGGGGGAATGGGGGCTGGAGGTTATGGGGGGGCTGGCTGTGGGGGGAGGGGGAACGGGGGTGAAGGTTATGGGGGGGCTGGCTGTAGGGGGAGGGGGAACGGGGGGTGAAGGTTATGGGGGGGCTGGCTGTAGGGGGAGGGGGAACGGGGGGTGAAGGTTATGGGGGGGCTGGCTGTAGGGGGAGGGGGAACGGGGGTGAAGGTTATGGGGGGGCTGGCTGTAGGGGGAGGGGGAACGGGGGTGAAGGTTATGGGGGGGCTGGCTGTAGGGGGAGGGGGAACGGGGGGTGAAGGTTATGGGGGGGCTGGCTGTGGGGGGAGGGGGAACGGGGGCGAAGGTTATAGGGGGGCTGGCTGTAGGGGGAGGGGGAACGGGGGGTGAAGGTTATGGGGGGCTGGCTGTGGGGGGAGGGGGAACGGGGGCTGGAGGTTATGGGGAGCGGTGGGGTGAAGGTTATGGGGGGGCTGGCTGTGGGGGGAGGGGGAACGGGGGCTGGAGGTTATGGGGGGGCTGGCTGTGGGGGGAGGGGGAATGGGGGCTGGAGGTTATGGGGGGGCTGGCTGTAGGGGGAGGGGGAACGGGGGCTGGAGGTTATGGGGGGGCTGGCTGTAGGGGGAGGGGGAACGGGGGCTGGAGGTTATGGGGGGCTGGCAGTGGGGGGAGGGGGAACGGGGGCTGGAGGTTATGGGGAGTGGTGGGGTGAAGGTTATGGGGGGGCTGGCTGTGGGGGGAGGGGGAACGGGGGGTGAAGGTTATGGGGGGGCTGGCTGTAGGGGGAGGGGGAACGGGGGGTGAAGGTTATGGGGGGCTGGCTGTGGGGGGAGGGGGAACGGGGGGTGAAGGTTATGGGGGGGCTGGCTGTGGGGGGAGGGGGAACGGGGGTGAAGGTTATAGGGGGGCTGGCTGTAGGGGGAGGGGGAACGGGGGGTGAAGGTTATGGGGGGCTGGCTGTGGGGGGAGGGGGAACGGGGGCTGGAGGTTATGGGGAGCGGTGGGGTGAAGGTTATGGGGGGGCTGGCTGTGGGGGGAGGGGGAACGGGGGCTGGAGGTTATGGGGGGCTGGCTGTAGGGGGAGGGGGAACGGGGGCTGGAGGTTATGGGGGGGCTGGCTGTAGGGGGAGGGGGAACGGGGGCTGGAGGTTATGGGGGGCTGGCAGTGGGGGGAGGGGGAACGGGGGCTGGAGGTTATGGGGGGCTGGCAGTGGGGGGAGGGGGAACGGGGGCTGGAGGTTATGGGGAGTGGTGGGGTGAAGGTTATGGGGGGGCTGGCTGTGGGGGGAGGGGGAACGGGGGGTGAAGGTTATGGGGGGGCTGGCTGTAGGGGGAGGGGGAACGGGGGGTGAAGGTTATGGGGGGCTGGCTGTGGGGGGAGGGGGAACGGGGGGTGAAGGTTATGGGGGGGCTGGCTGTGGGGGGAGGGGGAACGGGGGTGAAGGTTATAGGGGGGCTGGCTGTAGGGGGAGGGGGAACGGGGGGTGAAGGTTATGGGGGGCTGGCTGTGGGGGGAGGGGGAACGGGGGCTGGAGGTTATGGGGAGCGGTGGGGTGAAGGTTATGGGGGGGCTGGCTGTGGGGGGAGGGGGAACGGGGGCTGGAGGTTATGGGGGGGCTGGCTGTAGGGGGAGGGGGAACGGGGGCTGGAGGTTATGGGGGGGCTGGCTGTAGGGGGAGGGGGAACGGGGGCTGGAGGTTATGGGGGGCTGGCAGTGGGGGGAGGGGGAACGGGGGCTGGAGGTTATGGGGAGTGGTGGGGTGAAGGTTATGGGGGGGCTGGCTGTGGGGGGAGGGGGAACGGGGGGTGAAGGTTATGGGGGGGCTGGCTGTAGGGGGAGGGGGAACGGGGGGTGAAGGTTATGGGGGGCTGGCTGTGGGGGGAGGGGGAACGGGGGGTGAAGGTTATGGGGGGGCTGGCTGTGGGGGGAGGGGGAACGGGGGTGAAGGTTATAGGGGGGCTGGCTGTAGGGGGAGGGGGAACGGGGGGTGAAGGTTATGGGGGGCTGGCTGTGGGGGGAGGGGGAACGGGGGCTGGAGGTTATGGGGAGCGGTGGGGTGAAGGTTATGGGGGGGCTGGCTGTGGGGGGAGGGGGAACGGGGGGTGAAGGTTATGGGGGGCTGGCTGTGGGGGGAGGGGGAACGGGGGCTGGAGGTTATGGGGAGCGGTGGGGTGAAGGTTATGGGGGGGCTGGCTGTGGGGGGAGGGGGAACGGGGGCTGGAGGTTATGGGGGGGCTGGCTGTGGGGGGAGGGGGAACGGGGGCTGGAGGTTATGGGGGGCTGGCAGTGGGAGGAGGGGGAACGGGGGCTGGAGGTTATGGGGGGGCTGGCAGTGGGGGGAGGGGGAACGGGGGCTGGAGGTTATGGGGGGGCTGGCAGTGGGGGGAGGGGGAACGGGGGCTGGAGGTTATGGGGGGGTTGGCTGTGGGGGGAGGGGGAACGGGGGGTGAAGGTTATAGGGGGGGCTGGCTGTAGGGGGAGGGGGAACGGGGGGTGAAGGTTATAGGGGGGCTGGCTGTGGGGGGAGGGGGAACGGGGGGTGAAGGTTATGGGGGGGCTGGCTGTGGGGGGAGGGGGAACGGGGGGTGAAGGTTATGGGGAGTGGTGGGGTGAAGGTTATGGGGGGGCTGGCTGTGGGGGGAGGGGGAACGGGGGTGCTGGCTGAGGGGGAGCAGTGGGGTAAAGGTTATGGGGTACTGGCAGTGGGGGATGTGGCAAGGGCGAGTAGTGGTGTGGGGGAAGGGCTATGGGGATGCTGGCTGTAGGGGGAGGGGGAACGGGGGGTGAAGGTTATGGGGGGGCTGGCTGTGGGGGGAGGGGGAACGGGGGGTGAAGGTTATGGGGAGTGGTGGGGTGAAGGTTATGGGGGGGCTGGCTGTGGGGGGAGGGGGAACGGGGGTGCTGGCTGAGGGGGAGCAGTGGGGTAAAGGTTATGGGGTGCTGGCAGTGGGGGATGTGGCAAGGGCGAGTAGTGGTGTGGGGGAAGGGCTATGGGGATGCTGGCTGTGGGGGGAGGGGGAACGGGGGCTGGAGGTTATGGGGGGGCTGGCAGTGGGGGGAGGGGGAACGGGGGCTGGAGGTTATGGGGAGCGGTGGGGTGAAGGTTATGGGGGGGCTGGCTGTGGGGGGAGGGGGAACGGGGGCTGGAGGTTATGGGGAGCGGTGGGGTGAAGGTTATGGGGGGGCTGGCTGTGGGGGGAGGGGGAACGGGGGGTGAAGGTTATGGGGGGCTGGCTGTGGGGGGAGGGGGAACGGGGGCTGGAGGTTATGGGGAGTGGTGGGGTGAAGGTTATGGGGGGGCTGGCTGTGGGGGGAGGGGGAACGGGGGTGAAGGTTATAGGGGGGCTGGCTGTAGGGGGAGGGGGAACGGGGGGTGAAGGTTATGGGGGGCTGGCAGTGGGGGGAGGGGGAACAGGGGCTGGAGGTTATGGGGAGTGGTGGGGTGAAGGTTATGGGGGGGCTGGCTGTGGGGGGAGCGGGAACGGGGGTGCTGGCTGAGGGGGAGCAGTGGGGTAAAGGTTATGGGGTGCTGGCAGTGGGGGATGTGGCAAGGGCGAGTAGTGGTGTGGGGGAAGGGCTATGGGGATGCTGGCTGTGGGGGGAGGGGGAACGGGGGGTGAAGGTTATGGGGGGCTGGCAGTGGGGGGAGGGGGAACAGGGGCTGGAGGTTATGGGGAGTGGTGGGGTGAAGGTTATGGGGGGGCTGGCTGTGGGGGGAGGGGGAACGGGGGTGCTGGCTGAGGGGGAGCAGTGGGGTAAAGGTTATGGGGTGCTGGCAGTGGGGGATGTGGCAAGGGCGAGTAGTGGTGTGGGGGAAGGGCTATGGGGATGCTGGCTGTGGGGGGAGGGGGAACGGGGGGTGAAGGTTATGGGGGGGCTGGCTGTGGGGGGAGGGGGAACGGGGGGTGAAGGTTATGGGGGGGCTGGCTGTGGGGGGAGGGGGAACGGGGGTGAAGGTTATGGGGGGGCTGGCTGTGGGGGGAGGGCTGTGGGGGGGCTGGCTGAGGGGGAGCAGTGAGGTAAAGGTTATGGGGGTGCTGGCAGTGGGGGATGTGGCAAGGGCGAGTAGTGGTGTGGGGGAAGGGCTATGGGGATGCTGGCTGTGGGGGGAGGCAAATGAGGGTAGGGGCTGTGGCAAGGGGGAACAGTGGGGTGGGGGAGGATGAAAAGTGGGGTAAGGGTTATGGGGGGCTGGCTGTGGGGGGAGGGGGAACAGTGGGGTAAGGGTTATGGGGATGCTGGCTGTGGAGGGAGGGGAGCAGTGGGGTGGGGAAGGGTTATTTGGGGTGCTGGCTCTGGGGAGATGGGGGAGCAGCGGGGTGGGGGAAAGGTATGGGGTTGTTGGCTGTGGAGGGGGGTGATGAGGAATTGGGAGGTGTTGGATGGGGTGGAGGGAAGGGGTCTGTGGGTATTGGCTGGGATAAGGGCTGTGGGGGTTGTAGCCTGGGAGTGCTGGGGTGATATTGGGTGGGGGGAGGTGGATATTGCCTGGGGGTGGCAGGACAGGGTGAGGAGTGGGGTGTGGAGAGAAGGGACTGGGGGTGGGGGATACTGGGTGGTGGGATGAGGGGAAGGAGTATGCAGATAATGGCTGGGGGCATTGGATGGGGCAGGGTGTGATGGAGAGAGAATGGCTGGGGTGGGTAGTGAGATGTATATGGGAATGGAGGGATGGGGTGAGGAGAAGCTGTGAAGTGTTGGATGGGGTAGGGGGCTGTGGGGTGATACTGGCTGGGTGAGGGGCAGTTGGGGGAACAGTTGAGGGGGTTATGAGGTGTGAGGGGAAGGCGAGCTGGGGGGATACAGGCTAGGATGGGGAAGCAATGAGGGGGAGCTGTGGGGGATTGGATCGGTGAGAAGGGAAGGGGATCTGGGGGCCTACTGGCAGGGGTAGGGAAGTAGGTTGGAGAGGCAGGGAATTGGTTGGTGGGGCAAAGGAGCATGCTGGGGTACTGGAGAGCTTTGAGTATTGAGTGGAGCAGCAACTGGGAGAACTAGGTAGCGGAACTGACTAGGTAAGATTCAAATGTGGAGTTGGCTAGGAAGGGGGGGGTTGGTGAAGTTTGGGGGTGGGGAACTTGTGCGTGATTGGATGCTGTGGGGAAACTTGGACAAGTTGCTTGATGTGGACAACAGCATAATTCAAACACATTGCTCACTAAAAGAGGTCTCTGCACTGTCGTTACTTTCTCCCCTTTGATTTTAAGGTGACTAATTTGTGAAAAGCAGCTGCTGTGCCTTCGAAAAATACTACTTGTGTGTCAGGCATCCGATCTCATCCTGTGCAGCTAGTTGTTAAATTATAACCACAGTGTGTTTGTGACACACTGCTATTTCTTGGTCAGTAACTGTACATTCCAGGGGCATAAATACAGTGCTGAGTTGTCTAGTGACATGATGATAGAACTGTAGATCAAAGATTCATGAACTATAATTATTATTGTTCAGAGTGTGTTAATATAAATTCACACACACAGTCAGGGGAACAGCATTGTAGTTTTGTGAGCAGTAAGGTGCTCAGTTTGGACACCTGTACCAAAAACCAAATCACATGTCTGTCAAATGAAGTTTAAGTTCAGTTGTGTGCATTTAACTTATAAATTGTACATGTTAGACTAAAATAGTCACAATATTGGGGTCAGGTTTTACAAGAAGCTACATGATTGGGTACATTTCCTAGGTAGTATTGTTATTAATAAATATGCAGAGTCTTGAGGTTTTAAGTTGTGCAGTTTCCCTCTGAATGTTAATGAAAATTGCATGGCTAATTCATAGCTACATTTTGACAGCTATAATTCACCATTGGTACAGCTTCACCAGTGGTAGTGTAGGTGACAGCTGTATGCAGACCACTGTATTGTCATGGAGCTGCACCCCAGGTGAATTACTGGGCCAGTGTGTAGACAAACTGCATGTTGTGGCAGGTATGTTATGCAGTTTTCCCTGGCTCTGCTTCCTCGCTAATGGCTGTTCACTAAGGCTAAAACAAGTGCTGTTCTGCAGTTGAACAAACTCTCATTTGGGGCTGGAGTTTAGTCCTTTCCCTTCTACCTCAAGGAATGAAGTAAACCTTCGTTAGATAAATACTGTGCAGCATGGTCCACTCAAGTAACCCACTGTGAAATACACTGAGGGATGTATGATGCTGGGGAGAGTACTGCATTAGTGGTTGCTAGCCACTAAGTCTCAGTTGAACCAAGAAGCTCTCTGTAAGTTACACACTGATTCAACTTAGTTGGTCAAAGATCTTCTAGTGAGCCACTATTTCAAAGCTTCCTTGTAAAGAGAAGCAGTACTCCCATAAGATGGCTGCCTTCTTGGGACTTGCATCATTACACTTGTTTTTACATGGAACATGTACCCTGAGCATTCTAGGCAGGGATGGGATTCTTGCCCTATGCATTGTTCCTTGTAAACTCCTTTTATCTGAACATTCAGATTAAGTGGGTGTTTTTCAGACATAGCAAAATTGTTTCCTGTCCTCACTATGGGCTAGTCTACACTGGCAATGTTAAAGCACCGTGGCAGCGCTTTAACATGGCTTGTGTAGTCGTGGCACAGCGCTGGGGGAGAGCTCTCCCAGTGCTCTAAAAAACCCCACCTCTACGAGGGACGTAGCTACCGGCACTGGTGCACTGTCTACACTGGAGCTTGACAGCGCTGAAACTTACTGTGCTCGGGGGGGGGGTGTTTTTTCACACTCCATAGCAGAGAAAGTTGCAGCGCTGTAAAGTGCCAGTATAGACAAGCCCATAGTCAGGCCATTTTGACTGTCAGTTGTGTGCATTGAGACTGTCCTATACCACAATCTTTTTATCCCACTGTAAGTAGAGGTCTGCTCCACTGGGAATTACAGTTGGCTTAATGCAATACATTGTAACAATTCTGGATTTCCATTTTATTTGGTTATAAAATAGTATCCTCCAAGCAGGTTCTCCGTACTACTAGAAAGAACGGAGCCCTCTGTATTTTGTTGTTGTTTGTGTATAAAATATACACTTCACTGATGGTGTTTCATATCTGTTCTAGTTCATGAAGGCAGCCCTCTTGGCGAGCTACATCGTTGTGTCAGAGATGGTGTAAAAGTCAATGTCCACATCCGAACTTTCAAGGGGCTGCGAGGAGTCTGCACAGGGTTTTTGGTTGCGTTCGACAAATTCTGGAATATGGTAATTATTTTACTACTTCTTAACTTACAACCTCTGCACTGGAAACACCTAAACATCCACTGGGAGAGGGACTAAACTGGCAAATTTGGAGGAGGTGGGAGTGTAGTATTGTCAGTCATGAACCCATTTTGCCCTTGTACTGAATGCTAGGATGTATTTCACAGTTTCCAAAGTTTGTTACCAAACACAGGGAGCTAGAATATAAGGGATAGCAGAAATTTCTAAAGTCTTCTCTGCAGGATCTAGGCATGGTGTGTTGGAAACTACTCCCGTCTTGCCTCAAAACAATTTTTCTTGCTCATTTTGCCCCCCTACCCCCCTCCCCCGATCATTTTCCTTACCTTGATCTTCTGAACCTCTCTTTTTTTTTTTTTTTTTTTTTTTTTTCCCCCTTCAGGAGACTGATTTTCTTTCATTTGATGTCACTCCTTAAACTACTGTCTTTTCCACATGTTAAGTTCTTCTTCCACATATTCCATGGAGCTGGGGTAGTGCTTCATGCAGTCCCTCTGTCTCTCCTGAAGGCAAGAGTTCCCCAGTTCTCCCCTTGGAGAGCTGTAGGGCCTTAGCCATCTTCTCTGTCAGCTGGGCCCTCTTCCTCAGTTAGTTCTCAGGGTCAAAGAGTTCAGCAAGCAGGCCTACTCCTGCTATGAGGGAAGAGGCAGCATATATATGCTGGTCTGTTTCCTAAAGCTCATCTCAGTTGGCTGGGAGAAAAGGGAGTCTTGATTTGTCCATTCTGAAAGGCTCCTGGTTCCAGGTCCTTAAAGAAACAGTAATGGGATTTCCTCCCAAACACCACCTATTCCTGTGACCACTTCCTCTCTACCAAAATCTCTTACACCTTTGTTATATCAGACCTCTCAAAATCTCAAAGGGCCACACCAGGTGATGGAGAGTGCGCTGACCCCAAGGCCACATTTCCTTAAAGGGGACAGACTACCATGTTTCAGTGCTACAAAAGGCGAGCAAGGCAAGATTGCCCCAAGATTTTGAGAGGGGAAATTGGATGGAGGGAAGGCAGCCATCAAAGGGTTTTGAGCCCTGAAGGTGGGAGAAGGTTGGGGAAAAATCAGTGTTCTCTTGGGATATAAAACAAAAGGATGTGTGTGTGAGGACGATGGGGAGGATGTAGAAGTAATGTAGAAGAATCTGCTGGGCGCTACAGGTCCTTTGTTTTTATACCTAAAGAAACACATTCCTCTGTAGTGCTTGTTCCTAGATTGTCCTTGAGACCAGACACTTTTTGATGGCTTTATAAGGTATGATACAAAGCTGTTTTGAAGGTCAGAGTGTTTAGAACTTTATCTTGAACTTTTCCCTTTGTCTTCTTCCAGGCCTTGACAGATGTAGATGAGACCTACAGAAAGCCTGTACTGGGCAAAGCGTTCTACAGTGAACCTCAGCTGACTCTTACCAGGGTAAATAGCTTTCTAATAGCTTAACAACTGACTTTCTATGTCTTATTTTTGTAGTAGTTAAAAAGGTAGCATTTGCCTCTGAAATTGTACAGGTCTGTCGCATCTTAGGCGCATTTAACATGTGCGATTTCAGCTTTACATGGTCAGCAAAACAAAAACAAAACCAAAAAAAAAAAAGAGAAAAATAACAATTTAAATACTGTTTCTGTAGCGCGGACGATTCCGCCCGCCATTACACTCAATGTAATTTTGAGTATAGGCGATTTTCGCTTTAGGCGCTGACTGCGGAATGTATCCCCAGCGTAAGATGAGACAGACCTGTAGTAACTTTTACAGATAACCCTAGAAGATTACTAGAACTGAAAGAGCTCAGAGAGAAAACTCCCCCGCCCCCCCCCACACACACTTTTATTACAATTTGTTTATTTTGTGCATTTGTCAGCATTGTTTATAGTCAGTTTCACTGTTCATTTGGTAGTCATTTGAATGTCAGTCTGTTGAATATCTGAATATCCCTCTCATGTCCTGCTCTGGAGCTCACATGCTTGCTGTTTTCCCAAGCACCACAAGAGGGCATTTACCAGTTACAGCAAAGCTGAAACTGAGGAGGCAGTAGACACACATGAACAGCGAGGAAGAGGATGAGGGGGGACAGGAGATGCATGTTTAATGTTGTTGCTTTGGACCTGCTCAAAAGACTTTCTAAACCTCTGCAGAGGAGCCGAGAAATCCTTGAACAAATTTATTATAAGGAATTTGTTTTTAAATTGGGGGCATACTATTTAAATCTGTTTGGATAGATTCCCCCTTCTCTCTCTCTCCTCCCCTCTTCCCCCCCCCTCTTTTTTTGAAATCTATCAGTTAAATATTCAAGTTGCCAGTGTTCCTTTTAAGCCCATTCATATGGGGGGGGGTGGGGTGGTTCCATTAAGAAACCCTGTGGTTGGACATGCCAAGCAATCCAGTGTTTGTTTCACATGTCAGCATAATAATTTCTTTTCCAACTTCAGCACCTTTACATTTTCAGAGTAATTAACTCTTTATTTATCAGTTCTGCTATCCTAGGCATTTCTATGAATAGTTACTATTGGTTTTGGCCACTCACCTCCCAAAACGGCCCTTTTCTGGGGCTCCTTTAATGAGACAATGGGGCACCAAGGATCTGTTCTCCCTGAACGAAGTCCTGACATATCGAGGCTCCACGTCACAGCTGTTTGTCTCCTGGCTGAGGCAGAGAGGATAGGGATTCTTTTAGAACTATCTGATTGTTTTTGGGGTAGAGGGTGGTTTAGAGGTCATTGAACAACATGCTGACTCCTGTCTTCCCTGCCATAGTGTTGAGTACTGCCTCCACGGCAGTATTGCCCCTGCAAAACCAAACTCCCTATTCGTCATGAGATGCTAAAGGCACTCTTGCATAGTCAGTCTGACAGATCTGTATGCGTGAGACACCCATTCACCTTACTTCTTGGTCTAACTCTGGCAAAAATCTAATATCGGTTGATGATAAAATTCTCCACCAATCTTGTGTCCTGGCTGCTGATTCTGGGCCAGGTGCTCAGTGCTTCATTTAGGAGGGGAGAATGAGCCGCCTCTGTTCATGAATGTGATCGTTTACCTGAATGTTCCCTTGCAGCTGTTTGACAGACTCAAACTGCAGGAGTCCTTGATCAAGAAGGGAGCTGACTCGAGGACTGCAGCAGAGGAGCTAGCCCTGACAAATGAATCCAAGACGTTTGGACGGAAAGCTGGGTCAGGACGGGGGAGAGCAGAGGACGAGTGTGGGATGCAGAAATTTTTGAGTGGAGCTGAAGAAAAGAAGACAACTAATGACAACTTGCATCTGGCAGTCAGGAATAAGGCTGACCTGCCAAGCAGGACTGCCCAGACAGAGGGTACTAGTGCAGGGGGTGCTAATGCAAAAGGCCAGCCACGGAAAAAACGGAGGCCCAAAGTGGATTATCAGCAGGTCTTTACACGTCATATAAACCAGATATTTATCCGAGGAGAGAATGTCTTGCTTGTTCATTTAGCACATTGACTTGGCCGAGCCTTAGTCAGTATATTTAACGCATAGCATGAATTGCAGCTACAGCTCTGTGCTACTTAGCATTGTTGTGAAGTACCGTGATATCATAACTGGTTCCCTTCCTTCAGCCATAACAGGATAGGGGAAATTGCTGCATCTTGAGCCAGCCGCCAGATCAGCCTCGCTAGACCTCTTCCATTCAAGGGGTTGAAGGCAAGTTCAGCAAGAGTTTGCTTCTGCAAGATGAGGAAATGAGAAGAATCCTCAAGGCAGGACAGGAGGCTTCTTAACAGGCTAAATGTAAGAGGGTTGAGGGGTGACATCGGTGTGCTTGGTTATGGGACAAAATAGTCACCCCACATTTAAAGAGCATGCGACTCAGCATACAAGTCTAAAATCAGTGACCAATGCTAAATACTGTCTCATAATTGCAAGAGACATTGGTTTCTAATGAAACCAACAACTTATGTAATATTAGTAGTTAATTTAAAGTCTGGCAAAGAATAACTCTTGTATCTTAATTTGTAAGGGAATTAACAGCCTATGCAAAAGAGGGACAACTGCAATGGCGTTAACCATCCGTGTCCTGCTGTGGCGGGCACAGCTCTGTAAATGCACCCCAACCCTGAGCTGCAGCACCCTCTGTTGTCCAAGCCTGTCTTTTGAACAAAGACTGAATGTTGAGGTGGTCTGATGTATCTAAATAAGGAGGGGTGGGGGTGGGGGAAACCCTCTTTGTCAGGATTTGAACTTGTGTCCATTGGCATAGCTTGTGCTTTTCCCCACTTGCCTTGCTTTCTGCCTGCACCACCAGCCAGCAGTTAAAGTAGTCAATCCAATAACTTTCTTACTGGGAACTTCTACATGAAACACAAGAAATCATACTCCAGTCTTTTGTATTTATCAGCCATTTGCCACAGTCTCACATTGCACTGTTATACTATGTACTTTTCTTGTCAGATTTGAAAAATAGCTTGTACTTAGCACAGTTGTACTGTATCGAAGCGCCTTTGACGTTCCCTCTATTGAAATGTGAGATGCTGCCTCTCCAGCAGTTCTAAGGGGAACACAAGTCTTAGTGATTCTTTCTGGATAGTATATCTTTATGAATGATGCTCCCTCTAATTCCAGTTGAATTGAATTTCAGAGGTGTACTTAATGTTTCTATGAAACATAACAATTAGTGCTAAGCCCCAGCAAATCAGTGGTTTAATTTCAGTAGTGTTCCCCCTCCTTGTATCTAAATCACTGAAGAATAGCCTCAAACCACTGCAATGTATAAACTGTTCAACAGCTATTGGTAAATTCCTAGAGCCTAAGGCTGGAAGGGACCATTAGGTCATCTAGTCTGATCTCTTGGCATATGACACACTGATTGGGAGAGTGGTAAATAATGAAAAGGACAGTCACTGATTGAGTGATTTGGATCACTTGGTAAACTGGGTGCCAGCAAACAAGCATTTTAAGATGGCTAAGCGTAAATGTATACATCTAGGAACAAAGAATGTACCTCATTCAGGATGAGGTGACTATCCTGGGAAGCAGTGACATTGAAAAAGATTCGGGGGTCATGACGGATAATCACCTGAACACGAGCTCCCAGTGTGACGCTGTGGCCAAAAGAGTAATGCAATCGTGGGATGCATAAATGGGTATCTTGAGTAGCAGAGAGATTATTTTTACCTCTGTATTTGGCATTGGTGCGACTGCTGCTGGAATACTGTGTTTTCCAGGGCCAACAATTCAAGAAGGATGTTGATAAATTGGAGAGGGTTCAGAAAAGAGCCATGAGAATGATTAAAGATTAGAAAACCTGCCTTCTTGTGATAGACTCCAAGAGCTTGATCTCTTTAGCTTAACAAAGAGAAGGTTAAGAAGTGACTTGATTACAGTTTGAGTAACAAATATTTAATAATGGGCTCCTCAGTTTATTAGCGAAAGGTACAACATGATCCAATGGCTGGAAGTGGAAGCTAGACAAATTCAGATTGGAAATAAGGTGTAAATTTTTAACAGTGAGTAATTAACCACTGGAACAATGTATCAAGGTTTGTGGTGGATTCCCTATCATTAACCATTTTTAAAATCAAGAATAGCTGTCTTCTAGAGCAGATCTTTAGCCATTATTTTGGGGCAGTTCTCTGGCCTGCGTTCTACAGGAGGTCAGACTAGATGACCACAGTGGTCCCTTCTGGCCTTGGGATCTATATCATAGGCCATTACATTTCTCCTGTATTGATCTCAGTTATCTGATGCTGCATAGCAACTTCCCCACTAAAAATTAAGATTAAGACTGTCCAGCATTCTGATGCAAGAACAACTTAATGCTTTATACCCTGAGTCATAATGCAATAAAAAGTCAGTCCTGGAATTTACTGGTTATATAAAACCATAGGAGTATAATTTTGCTGTTAAAAGTGATGTATAAATTGTTTATAATTAGGAATACATCTAATACACAGGAGTTTCTGGACATTCAAAACCGCCTTTTGTCTGGGGTGCTGTTTGAAACTTCTGAAGACCTTTCAAATAAAGCACCTATTGGGGCTTGGATGACTGATAGGATAAGTCTCAGAGTTGCCAGTTCAAATCCAGTCTGCAATAATAAGGACTGAAAATGAAATGGAATTAATCACTGTCACTGAAGACTGTAGTGGGAATAAACCAAATTCAATAAGATTCTGCCTAATCTCAGAATTTGGGCACTGAAAAGACTTCTCTGGTCTCAGGCTCTGTCCATCCCTCTTTTGAGCTATTTTCCCTATTCTTAAAAAGCCTTCTATTGATTCTTCCTTCTCCCTGCAGTCCTTTCTAAAATCTTGGAGCAGAAATCTTATTTTCATATTTGCCCTTAATTCACTCAGCCTTTCCAGTTTGGCTTTCTATCAGGTCACTTTATTGTTGCTTGAGGTTGCAGCCAAAAATTTTACTTCTGTTCTTGACTTCTCAGCATCTGAGAGTCACTGACTTCTTTTTTTCATTGCCTCAGTTGTTTTTTCTGACTGTAGTCCAATGATTTTCTTATCTCGTTTTGTTATTTAGGGTATCCTGGGACAACCATTTCTCTGTCTCAGCCAAAGGGCTCTGTTCTTGGTCCCCTAGTCTTTCTTCCAACTCACTCGCTGGGTGTGATCATCTCTGTTCAGGCCCAATCATAGGGTAACATTTAGTTGTGTTCTTTCCTTTCCTTTTTCTCATATACCCATAATTCTTTCTACCTTGCTTGAGTCCATTTCCACTTGGACTAAAGCCACTTGCCTTAAATTAGATATGATGAAGATGAATGTTCTCTCTTCATCTCCACTGCTTACTTGTTGATAATACTCCCATCAATCTGGTTGCTGCTGCTTCTATGAGTCTTGATATCTTCAACTAACAACTTTTTTCCACCCTTTTCTCTTGTTTAGAAGGTGATATCTGCAAGGTTTAACATCTCTCTGTAGGCTTCTTATTTACATTACAGTAAAAATCCTCATTCTTGAGTTGCTTGTTTTGTGCCTTGATTTCTGCATTGCTATCGATCTGCTTTTTCAAAATCTCGTCCGCCACCTCAGTTGACTAACCACCCAATACATGTACTGTTTTGCTCTCTCTCACCATTCATGTTGCTGCTGCTTTCATTTCAATGTCTTGCGGTCCATCTGTGCTGTCAATTTAAAAATTCTTTCTTACAGTTCAGTGCTTGATCTGGTCCTTCTTCCTTTAATTGCCCCTTTCATATCTGCACAGGTTTCTAAATATTGTCCTCTTCTTGCTATAGTCCTAGAGCTGGCACTTTCTTCTCCTCCTCTTTCTGATACTCTGTGATTTTAAAACCCATCTGCAAAATTTTCTTATGAACTTTTGTCTCTTGTGAGTGTAAGGTACAGGTGAAGGTGCTGTGCTTCTGGTTCTCCTTGTGGACAGGGCAGGAACTGTTTCCACCGTTTTCCTTCTGTGATATCAGCTGTCGCTTAAATGTGGCTCTTGTATTAGAATAAATGGATCCAAAAAAATGGAACCAGCTTTAATAGAAAGTGTAAAATGTTTGTTCCTGTTCTAAACAGATTAGCCTATCTGTAGATGGCTCACTAAAGGTTTTCATTGTTATCTCCTGCCAGGTATTTTTTACTGGGTGTCTAATCTATTCATTCTCCATGGCCACGTTCACTATTTCTAGGTATGAGTTTCCCTTGTGCAAATTTTGGAGATAGGTTTTGACATTTAGCAGGCACTGGGCACCAGACAGAGACATAGGCTGTTGGATCTTCTACCCCCTTCTTACAGAGCAATTGGGCAAAACTTTCTAAACTCCGCCTTTGGGCAGAATCCTTAGTTGGGATTGCTCTTTGACCTGTCGGGAGTGAACTGCAGGGTTTTTTGTTTTGTTTTGTTTTTTCCCCCTCCCATAGAGAGAAATTTCCTAGTTTGTTAGAAAAGGTGTACATCACGTTTTCGGCCTACTTTCCAGGGTCGAACCTACCCTGGAGAGACTTTGTCCAAAAATAAACCCAAATGAAAGAGAGACCTGAAATCAGTGCTACACAGAGTTTTTAGCCACCAAAGTGAGCTTCATTTCATGCTTGGGCTCCCTGAGATTTGCCTCGGAGTCCTTGGCATACACTGCAGTAGCAAAGAGACCGCTATGGTAACTTATGTTCCTGAGAAGGAGAGGGCTAAGCCAAACATCTCATAGCATTCTCAAAATGTGCAGGTGGAAAATTCTTTGGGAAACCACTGGAGAACAGTAACAGAAATAAGAAATATTTCCCTTCTGTAGTCAGTAGAAAAGAGATTTCACACCATCCTATCAAAGGGAAATACTCCGTTCAAGGCTTCAGTTCTTCCCAGTTTTCTAGGGCTTGATGGCAGCTAATGTAGAGAAGTCTAGAAGCAAAGCCAGTTCCACAAGTAAGCAAAAAAAAATGCCACCTGACTCTGCTCCACTTGCCCACGGACCAGAGCCCTTGAGAGACAGACTCCTTCAGTTTGCGGAATCTATGCCTTCACATCAGACAGATGAGTTCTAGATAGAACGCGGCGTAAACCTGCCTCCTGTCACTATCCTACGGGGGAGCAGTTGACTAATCTTGCATCAGAAGATTCTCGAGAGGAGCAGCCCTGCTGCTTAATCTTCAGAGATCCACCAAGTAGCACTGCGGATGCTTAACTTGGTATTTTGATGCCTTCAAAAAGGTGGCAGATTCTAAGACCTGTGCAGCTCATCCTTTTCTCAGGTGCTCTGCAGAAAGTGCTCTGTAATTGTTGCTGAGTCACTCTGAGGACAGATCAGTTGTGACCAATTAACTCCAGTGTGGAAGCATGTGGGTCTGGAGTGCTTCACTTGAAGGCAGAGGGAAGCAGGGACAGAGGCACTGCAGGGAAATCTTCAAACTGCCAAACTCAAGGAAACTCACTTAAGGTGAGGTCCATGTTCCTTTTTGTTACCAAAAATGTCAAACCCCCGAGGGGGTAAGTCTGGGCTTTAGGGAACATGTGTGTGTGTGTGTGTGTATGCTCTGTTCAGAACAGTTAGTTACAATGCCGTAATGAAAATGGCACTCAAACTGCTTCAGCCACTATCTTTGTCTTGCCATCAAAGTAACATTACGTCAGCGTGACAGTCTGTCTGTGAAGCCAGTCCTGTGCGTTGCATGCCTACAAAATGGTCCTAAGATTAGACCATTCTTGAAATAAATACTTCTTCATAGGTCACAAGGTTGCATTTGTTTCCTTCTGTCCTAACTCTGTACCTCAAGAGGAAAATAGTATCAGCTGGATGTAAGGAAAACCCATTCATTCCAAGTAAATTTCAAAAGTACCTTCAGAGAGTCCACAGCTGTCTGTGCCATATATCGCTAATGGGGAAAAAGGGCCTTTAAGTCATCAGTTGTCTTATGGCTGAAATTATGCAGTGAAGAAGTTTATCATTCTAAGCACACGTTCTTTCTATAATCTATTATTGCCCATCAGACCAGATCCCCATCAGCTTTCTGGGCAGGAAAATCTCAGGCCAACTATGAAAAGATTGGTAAGGGAGCCAACTGGTCTTCCAGCCATATGGACACTGCACAATTAATGCACAGACTTTGGTGACGGATGCTGCTTTTGTTGGACAGGTACTGCATGCAATAATACGCTCTCCACCCACACCCCAAATTCCTTCCTGTACATCTAGATCTGCCGCTTCCCTTAGTCCATCCTTTGGATTTTACCAGCATTAAAATTCCATTCTAAGAAATGGTAAAGCCAGATACCAGTACAGCGGAGAGATATTTCTTTATCTGACAACAGTTTTTCTTCTCTTAACCTCCTCAGATTTTAATGTAATTTGGCCAACATTAGGTGGTTTATGCTCTGCAGACACCGTAGGAAGTGTTAAGGGAAAGCATTCTCAACTACAAGACTTCCATGACATTAGTTCTCTGCGTATTTTACAGCACATGAAACACACACTCTGGCAGTGATTCTAGGGGATACAGCTAAGCCCCATCTCTGCTAACTGACATGTTTGATCCTGCCTCCAAAATTTGCAGAGGAAACCCATCGGGAAAAGAAAAAGCAGGTAAGCAAATTTGTCTTTTTTGCACTAGAGATAGACTGGTGTCTTGGTGATTCTTGTTTGTTTCCTAGGGATCAGGGCTGGCTCCAGGGTTTTGGCCGCCCCAAGCAGCCAAAACAAAAAAACAACAAAACAAAAAAAGCCGCGATCGCGATCTGCGGCAGCAATTCGGCGGGAGGTCCTTCGCTCCCAGGCTAAGTCCGCCGAATTGCCGCTGAATACCTGGACGTGCTGCCCCTCACCGGAGCGGCCGCCCCAAGCACCTGCTTGACAAGCTGGTGCCTGGAGCCAGCCCTGCTAGGGATGGAGGAGAAAGGACTACTTCAGTGGGGGGAACATCAGAGATGGCTTGTCTCATGATGTTTACAAGCCCTTTTAGATGTCATTATAAGTGCTCTTGCTCTCAGCTGACAGAACTGAAAGCCTGTCAAGGAAGGAGAAATGGCTTCTGATGTTCCCGGATAGCTATTTTATTAGCTTCTAGCTTCATAGCATACAGTAGGATGACATAGCTGAAGAAAATTAGTACACCTGAGACTGTCAGCCTTGTATTCGTTGAGAATGAAAAGTAGTTTGATCAGTTTGTGTAAAAACATATCCATCCTTCTTTCCTCTCAAAAGATTGGAGCTCTCCCTCAGGAAAGAAATGAAAGCTGTTTCTGCTCCTTTAGCAATTGCTTCAGAGCAAAGTGCAGCTGTATCATTGTATCTTCTACTTGATAGATCACTTGAAGTTTAGAAACGGAGAGAAATGTTCCACTTATTTAAAACCTAAAATGGGCATTATTAGGGGAGTTGGCAGGCTGACCTTGGTTCTGCTAGTGCTTGTATCCAGTGTAGCTGAATGGGTTGGGACTTGCTAATCAGGTACCACAATATTAAGCTCTATACGTGAAGAACAGCATGATCTAATGGACTGAACTCAGGCCTGAGTGAAGAGCTGCCTAGTTCTAATCCTACTGCTGCTACTAACCTGCTGCATGGCTGTGGCAAGTTTACTTCCACTCTGTCTCACTGTCCACAGCTGCTTATCTCACAGGTATGCACTATATAAATGCCAAGTATTCTTAAAGCCATAATACAACAAGTGAAGCAGATACACAGGTTATCTGTCCTCTTCAGCCACTTGACCTTTTAGTCTTGTCATGGCACACTAGAGATGTTCAGCAATCAGCTGTAACACTTCAGTCTTGAAATCACTTGTGTCTACAAGGCTACACCTGGAGTGACTGCAAATTTTTATTTCACAACCGGAATACCATGCTCTGGTAAAATGGTTATAAACAAGTGTATAACTTGCTCATAATTATCGTTCTCTGTCTTCCTAAACATTTCGTTTCTAGGAAGGAATTGCTGCTCTGATTCTAACAAGGAATTTGCTCTCCAAATACAAATGTTTGTATAAAAGTGCTGAAACTGCAAAGCAATAAAAATCTGTGTAACACTGGTTGTTCCAAGGGGATTTTTTTTTTTTGATCTGTTAATTTGTGTGTCGAGGGGCTCTTACCCTAGTGGTTAGAGCAGAAGACTGTGGGTAGAGACCACTCGCACATAGACAACTGGCAGTTAGGGGGGAGTAAAAAAATAGGGATTGCATCAATAAATAAAGAGACTCTGTTCCAAACTAGTTCATCTCATTTTATTAAAAGTGGACCAATTTAGTTGTGGTACAGGGTACTCACTAAAGTGATACTCAGCAGCTGTTTTATTTAATTCTAGCTCATACCCTCCCAAAATAAAAAAATTGTTTATGCCCAGGCCACTGGATTCTCTTCCTAGCAGGGTAGGTGACCTATGTGATCTTGGGCAAGATGTCTAACCTGTCTGTTCCAGTTACCCGCTGTGCAATAGGGATAATGCCTGCACCCCTCTGAGAGATGTTGGCCTTGGCTACACTTGCAGATGTCCAGCGCTGTGAGTTAAACCTGACTTCGTGCAGCTGAGTAGGGAAAGCGCTGCAGTCTGTCCACACTGACAGCTGCCCAGCGCACTGTCATGGCCACATTTGCAGCAATTGCAGCGCTCTTGGGAGCGGTGCATTATGGGCAGCTATCCCACAGAGCACCTCTTCCCATTCTGGCGCCGTGGATTGTGGGAAGGGAGCGTGGGTGCTGGGCATTCTGGGTCCTGTCCCAATGCCCCGTGATGCATCACTTCGCATCCCAGAAATCCCTTTGTTTCCATCCATCTTTGGCGCCATCTTTCAACAGTTCGTGTGCAGCGCGATCTGTCTGCGGGGAAATGGAGTCCGAACTGCTGAGGCGTATGCTGACGAGTCTCGCCAGCACGTCACGTTTGGCTGTCGAACTATTCCTTAAGATCCAAAGTGACAGTGAGGAGTCGAACGATGCTATCGAGCCGCGTAACGCGTATGACACAAAATTACCTGTGGCATTCACGGACATGCTCAGCACCGTGGAACGCCGCTTTTGGGCTCGGGGAAACAAGCACCGAGTGGTGGAATCATATCGTCATGGAAGTCTGGGATGACGAGCAGTGGCTGCAGAACTTTAGGATGAGAAAAGCCACTTTCATGGGACTGTGTGAGGAGCTTGCCCCCACCCTGCGGCGCAAGGACATGAGATTGAGAGCTGCCCTGCCAGTGGAGAAGCGGGTGGCTATTGCAATCTGGAAGCTGGCAACTCCAGACAGCTACCGGTCGGTCGCAAACCAGTTTGGAGTGGGAAAGTCGACCACTGGAATCGTGTTGATGCAAGTTTGCAAGGCCATTAATCGCATCCTACTCAGAAGAACCGTGACTCTGGGTAACGTGCAGGAAATAGTGGATGGCTTTGCACAAATGGGGTTCCCTAACTTTGGAGGGGCGATAGATGGGATGCACATTCCTATTCTGGCACCACCCCACCTAGGATCCGAGTACGTTAATCGGAAGGGGTATTCCTCTATGGTTCTCCAGGCGCTTGTGGGCGTTTCATTGACATTAACACAGGCTGGCTCGGAAAGGTGCATGACACATGCATCTTTCGGAACACTTGGCTGTTCAGGAAGATGCAGGCCGGGACTTTTTTCCCAGAGCAGATGATCACTGTAGGGGAAGTTGAAATGCCCATTGTGATCTTTGGAGATCCCACTTACCCGTTAATGCTGTGAAACCCTACACAGGGAGCCTTGACAGCAGCAAGGAACGGTTCAACTACAGGCTGAGCCGGTGCCAAATGACTGTGGAGTGTGCCTTTGGCCATTTAAAGGGCCGCTGGCAATCTCTGTATGGGAAGCTGGACTTGGCCGAAAGCAGCATCCCCGCGGTTATATCCGCGTGCTGTACCCTCCATAATATTTGTGAAGGGAGGTGGTGAAAGCTTCACTCAGGCATGGACCTCCGCGATTCAACACCTGGAGGCTGAATTTGCACAGCCTGAGAGCAGGGCTATTACAGGGGCTGCAAGGATTAGGGATTCCTTGAGGGAGCAATTTGAGGCTGAAAACCAGCAGTGATTTCTGGTGCCCTGCATGGGAGTGAAGTGCAGTAATTCCAATCTTTAGGAATCAGTGTTTGCTAAGCAGACTTGCAGTGCCTGTTTATTTCCTGTGCTAAGGCGTCTTTTACTTTATGCAATAATAAAGAATGGTTTCAAAGCCAAAGAATCCATTTATTGAAAAAAAAAAAAAATTATTTATTGAAAAGAAACAAGGGGGTGGATTGGGGAATGGTACAATCACAGATTCACGTATGTCCTGTCTGGTGTGCTGGGCAGTGAGTGCTACATTTCAGGGCAGCTATACTGCATGGTGATGGGGGTTGAGTGCAGAGGGTAAGGGGGTCGTGGTTTTCAGGGCTGGATGGTGAAGATACTGGTGTTGGAGGCAGCGGGTGGCATAAAGAACACGGAAGTTAGGGAAAGTGGATTGGAGGTGACAATGGGGCACAACAGAGTTTTGGGACAAGGGCTGTAGGGGGGGTGGCGGCGTTTGCGGTACTGCTCCTCTTTCTGCATGGCTACCAGCTCCTGGATAGCGTCCGCTTGGCGCTCCAGGATGCTTATGAGCTTATCAGTGCTTTGCCGCCAGTGCGCTGCGTTTTCGTGGCGGATCCTGCTTTCTCTCTCCCTCCAGTTCTGTGCTTTCTCATTCTCTTTAATAGATTGCCACATCACTTCTTACAGCATGTCGTCTTTACTTTTTCGCGGTCTCTTCCTGAATCTTTGCAGTCTCTGAGCAGGCGATAAGAGGGACGGCTGAGGTCTCAAGGTTGATGCAACTGTATAGGCAAAATACAACATTTAACAGAGGCAACATTGTTTATACCAGACAGAGTAATGATTCCCCCCCGCACTTAAGGAGTAGAAAACACACAGGGTCTACACAATAGCATAATTTTCCCGTCCGAAACAGAGCACACACATCCCACAGGAGCCTCAAAATGGTGAGTAAGGGGGACTGATTGTTTCAGATCTGCACTGTCCTCTGGGTTTCTGTGCCTTGGGGAGAGCCAACAGCTTCAGGGGGCACCTACACTGAACACTGTCCCAACATTCTCCACAGGAGTTCGTCCTGGATGATATCTCGCTGCTGAGGGTGACCTGGGAAGCAAAGGAGGGTCTTCTACTGCAATGCGGCTTCCGCCCTGGCCCATATGCAGCTTGCCGGTGTGCAGCAATGGCCCCCCCGCCCCTCACGGCACAGTGGCACGGACACGTTAGCCTGGCTGGGACAAGGACCACGGTGGCTCTCCCGCTAAACCTGCGCAAGTGCATTGCACACGTTCTGGATGAGACATTCGAGATTACAGAGGCCAATTACCGCAATGTGATAAGCCACATCAATGCACTATTCCGCATCTAGGCATGCATGCCTAACCCTCTTCTCCCAAAGAGCCCGCACTGAAAAAATTCCTTCCCCACCAAAAAAACAAACGCTTACCGGGAACCTGCTCTTCTGCTTGTCCTCCACCAAGTACCGGCCGCTGCAACTGGCTACCATCCGCCTGGCTCGAGAAGAGCTCCTGGCTGCATGGCTCCAGGGATTCTGGGGTGTCTCCATCCGGCCCACCACCATCACTCCCGTTTTCCTCCTTCTCCTCCCCCCGCCGGCTCTGAAGTGTCCATGGTGGTGCTCGGAGTGGAGGTGGGGTTAACCTCAAGTATCGCATCCAGCTCTTTGTAGAATCGGCAGGTCGCGGGGAAGCACCCAAGTTGCTGTTTGCGTCACGGGCTTTGCGATAGGCACTCCGCAGCTCCTTCACTTTAATCCTGCACTGCAGGGCGTCCCGGTCATGGCCCCTTTCCATCATGTCCTTTGATACCTTCCCGAAGGTATCGTAATTCCTACGGCTGGACCGCAGCTGGGACTGGACAGCTTCCTCCCCCCAAACACTGATGAGGTCCAGCAACTCGCCATTGCTCCATGCTGGGGCTCGCTTGGCGCGTGGAGGCATGGTCACCTGGAAAGATTCGCTGATAGCACTCCACACCACGCCGGGCTGAGCAAACAGGAAGGGGATTTTTAAAATTCCTGGGGAATGTAAAGGGTGGGTCACATGGTTGGTTACCTGAGGCCAGGGCAGTAGAGTTTGAACTGATGACCAGAGTGGCTAGAACAGGCATTGTGGGATACTGCCGAATAATTCTGGAGGCCATTCACAGCGCATTGGGCGGCCACAGCGCTGCAGCGCAATACTCGCTATTCCTCTTGGAGAGGTGGAGTACATGCAGCGCTGCAACCGCCTTGCCAGTGTGGACGGGGAGTGATTTACAGTGCTGGGGGAGCCTTTACAGTGCTGTAACTCACAAGTGTAGCCAAGGCCGTTGAGACAATGTTTGTAAAGCATTCGGAGACCCTTGGCTGGGAGCTGCTAGCTATCTGAGGGAGTAGTAGTACTAGGGTGGCACCTAGGCATCCCAGTGATGGACCAGAACCCTATGGTGCTAGGCACTGTGCAGACAACAAAAAGATGGGCCCTGCCCCCCAAAGAGCCTCTTAAAGGGAAAGTCCCTATGTCCAAGTTCCACCTGGCCAGCCACTGAAAATGAGGATTCCCATCCTATGACACTTGTGGAAGAGATTAGGCAAGAATCCCTCATCTGTGCCAGTTTTCCCTGCCATCAGCCACCTTGCTTATAAAGCTCAAGACAGTAGGCAAGAGAGATTGTTGAGCATGATCATGGTGTGCCATTTACCTAGCTAGGCCCGAATTTAGCAAAGTACTTAAGTAGGTGGCAGACGTTAAGGATGTAAGTACTGTGTCTTGCGGCAGTTCTGTTTGCTATGTAAATCCTTTGTGGCTGGAGTAGCTGTGCTCTTAGGCTCTTTAATCCAGGCACATGTCGAATTATTAAAAGCATTAATCTATTGTCTAATCCAGGTCCTATTAAAAAAAGAAAAACAGAAAACCTAATAAAAAGACAATGAGTGACAGCACTAAGATGTATATAGGAAGGGGGAAGAGGGGTCTGGCCTGGGGTTACCAGTTATGACTCATTTACTTTCATTGGGAATCTAAAGCATTACCCAACTCCAAACTTTTTTTTTTTTTTTTTTTTTTTGCTAGGAGTCAGCTCCTCCTTCCCTGTCCCTCTAACCTTTTCCTTGACTATAAATCATTTAATGAGATTTCAACAACTGCTTCTTGCCCTGTGGAGACAGGACTAGTTTAGACTCCATCCAGATCTGCACAACACTTAAGTCAGATGCTTAACTTAAAGCACCTGGGTAGTCTGCATTAACTTCAAAGGAAGCATGTGCTTAAATACCTTCCTGATTTGGGGCTTCAAAGAAGTTGCATTAGTTGTGCCCCCAAAGGGTTGGAAAGACAGGTGCTATACGGCTGCAAATACCTGATGTGAGCATCTCTCTCCTTGGTTTATTGCTCCCAGGTGCAGTTGAATTAAACTCACTTAATTCCTGTACTATTTTTAATGGAGAGGTGATGTGCATCTAATGCTAGTTAAGCAGATCCTAGCCAAAGCTCTTTAATTGCTTCAGATTAATCAAATGGGACCAATGCTGGTTCAGATGGTAAAACGACAGCTTTTGAGATAGGATTACAGGTTCCTGCCCCACAGTGTCCCCAGAGCCCTAGAAGTAGTGGCCTCTTGTTTGTAGTGTTGCTCTATTCCGGTTTTTGGGAAGGAGTTGATGTTGTAAAAAGAAGAGGGGGGAAAATATATATATGTTTGTTTGTTTGTTTGTGTTTTTTACCACACACCACCTTGAGGAATAAAACTGCCTTGTTTTGGAGTTTCTGGGAAAAAAATCTCATCAGGCTTTGTGGGAACATTGCTTTGGTGCTTCACACATGCACAAAGTTTTCTCAGCCCTTGAAGGAGCAATTGACTCCCTAACCGACACGGTTTCTTTTAAGAGTATGAGTTAAGCAGATGTTGAAGTTTTGACCAGTCTGAATAAGTCACTTCCCCTCTCTGTTCAGGTTTTGCTTCCAGGATCTCTGTGATGACATAAGAATAAAAACCTTTCAGGCCTTCTCTGCAGCTCATGGGGGGGAGGGGGAGCAGAACCCCAGTGTTAGTTTCTTTGCAGGTCCCCTCTAAGGACTTTCGGGAACTCCCTCAGAGCCTTTCCCTCCAGAGAAGAAAAATCACGTAGCGTTAGGGCAGCTGAAGCCTGAACAGTACTAACTCTCCAGTCTTCAGCAAACTGTTGTAAGCCTGCTGCCACTTGGAGGTGTCCATGGAAGCATGCCTTGCTGGAAGAAGGATTATTGGCTGCCAAGACGGGACCTGGTAGATCTGGGCGCTGTAGCTTTACAACAGATTTTGTGCATTACCTTGGGCATGTTACATGCGCCTCAGGGGCCTGGTTTTCAATGCTGAAAACCCTCTACTCCCAGTTGAAATCACCGAGCGTTGGGGGAGTGCTCAGCCGCTCTGAAAACCAGCCCCCAGGGGCTCAAGTTGGCAACACCAAAACTGAGGCTTAGCAGCTACTCTTGAAAACATTGGCTGTGATCTCGGCATGTCCATGTCTTATCTAGAACATTGGGACAATCATCCTGCTGAACCTCTGCCGTGGTGTGCTCAGAACTGATGGCTGCGAAGAGTCCGATACTACGCTGATGAGCACCAGTAAAAAGCTTATGCAAATAAATAGATGGCCCAACCTCGAGCTGGTGTTCTGGGTTTTTCTCTTTGCCTTGCCCCGCCCCATCATTCAGGACTGCCCTGCCAGGGGTGTAGAGGGAGCTCTCCTGCAGCAGCACCAGCGGGGCGGCAGGCAGTGCTAAGACGCTCAGCAGTGAGCCTGGAGACGAGGCCTAGGGAGAGATGCTGATACACAGTGAGCCCAAGAAAAGGCTGGGGGAAAGGCTTAAGATACATAGGAAGTGGGCCAGGTAGACAATCCTTGGCTGCTTATTAAAGGGGTCCTGGGCTGGAGCCCAGAAGAGAGCGAAGGCTGAGGTTCCCCAACCAGCCCACCGAGGAAGGTAGAGCACAAATCTTCCTGCTATTAGGGGTAAGGACTAGTGAGTCTGGAGTTGGGCTGAAGCCCCAACTCGAGCGTGGAGACAATTGTTTGTTGGACTACTAATTTACCCCAGAGGAGGTGGGATTATAAAATTTCCCAGCCAGAGGGCTGAGTCAGAGTGGACGTCAGCAGGGGCTGCCGAAGCAGGAGCGCCTGACATGCCATGCCTAGCCACAAGGGAGCACACTGCTAACGGTGTTACCGGAAAAGCATCACAGAGCTGCTTCTGCTAAAAGCAATCAGCAGCAAAATATTTAATAACGTTGATATTTTAATGTGTCATCATTAGGTTTCAGAGTTAATACCCAGTGGCTTTGAACTGGATAGTTAATTAAAGCACTTGGGCTGGAACCTCTGTCGGTGGCAATAGGCATAGCTCCATTCTAGTCAGTGGAGGCCTTGTTTTTCTGACTCTAGACTCAGTAAGACAACAGCAGATCAGGTCATGTTCAGGAGGTTTTCTTCATAACAAAGGCTGGAAACTTAAGCTTTCATTAAAAAAATAAAGTAATAAGTCTTTCGAAGCTGATGGGCACCCTTGGGAGGGGCTGCTTTGAGGAACCGTCTCTATCTGACCCCGTCCGTGCCTCAGGACCTTTATCGCCTTCCCTTTTGCTTTGTACAATGTCTGGCAGATTTTATAACAGATGGTTTTAATATAACTGCCCAAATGGCCCCTAAATCTCTTCCCTGGGCTAGTCATCTCTGCTGCTCTCTGCTCTCCAGCTCACAAGCTGAACAGATTGAGATCACATTTAATTTGCTTGCCTCTGTTTCACTCTAGCCGGTGCCACAGCCGCAACTCTTCCCTTGTTTTATGGTGTCATTAGAAATGGGAGCTGTTTCTGGACACTTAATGCAGGTCAGCAGCGGTGCTGCTTCTCATCTATAAAGCTCAAGTCCAGGGGCAGGGCTGGGCCTGTGTGTATTATCACCTCCTGTAACAGTCCCATGCCGCCCAGCACAACTGACTCACAGGTCTCGCTGTAAAACAGCTGCCCATGGACGTGGCTAGGTATTCCCTTTGAAGGCAGATTGAGAGCGGATGGCTCAGATGCAGCATATAGTTCAAACCCAGCCCAGGTTGATAGCTGTTCAGCATGACATCTTCCGTAGGTGCCAAATGCCCAAGAGACAGGGTTTGAACCAAAGCCCCCTTTGAAATACAGACCCTTAGATTGCTCTTTCTTCACTTAAAAGTTCCTGGAGCACATTGCTCCTTCAGAGTTCAGCTAGCAGGGGGACGGGAGTGGTATGGGAGACGGCGTCGGATCGACTAGCAGGGGGACGGGAGTGGTATGGGAGACGGCGTCGGATCGACTAGCGCGGGGGGCGGGAGTGGTATGGGAGACGGCGTCGGATCGACTAGCCGGGGGACGGGAGTGGTATGGGAGACGGCGTCGGATCGACTAGCCGGGGGGCGGGAGTGGTATGGGAGACGGCGTCGGATCGACTAGCCGGGGGACGGGAGTGGTATGGGAGACGGCGTCGGATCGACTAGCAGGGGGGCGGGAGTGGTATGGGAGACGGCGTCGGATCGACTAGCGCGGGGGGCGGGAGTGCTATGGGAGACGGCGTCGGATCGACTAGCGCGGGGGGCGGGAGTGGTATGGGAGACGGCGTCGGATCGTCTAGCCGGGGGGCGGGAGTGGTATGGGAGACGGCGTCGGAACGTCTAGCCGGGGGGCGGGAGTGGTATGGGAGACGGCGTCGGATCGACTAGCCGGGGGGCGGGAGTGGTATGGGAGACGGCGTCGGATCGACTAGCCGGGGGACGGGAGTGGTATGGGAGACGGCGTCGGATCGTCTAGCCGGGGGACGGGAGTGGTATGGGAGACGGCGTCGGATCGTCTAGCCGGGGGACGGGAGTGGTATGGGAGACGGCGTCGGATCGTCTAGCCGGGGGACGGGAGTGGTATGGGAGACGGCGTCGGATCGACTAGCCGGGGGACGGGAGTGGTATGGGAGACGGCGTCGGATCGTCTAGCCGGGGGACGGGAGTGGTATGGGAGACGGCGTCGGATCGTCTAGCCGGGGGACGGGAGTGGTATGGGAGACGGCGTCGGATCGTCTAGCCGGGGGACGGGAGTGGTATGGGAGACGGCGTCGGATCGTCTAGCCGGGGGACGGGAGTGGTATGGGAGACGGCGTCGGATCGACTAGCCGGGGGACGGGAGTGGTATGGGAGACGGCGTCGGATCGACTAGCAGGGGGACGGGAGTGGTATAGGAGACCGGGCCAGTCTCTGAAAGGAGGAGTCACTACACTCAAGGCGATTGTAATAGGAGGGGATGCTTTGCTTTCTTGCCTTTTCACACCAGTACAAGGCCTGACTTCAGCTGAACCTTAAATCGCCTTGTGCACTTCGCTTCAACTGCAAAATCCCAGGCGGCTCGTCTCCCTTCCCACCCACTCCTGGAGGTGAAAATCCTGAAATTTTGCTATACGGTAGTCTTATGACAAGAAATCCCCCTTTCAGCTTTTTCATTCCACCACGAGGTGGCACTAGGTTAAAGAGAAACCCCTACGCAAGGCTGGCTGGGGAGTTCGCCAATCGCAGTAGCCGTTTAGGGCTGAATACTTACAAGCCCAGACTGAGGCCATGAAAGTTACACACGATACAGCTGGGCCAAGTGGCAACACTGACATTTCTTATCAACACTGAGTTTATTTAGTCTGAGGCTCTGAGAAGCCAGCTGTGTAGAAGAGGCCGGGTCAAGGACAGCGTGGGCTGGCGGCAGAAGGGGGCTACATTCAGTTAAACACGTTACCTTGACAAACTTTACATACCTGCGTCTCGAACTGGAAAGAGCCGGGCAGGGCATTGTGCCTCATTCAGGGTGACACTTTCTCAGCTGCAGTTAAGTTATTCGAGCCCCCACACGTAGCACTGCTGCCCTTTGCCGCGTGCCCTACGAGCTCGGCACTCGTGCTAGTGAGAGTTGGAACCGGTCGCAACCTGGGCCAGATCAAACCAGAGATCATTAATGAAGACATTCATTTAGACTGCTCTGATGGCCGACCCGTACTAGACACCCTGCAGCTCGGTTGGACAGAGCATCACTTTCTCCACGGGGTACAACCTGCTTGGGAGCGTCTCACTCTGTAATTCTGTGACCACATCCTGGATGGCTCAAGGGGCTTGGTAATGGGGAGATAGAGCCTTTCACCTTCAGGTCACGGGGTCACATTCAATCCAGGTTGGTACTGACCAAAAATGGTTACTCAGCTGTCGAGTGGCCTGTGCAAATTGAGTGGGGGCTCGATTCCAGAGCCCAGTGCGAGGTGTCCCTGCTAAGAAAATGTCACTGCAATTGGCCCTGGAAATCCCAAGACTGAATGGAGCTGAGGCTGAACCACCCCTTCCGTCTTGGAGGGGATTCTTGCCCAGCAGAAAGGACACTGGTTGGAAGGGCAGGGTGGGGAAGCCAGCAGTGCTGCTGCCCTGTGCTATACCTGTTCTGTCGATGAGGATCGACCTTCAGCCTCCCGGCCTGTCAAGCTGGTACCTTCCATGACACTGAATAGCACACGCATGTTTCTCTCCTGCACAGTCATAGCATGGAAAGCTGTGACTCCTGGTCATACAACAATGACAAAAACAGCCAGGGAAAGTAAAATTACCTTCTGCTGTTCAGCCACCTAAGGGTTTCAGATGCGATGTTATAGGAGAACATGGCTACACGCAGCAGCTGTTCGGGAATGCCTTTCAACCTGGAAAGTAATTCAGAATTGGGTTACTTTACGTGTCACTTTCAGGAACACTGGGTGTAGTATCTCATAACTGGGATAGGGTATTAGCAGCATCTGTGTGTGTCCAGGCACTATGAGGGCTGGAGGTAGAGCAAATAATGAGGAACAATGCATTCGGATACCAGAAAATTCACATCACTTTGATGGCTGCACAAATAGAGCTGCCTGTAAATAGAATCATTTAAGTAGGAACAAGCTAACAATCTCTAACGTGTCCTCTATTGGGAGACTATTCTACTTCTTCCAGGCAGATAGCCTTTTCCCATCCTGGACTGCTAAGATCTGATGTGTTAAGTGGAGCAGTCCTCTGACATGTGGGGCTTTCTGTGGAAGAACTGAGACCACCAGCCCAACAGCATCAAGCAATAGGAAAAATGGCAAACCCAATCCTAGGCGGCATCAGCAGAGAGAGAATACCAAACCACAGACACTGCTGATATCTAAGGTGGCTGTTAGCTGCCTGTGCAGTATTAGTCCTGGAGCCACAGGCTGGAAGACCATGGGACTGTACTCACTCCATAGCAGACCAGGTCCCCTTCCCGAATGCATCCAAACCCGCCCAGATCACCTCCTCCTTCCTGGTGCATCCTTAAGCCTAAAGGGGATGGCTAAAAAGCACTCTTCCTTCCTTTGCCAGCCCAGACAGCATGGTGCACGACCCACCCCTCACTAGAGCTCGGATAAGGTGCCCTCATGTATCAGTGAAGCCCGAAACAACCTTTGCAGAGACTCTCCAGACGCTGGCTGAAGGTAGGAGCAAGAGAAGATAATTTGGCACAAGCAGTGTCTCCATTTTAATTAATCTCGAAGTGTCCATCCAGTCTCACCCTCCTCCGGCTCCAGACATATAGCACTGTGTCACTGAGACCCACCTGTACTGCATTTTTTGAAGACTTTAGTCATTACCAACACGAACTTTCCGTACAAATAACTTGTATTTATTCCCTTGAAAAGACCCCTTTGTGTTTGTTCGGCCTTTTAGCTGTCTGTCTATTTTGTTCAAATTCCCAAAATGGGCACCATGCATTATAAAATCCACTTGATCCTGACCCTTGGGCTGGCTGTCATTTTATGCACTGACAGGATTTCCCAGGCTTTAGTTCTCCATGCCACTAACGCTGGGGGAGCTGTCCTTTCCCCCAAACCAGCTACCCCACCTGGGCTTGCTCATAGCAATTGTGCTATCAGTGGGTCCTTCCCTGAGTGACTAACTCCCCCTTTGGATTATGACCTAATGGGATCACCCTGAGTTCGGTAGGCAGCCTATCTTCAGTTACCTTGAAAAGTCCAGCCATCCATACTAGTTTCCTGATTGGTACCCTCTCCCATTACGTGTACGGATTGTTGTCATCTTAGGTCCTTGACGGGATTTTTAAAAAGACTAGATGAGTATCAACTAATCACTTCTCCTTCGCTGCTTCCGGCACCTGTGCCTGCCACTGCAGGACTATAGCCACGCAACGACTCCACCCTCATCCAGTGGCCCAGCTCCTGTGAGCTGCCATGCATACAGCTTTCTCCAGACGCTGCCCATGCGCCCAGCCTGCACTCCCTCTGCCAAACCTGACACGCACCTGCCTCCCGTGGGGTCAAAGGGAGCAGGCGTGTGCACCTTCCTGGCCTGCTAAACAGACCTAGGATTCCCGATGCTCTGCTGACTTTCAAGGGAGGCCAATCAGCTGACATGCAACGTGAGAAGCACAGAAGGGTCAAGCTGCTAATTAGCTTTGAAATGTCCCATTTCTTTTAACCACAACCTAAACATTCCTTGCCTGGAAGATTAGGAAACGTATAGCAATCCCTCGGGGGCTCTCTTTGGGGGGAGTTCCTAATTAAACCTACCAGAACTAGGTGTTTGGATCAACAAATGTGTTTAGAAGCACATTCGCTCTTTGATCTTTTCTTTTGTGCCCACAATTGTCTGTACATTCACTGTTTTTCCACTCACGTTAATACCTTTACACACACATATGGATGGAAGGAGGCACATTGGCTCAGTGAACAGATTCTGGGCACACTAGTCAGCATTACAACCTACTGTGTAAACGGCAGATTCGGTACTTTAACGTGGATTTTTGACTATCAAACTGCAGCGGTGCCTTAGAAGTTGTCCTGGTCAGTTGGGTGTTGCAATGTTCTAGTGACTTTCACTTTCCCTAGTGTTAATGCATATCTCACATGAAGTACGGCGATAGATAGAGCTATTCTGCAGAGAAAGTAGTGGTGTGAGTTCTAGAGGCAAGTTTTCCTGGTTCTATCCTTGATTCTGCATCACATGGTACAACGGATGGCTCTGTGGAAGCACAGAGCATGGGGCCTGGTGAACTAGAAATAGATGTGTGTGCGCACGTGGGTGTGCACACGCGCACACCCACACACACACCTCTCCCTGGCAAAGAGATTATACCTTCTTTAGTTTCATCTATGTGTCAGTACTTGGAATATGCTTCTAAAATGCAGTTCTAATGTTTGTGGTCTCTCAGAGCTTGTCTACACTACCCACCGGGTCGGTGGGCAGCAGGGCCGGCTCCAGGCACCAGCCCAGCAAGCAGGTGCTTGGGGCGGCCAAGGGGAAGGGGGGCATATCAGGCTGTTCGGCAGCAATTCAGTGGCGGGTCCCTCTCGGAGGGAAGGACCGGCAGCCGAATTCCCGCCAAAGAAGAAAGCGGCGCAGTGGAGCTGCCACTGGAGTGCTGCCAATCGCGCTTGCGATCGCGGCTTTTTTTTTTTTTCTTTCTGCTGCTTGGGGGCGGCAAAAACCCTGGAGCCGGTCTTGGCGGGCAGTGATCTATCCAGCAGGGATCGATTTATCATGTCTAATATAGATGTGATAAATCGACCACTGAGCGCTCTCCCGTCGACTCCAGCACTCCACCAGAACGAGGAGCGCAAGCGGAATCGATGGGAGAGCGTCAGCTGTGAACTTACCGCAGTGAAGACACCGCAGTAAGTAGATCTAAGTACGTCAACTTCAGCTACGCTATTCACGTAGCTGAAGTTGCATATCTTAGATCGACCCCTAGCGGTAGTGTAGATGAGTGATTCCATAGAAAAATTGCGGGACTTAGAATAAACATAATTTTACTTGCAAGTGCCAGTCAAACAACCTCAACCTGGGATCTGAAGATTAAGCTGGGTTTATTCCACTACCTGCACCACCAGCTGTACTAGAGGCTCTGCAGAACAGGTATACCCTCAGTTGCACCTCTTCAACCTCACTGCCCTTTGCAGAAGGGAGTGGCCCTCCCATTGAAAGCTGGTAGAGAATTTTGTTGAAGATACACAAGAATGCAGTCCAAGACACCCTCTCCTAGCTGGGTTGGCTCCTGCAATGCTAAGAGGAGTAAAAGAGTGCTGAACGTACTGGATTATAAATTACTTTTAACGCAGTAGGGCCTAGTCAGTGGAGGTATAACCAGCAGAGGATCTGGCCCTAGATCCATTGGGCCCACACCTAAACGTGCATTAGAAGGTGCTCCATTGCATTCAGTGGAACTGCAGCAGCATAAATAAGAATAAAGGGCGTTTGGATGGTAAGCCATTGTCAGCCCAAAATACTATTTGTGATGCAGTGAAATTCATACACACAGACATCGGGATTAGAAAACCATAGCTGGGCTGGCTTAAGAAATTCAAAGCAGAAACAAATCTCCTCTTTAAAATGTTCCCCCTTATCCCTAGCTGTGATTTCAAAGGGCAAGGTCCTCTCTCTGGAAGGGGTTCAGATCAGAGGCTGGGCCTGCAGAACAAAGGAGAGACTGTATACCGTCCAGTTTGCTGGCCTCATGGCGTTTAACCCCTTACGCTCTCCCACCATTTGTGTGTGCAAATCAAAAATTAGTGAAAGATTTTGGTAACCCCCTGGCATCACCAACATTTTGTAAAAAGACTAATTGCCAAGAAGCGTATGCATGTGGGACCATTAGTAATTCTGTAGCTATGCAAATTAAAACAGTGATGTATGATTTATAGCTTTAATAATGTTCTGAAGGCTCTTAAATTTTAATCACTTGCAACATCCTTTTTAATATTCAATTACTTTATTAACTAATTAGGTCACTTGTTGAAAAAGCACATAAGGCGGGTGCTATTTTAATATCAGCTGTGCATCCCAAAATCTTTGAAATGGTGTAAATGGTTTATTTATTTTAAACAGATCATTAAGATTCTATCATTAATAAGCCAATTATGAAAAAAAGCAAGAAACTGATAGATGCCAAACAGGACACCAGCAATGTCCATAGGCAGATTCAGTTTCTGAACAGTCAGCGAGGTGCTGAACTCAGATGGTGATTCCTATTCAGCTGCAGAATAAGCGTCAAGGTACATTTGGGTTCATTAGAGATACACCTAGTACTTTGTGTGCGACTTTAGATTCGACTGCCGAAAGCGCCACAGGTGAGTGATTCTGCTGCATCTGAACCCTTGAAAAGTAAAAGCTTTCGAGGGACCCTCTGACTCCTTTACAGCCCTTCTTATGTTTCCTTTATCAATAGCGAATGCAGGGCATCTCACTTGCATGGTGCATCTGCGTTCTCTTGAGCTGAGGCTTTCAAATTAAAGTAAAAACATTCTGAAGGAACAAAGAGGACGTAAGCAACACTTCTGAGAATCGGACTTAGTCGAGATCTAAGCACCTAGGATCCTGTGTCATTAAAAGTCAACAGGATTTTGACCCCTTTAGTGCCTAAGTCACTTTTGAATATTGGACTTGGGCTTCAGAGTCACTTAGGTGCTTTTGAAAATGTTACCTACGGCCTTTCATTAACGCTTGGTACACCCAAGCCCAGGTCAGCTGTGACCGAAGTTGTCACCATCTTGCTGGTTGTTTGGTGCTCTCAGTCCAATCCTCAGAAGCAAAGTCTCTATTCAGCGCAAAGTACTCCATTTGCTGACCATCTCAGCCGAAGAGAGACAGGGTCAATGGAGGTGGTAAATAAACCACCTTCACCTTTAGAAGTGGCCCCTCTAGGTCAACATTAAGACACGGTCCAGTCAGGCAATGGACAATAGCTTACTCTGCCACTGGGGATGGTAAAACTATTCTGTAGCTAGAGAGGGGGTTTCCGGCTCCCAGGGGTTATCAGTCTGACCAGCAGGATTCACGCTCTTTGCAAAGTATACATTTGCACATCTAGTCACCTTTTCCAGGGAAGTTTGGACTAGGCTTTCCCACAAAACACAATTAAATCCCCTGGGCTCCAGGGCTAAGATAAAATCAGTGTGTTCTTCAGCTGTGCATATTGCATTGCACCAATTTTCACTAAAATCACAAGTATTTGCTGCCAATGGTATTTACGCTCGGACATCCTTTGACTCACATGACCTCTGGCCCCGGCTGTAAACCAATCGTCTTCAGTTGCTGATGAGCAAATAGCAAAATGTCTTTTTTGCTTTCAGTCTGCATCACACCACTCACTACCTTCTAGTGATGGACCTGTGGGCCTGTCTCTGGCTGGCAGGGCTCCTTGTACCCTGCCATTGGAAAGTGACCTAATAAAAGGCAGTGGTCCAGTTTTGGTTTTCAGAATGTAGGATAAATAAGTGGTGGGGAAAAATTGGAATTGAAATTCTAGCAGTAACCATGGTTTAAATAATCTGTCAGTAATAACAGGGTTCCTCTCACCTATGGGCAGACTGGTGGAGTCTTTCAGTGCTTATGTAGACTGGGAAGCAGTCCCCATTGCCAAAGAAGCTTGAGGTGTATAATGAATGCACACAGGATGCTGTGGGATGGGAAAGGTTTATCAGCATTCACTGGGGATGATCTGCAACACTCACTCGTGACTTCCCAGCCGCTAAGTATTGTCCCCCTCATTCCGGCCAGGCCTTTACACCCCACAATTGTGTATTACATATGCGCACACACAGTCCCACAAAAAAAATAAATCTTAAAGAGGAGGAAATTGTCATGATCTACAAGGACACAAGAGGCTGAATTGATAGCAAACAGCCCCGGAGCTCAAATATTCACACCCCACCTAGTGGCAGAATTTAACTCTGCAAACAAGCTAACCATCAGCATGGCCACTGTTATAAAACAACTTTAATCAGTCATTTGTTTCAAATCTTAGGACCAGTGAGAAAAACAAACACACACACACACATCACTCCAGGAATGGACTCGGTATCGCTCCAACTAGCAGAGTTTAGCTTCAGTTGTATGTGTCATGGTATGTGTGGAAAAGTAAAGTTATCAGAAGCAATATGCAGCAGATCTGTAGCAAACACATACAGCTTTGCTTCTGGTTTTAGTTTTTTCTCTTTTGTTTCTTGCTCACGAGGAAAGAGCGCAGTGCTGAGATCAGTGCCATGCCCCTGCAATCATACTGACTTTAGCCACCGCAAAAATCCAGATTTTTCTATTTGACGCCAACCAGACAAGTTTCACTACGAACAACTTTGTGAGCCAGAAATGGGAGCAACCTGGGGGCCAGAGATATCGGTGTTCTAATGCCAGCCCCAGTGCAGACTCAGGCAAGCCACACACTGCCTCAGTTTCCCTCACCAGCAAAATATGAAAAATACACACCTATCTCACAGGGGGTGCATGAAGATTAGTTAGCACTTGAAGGAAAGTGCTGATCAATATTAACCATCTATCACTAATGGGAACTGGACTGTATCGCAAGCTTCCCCAGTACAGAACTGCACCTGTTTATCACTTTGCATCCAAAATCCGGAACAATTAGCAGTACTTCTTGCATGGCTTATAGACCCATTTAGTCATGCACAGGAAATGGGCACTGGATCACGCCGAGAGGATCTGTACAAGACAGAGCCCGGGGTGCCTGACAATGCCAATCCTGCTTAGAATCCAAAGGTGGGGGACGACATCAGAGGAGGCCATCCACCATTCACCTTCTCCTGCCATGGATTGGTACGACACATGCTGCTACATATATATGCTGGATGCAGCTCTCGAGGTCGGGGATTTTAGGAATACAGCCACTGACAGCTCCCAATTCCTGCAGCCTTCTTTTCACAGGAAAAGCGGCTTAGTCTCTGAAACCTGCTGTGTTGATTTCACCGTATGAACACACTGTTGTGTCAGAACAGCTCCCAGAGTGCTACCATTCCACTTCGAAACCTGCAGTTCTCTGTCAAATAGGTATGTTTTATCGCAGTTCCTGTAATTCCTGCCCAGTCATTTATTCATATGTTGGATTCCTAGGTCTCCTAACTCATTTGTGCTGAAAAACAACTCCCAGCTTTGTAGAACACAGTCAGACAAAGCAGAGCGTGGCGTTGAAACTAAAAGGTCACCAGTGCCCAGCATACAACTGGCACCAGGAGAAATAAGGAAAACAACGTGCAATAGAAACCACCACCAATGCTTTGTGACTTCCACCACCATTCCCCTGCCTTCTCATGAACGGAAGCAGAAGTCCTGTTCTCAGGCACAAAGACACTGGTACCGAAGAGTTGATTGTTAGCCTCGCCAATTCGATTCAATGTGACAGTGACACTTCACAGCACATTGCACCCAATCTCATTTGAAGCTGACAAAGATTGTTTCTGCTTTATATCTAGTGGTTTATTAATGGACTACAGCCTCCTAAGCAGATGCATATTCATTAGATAGCCAGCTGTTAGGAGGTTCCCAGATGTCGAATGTAGCTCTGTCTTGGAATGTAATTTTTTTTTCCTTATCATGAAGCAAAGCAATTGAAGCCCTATTAAAGAACCAGTTAATTACTAAACCGGTACCTTATGGCACAAGGTTGTATGTTTTTTTATAATTTAAATCTGCAAACTCTTGGGGACTGCTCAAAATTGTTTAAAAAGAACCAATAAATAGGCCTATACCTGTTTATATATAGCATATACCCAGAATAGGTAAAGAGTCCTAGCAACCGTCAGTATTTATTGCTACTGTGAGTGTAAAAAATTCAGATTTACAGTCGTCAAGGAAGGCTCTCGAAACCTAGTTAAAGGCTCCTTTCTAATAAACATTTCCATTCAGTATACGGTAGTTTCTGGTATGGTGTTCCTCCTATCATTGTGTATGGGAACAACATACAAATGGAGACTTCTTTTCTTCTACTTCCTTGAAACTTTTAGATGTCTGAAGAGAAGCAAATCCCTTGCATCACATATGGGTAGCCACATCCCTGGTGAGCCAATGGGCTCTCTGTCCAAAATAGCCTACAAACGCCGTAGGACGGGAAGTCCTATGTACATTAGCTACATTAGCTCAATAAATGATTGTCTCCATAACAGCCTGATTCTTCCCCATCCCTTTCAAGGCTTTTCACTTTAATATATATATTTTTTTACGTTTGTAAAACTCTATGAATGACTGAAAACATCAGCTCCAAAATACAAGCCTTTAAATTGTTTTTGAAATGTTACAGGAAAAACACACACACACCCTTATTAATATGTTGGCTCAAAACATTAGGTCAGCTCTGACGCTAACAATGTTAAGGGAAAATTGTTCACACTGATTCTGGATAATCTGGTGGAAACAGAAGTGAAGTTCACAAACAGCTGGGCATCATACCATTCCGCAGCAGAAAGAGGAACCGGAGACTCCGATGAACATCCAGTACTGTGGTTCTCACCCAGTTGTATACAGGGACCTCTCTCCCATTTAACAATAGGGGAAGGGTATGGTAGTCACATTCCCCTTATGCCTGTTTGCAGCCTCCAGGTGTAATAGATAGTTTATAGCTATCTATAAATATTGGACTTCCATTTCTTTATCTTGTACTTTCATTTCTTACTCTTTTATAGTCAAACACCAGAGCATTGGGAGCCTGCTTTTCCTTCTTCCTATTCCATCTGATGTCAACCCTCAGACAAAGGAAACTAATTCATTGTTCAGCAATACAATACAAATACATCAGAAGTCCAAAAATATTCACATCTGGCCATCTCTCCCCATCAGTGCAAACTGACATTACTAGGGCTGTGATATCTACAAGAGAAAAGCATTAACCTGACCATATCGTAAAGCAACTTTCTTTTCCTGTGGTCCTAACTCCTTCGTTTATTAGACTGAAGAAAATGTTTACATTTATTTTTCACTGTTTTTGCAATGAAGTCCTGTTTGACTTTGGTTTATGGTTAATTTCACTTCCAGATTCTCAGAATTGCAATGCTGAAGTTGCCAAAACTTTGAAGTAAGTGCTGTTTAACAATTTTCCACTGGAATGTTAAAAAAAATGGAAACGAACATTGGCCTTTTGGTTTCACAGAGGCTTATTTTTGGACCAATTTTGAAAGAAGTGTCCCTTTAAAACATTCCCCCCTCCTCCACAAATACATTAAAACTATTCATCAGCACCACGTATGCAGCTAGTTGACTAGTAATTATAAATACTTATATAATACACACACTCACAGAGGAAGGCAGAGCCCGCAGAAACAAGATCTTGGAGTAAGTGCCTCCAGGAGCAAAGACCTTGGAGAATAAAAAAGTCTTCAGATATTTGTTATACTGTTATTGTTGGTATCACCTTGTGTATAGGATGCCTGCCTGCATTATGTAAACACTTCATTGATAAATCCCTCCCCTACCTCCCTCAGCAAGCTGCATCTTAGTTCCTAGCTGAAACAGATGCTGCTATAAATACCCTGGTTTCGCTGTTTTGAATGTAATTTTGAATGTAGAACATACTGAATGCTCTGGTTATCTCTGAACCTGCATCTGTGCTGCAATTTAACTTGCAAGGCTCTGGGTGCAAACAGGAAGACGCATGTGTTTTTAAATGAGCTCCTACCCACAGAGCCAGACATACAGGGACAGAGTCTCCTACCCACCAGCCTTTAAAATCATGGACCCTCTCGCAATGGAACTACCTGTAGACCGAGCAGCTAGTCATTGTGAGAGTGGCGGAAGCTGGATGTCACTGAGTGGTCAACAAAGCAGCAGGCAGAAGTTAACTTAATTTGAAAACTCCAAGCGGGGACACTGGTAGGGCAAGCGGGAAGCGGCACAGTCCGAGGGACGTGCTGGCTGCCCTTCTTGAAGCCCCCTTTGGCCTGGAGCAGCAAACCACAGCCAGTGGGAGCTGCGATCGGCCAAACCCGCGGAAGCGGCAGGTAAACAAACCAGCCCGGACCGCCAGGGGCTTTCCCTGAACAAGCGGCGGCCCAACTTTGAGAAGCACTGGCCTAGGGAATGGCTGAATTTATTTATTTACTTTTATTTTTTAGCACCCATCCCAACCTGTGGGCACTTTATCACCATTGTAGGTCATACAAAAGTTAGGACACTTGTAGCACAATTACTGGACTAGATGTAAGCAGCAAAAAAAGCCAGCCCCTCCCTTACCAGTAATAATTCATCAGCCGACCCACCATCTCCCACGTTTATCAGCATATATAACTGACTAGTTAGCCACATGTATGGTTTGGTGATAATTGCAAAGTTAATAGAAAGCTATTGTACAGGTTCTATGGGTCAGGATCATTTAGTTGCGTATTCAAAATGTTAGTGACCGTACTAAGGAATAGGTGAATCAGCTTTTACAAGTTCCAGCTATGTATTTTTTTAATAAGATTGATTTGATAGTTTCCTAGAATATTTTCCTTATCTTTACCTGTGTGAGCAAGGTAAAGAGTATTAAATAACGGTCTTGACATATTTCATATCCTGAAAATTGGCTGGTGAGACTTCTTAAATATACGGTCAATACCTTTTATAAAAGCTTACAAGATGCGTTTGTGGATGTGATTTCAGTTTTTCAGGATACAGATCCCTTTAAAGAGAGGTGGAAACTGCTATCATTTCCCTGCCTAATACTTCTACATTCATCCTCCTTAGTAAGAAGAAGAACAGGAGTACTTGTGGCACCTGAGAGACTAACAAATTTATTAGAGCATAAGCTTTCGTGGGCTACAGCCCACTTCTTCGGATGCATCCATAGTGTCACTTCGACACCGAGACAGTCTTTGTTGTGCATTCTTTATATCGACAAGGAAGTAAACCTCCTTTTGTCAAGTTGTGTCCAAGCACTACCTTTGACCACTATCTAAACGTGTTCCCTTAACCTGTCTCTACACTTTGCATGCTCCTTGGGCTGGGACCACGCTGCCTTGGGTTGGGTAATGTCCAAAATAATCCAGGATTTTCCAAAGTAAGTAATCCCCTCCATCCACTGCTTTGGGTTAAATATGGGTCACCTATGGATTATGCTCATCCTTAAAAGCATTGTCAGCTTTATATTTTTGCAGGATGGCAGGTGCTGCAACTCTGGGCCTGATCCCAGTGAATTAAATGGAAAGATTCCCATCAACTTCAAAGAGCTTTAAACTAGGCCCTCATTCGGCAATTTATGGCAAATATATTGATGCGTCCCCCTTTTTTTCCTGTTAAAAGGGCTTCAATGGACTTTGGATGCATGCGTAAGCCAGCTACGTGGGCTACCAGGCAGCGAAGCCCACTGAGAAACAGCTCGGGAAAAAACGTACAACAGAGCATAGCCATAAGATTGAAAGATTCTCTCCTCTCCCAGCACCGCTGGGTCTAATAGCTGAGTAGCTTGAAACTAAAAGCAGTCTGCAGAATTCTGCCTGGATTCCTCCATTTGCACATGTTCTCTAGGGTGTCTCAGGAGTGCTGTGTTGTCATCATAAACCAACTCATGAAATGGAAAGAATTGCAGATTCCATGTAAACACATGTATGAAAAAATAGGTTGAACTTTGGGCTTCCAGTCTTCGATCATGTCATGTCTTCACTACCCACCGTATCGGTGGGTAGCAATCGATTTATCCGGGATCGATATATCGTGTCTTGTTAAGACGCGATATATCGATCCCCGAACACACTCAGCGTCGACTCTGGAACTCCACCAGAGTGAGCGGCGATAGCGCAGTCGACGGGGGAGCCGCGGCCGTCGATCCCGCGCCATGTGGACTCCAGGTAATTCGATCCAAGATACTTCGACTTCAGCTATGCTATTCGCGTAGCTGAAGTTGTGTATCTTAGATCAACCCCCCCCGGTGTAGACCAGCCCTAAGGTAAACATTTAGGCCCTTCATATTTTGTCAATACTTCTAAGGAGCTGGAAGAGGAACACTCAGGTAAAAGCTACAGCAAACCTATTTCAAGGGATTGATAGAGTTCTTGAGTTTTGTTCCTAAAGGCTGTTGCCAGAACAGGAAGATCCTGGTCAGAAAAGCTGTTCCACCCAGGAAGCTAGCTAACACAGGCGTCCATTCAGGAGTTGTTTGCCCAGCCAGTCACAATGAAGGGTGAAGAACCAACTTCTTTCTACCCCAGTGATCCTCAGACAGAGGCTCGGGAGCTGCCCGTTGCTCTTTAATGTGTCTCCTGCCATTCTTTGCAGCACATATTAAAACACTGACATAATTATTAACCAATCAGGATGCTTTTACTGTATTATTAACCAATTGTAGAATACTTGGTCAGTTGTTTTAATACTGTGACTCTTCTGGATAATGTTGATTGCTAATTTGGCTCCTGAACCACTGAGGTCTGAGTATCATTTTTATTGCTCTCTGTGATGTTGCACTCTATATGCTGATGAGTGTGAATATAATGTAACTGGAATATGCTTCATGCAAAAGATCTCTTGTAAGGAATCATTACAAAGCTTATAATCTAGTGAGTATGGTCATCCCATTTGTATAAATGTATCACTCTTCTATCTGAAACTAGAATATGAAATATAACTCTGAGGGCCTATTGTAATTATGCAAAGTGTGGGCCATTAATGGTGGTTTGGAATCTTGATGGCTCCCATCAACCAGGACAATTGACTGTGGATGGCTCTGTTTGCTTGCAGGCCTTCCTGTGAGTCAGGCTGGGAGGAATGAAGGCTTGGGGTGTTACAGTGACATATGATCATGTCACCTGAACTGGAATCCATCTTTAACCTGGTGCTTTTCCATTTAGAAGGAGGGGTGGGAACCCAGAGGGACAAAGGATTCTCACCCTATGCAAAAGATATACAAGTGGGCGGAACAGAACAAAGAGAGGAGCCATCATGAGGAATCCCCTAGCTACCACCTGAGCTGGAACAAGGGCTGTACCAGGGAAAGGATTGTGCCCAGACTAGGAAGGCGTCCAGTCTGTGGAAGAGACTTATTGAAACATCTGAGGGTGAGATTTTATCTGTATTCGGTTGTATTACTGTATTAGGTTTAGACTTGTGTGTTTTATTTTATTTTGCTTGGTAATTCACTTTGTTCTGTCTGTTACTACTTGGAACCACTTAAATCCTACTTTCTTATTTAATAAAAATCACTTTTTACTTATTAACCCAGAGTATGCATTAATACCTGGGGGGGAGGGGCAAACAGCTGTGCATCTCTCTCTATCAGTGTTATAGAGGGCGAACAATTTATGAATGTAAAACGGATTTATTTGGGGTTTGGACTAGGGTTACCATATTTCAGCAAGCAAAAAAGAGGATGGGAGGAGCCCCGCCCTAGCCCCGCCCCTGCCCCTCCCACTTCCCGCCCCCCCAGAACCCCCAACCCTCCCCCCGTTCCTTGTCCCCTGACTGCCCCCTCCTGGGACCCCTGCCCCTAACTGCCCCCCAGGACTCCACTCCCTATCTAAGCCTCCCTGCCTCTTGTCCCCTGACTGCCCCAACCCTTATCCACACCCCCACCCCCAGACAAACCCCTGGGACTCCCACGCCCCATCCAACCACTCCCCACCCCCTGACAGCCCCCCCCAGAACTCCCAACCCATCTAAACCCCTCTGCTCCCTGTCCCCTGACTGCTCCGATCCCTCTCCGCACTCCTGCCCCCTGACAGCCCCCCCGAGAACTCCCAACCCCCCCCTGCTCCTTGTCCCCTGACTGCCCCCTCCTGGGACCCCTGCTCCTAACTGCCCTCCAGAACCCCACCCCCTACCTAAGACTCCCTGTTCCTTGTCCCCTAACTGCCCCCTCCTAAGACCCCCCCCAACTGCCCCCCAGGACCCTACCCCCTACCTGTACCCTGACTGCCCAAAACTTTCTCCACTCCCCCCAAAAAGCCCCCCCCCGTTTCTTGACTGCCCCCTCCAGAACCTACCTGGCCCCCTTACCCTGCTGCTCAGAACAGGGTGTTGGGCTCTGTGCGAGCCGAGCCGGACACGTGGCTGCGCTCCCCAGCACAACAAAACCCGGTCCCTGGCCCTGCACAGTGCTGCTGGACCGGGCTGCAGGGGAGAGCTGCCGGCTCAGAATGCAGGGCAGATCCGGCTCCTCTCCAGCTGCTCCGGAGTCCAGCCCAGGACTTTCCTGCAGCCCTCCCAGCTGCTCGCTCTGCTCTGCCAGGGGAGGGGGGGAATCCCGGACATTTTGAGTGTTTTACAAATTCCCCCCGGACGCTATTTTTAGAACAAAAAGGAGGACATGTCCGGGGAAATCCGGATGAATGGTAACCCTAGTTTGGACCCCGTCGGGAGTTGGACTTCTGAGCGTTAAAGACAGGAACACTTCTTAAGTTGCTTTCAGTTAAGTCTGCAGCTTTGGGGCATGTGGTTCAGACCCTGGGTCTGTGCTGGAGCAGACGGGCGTGTCTGGCTCAACAAGACAAGGGGCTGAAGTCCCAGGCTGGCAGGGAAAGCAGGGCAGAAGTGGTCTTGGCACATCAGTTGACTGTTCCCAAGGGGGGGGTTCTGTGATCCAACCCGTCACTCTCCCCCACAGGTGGAATATCACCAGCCGAAGTGCTAGACTATATTGGTCACAAGTATTTTTACCCCTGTTGACTAACCCTGCAGATCTAGATGACAGAGGCTAAATCGCCGGTGGTCAGTCCGCATCAGTGCTCTCAACAGGGGACATGCACTGAGGAGAGATTGAGAAATCCTAGTGTAGGACCTGAACAGGAAGCTCTCTCATTGGAAGACTTTTGGGAAGTTTCTTCTATCCTTCCACACGTGCATGTGTCACCCTAACATTTGCAATATGTTATAAGAAATGTTAGTCAACTTGGTCATGTAACTTTCCACAAACCAGTCTTGCTATTTTTAAAAGAAATAAGCAGAGTGGAATTAGACTTATGGCAGGGTTGGGAAACTTTATTAAAAAACAAAAAAAAACAAACAAACAAAAACAATTAAGTAGTACTAAATACATCAACTAGGCTGCAGGCAGGGCAAACTACTGGATTATTCTTGTGTTAATTAATCCTGGGAGTGGAATGTCCCTAGAATTGCTTTTCATTAAGGGGAAGCACCCAGGGTCACACCTACTAGCATCTTCCTAATATTTGCTCAGCATCTGCTTTGCACTATGAGCAGAACACCTTGTATGGTCCTCCCTCTTTACATACATACCTTGGGCGGAAGTTTGCAGAGAAGTGCATGCATATATATATAGGATTCACTTTTTCCTTGGGCAGAACCTTTAAGGATGGAAAAACCTCTTTGAGGTGTTCCAATGAGCATCAGGGAGCTATGATATTAGCCCATGCCTCACCTTTTTCATAATTCTTTATGGACCAATAGCCTACTGTTGTCTTGGTCTATGCTAAGACTCAGTTCAATATTAGATTATGGTCTAAGGACAGAGGTATTAGATCAATGAAATGAATAGGGTGGGTCTATATAAACCATTGACCAAGATGACTTCATTTGGAGTGATTCCAATCCATTGGCTACAAAAGATATCTTAAAGGGAAAAAAGAGGATTAATAATAGGGACCAGAGTAACCCCAATGAGTTAACTTCTAAAAATATCTAAGAAATCAGGCAGGGACATAGATTCTATGTTGAGATAAAAGACTGTCAGGCCCCATCCAGAACAACCAGCCAAACTGAGTTTAAAACACATCAGTCTAAACAGCTCACTGTAGCTTCCAATTGTTTACACAGAGGACGTCCACTTTGACTGTCTTTGACAGTCTCAAGTTGTGACACAATCTAACAGTTTGTCCTATTAGTTTGGCTTTCCGTGCGTCTCCACCATACTCTCCAAAAATAATCTGTTCCCTCCGCCTTGCAATTCTGTTTTCCAAACCAGCTTGAATAGTACCATCTGTCACAAGATAAGTTCTGAAGATGATTATTCCAACAAAGTTTAAAGGTTTCAAAATGGCAACTGGAGAGAAGATCTCTCTTGCTCATCCACTAAAGTCTGCCTTGATTACTTTGATGTAACAACTCTTGAAAGCTCCTATTCTTTGAAACTAATTTAAACACATTGAATTGTTGAAAGATTAAAAACCACAGTCAGCTAATTACACTCACTCTCATCTCTTATTCAGCAAATGAATCACTTTTCATTACCACTTAGCTGAAGTACATGAATTTCTGCCTAATTAGAAATGTTGTAGATGGAGCATTAGCAAGGCTGGAGCGGGTCAGGATATCTTGCCTGCTTCATTTTTAATTCCTAACAGTAGAGCCAGATAGGAAAGGCTGGAGATAAGAAGTCATTAAACAAATGTAAATTATTTATAAAAATTACTTTGCCCAAATTATAATTATTTTTTCCCCAAACACTCTTATAAACGTCAAATGGAATGAAAGGAAAAGCGGCCCAACATTGATTTTAATGACCATTTTAATGTTATGTATAACAGAACATTGTGAATACAATGGAAACAAAGTTTTATCAATTTAATAATAAAAAAGAAATCCAAGATAAGAAAGGGGAGGTAATAAATTTCATACCTATAATATAGTGCTTATTCTCAATAATACTCCCAGCTTGTGAGTATAACCATGTCTTGTATTCCAGACTCGAGAATCATGATTCGTGTGTGAACTTAAAATGCAGAATTACAGCAGGAAAACAAAACCTTAATTAATTAGTTTCCTTTATTTTCATTAAATCAATAAAATCTTTGACTGCTACAGGTTTCCTTTAATAATAATAATAATATATATATATATATATGTATTATATATATTTAACTCCTTTCTTTTGGATTCCACCGCTGCTAATGCCATATTTACACCAAAAAGTCACCAAATGTTGTATAAAATCTAAAATCCAACGCTGTTGGATTGACAAGGGTTTAGAGATTTAACTTAAAAGACAATGTAGTTACCTTGTTGCTTTTCTTTTCGTAAAGATGATTTTTTTTTTTTTTTGCCTTTTGACTGCTATTGACACGGTAAACCAGTGGCCCCCTAAGGGTACATGTGGCATAAAGTTGCCACTGAAATAGAACTGCAAAAAGTGTTCATATGCTGGAGTTTTCTGAAAGGAAACCATAAAGCAGCTCTCGATGAAATTTCTCCCAATTCAGCACTGGGTATTAATTATAGCAGTATAGGTGTGAAGAGCCCCTAAACCTATTAATGATCAATTGCTTAAAGAGGTTTTTACAATAAAAATTTGGATATTATAGCAGTGTTGCTGGAACATCAGCAAAAGTATATATATATACACACACATTCCAGGTCCCTTTGAATTAGCCATAAGCACATATGTAAGCCATTGTTTTTTTGGACAAAAATATATATTCTTATAAAAAACTGATCATTGTACTTGAGTGACTTCAAATATGGACTCAGAGTGGTAGTAAAAGGAATGGCTTCAATTATGACAAAGCGATTCAGGGAGAGAAAAATCAAGCTCTTCAAGAAAAAAAAGAAAAGTATAAAATTAGATTCAAACAGATTTACCCAACCCCCATTCCAGTCTCCCCACAAGTTTCAATGTTAAAATTGGTTCTTCCATCTAGAAAGGCTTTTGATGGTCTTGCTACAAAACAATGGCCTCTTAATTGCAAAGTCTTCCAATTGATTCATCAGAAGAACCTTTCGTCTCCCCAGAGCTTGAACGCTAGGTGTTTCAGCATTTACAAAATAGCCTTTTGGTTCTTTATGTAGGTTCATTTTAATTAACTGATAAAAGGAAAAAAGGTATTGATCAGTGTTCTCCATCCCTCCCCCAGCTCTATTTGTGCAGCTAAAAATCCTTCATTCACTCTGACCAATTCTTTACAATCTTTATTTGCTAAAATTGGCAAAATTTGCAAAGGCATCTTGCTTGGGTTGCACAGTTCCAGGAGTCATAGCAGAGGTCATAGCTATATTGGGTACCCCCAAGCCCATTGTGCCTGTCAAACCCATTCCAGCAGCTGGCATCCCCACGTTCACATTCATTCCCAGAATTCCCTGGTTCATCATAGGCGTGTTTCCCAAAGAGGTCATACCCATTGTACCCGTCATAACATTGGGCATCCCCATTCCCACAGGAATGGGCCCTCCCATCAATGAACTTGTTGGGGATCGAACAGGCATCACGTTGGACTGGGAGTTGAGGCTCACGGCTGCAAAATTTTGAGTCATCACATTCACAGGTTGTTGCATATCTGCAGAAAAATAAAATACAACAGCCTTTAATTTAATCAATATCCTAGGGTTGAGCATGGTGAGTTACAATCTACTTTTAGAAGTTATGTAACTATATTGTGACTTTACAGTGAACAAAGACAAGGAAAAAGTTATATTTATGTTCACTAGCCAGTTAGCCTACAAAAGATGACTAATTTCCGCATCTCTTCCTTCTTCAGTTAAAATTCAGAAAAGTCTAACAAAGTTTTACAATATGTCTTTCTCCCAGGTTCACTATTGCTAACGAATTGAGCTCCGAGGACAGAGAGTTGATACCACCCATAGGAAAAGCTTAAGAGATGCGGGAGTCCTAATGATGCAAGCCTCTGCAGTTAGAGACCTGGCTTCACATCCCTGAAACATTCCCGGGCTCATTCTTCTGGATCACGTTACGGTAACAGAGCTGCCAATGGTAAGAGGCAATGGAGCAGATGAAAAATAGGATGATGATTAAAATTAAGAGAAAAGGTGATCTAGCAAAAGGGTCCTTTTTTTTTTTTTTTTAAAAGACACATTGGTAACGTCTGTATAGCAGGTCATGCCAGTGAAGTATTATTACATCAGTGGGGTCACTTACTCTGTTGCTGAATCATTGTATTAAGCGATGGCTGCTGGGGTTTGGAAGGCTGCATACCAGGTACTAAATTGTCCAAACTGATATTTACACTGGGGTCTGACCAAGTGGATGGCAGAGTTTTGCTGGCATTTTTTTGGACCATCTCTGTACTCGGATTATAAAGAGGACTGGGTTTCTGCAGCATACTGTTAACATTCTGCAAAGGCTAGAAACAGAAGAAAAAAGCTTTTTGTTTTTTTAAATGATGCCATTCACTCCCTAACATTTACTACTGCTGTGTCTAAGAAATAAACAGTTCCATCATGTCAGCATAAAATACAACAAATGGTTGTTTGTTTGCATATGAGAAGTTAAAAAGCCAAAGAGAAATGTCATCAGTTTTTATGAGACACGGAGGTTCATCTCTTTCAAAGTAGTTTCCCCATCAGTTGGTATCTTGTTGGAAGTGATCAGGATGGTATTTCATATGTTAGCACTAAGCATTTTGCATAGTGGATTGTGTCACCAAATCAGAGTTGCCTGGCATCTCCCAGACTAGGAGCCCATTCTATTCTGGGCTTTTTGAAATGCATTTGAGGGTTTTTGCACAAGAGTCAATGTGCTTTGGTTTCAACAGCCAATTACTTTCCACTGGAGTAGCCCCCCTGTGTGTCATGGCAGCACACAGATGAGGGTGAGGACTGGTCCATCAGTTGCCTGATGATGTAGGCTGCACACATAGTCTATTGGTTTTTTTCAGGTTCTAACTTTAAAACCTTCCCTCCCCCCAAAAGGATGACAGAGCATCTCAGACAGAGCGACCGAGTGATAAAGAATGCATCTGAGAGCTAGGGGTAACAAGGTTTAAGCTAAAATAGGAGGACAAAAGCATTCTAGAACCTTTTCTTCACAGAGGAACCAGTCATTAAGGGATTGAGTAACAACAGCATACCTGTGACCTTGACATGGGTAGACCGATGCCCACCGCACTAGAGCTCATCATCGCAAAATTCATGCTTTGTGAAGAAGCCATGGTTGCCTGAGAGGAGCCCATCAAATCAAAGAGGTCAGTAGAATTTGAGGCAGCTGGAGGATGGCCAAGAGCTGGCTGTGTGCTACCAAAGAGCTCTACAGCTGGCTGGGCAGTGCCACCAAAGTGCTCTCCTGCTGAAGCACTGGGACACGGAGAGGCTTGGTTGAAGGCACTCCAGTCGCCGAAGTCTCCGTTCCCACTTGCTGCTGTACCTGGGGGTGAGGGAAAGAAGGTAAAAGATTTTTGAAAGGCACAGAAAAACGCCACATTCTGTGAACTGAAACAAATGAGACCTGATTTGTGTCCGTCCAGATTAACATCTGCAGGTAGAATCTCCATCTGGACATCATTCCTTCTCATGAATATTCCAACAGTTTTAACAAGGTAGCAAAGGAAATATGAAACACCCACGCACAGACAAAAAACTACATCTGATAATGTGTCACCTATGGACCTGGGTGAGTGGGACACAGGTTTCCTTCAACTAAGTTTGCAGCATCCAAATGCTTCCAAACAGACACTGGAAAAGTAGATTTGAGGTTCTGTCAAAAGCAGGGCTAGAAGTTTAAGAATCAAACTTGCCAGGACTTTAATCCAATGCTCTGATATTCTCAACAGAGCCATGATCCCAGCTAATGGGTATTATGCAGTCACTGTACATGAGAAGCCCAATTCCACAGTCATAGTAAAGCATACAAGATAACAGCCATTTATTCAAAACTTTTTGATTACATATAATTAATAGCTTTTGCACAACATAAGAAAATAGTGACACTAAGTGGGATACCAATAAAACCAAGAGCTTTCAAAACAGATTACCAGAGGGTCCTTATCTTACTCTGTTGCCTGCTAACATAAGTAATATTTCCCCTGGGCTATGAGAGTACATGATGCTTTGATATGTACCTGTTTCAGATCACATGCCCCAATACCTACATACAGACCAGCAAGCCCAGGATGTGACAGGATCCTTACTTCCATTTCCTTACCTTTATAAGGATCAGTCAAAGCACTGACTTTAAATAAGTTTCCTTCACTTACAGGAAAAAAGTAAGTTACAAGAAACATCATGGGTAACATTTTATAGTGAAAGTTATTTAAAATATCCCAAAAGCTGTGGTGGTTTTTGTTGTTTTGTTTTTAAAGGGCCACAATCTTCCAGAGGGTTTTTTGGGGGTGGGAGGTTGGAGGGGCATTGCATAGGTCAGATTTTTGGTGATGTGGCTAATGTTTTACAGGTCTGGATGTAGTAGATGAATATCATTCTTCTGGCATATGAAATGCATAGGACTGCTTTATTTGCTACATGGATGCACAGCTTAGAGGGAACATTTCCATCATGCATAAGAATTATGATATTCCCCTGTAGGTTGTATCTCATGATGAAGTTCTCATTCCCAGTTAGCCAACAAGCAATATCCCTGCAGTAGGGAAAGAGCTCTGAACTCTAATGATTAAATCAACTCCACTGCCCCCTGCATGAGCAAAGGAAGAGGCTCTGATTGAGATTTCACTGATTTCAAAGTTACTAGACCTATGCACCTAGCTAAGAGTACAACCCACACACCTGGCTATTTCCTAGAGCTGTATTTTGTCTCGTCAAAGGCAACTGCAATAACATTTTACACTCCATGTAAATGATTAAACACCTGTGTTCAAACCTGGTTTTAATTACCCTTACCTTCATTAGTGTATTAAATTTTAAGTAATGGAAAAGGGGGTAGGAGGAAAGAAGTGAGTTTGTTTACAAAATCCAAGCACTACCAGTAGTTTTAACGCAAGAAATGGACTAATGTTGATTAGTTCAGGGCCTTACTAGAACATTTTGCTTTCATTTCCCTTACAAAAGGGACTGTATCGGAGGATTTCAATTAGTACTGCATATTAAAGATTTAAACCCACTTTAAATATTCCTGATGGACAAGTAAATGCTGAATGTGCTGATTCCATGTGTACTGGATGCAGAGATCTGAACACACAATAAGAAAAAGTAGGGGTAAGAGGAGAAGGTTTTGCCCCCCTTTTGGGGAACTTGATCAAAGATGATTAATCCGGGAAGAAAGGATTACTAGAGGGGCTTATATTGTTAGAGAATGATTAATCATTTCACAAGACTCCTGGCCCACTGCATAATGGTGATCGGTATAGATTAATCATGTTAATGCAGATAAAGGATTGTGTCATTTTAGGCTGTATTCATACACAAATTATTTGCATAGTAGGCAGCTTTATACTTGTAAAAATAACTTTATTTTGAATAAGTATCACAAGCAAGGAAGCCTGTACAATTAGGACAGTGTTTTTTTTCCCTGCCGGTTGAAATATTAAAGGTGTGTTTTAACCCACAGATACCCAATACAGCTTTCCTAAATGTAGCAAATAATGCAAAAAGATCCCCAGGTGCTGATCTACAGCCAATTTGCCCAGAGATTTACTAATCTGTCACTGAAATGTCTTCATTCATACTGGATTTACTCCTATGCCCCTAGCTGAGGCACAACTCCCAACTGCCTCAAGAGCAAGAATTACACCCCTTTTGATTGGAGCGCCACACTTTTTGGTCAACTGCAAATATCCATATTTAGCAACATTGTTAAGTTGGCACCTGCAAGTGCCTGAGAACCCTCGACTCCTACTGGAAGGCTGAGCTCAGAAAAGCTCAAATTAAAGGAAGAGGAGATTTTAAGTGGTCACCTCCAACACACTTTGCTGGCATAAGACTGTTCACTCTGGTTTGCTTACTACTACTTTGTTGAGAATCGTTTTAAGCACCACAAGCGACGTGGGCTCCATTTCCCTTGAGAAACCACTCCCCAGTGTGATATTTCATTATGGATACATTCTCCTTGTTTGAAGAAAGAGCTGTTCTCTCTTACTCCTAGATATATTCCTTGTGCCCCCATAAACAGTTCCTTGCCCTCCTTGGCATTCATATCTTTCCTATACTTGTAAACAAGTTGTCATTTAGCTAAGCTATGGAGGACCATCCATCAGTTTTAGCCCATGGATATGCATAAACATAGTCCACTGAAGACAATGGAGTTATGCCAGAGTATTGAGGGCATAACTTGGCCTCACATCAGTCCTTCCAGGTGTAACTCCTATTCCACCTGGAGGTTTTGAAAACTTGATAGCATCTCCCTTGACATCCGTCAAAGCCAATTTACCTTTGTCTCTCCATTTACTATACAAATGTTTTGTTAATCTTGGAAGACAAGTGGGATTTTAGGTATCTTTAGGGATTATCATTCTTCCAACACAGGTGGGCTGCTATTCCTCATTGCATATGAGCCTAAAGTTTTGTTTTTATTTGTTAGACTTTTATAGGTGAATTGTTTGTGGGATTGTGTGGGGAGGTGGGGTTATCCTGACCTTAAATTCCAATTTGCCAATGTAGTACTCAGTCTGAGCTTTGGGCTAGGTCAAACATTCTATTGTTATTTTCCCCCAGAATTTCCAACATACTAAAATTCCTTTGTATTTGTGTCCTCAGACATTCGCAAGCCTCCCAATTTAGTGTGCGCTCTCATATTCCAGATTAATAAAGTTGCTATGATACCCCAGTCCTAGAAAGGATCCCTGCAGCCAGCGATCCCTCTAATTTTTCCCATCCATGTGTGGAATGAAATGTGTTATGTGCACCAATATGGAGGTGATGTGAGACACATCACCTCCATATTGGTGCACATAATGTTCATGGGGTGGGATGGGGCCAAGGGGTTCGGAGTGTGGGAGGATGAGGGCTCTGGCTGGGGTTGTGGGCTCCGGCATGGGGCTCAGGGCTGGAGCAGAGGGTTGCGGTGTGAGGGGTGAGGGCTCCGGCAGGAAGCGAAGACTCCCCCCTGCTCTCTATCCCTGCAGCAGCACCTGGGCTGGGTGACCTGCAGCCCCAGCCCTGGACCTGCCACGGAGAGGTGCTTCTCCCCGGCTGCAGCAGATCTGGGGCCAGTGGGAAGAGGTGCCTCTCCCCTGGCCGTGGCAGATCCCGGACTGGAGGAGAGGCATCACTCCTCACCGTGGCCCTGAGCACCTGCGTGGCACTTAATAGGCTGCTGCGTGGCCATGCAGCTTAGAGGGAACTTAGCCTGCAACACTGCTGAACAGTTTGCTACATTGTTGTTTGCCATTACCATGTGTTTAGGGCCCTTCAATCACTTTTCAGTCCGTGGCAGTGCTCAAAGTCAAGCGATATAAATTTGTTTTTGAAGACAAACTATCAAATACTTTACTGAAATACTGCTGCCCCACTCAGATTAGTTTTTTATAGCACTTGCTTGTATCTGAAAAAGTTTGCGAACTTTTGACTGGAGAGATCAGGAGAAAGGCTGCCTTTTCTCAGAGAAAAAAGTTGGTCAGATGATCTTACATAAGGCATTAGACCATTTTGACGAACAGTGATTAGGTATATCAGTTAGCGATTAGTTCTATCAATAACAGCCAAGAAAGCAGGAAGAGTTCACAAATACTGTCTGTGGGAGCACTCAGCATATCACTAAGACTCCTGTTAAAAAAGTTCCCCCTCCCCATTTCCAAATATTATAAAACCATGTTTTTACTGTGTGAAGTTTTTTCTGCTGTTTGTTTTTCACCTGGCACACTACACCCACAAAACTTGGAAGTGTTGAATACCTTGAGTAAGTTTTATTGTCTTGATTTTCCACCCTAAAAGCCACATCTTATTTTGTTATGGTTCAAGTGAGACCATAATTCCAAATGTCAATTTGAATGGAATTCTACTTTCACTAAAACAAAGTTATGCCTGAAGCTCCCACTGGTACGGTGTTTTATGAAATAAGGCCCTCACACATTTCAGAATCAACTGTATCTGATATTGCCAAGAAGTGGGGCTCTCGCTTCCTGTCTGCGACATACCAGAGTTGTGTTTCCCTGGACCATTTAAGTACTTAAACCTTCTGCCAATACAAAGCTGAAATTTAAATACTGTTTTGTGACATCCACAAACTCTCCTCTAAGCCACCTGACATCCAGGATGGGCAAGGATATTAAAAGCCACTTGGGAATCTGAATCACTTTGAAATGAAGAGGGAGGGTAAAGACTCATCTAAATTTCCGTTATTAACCACCATTTTTTCTGACTACTTATGTACTATTTCCCCTCACTCCCTGTATCCTTTTGATGGATGTGACTATAAAGTCTGCCAATTTCCTCTAAGATATCTTATGACTTTATAGCAACATTGCTAAGGGATGCTTCTCAACAATGCAGGGTGCATCAAATAAGGCAAAATAGGCTTCTAACCCATACCCATTAAAGAACTATAGAAGAATCATTCATCAAAACCAGAAAGCTGTTCTTTACTGAGCCTCAACTCTGTGAAAATACCCATCAGAGACCAAAAAACCATCCAGCACCACTGAGGTGAGCATGTGGCTTTCTTGGTCAAACTAACACCACAAACCAGCCCCAGGAAAGGGAGCTGACTGCCAATAATGCCACAAAAAAGAAAGTGGCTTCATGCCCCGCTCCTCATCCCTAAGGGCCGTTTTTCAGTCAGTAAATTATCCTACCTTGTGGCGAGGGGAAACTTGCTGAGGCAGCGGCAGAACCAAAGTCAGCGAATCCTCCGAATGGGTCAGTTGATCCACCTAGAAAGGAGAGGAATCACAGGGTTGTGGAGCGATGCCCTGCTCAATGAACTTGACAAGGGCTTTCTGTAAGCTGCTTTCAGGCATTTCGTTTTATTTTTAAACCTCCTGCATTTGGCAGTCAGGGTTGGTTGAGTCTGTCGTATGTTTGTACCATTTTTTGAGGCTTTATTACCACCACCATTCTGTATTTATATGAACCTAGACAAATTGGATATTCTTGCCTATGCTGCAGATCTAGCTGATTGTGCTTTGCCATATAGGTGGCAGGGAGAACAAGATGCCAGTTCTGTTTCACAATTCATTCTAAAATAGTAATTCATACAGCGCAATGAAGCTTGAGAGATCAAACTGACAGGAGATGGTGCTGGTATGGTGTAAACTAAGTAATGGGAGGATTACAGAATTAAAACTTGGGAAGCAAAAAATATCAAAATAAATACTTTGTTACTGGAGGAATCCTTAATTTATTATGCTGCTTACCATGAAAAATTAAAAGTCTTCTTATATTTAGTTTTTATGTTTCTTAAAGCATGAATGATTCTGCAATGATCTTGGTATCAAGATTTCAAGGACGGAGCTTGCATTGGTGTTCATTTTTTATAAGTTTGCTTTCTCTCTAGAGCAACAACATTAAAGTCCCAACCATGCCTTTGTAAGCTACCAGTTAAATTATTAACATTTGAATATAGTATTGTAACTATTTTTCCATTAAAGCATATTCAACCCAAACTAGAAAAAAAGCTTTAATAATTATATTTGGGACAACAGAATAGGCAGAAGGCTAATTTCTTAGTCCAAAACACACTTTGCTTGACAGTGTAGTTTTTGTCACTTCTTTCCCCTACAGCTTTTAAGTGGCCATTCTAATGGCCTAAAAGTATCAAAAAGTTGACCTTATTTTTGTTTGTCCTTAAAGATTTCACCTCTGAACAGTCACACCCTGAGAAGTAGCAGCAGCAGTTCAATTATTGTGCTTTTAGTGTTATGCGTACATTATATAGGTTACATCACAGCTGCTTAGCCTGCAGTGCTTAGAAACTAGCCAGGTGGGACTGGAACATCTGTGCTGCACTCAAACACCACCAGGGACAGCTTCCAACATCTGGTGCCATTTCTGAATTGTCTTATCGCTGCAAGACATTCTGCCCCATCTGCTACTCTCAACTGGGTTAATTAAACTAGAACTATCTTCTTTATAATAAACGGCTAGCAGTAATAAAAGGAACAATTCACTTTCTAATACATGTGTACTTGTATTTCTTTTTAATGTTATTTTATTGTCGTCAATATCAGGAAGGCATGACTGTTTTTCAAAGGGGAAATGGTGTCTATCTACAGAACATGTATGATTTGATATAAAGCAGCAAATAAAGAGAAAGGGAGGACCATGCGTCTCTGAATTCCCATGGAAGGTTAATTCCATTGTAATACCTGTACCACTCTTTTTAGAAAAGATAGGAAATTTCAATCTGATGATGATGCCTGAACAAATGCAGTAGGATTTGTATTGAAGGAATTTATATAAAAATATTTGTTTAGTCTGTTGTATTTTGATATAAAAACCTTGCATTGGATATAATGTAAACGTGGGAGGGAGGTGGCATGAGCCAGTCAAATATCAAAGTTGGAAACTAAGTGAGAAGATCAAACTTACTGGGTCTACTGCAAAGGAAACACTTTCATAGTAATACCTCATTTGCTTCCTGTTGAAGAAGGTGAAGATTTGATCTTTTTGTACATAGAACATACAGCATAGGGTTTGCATTCTCCTATGTCAAACCACAACCTCAAGATCAGTTGCTTTCCTGACAAGCCAAAAGAGGTAACCCATAGCTACAGCATTGACTAACCCCCTCACTTTGAACCCAAAGTTGTAAGGGATTTCTGAATATTCTTCATTCTTGCCAATTCTCTCTCTCTCATGTGCCTATTTCATTTTCGGATTGAACATTAAGCTCAAGAGGAAAGAAGCAGAACCTAGACCGATAGCAACAAAAGCAGCTCTCAATGGAGGAAGCCACTGGCCTAGAGTTAAACCTAGTCTCCAGTAATCCTAAAAAATAGCTATGACCACCTACGTGCCACCATGGACATCGCACTGTCTTGTTGCTGTGACTTCTCTATGCAAGTCTGTCTTCACACCTTCTGTGAACAGGATGCAACTTACTTGGGCAACTTTAGTAATTTGTAAATCTCAAACTTCACCATCCCTTTCCTGTACTGTAAAGCTTGCTCAGTGTTCCCACATCTCAGGGGAAACAGTTACAGCACCTACTACACTGAAAAATACATATAGATGAGGAGTTGTTTAGCAAACGCCTCCACAGATCCTGGAACTCATAGTATTTCCCTGCCAATTTCTTTACAGGGGAGATCAAAGACTGCTTTTGACCCCTCCACTGTGTCTTGCGTGACCCAGGAAATGTTCCCACACCCTCTGCTGCAAGGAACATATTGGTCATCACAAGCGACCTGCATGTGAAGGACAGTGCTAATCTTCACAACATGAGCGATCCTCAAAGATTCCCACAGGAGATCTGTCGCTATAAATGAACTCTTTCCATCTGCCTTCGCAGGGCAGCAAGGAGATTATTTACAATGACCAGCTGGTAATATGCCTCTTCTCAATACCACTCCTCAATGCTGCTGAAGAAGGGAAAAATTGCTGTACCACTGTAGAGCAACAAAAAGAATCAGCAGCTCAGATGTGCTCAAATGTGGAGAGCTCCATTTGTTTGAAAAGGATTCAGTTTAAAAATGAAAAAAATTCTAAACAGAAGAATTTTAAAATTCTCTCATCTCCCATTAAAACTGGATTTAAAAGGGAAAGAATAAAAAGTGTTACAAAATAGGCTTTTTACAAAAACCTGATGAAGAGTATTTCCATGGATAAAGGGGCAAGGTGGAGGACAATGTGGATTCTGCTTTTGGAACACATCAGAATGACCATGGATCTCAGCATTCCCAAAATGCATGCCTCACCTCATTTACCTTTCCCTCAATAAAGGCAAATAAAAGTTAATGTATGAAAACTTTAAAGATCTTGGGAAGTGGGAAGGAGAGAAATTAAGACCGATACTAATTTATTTATTTATTTTAACTTGGTTGTCTGGTGAGTACTATGGGTGCTGTTTCTACCCAGCATCACTGCTTTGTCACCCAGACTATTTTCAAGATCACACCATTATAGCACAGGCAGTATCTCAGATGATATTTATCACATTTGACTGTTATTTCATGAATGCGTAACATGTCCAAACTAAACAAGTTTGCACTCTTTTGATAAGTGACATTGTGCAATGCAGCAGCATTGAGATGGTGCCACATTGCTCCTGGCTGCTAACAGTGTAATCCTTTACTGAATTTTCTTGCACTTATGGATTCATAAATAACCCACAAGATTATGAATTAAATACATTTTAAGTTTTATGTAAATCTTATACAATTATATCCAGCGGCGGCTCCAGGCACCAGCGCTCCAAGCGCGTGCCGTGGGGGGTGCCCTGCCGGTCCCTGCGAGGGTGGCAGTCAGGCAGCTTTCGGCGGCATGCCTGTGGGAGGTCTGCTGGTCCCGCAGATTCGGCGGCTGGTACACTGAATCTGCGGGACCGGTGGCTCTCCCACAGGCATGCCACCGAATCTGCGGGACCGGGGACCTCCTGCAGGCATGCCGCCAAAGGCAGCCTGCCTGCTGTGCTTGGGGCGGCAAAAAAACTAGAGCTGCCTCTGATTATAGCTAGTTAATGATTATGCATCATACCACTAAGCTATTAGCCCTTGGTGTTGGGCAAACCTAAGAAGTGTGGCCTTAAAAAACAAAAACCATGTATTATATAAAAGAGTAACAAGTTATTTGAAAAAAATTAAATTTGTTTTGCTCAATGAATACAGCTGGGAAAACTGCAATCAATTCACAGAATTTAATTATTCTAACCCAATCTGCTATGGGGAGGAGGCTCATTCAGCCCCACTATAAGCTACTACAAATACTGCAAGGAAAGAAGCACTACTAAGGTGCCCCATGTTACACAGAAACAGTAGCTTGTGTTAATTAGTAAAATTTCTGTTTGCAATTGAGAGAGAAACCTTCTCTCAAAGGTTTCTTGCCAACTAAAAGGGTCACACTGATGCTTAATTCTCTGTTAAAATTGATCTTGATACTGAGGGGAAAAAATTACATCCAGCCATCTGACCATCCCCATCCTCCTCCAGTTAACTCTTCTTTGATTGTCCCATTAAAACACCTTAGATACATGACAAACTCCCTTTAATAGTTTATGATCCACAGTTTTAACTGTGGCTGGCATGAATGTCTGTGGCATGACACGAGACTTTTTTTTTTTTTAATTATATTATCTCTCTCTTTCTCACACCCACATCCATACACACCCACACCCAACCCATTTTTGTACTTTTGTAGGTAAGTCACTGAAATCTAAAGCTTGCCTAAAAGAGTTACTGTGGTTTCACAGTTTAGTGCTAGCATGGACATGAGTGAACTTAAATTTCAGTTTAGTATTCAGAGAATAATTCACCATAAATTAATTGAACAGAATTGTAACTTCAGAGTGAGTTTTTTGGCATTAGGGTTGGGGTTATCCAGGGGTCATGAGGAGATAAAAGAAATGAGTTTGCTTTTGCTGTATACATTAGATGTGGCTTGTGAATAGAGGTCATCCATTTCTATAGCTGCCTATCCCTTAACTTGTAACATGAGAAACTTAAAGCTGACTGGATTGTGCTTGCTTTTAGAATTAATTATAAATAACTCTGCATTATAACCCATGCAGTTTCTGACAGACTGATTTAGTGGCTAATCTTTATGATTTGCTAACCTTATTATTAATCCTATATATAGTAAAAGCTGTGTTTATCCAGCACTTTAAATCGGACTTTCAATGAAGACCAGAAATGCCGGTTTAGAGAGCTGTCCGATTGGTATAGTCCAGTTGGCGCGGGGCCAGCAAGCTCCCTACATGGCTCAGCATGTAGTGGCGACATGTCCCTGCTGCTCCTCGGCAGAGGTGCAACTAGGCAGCTCTGCGCCGGCCCCGCCCTAAGCGCTGGCTCTGCAGTTCCCGTTGGCAGGGAACCGTGGCCAATGGGAGCTGCGGGGGTGGCACCTGCGGGCGGACGCAGTGTGCAGAGCCATCTAGCTGTGCCTTTGCCTAGAGCAGCAGGGACATGTCACCACTTGCAGGGAGCTGCCCAAGGTGAGCGCCATCTGGATCCGGCACCCCAACCCCCGCCCGAGCTCCCTCCCTCGGAGTCCCACCCAGAGCATGTGCCCCACACCTACTCCTGCACCCCAACCCCCAGCCCCACACCCCCTCCCCCACTCAAACTCCCTCCCTCTTAGTTAACCAGAATTTTTCACTTACTGGCACCCCCCATTCTCCCAACATGCCAGATAAAAAATGTAATATGGTAGTTTGTGTGCAGTTATAAACTTACACACAGTTGTCCATTTTTTTGGGTACTTGAAACATTTTGCTTTGCTTGTCACCATTTTTCTTTCCCCTTTATCCTTACAATATTAAAACCCACAAGCTTGTGCACGGACAGTCAAAATTAAACAGATCATAGATTAAGTATAAGGATATATACCTGTTGAGACTGGCTGGCCAGCACCATCAAACAGATCAAACAGATCATTAGAAGACTTGCTGCCAGGGGGTACTGAAGCCTAAAGAAGACAGAATTTACCAGCTTTTTAAAAAACATGATTGAAGTACTATTTATAGTTCAACTGCAAGTGTAGCTTTCTAACTGTCTTATCACAAACTTCACACATGAATTGAGTATTGTTCTCCTGATGAAATGGCCCCCCAAAATGGCCAGAATGTCTGCAAAGATGCAGATGGGTAGAGGGGAGCTTGTTTGAGTAACCTAATTAAGCAAAGACAGACTTCACTAGAATATATTTAAGAGAATCTGAAGTTAAAAAAGGAACATTACCTACCCATGTTATTTTTACTATCTGTAGCTATTTATGTCCACGGAAGATTTAAACCGGAGAAGCAAACATCAAAGGTGTGCATGTTTAAATCACTCTGGTTTTGGTTGAATGATATAAACCTTATGTAAAATACTAGTAAAGAACGTCACCGTTAACAGGTGGTGAGTATGTTCAATCAGTGCTCCAAGTAATGGATCTTAGGGCTTGTCTACATAGGGAGATTTCCTTCCCACATACTTATCGCAGAATTATTAATTCATTAATACATAATTATTCCATTTAGTTATACTGGTATAAGTCTCCACATGAACACTATTCAAGAATTACATTGATTTTATTCCAGAATGATGACTGTGCTTTGGAAAATTATAAATCACTTATTCTGGAATTGTGTGTCCACAGGGGAATTTACACTGGTACAACTATAGAAGAATAATTATTCTGGTATAGCTATGCAAGAAAATTTTACCATGTAGACAAGCCCTTAGTTAATGGACAGAGTTATCTGGAAGACAGACTGTTTTGCAACACATTAATCTAAAATCTCAGAATAACTGACTTGTATTATCAAATATAATTCCAAAGTTACTGTGGGACCCTGACTTAGCTTGCAAGGTCACAAAGAAGACAGAGGGAAAGCAGTATTGAAGCCTTCCTTTTATCAGTCATGTAACAAGGAAGAGAATGCATTTCCTGACAGTACCATGGCACATCAGAAGTCACTTCACTAGCATAGTCACTAATACTAGTATTGGTCATGAATTTCCAAGAGAATGTTTTTCCATCAGAAAAATGCTGATTTGGCTAAACTGTTTTCAGGAAAGGGTTAATTTTGACAAATTTTGAAAAAAAATTGGGGAGTTTAGAAATTTTCTAAACATCTCATTTTGACACTCCTGAAACAAAAAATATTTTGTTTTTTTGGTTTGAAACTTTAGTTAATTTATACTAAAAATAAAAATGTTAAAAAGTCAAAATTGAAGTGAAACATTTCAATTAACCCAATCTGAAATTTTTGGAGTATTGTTTGTGAAAGTTTTTGAAATTTCAACTACACCTCTACCCCATTTTAACGCTGTCCTTGGGAGCCAAAAAAAATCTTACCACGTTATAGATGAAACCGCGTTATATCGAACTTGCTTTGATCCGTTGGAGCGCACAGCCCCACTTCCCCGGAGCACTGCTTTACTGCGTTATATCGGGGTAGAGGTGTACTTGTCTAATTCAGGATGGGAAGTTTTGTTTTTTTTTTGTTTTTTTTTTTTTTAAATCTTATGGGATGAGAAAACTGCTTCCCACTCAGCTCTAATACACGAGATCACCATCAGTTTGGTTAATCTGAATCCTATATTCTTGCAGGAAACATCACAAAGAATGCACACATTTAGCCAACGTTACTACTCCTGCAGTACAATGGCATTCTTACTGTTCTATAAATCTTGGCACTGGGGTCAAGTGCATCTATGGCAGACTGACGACCTGCTGAAAAGTCTGTTAAGTACCATTTTACTATCGGTCTTCCTGACTACTTGCCTCAGTCACACTGGCACAGAGTTTGTGGATTCTCTTACTTTAGGTGGAAGTGGGAGGCAGTCCAGAACAATCTATCCTGGTCAATGAGAAAAAGGGGAAGGTCTGCTGACTCTCCAGAACTCTCCTGGCAGGCTTCCACATTTTAAGATGGTTTCTACCTACTAGAGGAACAGTCATGGACTCAGACATTAGTCGGGCAGGGGGTGGGGAGGACAGAGAGAGAGAGAGAGAGAGAGAAAGAACTCGAATGGCTGACATTAGCTTTATTCCTCCAATGCGAGTTTTGTACCCTTCTAACGCACTCATTAAATTAGTACTTGTGTTATAACACCAGCAGTAAGAATCTGAGACACCTAATTGAAATTTATAAGCCCATGATCATTTGGAGGGGAAAAGCCTTACAATCCCACTCTCAAAAGAGTTTTAAAACTCAAGAACTGCTTCAGAACACTCTTCCCATAGGCAGCACTAAGGCTGTAGTCTAGTTTGTAGATCCTGGTGAAGATACGCATCAATGGCCAATCAACTCTGAACATCTCTTCAGGTGAGGGTATTTGTCAATAGAGAGCATTGCTCCTATAGACTTTTGAGAACCGGTCTGCCAATTTTGGGGTAGACTTTTCTAGTATCACATCTTAGCCATTTAGAAATGGTTATTTTGAAGATTTTTTTATTCCTGTATTTGGAGTGGAAGCTCTGCAGATTTATAGATCTCTAGTCAAGCTGATAATTCATCTGAGATCCAGTTTGTGCTGAATTCCTCCTTATGCTTCAGATTCAGAGGGAAAGATGATTTTCTTAACATCACAGAATTCACAACAGCAATTATTGAAAGCAAAAGTTGACAGGATCACCTTGTCCTTGTGAAGTATACAGGATGCTTCTTTATCTGGGTAGTTTGAATACCTACAGAGGTAATGGAAACCAAGAAAGCTACTTCAATGGACCACAAGTAGATGGATATGATAACATGGAGTTTGAGAGTTTAAGACCCAGATCAAGTTCCATATAGGCCAATGTTTGTATAAAGTGGCTTTATTTTGACTCTGATGAATCATGCTATGCAAGAAAGATAGTGGAGTCTTACTGCCAGCTCCTAGAATGCTAGATATGTTAAAGATCCAAGAGATGGCTTGTCTACGGGATCAGACTGTTTAGTAAGAATGAAGGAATGTCTTTAGTTCTTCTTGGTGTCATCACACAGTCCATTAGCTCCAACCATTGAGTCTGAGCCAGAAATGAGCAGAAGCCTTCTAAGACTGTTCCTTTTGAGACGATGGTATAACATATAAATTAGATAAAATCTCTTGTTATGCTACATTCAAGAGCCATACTTCAAAATTCAGGAAGGTGGGTTCCAGATGGAAGATCTGGGTAACCAGTAGATGAAATGAACATATGGTTATCATCTCCATTTGTTCAAAGTATCAGGGCCTCATTAACCAACTGGTTACGAGCAGGATGACAAGTAATTTTTCTCTTTTTACACTGTTCTGTTCAGTAAAAGCATGGGGAGAGCAGAAGTAACTTGGAAGAGAGCTCCCATGCATAGAACTATTGAGTGTGTCCTACAAGACATTTGTTTTACTTGTGATTTGGCTGTGAAGCAAACAGGAACACTTAAGGCTGGCTTAATCTCAGATACAATATGGAAGTACTGGTTGCTCATTCTCCATTCCGACGACTGGACAATTTGACAATTCAGCCAGGCTGGATTTTCAGGTATATAGGGCTAAATGAAGGCTAGGATTCTCTCCTCCCATTCCATACTGTGAAATGTCTCTCAGCAGTTCAGAGCTTCTGATCCCTCCCGGGCAGCTGATGCAGACAAAGGTGGTCACTTATCACCTTAAAGTACTGACCCTGCCGGAGGTCTGGGAAGCTAAGAATGTGAACTTCACCGATAGCCTGAGAAGACTTTTTTTTTTTTAAATAGCCTTTTCCACACTGTGGATGACCAAATGCCCTGAGGCTTTTGTGGGAGCCCAAGGTGAACCCCCCACACCTGAGAAACAACTAGTCCCTATTATTTTCTGACTTCTTGCAGATAGGACAGCTGCATAGTGCCTGTCAGGGAGCGCTTGATGAAAGATCACCACAGGAAAAAAATGGAAGTCCAATGGGAAACATGCTCTTCCTTTTTATGGCAGAGAAGCAAGTGGACTCAACTTTGCAGCAGAAATCTTTGCAACAACCTCTTGTGGAGTCTAACCAAAGATGACACATCTATGCATGAGAGCATTGTGTTTAACAGCCTGAGGCAGTCTCAGTGACACTAATTATTTTTATAACAAGAAAGTTTAATTTCAGAGGATTACAATTTCAAATAAGGAACAAAGAGCAGGCCAGGAATAAAGATCCACTTTGCAAGTCAGTGTCAGACTAAAAATAGACAATATAAAAGATATACACTTAGCCAAGATGTGCTTCTAAAAGTTTTTGCCATTTTCCAAGAGATGTCAATAGGCTCTTGAATTTTTCAATATTTTCTGATGCGTGTAAGTGAACTGTACAAAGATTCATACTGTGGATTGACCATAAATAACTGTTTCACAGAGTCTGGCATGCCCACAATTACAGGGAGACAAAAAGCAGAAAGATAACAGATGGGGCAGGTAAGGAAATACAATATTAGTAGAAATCCAAGGGAAGCTAGGAAGACTAGAGCCTTCACCTATACTACATAAGTAGATATTTTAAACACTATTGTGAAACAGGCTTTCAACTCATCCATGTTATAAGACTTCTCCCCCTTCCCCCTTTTGCCTGTGTGTACAGAAAAAAAGTTAGTTGTGGTTGGGCCACAAACTTGTTCCAACAATTATTTTGTCGCTTAGATATGACTGTAATTAAAAACACTGGCCCCAGACACTGAGTTTTCTAGTACCCAGTAGCAATAGAGACTGACTAGATGGACAATATTTGTGAACTTACTAAATGGCTAGGGAAAAAGAAACTTGCCACAAGTATTTTTTTCCCCTTAGGTATGTCCAAACAATTTAGAAGCTTGAAATTCAGCCTAGTGATAAATCAAAATCATGTTTCTGTATTTTAAGTTGGGGCTTTGTATTTTGAGAGCTTTGCTAATTACATATGGCTGAATGTGGTGTTTTTAAACAAAAACTGTTACAAATCCGTATTGTATAGAATGCTAATGTTTTGAAATACCAGACATTTGGAGATTAAAAATAGAAGTATCTTTTGAACCTTAAATACTCTCCTCCTGCTATTTTTTAAAATAGATTAAAATAGAGAAATGATTAAAAAAAAACATCCACCCATCAGAGCCTGTCCATTCTAAATTTGTGTAGCGACGGCACTATATTACTAGATAAGGGACATTTATTCTAGGTCCAATTTTAGGGTCTTAGACACTATTGAAAATCCAACCCTTTAATTTCTGGGAAAATAGTTATTCTTTGGGCTGCTCTATAATCTACTTAATTCCGAGTTCCCTTGTTCTTAAAACAAACATGGTTTCAGAGTTGGAAGAATGGAAGTTACATCTTACCTTTATTGTAGATTGTGGGGTATGAGCTGCATTCTGATCCGGACTTGTTTTGTCTCCCGTGTAATGTGCTGCTGCTCCCAGATCAATGGTTTTGGAAGGATTTGCTGTGCGTTTGTGTCTGGTGGTGGTGGTCTCTGTGGCCTGTGTTATATGAATATGTTTGGTCGTCACCGTCTCCTCTTCATCTTTGAATTCACCTTTGGAGGATTTACCTCTTCTTGCTTTCTTTTCCTCATCACTATCACTAGAAGAGCAATGAAGAATGAAACAAAACTGATAGTAATCAGTACAAATATGATTCAATTCCTCCTCACCAAGATCCGAAGCCCACTGAAATCAATGGAGTCTTTTCATCTATTTCAATGGACGCTGAACTCTGGCCTAAGAATTTGGACAAGAGTGTTGATTTGTATTAACAAAAGACTGTGTAGACAGCGACTTAGGGAAAGGAGTACACAGCTTTAATATTTGAGAAATTAATACTTTACACTTATGTGGCACTTTACAAAAGTGGGGGTAGCATTATCCCAATTTTTCAGAGACTTTTCTGTGCATGTGTGGGGTTTAAAGGTCTTTGTTAGATACAGCTGTCTGGCCTGTTATAATTAGGGATATTTAGAAAAAGAGTGAAGTTGGTAGGCCTATTCAACACTTGCCCCAAGAGGTTATTCACTGGTCGAAATGAAGCGGCGCATCAAGAAAGGGTGCTGGCCTTAAGATGTCAAGCATACCAACTCCACTTCCAGCCCATATCCCATTTGAGATATATGGGCTTTTATTTTCTTTCAAGTATTTGTGAAAAATGGTTACCCAGCTTTAATAAGATTGTTTCCCAGTATTATACAAAACTGTTCTAAATTTCCCAGCTCAGAAAACACATTTATTCGAACACCTCAAAGCACGTGTCTGTTTTAGTTGAAATCTTTTTATGTACCACAGTGTAATGTATGTTTAGTCTGACTATTAAATTCTCCATTCTTACTTTGCTTGTGACCCAAAAAGGTGTAAAATATCATTCATTTTTGCAACAGGCATATTGCATTTTATCATTAGGGCAAGAGAATTGTATATAACAATGAAAAATGCTGGAGAGAAAGCTTAAATATATTGAAAAACTATTTTGAAATAGCAATTCCCTTCTGGGTACATAATTAAAAGTGGAAGGTTTTTATATTTTAATAATGCACAAGAGTACTAACATCTCTAATTGAACAAAGACTGTCCTTTTGTCAGTGGGGATACAGGAGCGGCGCCAGGGTTTTTGATGCCCTAGGCGGCAGCGCCCCTCCTCAGAGCATTTGGCAGCGGGGGTCCTTCCGCTCCATGTCTTCAGGGCGCTTCGGCGGTGGGTCCTGGAGTGAGTGAAGGACGCGCTGCTGAATTTCCACCGAAGACCCGGAGTGGAGGGACACCCTGCCGCCGAATTTCTGCCAAGGACGGCAAAATGCTGCCCCCCCAAATCCTGCAGCCCTAGGGTCGCATAGTGGAAGCACCAGCCCTTTGGGGATAGGACAACCACAATATACTCTAAAGGGTAGCCTTTGTATGTGTCCCATTTCCTCTATGTATATGAAGTATGCCAAACTCCCCACTATTCTCAGCAGAGAACAATCTAGTTGCCACTGGAAGTGCTTCCAAAGACTAACAGCATTAACTTTAGCCAGACATACAAGCAAGTGTGGTGAAAGACTGCACACAGCTCTGCCAGTGCACCTAGTCCCCGACTTGTAGCAACTCTCAGCTGTTCCAGCTCTTGGCCCTCTGAGCCTACAGTACTATTAGCACCATGCACAAGTGAGGGAATAGAAGGAGACCACTACATTCATTTTCAGTTGTAATATCAGGATTTTAATCCAAGTCTCCAAAGATGACTGGCAACCTCACTAATGCAATGCATCATTTAGTCACCCCTCCTGACTTAGAGTGTAAGCTCCTTTGGGGCAGGTTCTTTCCATTGTGTGTTCATGCAGTGCTTAGCACAACAGGTCTCCGACCCTGATTGGGACCTTTAGGTACTACTGCAATACAATTACTATTGTTAATTGTTAACCACATCAGTGCAGCCCCAAGTGTGCATGTGTTGTGGGGAACTTGAGGGAGAGGAGAGGTTATCAAGTGCAGGTGTTGTCACATGCACCGATGAAATGTGCACTTCAGATGCATGCCCATATTACACTATAGCATAAGTTTCAGAAGAACGTAGTAAGGTTAATCTCACTTGCTCAAGAGTAAGACACACATGACCCTTTAGTGATCTACACCACCCTTTAGTGATCTACACCATCTTAACTGCTGCACTACCAGAAATTCTAGCTCTACAAAAATAAAAAGGGTTTGAGTGGTCAACTGACCTCCAAAATCCACAGCATTAGAGAAGCAATGTTTAGGTGGATGCATGTGTTATATCTGAACGTTTTCCAGAGAGGTTAAATATATATACACTGAAATGTAGGACATAAAATATTACAGTGCCCAATTTTCTATAATAAACTGTACTGCTTCAAACTGAATGTCTCAGGAGATTTGTTTTGATTTTTCTTTGATGGTCACATTAACAGCAATGAAACATTATAGATGAACGTTCACTTTAAGTGTGTTTACTATGTACGGAATAAATCCCTATAAAATCGTACCGCTTCATGTGAGAACTGCATAGTGAATGTTAAGAAGTTTCATCTAGTATCATATTGAATCATTAAAGATAAGGTCCTATGAGCGATGCATGTTCACGTAACAGCCAGGAGCTGAACTCTAGCCTGTGGTCTCTTCCTTTGCTTTAGATTCTCTCTCCCCCCCCCCCGAAGGAGTGAAAATGGTTTACTGTCTCTTTGATTCGGGGGGAGATAGTTTGAGGCAGAATGTCTAAACCTAGTCAGCCCGCAAAGAAGGATTACCACTCTTTAAACCAAGGTCACCTTTAGCAAAGATGACACTTATGGTTTTATAGGAGACCAACACCACATTTTGTTTTCCTTTGCCATCTGCTGCCTACCCTAGCTTCTTAAAAGATGGAGAGAAATAAATTTGGACAGAGTTCAAGAATTCCTGTTTGGTATTAAAAAACTGTTTTACAGATGCATTAAGGTACCTGCAGACAATTTGGAAAATACTGCTTCTGTACATAAGGATGGGATCAGCATTAATGGAGTGCAAAGCAAGGAGGATACTGGGGTCAAGCTTGGATCATTAGTGTAAGATTAGCGGGAATCCCAACAAACAAAGGAAAACCAGAGGCTTTTAGCGACTGCTTTCTGAATTGCCTTCTCTTCTACTATTTCAGTTCCAATGAGCCAGCCATACTGATAAGTTGGGAAAGGCAAAATCTAGATGAGTTAATGTACCCTTGGAAGACCTCTGCATACCCATGAGTATGTGTACCCCTGGTTGAGAACCACTGATTTAGGTTATTTCCATGAACCCAGAAGGGAAGGATACAAACTCCATATCTACTGCACACATTCTTCAAAGTACCATTTTGTGCAGTGTTGGATTTTTGATTTTTAAGCCACACATGATTACTAAAATCCAATTTCTTGCGATCACCGATGCTTAGATATTAAATATTTATGTAGAACTTGCACCTGTAGTATTCAATTAGTGGGTTATGAAACGAGAAATGATAAAAATAGGTACAACAGTTCTAGGAGTATAAAGAACTATCAATAGGATTTTTATTGGGTTTTAATTACACATTACATCATGAGATTCCTATGACAATATGGACCTGGCCTGAGGACTTTGCTCCTCCTACAGACAAAACTTCCATTTGTTTCAGTTCCCAATGCACACATAATGGCTTCTAGACTAGGCGCCACATGTGTGCTGTTGAGGCAAAAAGATGCTTTCGGACTGCTTTTTGTGCGGTACTAGAGACACGGCATATTGGCAGAAGTCTGGATTATTTTGCATTGTGGGACTCAGCAGTGCAACCTCACCTTAACTATCACTAGGAAGAGCATTTTTGCTGGTGTATGTTGCATAATTTCCCCTTTTAACTCCTTGTTTAAAATTGATGTTATTACTTAATAGTACCAAACGCTCTTATGGCACTTTATAGAATCAAAGACATTGTCCCTGGGCTGACATTTCTGGTAAAAGATGAAAGGAAAGAGAAAGGATAACAACCAAAGATGCAAGATGTAATAACTATGAGGTGTGAAAGAGCAAATGATTAAGTTAGAAAACTGGTTAGTGCAGAAGATTAAAAACACGGGAGTAGAGCAGAAAGTAGCAGTTGAAAGCTAGCTAAAGAAGAGGGTTTTGGGGAGGGATTAGAAGGTGAGAGAGAGGCTTGCTTGGCACACTAGGAGATAAGGATCCATCCAGGTGATAAGCAGTAGCGGGAGGAAGAACCGTAGTAGCACAAGACAACACAAGGGGAATATCAAGGTAAATATTTGTTCATTTTCTATTTGAAATATAGCTAAGGATCTTTATGGATGTTCTCATGTGCAAAATTGCTTTTGAAAGATAAGGACAAAGCTCAAATCAATGTACCATTATTGTTAAATCTCAAGTTGTTTGTTTCTTCTGATTCTCTCTCTTTGTAGTCTATTGATGATAAATTCTAAGAGGGAACGCTGATGTGTGCATAGAGTACCAGTTTTTGATTTATTCATGTCCTAGGGGGAAGGCCATATTGCCCTGTTCTGAAAAGTGCCACCATTAGTATTACTTTCACTTCCCTGCTGGACTACTTGGTATTAAAAACACTTATACATAGGGTTGTGAAAAACCACTAATACACGTAAATGCAAGATGTATTAGAATTCCTACAATTTTAGAACATTTACCCAAAAGGAAATTATTTAAATGAGCATTTTCTCTGTAGCAATTTCAGATTGTTAAGAATCGGTTTGATCTCCCAATAATAAAATTTAATACATCTGTTGAAGCGTGGTGCATTTAGAGTTCATACTGCAGGCAAAAACACCTCAGTTTTATTTTCTGACTGCAGAGGATTTAGAGGCCAGGTGAACAAACATCTGTCATATTTTACAAAAGGGTTAGTTGAAAATGAAACTATTTGTTTCAAGTACAGGAGCAAGTGGTCCAAATTCTCTGTTCTTCTTGAGATCTGCTCAATACAGAAACCCAGTGAAAAAAAATGAAAATAGGAGGTGGAGGGTGGGGCTAAAGTGGCTGTAAGCAATTTCTGTGTCTCGTCTTATTCTTGGGTCATTTGGGAGTTTGCCGGGACTCGTCTATAAAATAGAGCAGCTTCAAGGCTGCTGCAGTGGGTCCAGGAGGCCACTGCAATAGCTGAGAATTACTAGAGCTCAGTGCACTTTGGCCAGACTCCCCCTGGACAAGCAGTTGCAAGGCCAGCAGAGGTGGCTCCAGGCACCAGCGCAGCAAGCGCGTGCCTGGGGCGGCGTGCCAGTCGCCGTGAGGGCAGCAGTCAGGCCGCCTTCGGCGGCATGCCTGCAGGAGGTCCGCCGGTCCCGCGGCTTTGGTGGCAATTCGTCAGCGGGTACGCTGAAGGCGCGGGACCAGCAGATCACCCGCAGAAACACCGCCGAATCCGCATGACCAGCAGACCGCCTGCAGGCGTGCCGCCGAAGGTTGCCTGACTGCCGTGCTTGAGGCTGCAAAAAACAGAGCTGCCCCTGAAGGCCAAGGCACTTATGCTGACTCTAGACCACCCAAAGAGCCTCCTTATTCTCTGGGGTTGGGGATGACAGCTACATGGCCCCCCTTGAATCAACAGAGCAGGGTAAGGGGGGGGAGGTGTCACACAACAGACTGACCCAAAATTGTATTTCTATTAAGAGGCAAAAAAATGCAGACACCTAATAAGCCTTACAATTATAGTGACTATTCAGAATAGATACAGCTGTTTTAACATAGTAGAAGTACCTGCATCTTTCAGGAGAGTCCTCTCTATCTTTCCTCCGGAACTTGCTGATGGTATCATCAATTGTGCTTCCAATTTTGTCACTCAGTTCACCTAGTTTATCGCTGAATGGAAAAGCGCCCTTGTTTTTATCCCATTCTTCATCCCATTTTGACTTGGGCTCAGAATCGTATCTTTCACCTATACAATTTGTGAAGAAATAACACTGATGATAAACGCAAGAAAAAGCCTGTAGTCTTTTTGGAGTTGTCCCCCATGACCCCCACAAAAACTGTTACCTTATGAGTTTTCAGAGCAAACCGAAAGCTCCCACAGTGCTGAATCAACACTATTACAGCAAGGCACAGCATGGAATGCCAATCATTAAGTGGCAGGAATGCAGATTCAAAAGCTTTTGTTTATGACAACTACACAACCGTAATGCACAGCACAGCACATCAGGATACTGTTAAACCCTGCTGGAGGAGCAGCATAAGAGAATCAACTCAGGCTGTATAAGCAACTTATCAGAATTGGAACATGCCATTTTTATAATGGTCACTTAATGTGTAATATTGCATTCCTGGCCAAGCTGCCACACTAAGTGGTAAATCTTTCAAAGATTTTATACATTTTAAAAGCTCATGAATACACAGAGGCACAGTACCACAAAACAGACTAGTGTGAAAACATATGGTAATATTTCTAGCATCTATTCCAGTTAAAAAACCCTCAAACAACAAGGTTTAGAAACCATTAAGGAAAGTACAGCAACTTACCTTCTCAGCAGCCAGTCAGTGCTTTCATTTCTCAACACTACAGTGCCATCAAGAATTAACAACAAAATAAATTTGCTTCTGAATGTAGAGAATCAAGAACTCCAACTAGCTGCTGGTTAGTTTAGAAAAGAGATTATACCTTTTCTTCAATTACCTGCAAATATTTCATGTACACATCTAAACTGAGATTTAGTAAAGTTAATTTTTTAAAAAAAGAATTTAAAAGATATTTTCACTAAAACTTCCCCTTGCATTGTTGGAATCTGAAACAATATGATGACTGCACTAAGTTTGAAAATTTTAGCAACCCAATCAGTGGCTTGATTTTCAACAGGCAGGTAATTTGGATCCTGGAAATGTTAAGCCACTTATGGGGTGCCTAAATTTGTATTCAATTGCCTAAAATTTAAGCACCAAACATTTGAACATGTTGGTCATAGTGCATGAAAATTAGAAAGGAGACATTGACCAGCCTACTTTTATTGCCTTACCTGAGTGAAATGGAACTAGCAAGCAGACAGCAAAAATGGTAAATTAGTTAAATTATTTGGGAACTCATAAGAAACTTGTAAGATACTTAAAAAAATACAAGGGTCATGCTCAATTAAAACAGTTTTAAATCCACACACAATGAATAAGTTATAGGAATATGAAAAGGTCCAATTGAATCCGAGTTATGCCTCTCTCCAACCTGAATTACACATGCAAAAATAAAAATCTTAATCTCTGAAAAAGAAAATGTGAACATCAAAATGACTCCCTTTGTTAGTTTTTTGTACAATACAGAATCCGGACAAGTACAGATATGCTTTCTGATCAAATGGCTCAATGTTAGTATCCAGCTGCCTGTAGCCTTTTCTCCATCTTGTATGTACCAAGACTATATTGAAAGAGTTTGTTGTAAGTGTCTACCAAACCAGGTAATCAATAGTGCTCTCCATCACAGGAAGAACATAAGAATGGCCATACTGGGTCAGACCAAAGGTCCATCTAGCCCAGTATCCTGTCTACTGACAATGGCCAATGCCAGGTGCCCCAGAGGGAGTGAACCTAACAGGTAATGATCAAGTGATCTCTCTCCTGCCATCCATCTCCACCCTCTGACAAACAGAGGCTAGGGACACCATTCCTTACCCATCCTGGCTAATAGCCATTAATGGACTTAACCTCCATGAATTTATCCAGTTCTCTTTTAAACCCCATTATAGTCCTAGCCTTCACAACCTCCTGAGGCAAGGAGTTCCACACGTTGACTGTGCGCTGTGTGAAGAAGAACTTCCTTTTATTTGTTTTAAATGTGCTGCCCATTAATTTCATTTGGTGGCCCCTAGTTCTTGTATTATGGGAATAAGTAAATAACTTTTCCTTATCTACTTTCTCCACATCACTCATTATTTTATATACCTCTATCAACCCCCCCCCTTAGTCTCCTCTTTTCCAAGCTGAAAAGTCCTAGTCTCTTCAATCTCTCCTCATATGGGACCTGTTCCAAACCCCTAATCATTTTAGTTGCCCTTCTCTGAACCTTTTCTAGTGCCAGTATATCTTTTTTGAGATGAGGAGACCACATCTGTACGCAGTATTCAAGATGTGGGCATACCATCGATTTATATAAGGGCAATAATATATTCTCCGTCTTATTCTCTATCCCCTTTTTCATGATTCCTAACATCCTGTTTGCTTTTTTGACTGCCTCTGCACACTGCGTGGACGTCTTCGTAGAACTATCCACGATGACATCCAGATCTTTTTTCTGATTCGTTGTAGCTAAATTAGCCGCCCATCATATTGTATGTATAGTTGGGGTTATTTTTTCCAATGTGCATTACTTGACATTTAGCCACATGAAATTTCATTTCCCATTTTGTTGCCCAATCACTTAGTTTTGTGAGATTTTTTTTTAAGTTCTTCACAGTCTGCTTTGGTCTTAACTATCTTGAGCAGTTTAGTATCATCTGCAAACTTTGTCACCTCACTTTTTAACCCTTTCTCGAGATCATTTATGAATAAGTTGAATAGGATCGGTCCTAGGACTGACCCTTGGGGAACACCATTAGTTACCCCTCTCCATTCTGAGAATTTATCATTTATTCCTACCCAGAGAAAGTGCTAGGGAGCACATTAATGTGCACTGAATGTGCACTTTTTTGTTTCTGTATTTTAACGTACATTGTGTTTCCTTGTATGTTATAAACATTTAGAATGCTGACAAGCAGCAGAAAAACCTGGCCTGATGTACCAAAATGTAGATTGAGACAACAAAAAGAAATATCAGGTTGGGTGGGGGTGTTAAAAAAAAAAGTTTTCCAATGTAAAGTTTATCCACATATTCCAGAACTTTGTTACACATTAGCCTGACACAGCATTGTTAAAAACTGTGGGCTATTTTGATGATAAAATATAGCCTGTTCACATTTTTTTAAACTCATAAAATAACCCAAACTAATATGTTTTTGGATACTTAAAAAAAAAAAAAAAAAAGACTCTTAAAACTATTTCCCCCCAAAATTCCTATTGGATCCCGCTGGAAAAAAATCAATTTTCTGTATAAGAGACTATTCCTTCCTAGCTGAAAGACCTGACCTTATATGTAGAATTTCAGCCTGAAGGGGTTTTTTAGTGCTGGCATTTTAAGATGATGAAAATGTTTGCAGACACTTCAATACAGTGATAAATGAAGTGATGCTAATTAGAGATCCTTTAGTATAAAAACAAATACATTTTAATGAGATGACACGGGTTCAGATTTGGAAGTGTGGTGAAAAGAGCTGAATAGAATATGGAGAAGGAATGAAGTTTCCCACTGATCAACATGGGGTGGGTAAGTTCTCTTTGGACAGAGAGAAACAAGAGCCAACCCAGACAGAAAGATAGGAGACAACAATGAAGAAGGTACAGAGGCAGTGGCCTGTGAGCATTCTACAAGACAAGAGGATTACCAGAGCCCCCAGCAGGTAGCATAAATCCAAAGGAATATATTGCAAGGAGGCACTTATCCTATAGCATGGTGGAACTGCCTGTCTACCCTATTTTTTTTTTTGGGGGGGGGGAGAAGAGGAGGAAAGAAGAGGGAGGAAATCCTTCCCTATACCATGGAGACGGTTCAGCCAACTGGCACTTACATGTATCCTTCCTCCTCACTGTGATGGAAGGGTCCCCAGTGCCACAGAGTGGCTTGTGCAGAGCAAATCTCCAGGTCACACAGAGAGGATGCATACTCCTGGCACAGCTCCTTCACATACAGTCCAATATCGCACAAAGCCACACTGGTTCCACTGCACAGGAGCACTCAGAAGTTGTGAACATGAGGGTTGGACTTTCCTCTTAGTGGAAAATATCCTGATCTCTAGTAATACCAGGGAGGATATGGACAGACTGATGGTTTATATGCAACATATTGGGCTACACAAAAGAGATGCAAATTTAGATGCACACTCAGACCTTTGTTCCTCAGTGGCAGGACTGGGAGCATAGAGGAGGCCAAGGAGGGAGTGGTGCATAAAGAAGTGCCTTACATTGCTCATGAGTGATCATCTAAGCAAAGCAGACAGAGGTGGGCAAGCTTCAAGGCATGGCAAAAAAAGACCTGATGTGAGATTCCATGCCCAAGTCAAGCTAGCTTTTAGGCAACCACTCCTGCAGATGAAGGGCAACTTCCCTGGACATATTAGGCTCTGGAGTGCCTATTGTCAAGGAGAGATGTAGAGTTATGAATGGTCAAGTGACCTTAATGGCATTTACAGACTTACACGTTTTTGCATTTTATCCTTAGAATATCCCTTTAAACTGATTTTTAAGACAAAGCTACTGCTTAGTTTCCCCCCCTTAAATCCATAGTTCCTTAAGCTTCAATACCAGCTGTTGTTCAACAAGGTTCCTTTAAGTTTCCCAAGCACCCACTGAAACACTGAACAGGTGACCTGCCTTCAGTTTTGCAAGGCCTGGTGGGTGCAATAAAGCAGCACAGTACATATTCAGCTGCAAGTTTCCTAGTGTGTCAAGGCAAAGTGGGTGTGGTACTGGCACTGGGAAGCATGCTCCTTAAGGTGCACATGGGAGCTGCAGATTCAACACATGCCATAAAAATCACATAGACCAGATGCAGACCCCCGAATTCCATTAGAGATTGTAGATCAGCAAGCAGCACCACACGCACATTAACAAGAACACACAGACCTGATGTGAATATCAAAATACATACATATGGTGGCTTATATTCCAAGTGTCCATATAATGCTACATGGGAGTTTAAGATCTGCTTGTATATCCTAAGGTACACATTGTTTTACTTTAACACCACACACTCACCACCATCACCAAAACAAATCAAAGGCACTCAGTGAGGTCAGCTCCCTGAGACAAGGGTAGGATGTCTAGGTCAAGCCATTTTCAGCTATAAAGACGTGAGAAAGTATTAGCGATCTTAAAAACAAAAAAGGAAAAACAAAACCAGAATTCTTCTGGAAGCCCTGAAAATGCAGTTTGATTTGCTTCAAACTTTCCATTAGAATTGCATTGGGGCAAAGGACCCTACATGCCAATTTTCAGATAGATCAGTTAAGTTTTGGAAGCATCAGTGGATCCCCACCAGCCATATAATAAAATCTCCATTTAGTTCATTTAAGTGACACCCCTACCCCCCACCCCACCAAGGGACTGAGAGAAACTGCCACCAATACATTTGAAAATATTTCATTTCTATTCAGATGTACCAGAAGGATTTGAAAAGTTATTAGCTCGATAAGAGTAATAAAAGTGCCAGGCATATTTTAAAGAGTCCTTTACAAAGGGACAAATTTCCAGGAAGGATTTGCTCAGTATTTATTTGCTCCTTGCTCCATGAAACCAAGCTATGTCATTGGGTGCAAATTGCTCTCCTCATCTACTTGAGGAACACAGCACTGTACTCACCATATCTGAACCCTCCGACACTGTCAGAAGAAACCCCAATGTATTTGTCTTTGTTCTTCTTTGCCTTTTTCCTCTCTTCACGAAGTCGATCATCATCCTGGGCAAACTCTACCATTTCTTTCACCTTTTGGCGTATGTTTATACCTTGGTCTTTGCCATTCTCATCTATATATCGGCAAAGGGGGAAAAAAAGAAGTAGCAGTTAGTACTGAGCATTAGACAACCTAACAAATTAAAAAAAGTTACAAAATGAACAATTATGAGAAAAATCCTAAAGTGCACTGAACCTGTCTAAAATAGGAGGTCAAACAATATTTTATTTCAATTGAAATTTCATCAACTAAATCATGTATACAAATTGTATTTAGAAAAGTCTAACATTAATCTTTAACAGATCAACAGCAGTAAGTTTTGGAGTAAAAAAAAAAACAGGCTCAGATTTAAACTATTTTCTTCACTCATATTTTATTCCGATTTTAACCCATTTTAAGAAGCAGCACCAGTTTTTAGCTTTTTTAGTGCAGTTTTTGAAACACTAATTGCTAGAATTCTGTCTCACTGCAAAACTGAATTTTTAAAGTGCTTTCAGCTAAAAACTAAAATTTGCTTTTCTCACCAGCCTCTTTCACATTCAAAACACACATTGGCCTTGCTGCCTTTGCACTGTAAATATTATTTGGTGGGAGGAAAAAAAAAACCCCAGCTTCAAACAGATGTGTGTGTTTTGGAGCTCTAACCTTTTCTTCCCATATGATTAAAGCTATTCCTTTACGGACACCACAGGGGACCAGTCTCTAGTGCATATTTTAATATAAACCCGAACACTCATGTTGTGTTGGTTCTGTTGTTATTAGCCAGTCTTTTCTGCAAGTTCTTGTCTTCACTAATTAATACTCTAGGGTCCCACGTCTTGGATTCTGCACTCTTCACACAACCCGCAACAGTCACATTCTAATTAGAGCAGGGAGGCTTCTAAGCTGGTTCAGGTGACTGACAACTCCAACTACTGTTTTAATTTGCTTATAAGATTTTTCTATTGCTCACCTACAAAGTGGTAATTTTCCAGGGAGCGCAAATCATAAATGTGTTCTCTGGCACTCGTAACAACACGCTCTGATCCATTCCTTATGAGGTAAGCTAGGAGCAGCAAAGACTATAAAAATACAAAGCACATTAAATGATTGCATGAACAAAAGCTCTATCAGAATTTGTTTTAAGTGTAATAAAGAACTAAACCCTAAAATCCAAAAGTTAGTCAATGACAAGATTTGTTCCCCTTTTAAATAAGTAACTATTACACTGATTTGCCTTTTATCGGGTTCTCTTTTTTCTTCCCCTTTTTTGTTTATAAGTATCACAAGCAAATTTAGATTGCATTTGTTCAGTAAAAACCAAAGTAGATTGTTAATATTAGATCATCACTAATTCTTGAAGGAAATAACTTTTCATCAGAAAAAGATGGTTATGGAAATTTAAAAAGCAAACCTAACCCTGTAAAACAAAAAACAGTTTTCCTGTCTCCCCTCCGCCCCTTCAATTCCCCCAATGTTTTTCATTTAAAAGCAATTTTTATGGTGACTTATTTATGTTGCCGTCTACAGGAATGTGTTCATGTATAAAACAGTATTCTGGAGTAAGCTTAAAGAAAACTTCAAGACAAAATTTTTAAAAGTTGAAAAAGTATTTTTTAAAATTGTGAACTTCCTTGAACTTCAATAAGTTCCATCTTAAAAAAAAGTCATACGTGAAGCAGAGTCTACCAGCTAAAATACGTAATCAAAATGCAATATATTCTAACCTGGTAGATAATTCCAACGAGTCTTTAGAACATTAAGTAGTATGTATGATAGCATTAAATATTAATTTACATTATACTTCAGGGAAAACAATTACTATGAGTACAAAGCATTGGGCACCCCAAGAAAACAGAGTATGCCTTAGAATTATTTTTGTCTAGTTATAATCTGAGCCTCAAACAAGACACAGTAGGATCTAAACCTTAAATTTTAAAAATGATATGTGCTATACCAATCCCACTCCACCCTCGAAAACCCCCAATATAATCCCACATATGTTGTTACATTGGAAGTACAGCATAACAATATTAAGGAAAAAGTTGATCTGCGCTACACAAATTATTCAAAGCCAAGAAAACTTCAACTGGTGTTCAGTGCTTTCTCTACCACTAGTAAGACAAAAAGGCAAATGAAATACAATCTTCAAAATGAGTGGGAAAATTTGGATTCTTTTGAGGCAGAATGCTAATGGAAATTAAGTTTTAAGTGGTTTAACTTGGAAACAATTTTAATTTTTCTAGTTAGAAACAATATCCTTTAGAATGCTTAAAAAGAATTAGAAAATAATTTGAAAAAGAATTGTTTATCAACAGGCATACATGCAAACGATTTTTTTTTTTTAAGTACAAAATGTAGATGTTATTCTGTTTGACACTTGTGCAACAGTAAAATAAGATTGCTATGTTAATTAAAAAGCATTTTACACAAAACACTTGTTTTTGGAAAGCTCAATACTGCAGAACAACAAAAGAGAAATTAGACTTTTATAACAGAGTTAACAGTAACATCTGATAGGAGAAATCTAAAGTTTATTGTAACTAGTGTTTCTTGATAATACAAAAATGTAACAGTTGAATACGTACATGCACAACAGTGCATCAAGATATGAAACTAAAATTAATACCTTAGTGTTTGTTCTGCAGTACACAGAGTAAGAGTAATCACATCCTAAAAATGTCTTTTATATGCACACACCTTATAAACTCTCCTCCAGTTCTTTTTATTATCTTTCAACATTCGAGTCCACAGCATGTTCATAAGTTCTGGAAACTGCTCATACATAAATGTAGCTCTAAGAGAATTAAACAAAAGGAGCAAAGCAATTATTTTCATAACAACTTTCCATAATAGTTTGCTACAATTTAATGTTGACAGTAGATGGCAGACTTGGTCTAAAACTATTGTAATTCCATCAAACTCCAAGTGAAGAGCTACCAAAATTTCTTATTTATACAGATGTATTTCACACACCACCATTTCAAACAAAGCTGAGTATCTATCAATCTGGGGGGGAGGGAGAGGAATCTATTCTCTTCAAAGCAATGGTTTAATGTCTACAACATGACTATGGTGGTGCCCTTCATAACTAGCTCATCACACACTATCCAAGCCCTTCTCTGAAAGATAAAGTGATACATATGTTCATGAGCAAACATTTGGCTAATCTTACTCTACTTAAAACCTTTAAAAAGTATTGAAGCAACGGGCCCAAATAGGATCTTTTTTATTCCGAAAAACCCACAAAATGACACATATAGTAAGACCAAGAATTAAAAAATAAAATAAAATAAAATACACTGCAAGTATACTGTGACAGGTTTTTGATTCAGTGATTCTGATGATTTTTTCCCCAGCATATAATCTTAAAATTTAATTTTTAATTATTTGTCAGCTCCTCTATATCAACCTGGCAACCCTGTTGGTCTGGCAGCAAATTTTATATTTCTGTATAAAGATGCATCTTTTTCTTCAACGCTGAGTCAAATTATCACTTACTTGGCAATCTCTCCCATGAGCTGCCCTGAAGGTCCCCATGGATCATCATTGGTTGCTTCTCGAACCTTAGACTCAATGTCTGAATAATTCATAACCACGTTGGTGCTGCAAAGGAAAAAAATTAACACACACATGAAGATTAGCATCAAACTGAGAAACACATGAAAACTTAATAATGACACTAGTGGGTACCTTAATGAGATACCTCTACAGGGTGGGAAAGAAAACATCTTTAGTGCAGAAGCTACCCTGAGGACATTATACAACACATTTAAGTTATCTTTAAGAAGGTTTTTACTATTCCATTAGTCTTCAAGAATACAGATGAGAGACTAGGGATTACATGAGAGATGGAATCAGTCCAGTAAAAATGGCTTTTGGTCAACTTAAAACTGAAACAACCACTAGAGTCTAAATTGGTAGTTTCCCAAGCTAGAGCTGGCTTGCTTGTCGGCTTACATGTTGCACAATTATTTGCCAGTACTTCTATAACTCAATGAACAGAAGTGGATGTGTATTTTCTCAAACCATGTGCATTATAATGAAATCCAAACAATGTCAGTATCCCAGCAGGTGCTAGCAAAATTACACAGATAGGAGAAGTTGGAAAGAAGGGAGATGAGAAATTCACAGGGAAGTATGTTTTTTAGCTTGAACAGTTTTAATTAAGGGAAAATGGGAAGGAGAAAGGGAGAGAAGCTACAGGGCTCCCTGTATGCCGATTAAAGGAATGAAAACAATATCGAGAGTTCAAGGACCCTCTGCGGGAGTTCTTGCAAAAATGCAATATGGAAAGAGGAAATAAGATGTTTCAGTATCATCTCTAAAAGAGTCAAAGAATCTGCCTTCTTAATGAATAGCTGTTACAGAAAATGTTAACGTTTAATTACAAGCCTGATTTTTAATGCTTTCTTCCAAAAAAAAAAAAAAAAAAAAAAAGTCCTAATATACTCTGGAAGCAAGATGATCTGCCTTAACCTTAACAAAAGAGGGGCTCAGTGCATTTATTCCTTAATAACTATATTCACGTGAAAAGAGCTCCAACTGCAATACTTTAAGATGTATTTTTTCAGATATTGTGCCACTGGGAAAATGGAATAATTGTGCATATGCATATTTACATCAGCAAAATATTGCACAACTAAAAGATACACCATTACCTATACTCTGCCTACTTGTATACTTTTCCTCGCACTCTCTAGTGTATTTAAAAGAGATTTGCAATGATTATGTTTATACCCTTTATACTAAGAAGTTTAGAAGAAACTGTTAAATACTGTAGATAATTATACAACTGGTTTCATAATCGGAAAGAAATTGCTGCAACATGATTGTGTTCAACTTGGAGTCCACAGAATGTCTTGTAAACCAACTGGAATGAAATGCGGAACTGGTCCAGTGGCCTAGTAGTAATGCTACGGTGGAGGCTGGGTTCAATATTCATCACCTTCCTGTGTTCTCTGAATTTGGAAGGGCAGCAAAAACATGGCTTTACAGTCACTGGTTTGGGTGTTTAGGGAGAAGCATGAATAGGTTTTTAAAGTGACACTCATCCAACCCTCCATGCAGAAGGATGATGGAACTGGGAGTGTAAAGCAAAAGAGAAAGGAGAAACAAAAAGTTCTTTTAAGACCCAGAGAAGGACACAGAGGGTAATAAAACCCGAGGCAGAACTCCTAGACTTAATCAGGGATTCTCAGCATTAGAATCCTTGCAATCAGATTCTGAAAAACTATTTTATTTGACTGTCTAAAGAAAGTATAACCCACATGGCTGAATAAGTAATCAGCAAGCCAATAGATGATGATCTGTATAGGAAAGCATGTCCAAACTCAGCAATAGGTATGAACAATAGCAATCAGGGTTGTATAAAGTCACCATTAAAAACTATTTAAAAAACCCTACAAACTTCTGTTTCTGCTGTTTTGTTTGCTGTAGACATCCAGATGTAAGCTAGTACCATTTTCAGTTCTCATGCATATGGAACATTTTCATTTATTTATTTAACTACAGGCTTCAGAAGCTTTGCAGCTTTCAGCACACTAGTTTTCTTGTCCTATGTAAGGAAAACTTGTGGGTCAAAAAGGAAAGGTTCTGTTTGTTTTTATAAAACCTCCCCAAGCTCTTGTTTGAAGAGATGGATGGGGAGGGGGAAATATAAAAAGGAGTTTCCTATATTTCAAATAAAGTTTGAGATTGAAAAAAAAAAAATCACATAAAAAAGAAACTTACAGTAAAAATACCAGCATCAACTAAATAGTTTCTCAAAGTACAGGGCTAACACAGTACTGGGGGGAAAGTAAGCAATGGAGCATGGGAGGGGGGAGTGCAGTTAAACCCCACTAAAGTAGGAAGACATGCTCCATTTCTAAAACCATCCAGCAGTAAAGTTATTGTTCTCAGCAAATTGTAGAAAGCTCTCAAATGCCAAGATGAGATCTAATGGCACAAAACGTTCCAAAACAAAATATCTTTAAGCCACAGTTAATTCAGAAACAAATGTAAACTTAAAAAAGTTGTATAGTTTGGCTTTGTTCCAGGTCTTTTAAAAATAGCTATTTCTAAAAAGGTGGAAATATAGTTTTATTCTTCCTTTCCCATGTTTTCTATGGCCCTCATTTCATGCCCTACCCATGATTCCTGTGACCTTTGCAGCAAAAAATAATTTATGTCCAGATGTGAAGGGAAAAAGTGACTAGTTTGATTGCCAAGACTTCCTGTGATTGATATAAATTTAATATCCGAGGACACTTTCAGACGCCAGGGGGGGCTCTCTGATTAGTTTATACTGGGCAGCTTCCAGGGAATCGTGCTGGACTTCATGGACAGATTGCTTTGCAAACAAATGGTTATACAATAGTTAAGACTAACAGAAGGAATCCTAGTACTGAACGCTTAAAGCACACTATAATCACAAAGATTCCCTTTGGATTTACACCAACTCATTAATTTAAAGCCTTCACAATTGAAATCTTATAACAAGCCAGTTTTGACATGGATAGAGATGTTAAATAAACGGAAGAAGTGGATTTAGCAATTAGATTAAAAGTACGGCATATGGAAAAAAATAAATGGACATTAATGATTACAAAACCTTTGCCACATTCCTTTCTGCTTACATGGTACATGCAAACATGTTAGCTTTCTTAGAATTGTCTTTTTAATCTTATAGACCATTGTCAACTCCCACGGATACATTTAACTTTTTTTTTTTCATTCACTGTTCCAGCACCTTATTTCAAAATCAGTGATGTCAGTATAGCTTTGGTTATTATATTTCTAGCCAGAAAGAGGAACTGGCAATACAATAAATAAACGGGTTCAGTAAAAAAGAGCTGTGGTCAGTGGGGTGTTCTTTATTTTAAAATCTCAGCAACAGATGGGTTAAGTTTATAAATACAAAAAGCTACACATTTACAACAATTTTAGAAAGGTTTCAGAGTAGCAGCCGTGTTAGTCTGTATCCGCAAAAGAACAGGAGTACTTGTGGCACCTTAGAGACTAACAAATTTATTAGAGCATAAGCTTTCGTGGGCTACAGCCCACTTCTTCGGATGCATCCGAAGAGAACAGGATGTATCCGAAGAAGTGGGCTGTAGCCCACGAAAGCTTATGCTCGAATAAATTTGTTAGTCTCTAATTTTAGAAAGGTAGCTCAAGTGATGCTCTCAAATTCTTTGGCAGTGGGAATGCCAGTACACCTCATTATTTAAAAATATTTGACTTGTCTCAGTGTGGATCAATTAACAAAGATTAAATATTCCTCATGTTTTTGAAAAAATGTTTATATTTAACACCTAATTCTACAACCAGATAAACTAAAAAAGAGATCCCTTTATTGTAATTAAACATACCCAGTTTACCTAAAGTGTTTTATGTGCTTCTGAAAAGGAAAGAGAATCTTTGAAAGAACTATAGAGCAACTTCATAAATATTCCAAATTTCTGAGTTATGGTTTCCTGAGATCTAGAATATTTGCGAAGCAGCTCTCAACAAGACCCAAGTGTCATGCCTTAAAATGGAGTTAAAAAACAGAAAAGAGGGGAAACGGGTTGGAGAGAAAAATTGTATGTGCTTCATTAGATTTCCTGCTGCTTGTCTTTTTTTGTGTGGGAGAAGGGAGGAAGGAGGTGTGGGAGAGAAAAGTCAGTTCTGTAACCATTCCTACAAAGATAACAGAAAGCCAAAAAACAATAAGCTCCATCCAAAATTTGTTGTGCAGAATATTTACAAATTAGCTATCCGTTCCCACTCATATTCTAGAACACTCATAAATCACATCAGCTTTCAGGAATAAAATGAGTGAAGAAACCTGAAATGCTCTTCCGAAGACAAACATACATGGATTTCTTAAAGCATACACATGAAATACAGTTCATTTGCAAGTAAAGATTTACATGTGTTACAATTTTCTGAAGGAGTGTACTTCACAAGACTAAATGCAAAAAGCATAAAGAGATCATATCTCACCATACAGATGCTGAGCACAATTCAGGAACAAAGTAGGCACAAGAAACACTGTGTACACAAGTGATAATTATGTTGTGCACATGAGCTTTCTAAGTACTTGATTTCAATACATTCCGTGGCTGTGATAACAGTAATATTTTAGGTTTCAGAGTAGCAGCCGTGTTAGTCTGTATCCGCAAAGAGAACAGGAGTACTTGTGGCACCTTAGAGACTAACAAATTTATTAGAGCATAAGCTTTCGTGGGCTACAGCACACTTCTTCGGATGCATACTGTACTATGGCTGTTCACAACACTGAACCCCATAATGAATCATCAAATCTCTATAATGCTCCTCAGCTCTGAAGAACAGCGTAATAATGAGGGTGAAGTGTATTATGCTCTCCAGAAAGTATCAACTTCTCTTCAAAGTGTTTTACCATAAAACACCCATAAAATAAACACTGAAAAGGAAAGTTCCCTTAGGCTACAAAAAAATCACTTTAGTCGCCAGGAAAAATCTGTTCTATTTTGTGTTTTCAGCCAAAACATTAAGGAAAACAGTTTTAAATAATACTTGCAATGTTGTGAGGTGAAACCTTGATAATCAATCATGTGGTTTTCATTATTCTGGATCACAGGACACCCTCCATAGATTCTTATGCTGTACTTGTACCCAAATTGGAACTCCTAAATGAGGTTTACCATCCAGCTCTAGATTTTGGGAAGCAATGTTCTTTTGAAGTATTACAAATACCTGGCTCACTAGAAAATGACATTTCAGCTCCTCAATGTGCACAACAATCCTCTAATGACAAGAGAAGTTTCTGGATTCAGAAATGTCCAAGTGATTCCCTCAACACCCCAGATTCAGACCCAAACTGTGAAATATCCCTAAAGTATCAAGGAATACTGCTTTACAAGTATTAGTATACAAAATCTGAAGTGGATAAAAATTAACTATTGCAGCACACTTTAATCAGTATTTACTGGAGTTTGCACATACAGTTCTTGCCACAGAGAGAATCACTGTGCTGAATAAAACTACACTCCCATGTAAGCAACACTAGTAAAGTATTCCCTTAATTCAATCCCCACTGTAGCACTGACGATTACGTCAAAGTAGGTAGAAGAGCCTAAATTAAGTAAGGAATCCAAATATGAGCCAATCAAAAGAGGTGCGAGAAAAGAAAAACCTCACACGCTAAGGAGTGTAATGGGAAAGTAAAACATATCCACACACATTTAGAATAGAACCCACTTAATACTGGTTAAGGGACCAAGCAGCATTACAAGAGTTATTCAAATTAGTATTGCACAACTAAAAAATCTCAAGTGCAGCCTGGGGTAAGAGTCAGGCCACTCCATGTAAAGAGCTATGAGAATTAGGACTCCTATTGATGTAGCTGGTGTCAGCGAGGGCACAGGCACAATTCTGGACATGAGGTCTGCACTGGCTTTGTTTAATGCTATGTCAAATCTAGTGAGAACTAAAATAAATTGAAGTCCTAGTGAAAGGGAATATTATAATAGTTTCTTTATAGTGATGGGAAAAGGTATTGGACTGGACAGGGCAAGACTAATTAGAAACATTTCTCAAACCTTTGGGAAGCTACCCACTGTGCTGAGGGAGCAAGCAGCGGGAAAAGGGAACCTGGCTACCCAGTTAAATTTTTTAAATGCATATTTCGAACCAATTATGATATCATGTATACATGAACTCCTATGTGCATAATATTATGCCTTTAACTATTACTCCAAGGACCTTACTGGATTATGCACCTTCTGTTTTCCCTTTTTTAATTTTACAACAGGGAACACTAAAATACTAAAAGCTGAAATGAGAAACTTTCTGCTTTTTTACCACCATTAACAATTTGCAATGAAAGATCATTCCTCAAACATCTCCATTTGAAGAGTAAAGCTGAGTGTGTGTGTGTATATTATATGTGTGTGTCTGTTATATATTACAGAAAGCTTTAATACCTACACTACTGAACAAACACCAAATTTAACAAACAAACAAACCTCAACCCACATTTGGAATCATTCTTTCCCAAGAATTACTCCTTTGATAAAGACTGTTAGGTTGGGTACTGGGCAAAGCTCTGTTACTGTAAAACACTGCTTAGTATAGGGAGAAAATTTTGCAAGAAATAATTTATTTTTTTTTTTTTACTAATTGAAGTTTTTTCTATAAGAGTATCAGAGTATATGCCTAATAGTCCTATCCTCAATCTATAATTACCATCTGCTGAACAGTCATACCTTTTAACAATTTTGAGATGTAAACACTTCAGTTTTTATCAAGTCTGTAATTCTGTTAGTGGCTTATTCCCTTTTTATGAAGCAATTCCCCCAATGCCTTCTACCTGATCACTTCAAGTGGAGTTTTCTTATTAAGCGGAGAATAAAATAAAACCTTTGATTGGGGTCATGAAAATATGGCTATGTATACAGAATTGGTAACAATTTAGTGCTCTCCTTTTCTACCTCAGTAAACGGTGTTTTTAGCAGCCTCAACCCCTGTACCCATAAAACCAAATAAAAATACGTTACCAAATATCTGTTGTATTTTTCAGACTGGCCATATCAATCTAGTTACTTGTCAACCCTAAGAGGCCAATGGCTGACATCATCTGAAAATGGATATGCAAAATCAATCTTATAACAGGGGTAAAGACCACATTGTATCTGGCTCAATAAGTAGTTGGTTCCGCTCTCCCTCCTGCACAGCTGTCTCCACCAGTGTATCCAGACTCTTGAGGTGGGGGTACACACAAAAGCATAGGAGTGTTTATCCATATAGTACTGCTCTCTATGAGCTGAGGGGTGAAAACATCATGCTAGTAACAACTCCTGAGGTAAACCTCTGAGCATGTCCAGTCTGGACTTGGAGTTTCCAGGAACATAAGCAGACTCGGACTGAGCTCGCTGTTCATTCTAGTAATAGGAGTGCTGGAGACCATCTCTCCAACCCATTTAACTACACCTCTACCCCGCTAGAACGCTGTCCTTGGGAGCCAAAAAAAAAAAAAATGTTACCGCGTTATAGGTGAAACCGCATTCTATCGAACTTGCTTTGATCCGCCAGAGTGCGCAGCCCCGCCCGCCCGGAGCACTGCTTTACCGCGTTCTATCCGAATTTGTGTTCTATCGGGTCGTGGTATGTTGGGGTAGAGGTGTACTAACTACTTTAGTGCATGTTATTGGGATTAAACACCCAAGCTGGAGGAGATGGGACTTTGCTTGTGGTAAGAGACAGAAACCCAGTTGAATAGTTCAGTCAGCTCATTGGTGCCTCTGTTATGAGCTTTGTTCAGACAGCAGAGCAGTGACCTGTCCCCTGACTTCACACAAGCAGCACACCTAGAGGCTAAAAACTGCACAATAGGTCAAATGAGGGGGTTTATTGAAAGGTGAGGTTATACGACACAACCTTTAGAAGTCAAAGATAGTAACATCCACACTTGTAGAGTAAAATAACCTCTCTTTTACACACTATATCACCAGGGTGAACATTTATCACATCACTGTAACAGCAGACAAAGCAGCTCACATTAATATTATACTTGCAATGAGGTGGCAGTTATCCAGTAGACACTGTTTAAAAAGAAGTCATAGAACTTTTCTCTCCATTTAACAGGTTAAACATCAAGAGATAGAACAGAAGTGCTATGTCCAAACGTCTGAGTGGATGAAGTATCTTTAGTACCTAGATAGCTAATTACAGGATCCTCAGTCACATATTGTAGGAGGAAAATAGATGCATTTTAAAAAGTTAAAGGTTTTCCCTCAATATAAACAACCCAGTCTTAATACTGGACTCAGAAGTTGGCATCTACTGTTAATGTCACATAACATACAAAATTTCCAACTTGCTCATATAGAAGCTATTTCCCTACATTCCTACCTAAGCTGCTCTTAACCTGTTTAGTCCATCTACATAGCGTTTACAATCAGTTTTCCAGAAGCATTAATTTGTTATTAAAATAATTTACCTAATACTTAGCCAGCTGTGCCTGAAATATTTTCAGTAGAGCATTTAAACCGTAACATGAGAAACCTGAGTGCCTGAACTCCAGCACTGATCATCAGCCACTAGGGGCCAGCACAACATGTGAGAAACATTAACATCCCAGAAAAGGAAAAGTTTGATCATACAGCTCTATTCATCTAGTTCTGTTAGCAGATTATCATGGCATCACTTGTTCCAGACTCTGAGGAAACAGAGGTGATCAACCATTCAAAACAAGTGCCTGTTTCAGAAATATACAAGGAACAGGACTTAAAGGTTTAAAAAAGAATACATCAGAGCTCAGAAGAAAAGGTGCATTACAGCCTTAGTATTTCATTGGCTTAAGCTGTTACAGTATGTGTCACTGCCTTAGAAAGCTTAATGCACCAAGTAGCTTGGTTCACAGATGGGAGTGGGAGGTCACATGCTTACTTGCCTGTCTGCTCTCCCAACCACCCCCACAGAAATTCAAGTATCAAAGTACCTCAAGCTTATTGACTAGGTTTGCAGAGGAAGGGAAGTCAATTGTACTTGGAATAAATCTTAACAGTGCATTTAAAAAAAAATAAAGTTGTCTTCATCAATCCAACATAGGTTAGTGATCATCCTACCAGCCCGGAGCGCTGCTTTACCGCGTTATATCCAAATTCGTGTTATATCGGGCCGCATTATATCGGGGTAGAGGTGTACCTTAGGTCAAGTGCTACCTGACCATTTGAAATTACCTACTTTTGAACAGCAGTTTAAAACACCACAAGAATGATGACCAGTGGCACAATTACAAGGAGTTGGGGTGAGAGGGGGCATGAAGGGCACAAAGGTTTTGCATTTGTTCAAAGTCCCATAAGCTGTGGAATTGGGGAGGGAAATGGCCCAAATACTTTTAAGCAGTGGTCCCGTACTAAATCAGTACAGCTGCTGTCAGAGTTGTCTGGAGCATTGCTCAGGCTACATGGTTGCAGTGCCACTGAAATCTGACCCACCTGCCCCTCCATAGAGAAGGGCTGCTGAGCCAAATTTTAGCAAGTGGTGTTGTGAATTGGCACACAGGAAGTCTGTTAGTATACGTGCAGCGTGGGGGAGTCCCGCAAATACTCAACTCCAAGTGGGACCTGCTCATGCGCTGTGTGGGTAAGAGGGGAGATTTGCCAGCCAAGAGAGATCCCAGGTTCCTGCAGGAGGGTGGATGAGCTGGTACCAGAACAGGGTCCAGGCTGTGGGGTGGAGGGAGAACTAGAATTCGCTCCCCCTCCCAAAGAAATATCTGAATTGGTGCCACTGATGACAACAGCAGGCAATGTTGTATATAAATACTGGATATGATAAGAATTCTCTCTCTGGAACTCTCAATCACTTGAGTTTTTTGACCAATGATACCATCTTCACTATAGCACAGTAAGAGTCTGAATAGCATTTTCAACTTTTCAAGTTAACAGTTTTATAATTTATGTGGCAGATGTGCAAGGCAAATTGTACGGAAAGTGATAAGCCAAGAAAAACATCCTGATGTCCACAACTGAATGATGACTTGTGGGAGGAAGGAACCATAAAGCTATTTCCTGTGCCTTACAACTTTTGTGGTTAAAACAGTACCAAATAAATAAGATGACCCACTATGCAGCAACCCCTTTTTCGACCCTTTAAAAAGCATGCTGAATAAAGAAATGAGGATTGCATGCTGCTATGAACACCTTAATACGCTGTACAGAATATACCTTTTCTCTTCATGAACTACTTTTACTTCTCACTTAAAACAGATTTTTAAGTTCCAGAGTTGCTACAACTTAAGTCAATGCTGTGCTATAGCTAAAGTAGTTCTCCCCCCCCCTTTTCAAAATATTTTAGAAAACGTAAGACTATTATTTTTAAGTAGTTATACAATGAAAACTGCATTAAAAGGTCAGTGTCCTGTGTCATAAGAGAGGAAGTCACCCCCTTCTGGTGAAATTTTAAAAGTGCTTTGGGAGAAAAAAAACCCAAACTATCTTTCCCAGGTTATAGACCACTGTGGAAATATTTCATTAATATGAGCTAAGCTCATATTTTGTGCACTGCCAAATGTCAGGCCTTTTACAAACAGCAGTTTAAGCCAGCCAAGAAGCCTAACAGCACAGGACAATGGGACACCTGGACTGGAAGATAATCTTAGAACTATCTAAACTTGTAGTGATCCAGTACTATACACTGAACAAAAAAATCTCTCGTCTGTGATGCTATACCTAGGAATAAGAGAAAGTTTTAATGGAAGTACTTCAGATAGTTATATTCTTTGAAAGAATTTTTGATGCACGTGACGCTACAAACCTCTAGCCATTGGGGCCACAGGTAAGCTCTCTCACAGTGGCGAGCACTCAGGTCTGATGGTATTTAAGGGTTCAGGGCCCCAGTGAGTCTGTTTTCCCGCCCCCAGCATCTCAAAGTCCATTATCCTTTTCCAGTGATGAGTGTAATTTAGGGAAGAAAGCTGGCAAACTGAGAATCTGGTTTAAATTGAAGTCAGTCTACCTCAGGTAAGAATTTTGGGTGTGGTCACAGTGAAATTCTCAGTTCCACTGAAGTAAAGACAAAACTCCCATTGATTTCAATGGGCCTAGGATGCTACTCAGTCTCCTAACCAAATGAAATAGCCTAAGGAAGATCAGCCACCAGGGCCAATAGTGCACTAACTCTCCTTGATGTTAAAACGAGGAATCCTTTTGGCACCTTAGAGGCTAACAAATTTATTTGGGCATAAGCTTTCATGGGCTAGAACCCACTTCATCAGATGCATGGAGTGGAAAACACCAAGTGGGAGGTCAGCCTAATGAGACAACTCAATTAAGAGTAGGATACCAAGGGAGGAAAAAATCACTTTTGTAGTGGTAATGAGAGTGGCCCATTTCAAATAGTTGACAAGAAGGTGTGAGTAACAGTAGGGGGAAATTAGGTTTTGTAATAACCCATCATCTCCTTGATGTTGTTATTGGCAATAAGGTAGGCAATCTAAAGTGGTTAAGAGCTCAAAGGCTGGTTCCATCAGCTTTGTGAGCACTAGATTTACAATCAAATTAAGGCATCTTATGGGGTAAGAATAAGTTAGAGGATTGAAAAGGTGTGTGGGGAAGCTGATACAGTGGCCAAATTAAGACTTACCAAGTTCAGCAAGAAACCATTTCTTAATAAATTAATTTTGTATATTGTGGTTGCTCCTAATGACAAGGATGGGCCTTACTGTGCTCGCTGCAGTACAGACGACACCCCTTCCGCAAAGAACTTACAGTCTAAGAGCCATATGTAGCATGGATAAGAGAAGCAAGTGGCATAATAGATAATAGAAATGTCACTCACGTGTCTTCAGTGTCACAAACATTTGCTAGTTCTTCAAGTCTAATGAGATATATATATAAAATAAGTTACATACAGTGCATATTTCCAGTTCTTCACCCATCAGAACCTTACAGAAAGTATCCATGTCCGAGTTTATGTAGACAGTCACAATAAGCAGTTTTAATACCAAGCAAAGTGTGAATTGGGAGTGCTTTGTTCCAGGTGGGCCTTAAGTGGGCCTGACTGGTATATAAGGGCAGTCAGCAGTGAACCAGCTGAGCGGCGAACAGCAGAGGCTAACAGAGGGAGTTCGCCTGGGGAGAGCTCACTGAGGCTTTCATCTGTGGGTTTCTCAGAGTAATTACTGCAACAGCTGAGGAAGCTCTTAAGAGGAAGGTGACATGGAAGGTGAGCGATCAGCTGTTGTAACCTGCACAGGTTGTGCTATGTTTGTCTTTCTTTCACAGGACAGAAATGACTGTCTGTACAAAGTGCAAGCTGGTCTCCATATTGGAAGAGAAGGTTCGAGGTTTGGAGAAACAAGTGTCGACTCTGCGTTGCATAAGGGAAAAAGAAGATTTCCTGGACAGACGTCAGGAGATGCTTCTACGGCCACAACGTTCTGAAGATTCAGAGCAGGCGCAGCAGGGACAGAACGATGGTGAAGAAATTTGGCAGCATGTGACCTCCAGAAGGAGAAAGAGGAGTGTCCATGTACCAGCAATGGAGATATAGGTGAGCAATCGTTTCCATGTTCTCTCTACAGGTACTAATGCGGAGAGTGGACTAGATGACCCATCTGAGGGAAGGGAGCAGAAGGAGACTCCACCGATTGGAAGGCAAAAGATGCACTGTCCTAGGGATGGGGGTTCCACGACCACCACTCCCAAGAGGAGGAGGAGGAGGGTGGTGGTGGTTGGGGACTCCCTCCTCAGGGGGCTGAGTCATCTATCTGCCGCCCCGACTGGGAAAACCGAGAGGTCTGCTGCTTGCCAGGAGCTAGGATACACGATGTGACGGAGAGACTGCCGAGACTCATCAAGCCCTCTGATCGCTACCCCTTCCTGCTTCTCCACGTGGGCACCTATGATACTGCCAAGAATGACCTTGAGCGGATCACTGCAGACTACGTGGCTCTGGGAAGAAGGATAAAGGAGTTTGAGGCGCAAGTGGTATTCTTGTCCATCCTCCCTGTGCAAGGAAAAGGCTTGGGTAGAGACCGTTGAATCGTGGAAGTCAATGAATGGCTACGCAGGTGGTGTCGGTGAGAAGGCTTTGGATTCTTCGACCATGGGATGGTGTTCCAAGAAGGAGGAGTGCTAGGCAGAGACTGGTCCACCTAACGAAGAGAGGGAACAGCATCTTCGCAAGCAGGCTGGCTAACCTAGTGAGGAGGGATTTAAACTAGGTTCACCGGGGGAAGGAGACCAAAGCCCTGAGGTAAGTGGGGAAATGGGATCCTGGGAGGAAGCACGAGCAGGAGAGCACAAGAGCGGAGGACTCCTGTCTCATACTGAGAAAGAGGGATGATCGATGAGTTATCTTAAGTGCCTATACACAAATGCAAGCAGCCTGGGAAACAAGCAGGGAGAACTGGAAGTTGTGGCACAGTCAGGGAACTATGATGCGATTGGAACAACAGAGACTTGGTGGGATAACTCACATGACTGGAGTACTGTCATGGATAGATATGACCTGTTCAGGAAGGACATGCAGGGCAGAAAAGATGGGGGAGTTGCGTTGTATGTAAGAGAGGAGTATGACTGCTCAGAGCTCCGGTATGAAACTGGAGAAAAACCTGAGAGTCTCTGGATAAAGTTGAGAAGTGTGAGCAACAAGGGTGATGTTGTGGTCGGAGTCTGCTATAGACCACCAGACCAGGGGGATGAGGTGGACGAGGCTTTCTTCAGAAGTTGCTAGATCGCAGGTCTTAGTTCTCATGGGAGACTTTAACAACCTTGTAATCTGGTGGGAGACAATACAGCGGTGCACAGACAATCCAAGAAGTTTTTGGAAAGTGTAGGGGACAATTTCCTGGTGCAAGTGCTGGAGGAACCAACTAGGGGCAGAGCTTTTCTTGACCAGCTGCTCAAACAGGGAAGAATTAGTAGGGGAAGCAAAAGTGGATGGGAACCTGGGAGGCAGTGACCATGAGATAGTCGAGTTCAGGATCCTGACACAAGGAAGAAAGGAGAGCAGCAGAATATGGACCCTGGATTTCAGAAAAGCAGACTTTGACTCCATCAGGGAACAGATGGGCAGGATCCCCTGGGAGAATAACATGAAGGGCAAAGGGGTCCAGGAGAGCTGGCTGTATTTTAAAGAATCCTTATGCGGTTGCAGGAACAAACCATCCCGATGTGTAGAAAGAATAGTAAATATGGCAGGCGACCAGCTTGACTAAACAGTGAAATCCTTGCTGATCTTAAACGCAAAAAAGAAGCTTACAAGAAGTGGAAGATTGGACAAATGACCAGGGAGGAGTATAAAAATATTGCTCACGCATGTAGGAGTGAAATCAGGAAGGCCAAATCACACTTGGAGTTGCAGCTAGCAAGAGATATTAAGAGTAACAAGAAGGGTTTTTTCAGGTATGTTAGCAACAAGAAGAAAGTCAAGGAAAGCGTGGGCCCCTTACTGAATGAGGGAGGCAACCTAATGACCGAGGATGCGGAAAAAGCTAATGTACTCAATGATTTTTTTGCCTCTGTCTTCACGAACAAGGTCAGCTCCCAGACTGCTGCACTCGGCAGCACAGCATCGGGAGAAGGTGACCAGCCCTCTGTGGAGAAAAAAGTGGTTCAGGACTATTTAGAAAAACTGGACGAGCACAAGTCCATGGGCCGGATGCGCTGCATCCGAGGGTGCTAAAGGAGTTGGCGGATGTGATTGCGGAGCCATTGGCCATTATCTTTGAAAACTCATGGCGATCGGGGGAGGTCCCGGATGACTGGAAAAAGGCTAATGTAGTGCCCATCTTTAAAAAAGGGAAGGAGGAGGATCCGGGGAACTATAGGCCGGTCAGACTCACCTCAGTCCCTGGAAAAATCATGGAGCAGGTCCTCAAGGAATCAATTATGAAACACTTAGAGGAGAGGAAAGTGATCAGGAACAGTCAGCATGGATTCACCAAGGGGAAGTCATGCCTGACTAACCTAATTGCCCTCTATGATGAGATAACTGGCTCTGTAGATGAGGGGAAAGCAGTGGATGTGTT